>NC_091258.1:32176974-32780724 GCF_042477335.2 Ovis canadensis
GGTCCCCTGGCCACTCAGGGGCCCTGACTGAGCTGGTCCTGGCCCTGGGCAGGGGTGCACATCCTTTCCACACAAAGAGGTGGCCTGTGGTCTGTGGGGGCCCCGTTCTCTGGTCCACAGATGCCCATGCGTCTGTCACAAGCAACCTGGATCACTGCCACCCTGCTCGGCTGGGCACACGCGCTGGACCCTGGCAGCCAACCTGGGGCCTGTCCTAAGGCCAGGAACTGCTGGCAGCGGCAGCCCCAGCTGTTCAGTGATCAGACGTGCACCCCAGCCCCTTTGGCCTCTCCTGTTATCAGCACCTGGCTGAGGGGCGTGGCAGGCCAGCAGTGTGGCACGTCGGTGGCATGGCTGGTCTGCAGCGTGGCAGGCCAGGGGTGTGGCGCACGGATCGTGTGGCAGGGTCAGCTGGCAGTGGCATGACTGGCCAGTGGCCAGGCAAGAGGCAGAGACGCTAAGAGGTGCTGAGTGCAGGCAGCCTGCCGGGCCTGCCGCTCAAGGCCTTGTGGGGTAGGCTGAGGCCTCGCTAGGTCCGGCTTTGATCAGCTGCATGATGTCCCGAAAACAGCAGGGCTGGAAGAATGGCTGGGAGGGCAGAGAATGAAAGAGGAGGCCCAGAGAGACAGAGAAGGGACAGCTGTGTTGATGACGTGCCGACTGCCTGGTGTGTGCTGCACGCTTCCACCTGCCCTCCTAGTGCCTCTCTGCAGCTGCCCCACCCGATGGGTGCCGTTATTTCCATGTTCCGATGAGGAAACTGAGGCACAGACAAGTGAAGTCACCTCAGTCGTGTCTGACTCTGTGCGACCCTATGGACTGTAGCCGGCCAGGCTCCTCTGTCCGTGGGATTCTCTAGGCAAGAATACTGGAGTGGGTTGCCATGCCCTTCTCCAGGGGATCTTCCCAACCCACGGATCGAACTCATGTATCTAACTCACATCTCTTATGTCTCCTACATTGGCAGGCAGGTTCTTTACCACTAGCGCCACCTGGGAAGCCTCAAAAGCAGAGGAGCCAGGGTCAAAATCAGACGGTCACTTCCCCTCTCTAAGCCTCAGTTTCCTGGCGGCTGAAATGGGGTGACAACAGCGCCCAACCCACGGGGCTGTTTGGAGCATTTAGCCGTGCATTAAATGTGCTGAGCAGAACTCTGGCATAGGCCAGCCCTTACCAAAGAGATGCTGGTTACGATGATCACTGGGTCCTTTATAGTCATGACCTCAGTTACTCCCACGCCCCAACAAGCCCATCAGATCCTGGTTTCCACTGTAGAAACTTCTTTGAACACTGACTTGTAGGAAAATTCCAGTCACGCAGCAGCGAGCGCCGCACCCTACCCGGCCCTAGACCATCTGCCTTGCGTCGGGTCATCTCCTCAGAAGAGCCTGAAATCCCAGAGGCTGGAGGTTAGGGCGCATTCTGGGTCATGCTAAGTTTTGCCATTTTCTGTTGGCATCAGCCATGTTCTCCATGTCCAGAGTCACATTCCAAAAGCGTGAGCCCTAGAGGGGAGGGCCTGTGGTTACAGGAAAAGGAGGATCCGTAGGCCACGAGAATCTTCTTTTTTTTTTTTAATTTAAATTTATTTATTTTAATTGGAGGCTAATTGCTTTACAATATTGTATTGGTTTTGCCATACATTGACTTGAATCTGCCACGGGTATACATGTGTTCCCCATCCTGAGCCCCCCTCCCACCTCCCTCCCCGTACCATCCCTCTGGGTCATCCCAGTGCACCAGCCCTAAGCATCCTGTATCCTGCATCCAATCTGGACTGGCGATTCATTTCTTATGATATTATACATGTTTCAATGTTATTCTCCCAAATCATCCCACCCTCTCCCTCTCCCACAGAGTCCAAAAGACTGTTCTATACATCTGTGTCTCTTTTGCTGTCTTGCATACAGGGTTATCGTTACCATCTTTCTAAATTCCATATATATGCGTTAAAGTGAAAGTGAAAGTGAAGTCACTCAGTCGTGTCCGACTCTTTGCGACCCCGTGGACTGCAGCCCGCCAGGCTCCTCTGTCCATGGGATTCTCCAGGCAAGAATACTGGAGTGGGTTGCCATTTCCTTCTCTAGGGGATCTTCCCAACCCAGGGATTGAGCCCAGGTCTCCTGCATTGCAGGTGGATGCTTTATCCTCTGAGCCACCAGGGAAGCCCAATATGCGTTAGTATACTGTATTGGTGTTTTCCTTTCTGGCTTACTTCACTCTGTATAATAGGCTCCAGTTTCATCCACCTCATGAGAACAGATTCAAATGTATTCTTTTTAATGGCTGAGTAATACTCCATTGGTATAGGTACCACAGATATCTTATCCATTCATCTGCTGGTGGACATCTAGATTGCTTCCATGTCCTGGCTATTATAAACAGTCCTGCAATGAACATTGGGGTACATGTGTCTCTTTCAATTCTGGTTTCCTTGGTGTGTATGCCCAGCAGTGGGATTGCTGGGTCATAAGGCAGTTCTATTTCCAGTTTTTAAAGGAATCTCCACACTGTTCTCCATAGTGGCTGAACTAGTTTGCATTCCCACCGACAGTGTAAGAGGGTTCCCTTTTCTCCACACCCTCTCCAGCATTTCTTGCTTGTAGCCTTTTGGATAGCAGCCATTCTGACTGGCGTGAAATGGTACCTCATTGTGGTTTTGATTTGCATTTCTCTGATAATGAGTGATGTTGAGCATCTTTTCATGTGTTTTTTAGCCACCTCTATGTCTTTGGAGAAATGTCTGTTTAGTTCTTTGGCCCATTTTTTGATTGGGTCATTTATTTTTCTGGAATTGAGCTGCAGGAGTTGCTTGTATATTTTTGAGAATAGTTTTTTGTCAGTTGCTTCATTTACTATTATTTTCTCCCATTCTGAAGGCTGTCTTTTCACCTTACTTAGAGTTTCCTTTGTTGTGCAGAAGCTTTAAATTTTTATTAGGCCCCATTTGTTTATTTTTGCTTTTATTTCCAATATTCTGGGAGGTGGGTCATAGAGGATCCTGCTGTGATTTATGTCGGAGAGTGTTTTGCGTATGTTCTCCTCTAGGAGTTTTATTGTTTCTGGTCTTACATTTAGATCTTTAATCCATTTTGAGTTTATTTTTGTGTATGGTGTTAGAAAGTGTTCTAGTTTCATTCTTTTACAAGTGGTTGACCAGTTTTCCCAGCACCGCTTGTTAAAGAGATTGTCTTTTCTCCATTGTATAGTCTTACCTCCTTTGTCAAAGGTAAGGAACATAGTTTTGGAAGTTTTGGCCATAGCAATCAGAGCAGAAAAAGAAATAAAAGTAATCCAAATTGGAAAACAAGAAGTAAAACTTTCACTGTTTGCAGATGACATGATCCTCTACACAGAAAACCCTAAAGACTCCACCAAAAAATTACTAGAGCTAATCGGTGAATATAGTAAAGATGCAGGATATAAAATCAACACACAGAAATCCCTTGCATTCCTATACACTAATAATGAGAAAAGAGAAAGAGAAATTAAGGAAACAATTCCATTCACCATTGCAATGAAAAGAATAAAATACTTAGGAATATATCTACCTAAAGAAACTAAAGACCTATATATAGAAAACTATAAAATACTGGTGAAAGAAATCAAAGAGGACACTAATAGATGGAGAAATATACCATGTTCATGGATTGGAAGAATCAATATAGTGAAAATGAGTATACTACCCAAAGCAATCTATAGATTCAATGCAATCCCTATCAAGCTAACAATGGTATTTTTCACAGAGCTAGAACAAATAGTTTCACAATTTGTATGGAAATACAAAAAACCTCAAATAGCCAAAGCAACCTTGAGAAAGAAGAATGGAACTGGAAGAATCAACCTACCTGACTTCAGGCTCTACTATAAAGCCACAGTCATCAAGACAGTATGGTACTGGCACAAAGACAGAAATATATATCAATGGAACAAACTAGAAAGCCCAGAGATAAATCCATGCACCTATGGACATCTTATCTTTGACAAAGGAGAACCTTCTTCCATCTGACCTCACCAGGTACTCGCCTTGCTCCCTGCCTCCCCACTTCCTCCCCCAACACCTTTCCTCCTGTCAGAACCAGCCTGATGGCTCAGGGTGGAGGCGGTGGGCAGAGACTTCAACTTTGGGCTCCTTAAACCTTGTCCTTTCCAGGGCGTGTTCCACATTCTACTGGGGGGATGGGATTTGAGGTCAGTAGTGGACATCTTGTATTTTAACAGTTTCATCTTGATTTCATATAAATCATATTTTTTTTAAACCTCAGCTTCAACTAGGACATCACACCCATGATTTTATTGATCTTCCTTATGGTAAGACTTTCAGGATTTTTAAAATAAATCTTTATTGGAATAGAATTGCTTTAGGGTATTATCTTAATTTCTACTGTACAGCAGAGTGAATCAGCTTTGCATATACACATATCCCCTCTTTTTTGGATTTTCTTCCCATCTAAGTCACCACAAAACACTGAGTAGAGGTCCCCGTGCTATACAGTTGTTTAGTTGCTAAGTCATGTCCGAGTCTCTTGTGACCCCATGAACTGTAGCCTGTCAGGTTCCTTTGTCCATGGGATTTGCCAGGCAAGCATACTGCAGTGGGTTTCCATTTCCTTCTCTAGGTTTTCTTTCTTTTTTTTTTTTTCAAGAGGACAGAGAGAGCCAATTTAAAGAAAAGTACTAAGTACTCACAGTGGCTCAGGTGGGACCCAGTTCCTGGGGAGGTTGGGAAAATGGCTTAAGGGTGCCCACGGCTTGCCGGGTTGACAGCCCAGGATGTGGGCTTTGCTTCTTGCTGGCTGTGGCCGGCTGTGTCTCCAGGATGGGACAAACCCATTTTGGGGGGTGATTTGTACCCTGTAGGGTCTAGGACCTGGGGCTCAGAGGAGGGGGAATGTGGTAGTCCAAGAGTCAGGCCCCAAGGGTCAGAAGTCCTCCCCTTCCTTCCCCTGCCTACCATCCACCTTCCTGAGAAGCAGTCCTTCAAGTCTAGGAAGCAAGCTCAGGCTGGACTCCCTGAGACATGGGCCCAGGGATTACATCTCGAGCAGATTAAAAACAGGGAGAAATCTGAGGAATTTTAATGACTGCCACACATCCCTGGAGTGCTGGTCCTCATAGACCAAACACGCAGGCTGGCACTGCAGGCTGAAGCCCTTGGGGCCCACCTTCCCATCCCCCACCCAGCTTGCTGGGCTCCCGCAGTGGGGTAGAACTTGGGGACACTCTTGGAGGTATTGCAGTGAAGCTAGCTGTGGCTGCTTCCTCCCTTTGGCCTCCAAGCTTGGCTGGGAATCCTGGGCTTGGTGCTGAGGTCTTTGGAGGTCAGAGTTTTCAGTTGTAAGAACTGGTGTGAACAAGGAGGGCAGTTTAGTGGCTTCTGTGGCAGTTTAGCTATTTGGTCCCCAGGAAAGGCTGATGAGAGTGAGTCTGACTCAGAATTCATCCAGCAGATATTTGAGTATCTGCTGTGCAGTAAGCCCTGCCCTAGAGCAAAATGGACTCAGATCCCTGCCCTCAGGGGGCCTCCTTGTTAGAGGTGGCTGGACCTGAGGCCGTGGACGAGCACCCTCTCCCACATGGGTCTCTCTCTGTTCCTGTGGCCGGGGGTGGGGGTGGGGCATTCTCTCCTGGGTGGACCTTCTCCAGCAGCTGGAGAGGAGAGGAGGCACAGCCTCGACACCAGAGAAGACGTCTTTTCCACCAGCTCCCGTGTGCAGGATCCCAGGGGACAACTCCACTTGGCTTCGCTGCAGCCATAGGACACGTGCAGGGCAGGTGGACCTAGAGCTCCCCCAGGTGACCTGTGGCCCCTCGAGGCTGCAGTGTCCTCAGGGGAGTGGCCGAGGGCTCTGCCTCCATTCGCTCTTTTGAGGGGAGGTGCCATTTCTCTTGGGAAGCTGCCCCTTGAGGTCTGCTGTACTCTGCTGGAATCTGGTCTGGAAAGAGTGTGTCTGTTTCCCTCTCGTCTCTGGGGAGGAGGGGGTCCCCAGCCCCTGACACTGGAGTCCAGGCCCCCAGAAGTCCCCTCTAGTGCTGCTGCTGGCACCTGTACCTATTCCCCAGCCCGTGTGAATAGCGCACACTTGGGGGGCCAGAGAACTCTCTCAGAGGGCAGAAATAACAAAGGTTAGAGGTGCATGTTGGAATGGGGGACATTGCAACTCAGAAAGTGGATGGCCCTCTCACTCTTGATTCCTGAGTGAAGCCCAAGAGAAAGGGTCTCCCTGCTGCTGGCTGGGGGGCTGGAGCCCCAGAAAGCCTGTGCTTGAGGCCCCATGCGCATCATGGTGGCCTTCTGCCCCATTTTCCAGACAAGGAGCCCAGGGCCACAGAGCTCTAGCCCTTCCCTGTCACTTTCTCTTCTTAAGTGACCTTGAACCAGCCACTTAGTCTCCTGGCTGAGCCTCAGGCCCCTCTCTTGTCAAGCAGATTCTTGTGTGTGATTTTGCTAAAACAGCATTTTAATGACCCAAGTGGCACAGGAGGATGCTTGCCTTAAAAACTGGAATCATTCTGATGAAGTTTGTGACTTCTGTTTCCCTGCATCTGGTCTCCCTCCCCTCCTTGGGAGTGACGGTGGGTATTGTGTTCCTGTTGGCAACCTCATGGTACATGTGTATGTTTGGCGTTTTCTTGAGTATACAAGTAGAATCATACCCTGCGTGTCTTGCATGTGGCATGGGTTCTGTGTGTCAGTGTGTGCAGATCTACCTAGCTCTTTGGAGCCTCTGTGTGGTTTTCCACACGTAGATCTAGTATTCTTTCCTTTGCTGGGCGTCCACAGTGTTTCTGACTGTGGGCTAATAGAAACAGCCTTGCCCTCAACCTCACTGAATTTGAACATGTCTTCCTGGTGCACATGCACGAGTGTTGCACACCAGGACGGACACTGAGGCATTGAATTGCTGGGTGTTAGGGTTTTGCAAGGATAAACTGTGAGAGTGTTCCAGGCACATGGCAGGAATAGGGTGCTGCAGAAGAAGTTCATGCTTGTGTTCCCTTCCCCCATTTGCATCAGACACTGTCCTGAGTATCTGGTCTGCATTTTCTTACTAACTCCTCTTTGACAATGAAATCCCCATTTTATAGAGGAGCAAAAAGGGACCCAGAGGGGTTAAGTAAGGCATCTGCTATCACTCAACTCCCAAGGGGTGGGTGCGTGCCTGACTCTCATGTCCAGCTGGGTTCTGGGAGTGAAGCATCCCTGCCCTGCACAGCCAGAGCTTACTCTCCGAGGGGCCTGCCTGCCTCAGCACTGGCTCCCCAGAAACGCCCCGAGTGCAGGAACGCCGCCTCTGTGGAGTGTGCTGGGTAGAGGGAGCTCGCCAGGAATTTCCTGGATCAGCTCCAGGGCAGGCTGCTTGGATCTCAGGGCTACAGGGTGGCTGGGTCCTGCCTCCCGCCCTTCTCTTCCCCTGGCTTGCCCCAGCCCCGTGCATTCTTGGAATCTGTAGGTTGTGCCGTGTTCTGTGGGCACCAGGAGTTGCCTTTGAAACCCCGTGGCACCAACATCTGTTAGCTCTTAGAGAATAGAAAGATCGACAAAGAACTGCTGGAGCAGGCGGTGGGGAAAGATATTAAGCTCAGGAGTATGAAGTCTCAAAGACAAAGAGGAAAAAACCCTAACTGAACTCCAGCCCGCTCCCCAAGGCCTTGCTTTGATGTGGGTTCCCATCCCTGGAGGCCTTATAAGGCACTGTGCCTGCAATTCTGGGCTCTGGGCTGGTGCTGGCTGCACATTCAGCGCCCGGAGGAGCTGGCCTCTCATCCTGGGGCCCAGTGTGGGGCAGAGGAGGGGCAGTGCCGGGACTTGGGAGGGAGGCAGGTCTGGGCCCTGTAGGCCACTCAGCCTGGCCATTGGGCAGGAGGCAGCCTGGCACCAGGTTGGGTGGGGCCGGAGGTGTGTGGATCCAGGGAGGTCTTTGATCAGAACTTGGAGCAGAGGCTGAGTCTGACTGTCCTAGAGACCAGAAGAAAGTGGGCTGTGATGGCTGAGCTGATGGAGAGAGCAGTGAGGGAGGTCACTGCACACGATACCCCACACTCGGGCTTCTTCCAGGGCAGGGTGGTGAGGAGTATGGGCTCTGGAGCCATGCCGCCTGCCTTTAATCCTGGCTCTGACACTTACTAGCTGTGTGACCTTGGGCAAGTCCCTAAACCTCTCTGTGTCTCAGTTTTCTCGTCTGTAAAGTGGGGATGATAATGGTATTACCTCAAAGGACTGCCATAGGGGTTAAACGCAAAGCACCAGAAATATGCACCAGACAGGAGAAGAGCGTGTTTCTCTGTGTCTTGTTTCTTTGTCTGTGGGGGCACCTCGGGTCTGCTGAGCCATTCAGCTTTGCCCAGCAATGTTCTGGTAGCCATTTGACAGTAAGAATGCAAGTAATAAACGGTAACCACTGTATGTCAAGCCCCAGTCATACTATCGGATGTAATGCTAAGTACTTTCCATGCAATGGCTCACACCTGCCCTGAGACAGAATGATTGCTCTCATCCCTATGCAGAGATGGGAAGACTGAGGAACACTGGAGATAAACCTCCTTCACCCACGTAGAGCAGGGATTTGAACCAAGGTCTGAGCAGCACCAGTTCTGTGCCCTGCATCCTCTGTGCTGGGGCTCCCCTGGGACTCATGGCTAGGAGCCCTGCATGCAGGGTTTGGGGCCAGGCCCTTAGGACCATCCTGCAGGAAGGCTCCTGGCCGAGACTTGGCCCTGTCCTAAGCCTAGTGAGGAGGAGCCGTGGGGCCTTCGAGTCCTGCAGGACAGAGGGGAGTGATTGGTCTCTGACACACTGGAGCTGCTGGCTGGGCTGATTTTCTGCACTTCTTTAACCATGATTCTTGGTCCCCAGCAAGTGCCAGGACTCTTGGCCACCTCCATCCCTGTGCCCATGGGAACCCCAATTCCACTGTACAAGGTTGGGCCAGGCACCTGAAGGAGCTGGCTCAAGTCTTGGCTCTGCTGATGATTCACCGCAGGGTCTCTTCGCCTCTTAGAGGCTCCTTCTCATTTAAACCCACAGGACTGTTGGGAACCCCATTCTCTGGAGGTTCTGGTGAATATCCCGATTGATCAGTACCTCGTATATATCATGAGGGCTTGGGGATGTGAGTGACTGTCATTGGCATTGTTTTCCTATCTCATTCCTTGAGGGTTGAGACACTTTGTAGGAAGACAGTAACAATTATACCTTTCACTTTAAAATTTGCACATCATTTTTATGAGCATTTGTTCCTCAAGAGATGGAAAGAGCAAGGCTGTTATGATGATAAAGGGAGATAATATAAAGTGCCTGGCACATAGGAAATGCACAGTAAGTGTCAGCTGACTTTTTAATGGTTTATCACTGTGCCCATTTTACAGGTAAGTAGTTTGAGATTTCCCAGAAGGCAGCTACTGGCCCCACATCCAGGGCCAGGGAGGCCACGGAGGCAGGATGTGATCCTGTGTCTGACTCAACATTTTATGTGGCCTCTGGCCTGGTGATTCAAAGCTTGAGGACCACAGACACCACACTCCCCAGGCCCTAGGCTGTCTGGGTCAGTGGAGGAAATGAATGTTTGCCATAGTTGAGCAGCTGCACGGCCCTGGGTGTCAGCAGACCACAGTGCTGAGGAGCTGTCGATGTGTTACACAGAGCAGAGTGAGGTTTAGTGGGAAGAGACCAACCCCAGAACTTGCCAGAACTCTGCTTTCATATGCAAAGAGGTATCTTTAATATGTCAAGAGAGCCAGGCCCGCTCAGCAGACAGTTCTTCTCAGGGAGCATTGAAGCCGTCATCCAAGTGATGACTGTGAGTGTGAGGCATCGTTATGGGGCTTCTTCCAGAAGGCTGCTTTGTTGCTAGTGACGTTTGGAGTCGTTAAACTCCTCTGAGTATGCCAGTAAAAAGATGCCAGTGCCCAGAAGTTTCCATCTCACGGGTCCTGTCCACCTTGCCAGGAGCAGACAGGGTGGCTCAGAGGTCAGCGCCGGCTCCCAGCCTCCACTGGGCCTCCGCACACGCGGGTCTGCGCTTCCCTTGAAGACGGTCACCCCACTCCTGTGAGGAAGCACTGCCTGCCAGCCTTTCTGGAGAAGCGGCATCCGTCTCTCTCCGGCATGAAAGATCGGCTTTAATTGGCTGCAGAGGCGTCCCAGCCATCTAATGATGCCAGCCGAGTGCAGCCCTTTCCTGTCACCATCTCCCAGTTCCCCTGTCAGCTCCAGCTCTGTTAACACAAACAGCCAGTTTACAAGCCCAGGAAGTGTTCAGTGATTATAATAATTGGCGGAGGAGGAGAGAGAGAAGACATCCTGACTTGAAGAATAATGCAGCCTGGTTTTGAAGTCCATGGGACACCAGCAGTCTGAATGACCACATTTGAACGACGTCTAAGAAAGGGTGTGTGATGCCCTAGAATGATTTGAAAGAAGAAAGAGAACAGAGAACACCACCTCTAATCCATAAAACGTTAGCTGTCCATCTTTAAAAAAACACACACACGAGACTTATCTCCAGCTGTGTCCAATTGATAAGATCAGCTATACAAAGCATTGTTTTTCTTTTGTTAATAGAGGCGAACTCTTGGTTTTTCTCTTAAGCATCTCCAGTGCAGGATTTTTTTTTTCCTTCTAATTTTTGAAGGGTGTGTTTTTTCTTTTTCTTTATACTTTTTTTTTTTTCAAAAGGAGAAGCTGGCAAGAGCTGCCAAGTTGAGGCTTTTTTGTTGCTCCTCTTTCTGTGGTTCATGAAGCACTGCCATGGCATCACTGTGGGCATTAAGAGAGAGAAAGCAGTGTGACCCTTCCCCCCACACCCAAACCTCATCTCTCCCCCAAAAGAGGAACATTTCCCAACGTGGGTTCCTTGGAACATAAATCCCATGTGATGCTTTTGAAAAAAGCGTCCTGGTCTAAATAGGTTTGAGGGGTGCAGCATAAGCTACTACTTAGGTATCTGCAGTCTGTTACCATAGTAAGTCTTGCAGTAAAGGGTCTTGTTTGCATGCATGCATGCTAAGTTGCTTCATTTGTGTCTGACTCGGCAACCCCATGGACTGTGGCCCACCAGTCTCCTCTGTCCATGGGATTCTCCAGGCAAAAATACTGGAGTGGGTTTCCACACCCTCCTCCAGGGGATCTTCCCAACCCAGGGATTGAACCTGTGTCTCTTACATCACCTGCATTGGTAGGTGGGTTCTTTACCACTAGAGCCACCTGGGAAGCCCAAAGGGTCTTGTTTAACTTTGTTTAAAACAATCTCTTCTGATCTCATTACTCCTCTTGGCAGAATACCAATAAATACAGAAGCTATTTGACAAGCACTAGTCTGGGCTCCTCTGTATCTAGAGTCATCCTACTGGAGCGGGATCAGATAGATGGGATCTTTATTGAGATCCCAGAAATTTCCCAGCCTGTGGACCTAACTAACTTCCCTTGCCAACCTGACAATGCATGGGTGGCAGCCTGACCAGGCTGATTGGGAGCAGCTCTGCTACATGGCATGAGTTACTGGACATTTTAAACTCATGCCTACAGACCAAGGCAAGGCATGAGGCCAGCTGCTGGAAGGGGGAGATGTGGGAGGCATAACTGAAGGTCAGCAAAAGGCAGAGCCTACAGGTTCCTAGATGTTGTACTGAAGATGTTGTGCTGGGTTTATGTTAAGGGATTACGTCAAGTTTGGGTATATGTTAACAGCTGGGTTTATGCTGAGGGAGTGCTCCCTTCAGCAAACCAGGTCCTCTTTATAAACTCATCAAGACACCTGCCTGGGACCCTCTCAAAGAGGAAGGATCCAAACTGAGGTCTCCTTTAGGGACCCAGAGGGGTGGCTCTGGTCCTGAGTCTATTGGGTTGGCCCAGAGGGGTAGAGGAGGGACATTTTCTGAGCTTGTCTTTGTCATTTCCCTGGGTGGAGGGTGGATCTCCCTTTCCAAGTGGGAAGTGTGAGCCTGTGTAATGTTTCGTGGCAGGCTACAGGCTGAGAAAAACTTACTTTCTAAAAAGCAGCGCAGTAATGAACTTTACAAGTGTCCTAGGCTCTCCCTACTTGACCTAAATTTCCATCAGAAGAATGAGAACAGGGTCCCTGCTTCTTTGTGACCAGCCACACACACCTTCACAATGCCACCTTGACCGTAAGGATGCCAGGTTCCTACCTGACTCCAATACTTCTTTAATATTCCTGCTTTGTCTTCCTCTAGGAGCTTGTGGGTGAAGTTTTCAGAGAAACGCTCAGCGAGGAGGAAGAGGAAGACTTTCGGCTAGAAGGTACCAGAACCTATTACTTTCTTCTCAAGGGCAGTGAGGTGGGGAAGGACCATCTGGTCTACCTTACGCCTTGCATACCCTCCAGAAAGTCTGCAGACCAGGAGGAGGACAGAACTCTCTGTGGGGGTGCACTGGGGGTGGATGGGGTGAGGAGCAAGAGGGAAGTGGAGCGCCTCATTGGTCCTCACTGGCAGTGGATTCAGGCCACCCAGGCTCACATCCTGCTCTGTGTTAGCCATGGGGTCTTGAACAAGTTGTATGACCTCATCTTCCCCACTGCAGGGGAGTGGCCACTCATAGGCTTCTCAAGCGGGGCTGGGCATGTAGTATATACTGTATGAAGCAACCCTTGTGTTTCTCCATTCACATCACACACCTGGAGCACAGGTGTGCACACACCAAACAGAGCCCCAACCCCTCACCGCTTTCCTCTGTAGCTCTCACTCCTTTCTTTCTTCAAGGAAGCAGTGCATTGTAGAAAGAATTAGGACACTCAAGTAGAGAGTTGGGGGCCACTGGTGTACTAATTTGACTTTAGGAAGCCACGTCCCCTTTCTGAGCCTGTTTCTATACTTGTAGAATGGGAATGAGGGCCTCTTCCTACTCAATTCCCTAAGCTGGTACAATGACTGGACAGCATATGAAAGCATTTGCTGAAAGGGATAGCATTTCCCTTTTTCCACTCAGAATTAGAGGAAAGAACTGCTGAACTGGTGCAGCCTTTGGGCAATAAATGTGCTTCCCTGGAGGCTCATACAATAGAGAATCCACCTGCAATGCAAGAGATCTGGGTTTGATCCCTGGGTGGGGAAGATCTCCTGGAGAAGAGAATGGCAACCCACTCTAGTATTCTTGCCTGGAGAATTCCATGGACAGAGGAGCCTGGCGGGTTATAGTCCATGGGGTCACAAAGAGTCAGACTTGATTGAGTGACTCTTTGTACAGTAAAGCCCTCTCTGGAACTGGGACAAGGGGCTGGCAGGGGTCTCTGAGGGGAAATATACGTCTTAGAAGGGCTGTAGGGCCCTGAAAGGAGAGTAGACCATGCCAGGAAGTTCTGGAGGGGAGCCTTGGCAAGACCCAAGGACTGTGGCCACACTGGCCTGAGAGCTGTGATAAATGTAGACTCCTCAGCTCCACCCAGGCTGCTGAATCTGGTCTGCTCTGTAATAGGCCCCTCAGATGACTTGTGTGCATGCTGTACTTTGAGAAGCACTATTTTGAGAGATTCTCTCTGTGGCCCAGGATTTGGAGGGTGCCTGGGACCTGAGTATCTCTCAGACTTTGCTCAAATTCAAACAGGTCCCATATAGAAAGAGAAGGAGGCACATGGACAGACTCTAGGGTGTTTCTCTTGAGCATATTTGGATCTGATGGCTACACTCAGGCTCAGTGGCTTTGATTCTCACTGTTCCCTGGGCTTCCCCAAGCCTCAGCTGCCATCCTTGGCTCCATGGAGAGATGCCAGCACCTGGTGCCTAGAGTTGATCTGGGGAGTCAGGTGAAGGCCTGCAGGATGTAGGATCTGGGGGCTAAGGTGACCCCAGACAAGGATTACATGGGCTTCAGCACTCATTCCATTTTCTATTCATTTGCTCAGTCACCTGGTAACTTAGCAAGCTCATCCTCTTATTCATTCATCCTTCCATCTATTCCATCCATCCCTTGCCATTCAAGTACCCACCTGCCCACTTATATATCCATTCATCCACCCATCACTCACTCATCATCCACCCAGTGATCCATGACCCACCCATCCAACGCTCATCCATCCATCTTTTGCTCCATCCTTCACCCACCCGTCCTTCCATCACTGCCTGTTCATTCATCTACCTGCTCTTTTGTCACCCATCTGGCCAGTCCTTATCTACCACCCAGCCGTCCATAATCCATCCTTCGCCCATCTCGTCCTCATCTATCACTCACTCCTTAACCCATGTAACCATCTTCCAGTTGTCATTCACTCATCTCACCCTCTGTCTATATTTTCATCATTTGCTGAGTCCCTGGTTACTGCCCCAAATGAGGCACTTCTCTGGCCACTGAGGCTCAGCCTGAGATCATGTAATTGGTTTCACATGAGGCATCTTTCCCTGCAGATATGAAATGCCCATGGAATCTTCCTCTTCGGAAGGGGAGGGGGCTTTGTCCAACCTCTGATCATAGTATGAGCCCTGCTGGATGCAGCAGCAGGAGCCCTTGGCCGAGGAACCCACAGACTTGTCTCCAAGTCCCCGCTCCCCTCCTGCTCCCACAGAGACTCGCTATGGCTTTTGGCCAGGCTCCTCCCTCTCTAACACGATGCATGGGGGTGTGGGCTCTGCGGATGTGCAGAGGATGTGGGCGCCCCTGTAGAGAGGATAAACTGCTGTGGGGTGGCACTTATAAACACTGGTTGATGGAGGGGAGATAAACAGGATGTGTCCAAGAGTCCCAGCTCCTGTCAGAGAAAGTGTGGGGATGTTGGTGGCACTTGGTCCATCCCTGTGGTCCACCAGCTGCAGGTCAGGCTTTGAGGACAGCTTCAAAGGTGTCTCGACTGGGCACCTTGCCAGTCATTGACAGCGTCCAAGTATATCAGTACCACCATTGGTGGCGGGGGGAGGAGGAGTTGGGAGCCACAAGCCTGACTCAGTTTCCAACTAGGGATTAGACTAGGTTGGTGGTGGTCAAGTTTCCAGCCCCTTTTCTTCAAACAAAACCTTATACAGAGCACAGAATATAAGACAGACCAGGTTGCTCAAAGATGCAGTGTGTTATAGATAGTATGTTAATAACCTTTTATGTAACAAAGGGTACCAGACAGCACTCTGTATTTCCTTGTGTGTATGAATGTGGACCACATATGTATGTATAGAATTATGTAGCTAGAAGCTTAGACAGACAGAAAGAGTAGTTCCTTCTGAACAGGGGAGGAGAAGATTAAAATTGGAAAGCGTGGTCAGAGGATTGTAGTATTAACTGCAATTAATGTTTCAACTTTTACAAGAATGTGATCATGTATTCCTTTGAAGTGAAAGACTAATAACAGAATTAAAAAGTGAAAACAATAAGTAAATAAGGCAGTAGGGCTGGGCTGCTCTGGGCCTGCCTGTGTGGCCCCTGAGGCTTCTTGGAAGGGATGCTGGCCCCAGCGGCCGCCTGTGGTTCTTGGGCCACCGCTGGTGCCGGGTCCGAGGCAGCACTCCCAGGATGATGGACGTGGCTGTGGACGGCTAGGCCTGGTGGGCGCTGCCACGTCCTGGCCACGACGAAGCAGCCACCTGGCCTGGAGCTGGGGCTGCGGGCATCCCTCTGAGCCTTGGGCCAAGGGAGAGCAAGCCGAATCCTGAATCTCCTCTTTGTCTTCCTGTTGGCCAAGTTCATTGCCTCTTGGCTGGCTGGAGGGCTGTTAAGGGGGAAAAAAGGCCATCTGAGGCGTGAAGATAAAAAGAAGTCTTTTAGCCATCCCAGGAGAGGATGGCTTTAGCTCCAGCGTTGTTATGTAAAGCCGGCCCTAATCCAGCGTCTTAACTGCCTTAACTGGCCAGCTGGGAGCTCGAGGGATGGGAGATTAAGGCTGGGCCCGGAGTGAGGGCTGGGACTGCGAGCTCCTTTTGAACTGTGGAGAGAACAAAGTAAGCATGAAAAGTCCCGCGCTCCAGAGCTGTCCTGGCGCAGCAGGCGGGACCTGCGGCTTGTAGGGGGAGGGAAAAGGGACCCCCCACTTTCTGCTGACCCAGCAGGGCACTGAGGACTGGGGAGGGTCACCCCACCCTTCACTCCAGTGCCCACCTGAGGTCCCCACCTCCCCAGTTGGGCAGGACGACAGGTGGTGGCAGCCTGTGGCTTGTGGCTTGAGGTGGACCTTGGTGTCAGGGGCTCCAGGAAGCCCTGTGTCTGGGCGTGTCCTCTCAACCCAGCACAGACTGAACTCTGGCTCTGCGCTCTTCAGGGGAGAAGGACCTGCAGATAGCCACAGGCCCCTTCTCTCCCTGCGTCCCCTCTCTCCCCCACCTAGTGCTGGCCACATCCCTGCCCAGCATCTTGGCCCACTCCCACCTCTCACCCTTGACCTCTGACCACCAACCCTCAACATCATGACTGTTTCTTGTCTTTCTACCTCGTTGCTTGGAGGTGAAAGTGGGCAGAGTGCGTTAGCTCAGCACCTTCCATAGAAAGTTTGAGTCCACAGAGCTCTGCCTGCTGGTCGTGCATTTATTAAGGACCAAAAGTGAGTCGGGCAGCCCCTCCCTCTGGGGCCTGGCCCTGCCTCTAGGCCCCCAGGGCTGCTGACAGACAGGCCTTGCTTTGGCCTAACCCAGGTGTCACCTGGCAGAGTCTGCAGGGGTCTCGGCGTCTCTGGCCCGAGAGGGAGGTGCCTGGAGTTGTGTGGA
Source organism: Ovis canadensis (assembly GCF_042477335.2). Lineage (NCBI taxonomy): Eukaryota > Metazoa > Chordata > Mammalia > Artiodactyla > Bovidae > Ovis > Ovis canadensis. Next base: position 32,193,613 of record NC_091258.1, read on the forward strand.
GCAGAGCAGTGGCATTGGGACTGACACCCAAGGGCAAAGCAGCCCCACTGTGAGCTCAGGGCCTGTCCCAGTTGGCATGGCCCGAACTTGGTCTTCCTGCCACCCCGTGGGAGTACACGAGAGGCACCCTTCTCCGTTTATTCTGCGGTCAGACCCCAGATCCAGCCTGGCTGTCCTGTAGCTCACTGTGTGATCTTAGGAGAGTCGCTTAACTTCTCTGTGCTTCAGTTTCTTGTTGGGGGCAGACATCGCGCGTCTCCCTCTGAGGGCCTGTAACAGCGAGGTTATTTATATAAGCCCAGAGTGCAGCACTGGTTCAGAGTGTGCCAGTGTCTGTGAGCTGTCCTGACTCTTGTTTCGTGGGTTCCTCTTTCTTGAAGAAGAGCCAACTGGTGTTTGTAATCATTTACTAGTCCAGATCAAAGACGGCCTCTTTTCAAAGCTTCTTTAATCCTATTAGAATCTCTGAATGTCTCCTTCCACTCCCAGTGCGTGACATAGTCTGGCATGCCATAGAGCTCAATAAAAACAGATCTTCCTTGACTTAGGATGGGGTCGTGCGTGCGTGCTAAGTCGCTTCAGTCGTGTCCAGCTCTCTGTGACCTTATGGACTGTAGCCCGCCAGGCTCCTCTGTCCATGGGATTCTCTAGACAATAATACTGGAGTGGGTTGCCATGCCCTCCTCCAGGGGGTCTTCCCAACCCAGGGATCAAACCCATGTCTCTTATGTCTCCTGCATTGGGAGGTGGATTCTTTACCACTAGCCCCATCTGGGAAGCCCTAGGATGGGGTCACGTCCCAATAAACCCATTGTAAGTTGAAAATATCATTAGTTGAAAGTGCGTTCATACATCTAACCTCCTGAACATCATAGCTTAGCCTTGCCTGCCTTACAGTAGCCTACACTTGGGTGAAATCATCTATCACAAGGCCTATTTATAATCAAGTGTTGAATAGCTCGTGTCATCTACTGAATCCTGTGCTGGAAGTGAAAAAAAGTTTGGCTGTCTGGGTTCAGGATGGTTGTAAGTGTATGGGTTCTTGACCCTCGTGATTACGTAGCTGACTAGGGGCTGGGACCCTCTGTCCAGCATCACAAGAGGAGTTGTACCACATATCGCCAGCCTGGGAAAAGACCCAGATTTGTGATTCCACGTACAGTCGTGTATCACTTTTGTACCATTGTAAAGTCAAAAAAACTGTTAGTCAGGGCCCAACTGTGCTCTCTGGAAGAATGAAGCCAACACCAGGAAGTCACTGGAGTCCAGCTCCCAGGAAAGCCCCGTGTGCCCCTCTCCAGCCCATCAAGGCTCCCAGGTGGGAGATGTCAACCCTTCACAGAGAGAAGGAGCCCTTTGGGGGCCTTTCGTCCCCTTCATCTGTAGTAAGGAATCTGAGGCCCAGAGAGGGGCATGACCTGTCTCAGGTCACACAGCAGACCTGAGGACAGTCTATTCTTCACTCAACATGTTTTAATATTTGCTGAGTGCCTACCGCAGGTGTGGGGCCCTGTTAGGCCCTTGGGTTCCAGCCACGGACAAGGTAGGTGGGCCTTTCTGTGAGGGTGTTGGCACGAGGGAGGCAGGTAGAGAATTGATAATTGGGTTCACACAAGGTTCTGGGAGGGGTGTTCTGTGAAGAGGTAAAACCCAGGGAAGGTGGAGGGTGACAGGCCTCTCTGAGGAGGTGACATTTCAGCCGAGATGCAGGTGCCAGGAAGGAGCCGCCCTGGGTGGATATGAGGGGTGAACAGTCAGAGGAGTGAGGGGATCCCCAGGGTGGGAGGGCTGTGGGGTTTGGGGGACACAGAAGGGAGGCCCAGGTGGCAGCCAGAGACTGGGGTAGGGCAGCCGGCAAGGGTGGGGCCCCGGGCTGGGATCTCACGCTGCTTTTGAAGAGAGACTGCTGGCAAGTTTGAGGTAGGTGAGTGCCAGATTCTGACTTCCCTTTTCACCAGCGAATTGTGGCTTCTGTGAAGGCCGGGTCGTTCTGAGGTGGGGGGAAGCAATGAGAACAGGAGGCGATTGCGATGGTGCAGGGGAGAGGTGATGGCCTCGGCCTAGTGGGGCTGAGGGGCTGGGGAGACGTGGAGGGGCCTGGGGGTGGGGTGGTAGGGCTGGGAGATGGGGGTGTGGGAAAGAAAGGGGCCCCAGGGACGCCTTAGAGATTGGGCTTCAGGAACTAAGCGGTCACTTCTGAGGTGGCAGTTTCAGCAGGTGACGATGTCTTTTGTTTTTGGATGTGTTGGCTTCAAGAGGCCTGTGTGACATGCAGGTAGGGCTATGAGAAGACAGATGGACACCGAGTCTGGAGTTCAGGGAGCAGCTGGGGAAGAGAGAGAAAGACAGAGAGAGGGAGGGGACTTCTCAGGAAGAGGCCACAGAAGCTCCACCAGAGCCCTGGAGTCCCAGGCGAGGCTCTCAATTGATGGGGCAGCCGGTGGTTCCCGTCAGTCTGGGAGGAAGGGGAGTTCACTGCCGAGCAGCAGGGACCCCCAGATGGAGGGGGCAGGCAGGCCACACCCCGCTGGCTCCTCTCCCTCAGTTCAGAGCCTGTCCTGCCGGCGAGTGTCAGTTGCCCCGACTCCAGTCCACTGCAGTCCCCCCAGAAGCCCGGGCCGCAGCCGTGACAGCAGTCTCTCTCAAGTCTGTTCTTCATAAAAGCTCAGCTTGAACAGTGGAAATTCTGACTTGTGTCAGATACCGAGGAGGCTTTCATAGCTTCAAGTAGCTCGGGGTTAGATTTTAAAAGTTGAATTTCATCACATGTTTTAACTTGGGCGGGGATGGGGGGAGAGTGGCAGGGACATGATATTTTTAGCCCAAAGAAGGCTTTTTTCCCTTTCCATCTCCCTCTCCTGGCGTTTTCCCCTCCCTCCCCCAACAGATGTTTCGTCTCAATCCTATTCAAACCTCAAAGCAGAATGGCCATCAACCTTATGCTCTGATGAGAAAAAAAGGCCAGAATGCTATTTGTTGGGAAGGTTTTTTTCCCCCCTTTCTTCTTTCCCCTCAGTCACAACTGGCCCTTAAATAAAATCTACTTACAGAAAAATGTAACCTGGGGAAGCAGGAGTGAGGAGAAAAAGACCCTGGAAGGGGTGGACACCCACTGGCAGAAACTGCTGGAAGCCTGCTTCGCGAGTACTGCATTGGGTCAATTATGTGTTGGTGGTGGTTTTGTTTTTCCTGAAAAGCAAGGGCTCCAAGTGATGAAGAGTTAAGTCAGGATTCTTTGGGGTCTTTTGGATACTCAACCTGAACTTGCTTAAGATCTGGTTCATAGGAACTTCCCTGGTGGGCCAGTGGCTGGGATTCCAGGCTCGCAATGCAGGGGGTCCCAGGTTCAATTGCTGGTCAGGGAACTAGGTCCAACATGCCACAACTGAAGACCCAGTGCAGCCACATAAATAAATAAATGTTGTTTTTTTTTTTAATCTGGCTCATAGAATCGAAAAATCCTAAGGTAGATCTTGCCAAAGAAGGGCTGGTTGATCCAGGAGCTCAAACCATGTCGTTCACACACATACACACATTCATCTTCTCTCTCTGTCTCCGTCATCTCTCCGTTTTCCCTCTGTTTCCTTCCGTTTCCCTCCCAGTAAGGTGGCCAAGGTGACTACCCGGCTCTGAGTCCTCATATCCTATGAGCTGAGCCATCACAGGTGAAAGATAGCACCGAAGTCCATTATTTCTTGCAAAAGCTTGATTCTTACTTTACTGGCCAGGGTAGGTCTAGATTTTTCTGGGACCCAAGTTTATCCAGTTTGGGGGTTGTCTTTTTTAAGGGAAAGAATACACGATTCTCTTTCATAACTGTGGACCATTTATATACAAATATATGTATTTACATATTTCTATTTACTACGCATTTATTTCTCACTAAACCTAAATAAATATATCCACAATTCAAGTTCCCCTTAGCTCGATTCCAGAAATGCTTGTGTTCACTCCAATACCACATGACACAAGGGGACGGGCGGGAAGTCAGAATGGGAAGAGACAGCATTCTTAACCCAGTGAGGATAAAATACCTAATTTTGAAAGCATCACAAAAACAACCAACCACGTCCACACATTCCAACTTGGAAGGAGCCTGTGCAAGTCAGAGGCCCAGCAACTTTAACCTCGTCAGCTTCACGAACAACTGTCCTTTGGCATTAGAGAGAGGACACAGGGCCACCAGGATAAAATAAGCTGGTCGGGTCTGGGTGCTTCCAGGAAGCTTGGAGTGGGATCAGCACCCCCATAAACCACACCGATTGAGCTCGGGGAGGGGCGGCCCACTGGAGAAAACCCAGATGCTATTATCAGAAAGAGGAGCATGGTTGCGGGACAGGCAGGAACAGGTGTTAGCCATTGTCCTGTGACGGAGTGGACAGACCAGTGGCTGGGGAGGCAGGAAACAGGGATTTTCGTTTTGTTTCTACATCTTCTGTGCTCATATCCTGATGCTGCTGCTGCTGGTTGTTGCGTTTTGATGACGATGATGATACACTCCTATGTAGGGTGACAGGCTGGGGCTGCAGCAGAAAGATCCAGTCACACGAGTGCTGATGATAGCAGTGTAATCAGGGCAGGGAAACCTAACCCAGCCCCGGAGCACAGGAGGGCATGCTTCTCAGAAGATAGGGACGTTTAACCTGGAGACCTGAAGGAGGAGCAGGTGTTGAGAGACAGAAAGAGTGTTCTTGGCAGGGAAGACTGGCTCTGTGGAGAGACGGGGCTGGGAGATGGTTCCATCAAGTTGCCTTCTTCCACTTAGTTCCCTCTTGTAAAATGCAGGCGGTACCACACCCTGCATGGTGATATTAAGAGGACATAATGGGATAATGTGTGTACCCACTAACTTCACCAGCACCCCCGGACAAGCCACTGCTGTGTGCAAGGACACACACATTTGTGTGTCTCTAGGATGCTCGTGCCCCGAGGAGAGCCTCGTGCAGATAGTGCAAGAAACCATTTGGTCTGGAATGCACATACGATATCTTTCTCTTTTTACTGGCAGCAGATTTACCCTCCTAATTATATTTGGCATAGGCTAATATTAAAATTCATCTGCATTCCCTCTAACAGCTGCTCTTGAAGGGTTGGGGAGTCAGAGACATCCTGGCAAGCCACCCTGAGCCTAAAATATTTGTGGCAGATAATCTGGACGTGGACAATTGAGAAAGGCCTGTGGGTATGTTAAGGCCAGTGTCCAAACTCCAGCCAGGAAGCTCTGGCTTGTGTTAAATCTTATGTTCTATCAACTGAGAAGAACCTGCCAGGTAACCAGGCTAAGAGAAGTGTCCGCCAGGCCTTCCGGCATTAGTCATTTCTGGTCTTTGGTGGGGCTGACTTAATCATACTGTGTTTCAAATTTGTCTCTTCTTCCAAAGTTTAATATCTACCAGGCCCTTCTGGATTGTGTTAAAATAAGCTGGCATTTGCTGATATCATCCAGGGTTTGGATTTTAGCCGATGTCTGGGATTCAGAACGGACCTACCCCTTGTAAACTGCCCTCTTTCCCACTCCATTCCCAACCACACCGGAATTCATAGTGTTTGTTACGTAGCCTATGTTCTGTCCACCTGGGGGATTTGGTGCAGTGGGTCATTCTGGGATGGAATATTTGCTCTGTGCACGTGTGGTACACTGTGGGCAGCTGCGGGGCAGTAGCCAGCATGGCCAGCTCTTGAGAAACTTGCATTCTGGCCGCGTGGACATGGTAGGCTCCCATCGTTATCAGAAAATCCCAGAGAGGACTGCAGACTGAATGAGTTTAGACAGCCCTCTGCTAGCAACAAATGCGTTTGTGCAAAGTGGGAAAAGGGGCCCCTCCTCAAGACACCTCTCTGCCATCTGTCCATCTGTCATGAACAATAACACAGTCGAAGATGTCCGGCATGTGAACGGCGCCCCTGAGGTGTACCGTGCGCAGTTGTCGGCTTCTCAGAGCCAGCCTCCCAATGACCCCAAGTGACCCTGACCCCAAACCCAAGGGAGGAGCCCTGGGGCACTTATCCTACTCAGGAGGGTGGGGTCTCGGGTGGGTGGATCTGTTTCATTTCACAGCCCTTCTTCTTCTTCCCATACTGCTTGGGCGGCGCCAGCTGTCAACAGCTCTGGCTGGGTTGGCTATGCCATCCTGTTCCCTGGATCACTGCTAAACAGTCCCAAGAAAGTGACTGTGGCTCTCACAGCGTGAGGTTCCAAGGGAGCCTCGGATGCCTCCCACTAGGTTCATGGGGGCCCATGATCAGAGTTGCCCCCATTTAGGTTATTTCCTATTCTCCCTGGAGGTACTCAACACTCTCTTCTTTCTCCCTCTCTTCCTCCCCACCCCCACCCCCTTTTTAAACTGGGGGAGGGGAGAGGGAAGAGGCTGTCTTTGATCTCAGCGGAGGAAAAAAGTCTGTTCTGTTCAGGCTTTTGGCTAACACAACAAACAGTGTTTAAAATTTAACTTTGCTTAATTAATTAGTAATTCTGTTTAATGCTGTCTGATCTCCCTCCAAAAGGTATTTTGAAGCTTGAGAAGGGAACATCAAAGGGAGCCGGGTGAAGATGGTCAAGTAATGCATTTAATCTGGCAGTTGCTGGGGGTGGAGAGATGCCAGGTTGGGAGCTAATGTGGGACAGAGCCATCATCTGGTAAACACAGCCGGCCGGCTGGCTCCTCATGGCCATGGCTATGGTGAGAGGAGGGACAGGGGACAGCTTCCACGGGGAAGGAGCTCCGCACGCTGTCCCACTCTTTGGAGTTGAGACTTGGTTTTAAGAAAGCAGAGTTGACATTTTCTTTCTTCTATGGCTGCTGTGTATGGTTGGGCAGGCTGTGGACTGCACAAGGATTTCCAGTCAAGCAGGTGAACAGCAGGTGAAATCACCCTGCACTCTGCCTATCAAGGCTGTATCCTCATGGGTGTGCAAAACTGCACAATCCACAACGTTTACTTAAAGGGCCAGGAAGAGTACATATTTCAGGCTTTGTGGGCATTAGAGTGGCTGTTGCAGCTACGCAACTCTCTTTCACCATAGACAATGGATGTGGGTGTCTCTGTGTCCCAGTAAAATGTTATTTATAAAAATAGGTGGTGGGCTGGCTTTAGCTCACGGGCTGTAGTTTGCCAGCCCCTGCTCTAGGTCACCCAAGGATATGTCATGCTAAGTGAACGGCTTTCCTTCCTCCTCACTCAGTCCCTTCCCTTCCTTTTTCTCCTCCTCCTTCCACTGCTTTCCAACTAGCCGTGTTGTAACTGTTGCAACTGAACAGTGGCCAGAGTCCCCCTGAAACTGTGCCCCCCGAAAGATCACCTGTGGAAGGGTGGGGGGGGGGAATCTGTGGGCTAAACAGGCATAGGGTAGGGGATGAGGAATGAATGGGCTCAGGGTCTGGTGCTAAAATCCATCCTGACAAAAATACTGTTCTCCGGTTGGTGGGGCCTGGGAAGCCAGCAGTTGAGCCCCATTCACCCTCTTATCTACCCATGAGCCCAAGGTTGGACAGTGGAGAGAAGGGGGTGTGTTCTGCACAGGGGTGGCTGGGGTGGGCAGTGGTTTGATGTCATTTAGTTTCAGGGGGTTCACTCACATGTGGATATAGAAGCAGGGCCCCTGAGTCCCAGCCTGGGCGTCTGGCACCAGGGTCTGCACGGCTTTCTGATTGATCATCTGCCACCTCTTCTGGCCCCTGGGCAGGGGACAGTGAAAGGGAGAAAGGCTTTCTTTGGTGGGGGCAACAGGGTGCTGACTGTCCTTGTTCCTGTTCCCAGGCCCCAGGGCAGATGGCTCCCAGTAATACTACCCACCTGTGCCTGCCCCTCATGCTGGGAAGGGGCCCCTGGGGGGTGTCCAGGTAGTCTTCTGAGCTAGGATGGGCTGAGGGGTGGGACCCACTGATGAAGAAAGGACAAACCCTGGTCTTTGGAGAAGATGTATGAAGGGGATAAGGGATCGAGGGGGAGGTTCCCCTCCTCCCCGGGAGAGGAGAGAGGAGGGCAGTCAGGGGAGGGCTTAAGGGAGGATGGGCTGTCTGGGTGTCAGGGGGAGGGGTGCCCCGGAGGAGGAGAGAGCAGGGACAGAGGTTTCTTTTCTTTGGGTTTTATCAAGTGGAACTTGAAAGGCAACATTGAACCTGAAGGTGGTTTTCTGATAACTTCCCTTTGAACTTGAAGTTTGGTTTCGATAAGCCTCGCCGGCTTGCATCTCCAGCCAGGACCTTGGCAGAGGGAGGCAGCAGCTTTGAAGATGGAGCTGCCTTTTGTTTCTCTTTCTTCTTTTTCTTTTTCTTCTTCCCACGATGGCAGCAGCTCTGGCCCAGCGGTGTGCCGGTAGATTTGAGATGGAGGGGTCAGGGTGGTGCAGGCTGTGTGCTTGACTGTCCTTGGGTCACTGGCCAGTCTCCCACCCGACTTCTTCAGGGCTCGGTGTCACAACCAGACCTCTTGGCCACTGAGGTGTTTGCTTTGGAGGAGCAGAGAGCGCTGGACTTGGTTTCATCCTCTACGCCAGGAGCAGGCAGCATCCTGGCCTTCCTCTTGTCAACCACCCCAGCCATGAGGATGCCAGGTGCCCCCACCTGCATCTTTCAGGTTGATTCTCAGTGGCCTCATTCTATGAAACCACCAGGGAGGAGCTGGGGTCTGTGACTGAGATGGGGACTCTAGCTGGAGCCCTGGTCGGCTGTGCAAGCATGGAGATCTGGGGGCTCCCTGCATCCCACTGAGCCCGGCCCCCAGGCTCAGTCAAGAAGGGAGCTGTGATGGAGCCAGGACATCATTGGCCGTGGAGGCCTTCCTGTCCCCACCTGTCTGGCCTGGTGGCTGGAGCATCCTTATCTTTATGTCTTCCTCCCTGTCCTGCTTCCTACCCAGGCTGATATGACACTTTTTGTGTCCGTTTGCATCCAAAAGCCTCAGCTTTTCGAAAACTTTGCTACTCACTTCCTGATTCCTGAAAGATAAAATGTGTAGGGACATCATGTGTGTGTGCTATTGCTTCAGTCATGTCCGATTCTGTGTGGCCCCATGGACTGTATGTAGCCCACCGGGCTCCTCTGTCCCTGGGGATTCTTCAGGCAAGAAAACTGGAATGGGTTGCCACGCCGGCCTCCAGGGGATCTTCCCGACCCAGGGATTGAACCTGCATCTCCTGCAGCTTCTGCATTGTAGGCGCGAGTTTAATCTTTACCACTGAGCCACCCGGGGAGACCCAGGGACATCATTCGCCAGACGGTCACTACTAATGGCTGGACCCCGTGTGCTGACCCCGGGCCTGTAGCCCTTTCAGTTGCAGCTCCTTGAATCCACACAAGGGTCCCCTGGGGAAGGGACTATTATCATCTCCACTGTAAAGCTGGGGAAATGGAGATATCCAGAGAAGTTATGTGACCTGCCTGGAGCCACACAGTGTTGGAGGATCAGAGCCCAAGCAGAGAGTACCCTCTTCCAGGGCTGGCACCAAGTCTGCTGAACCAAGGCAATAGCACAAGCCAGGCTGCTTGCGTTCAAATCCCAGCCCTGCCATTTACTAGCAAAGCACTTCACCTCTCTGTACCTCAGTTTTCCCAACTGGAAAGCGGAGCTGATCCTGGTACTGCCTCCTGGGGTTGCTGTGAGGACAGAGTGAGTCAATGAGCAGTGTAGTCAACCACAAAGCTCTGAGAGCTCCCCGGGAAGGGCTTTGAATAACTGCTGGGCCCACAGGGCAGGGGTCAAGTGGGAGAGCTGGGGCACTCCCCAGCAGCCACTCCTGGGTCCCAGTCTGCAAAGCTGGGGTGTGTGAGTGTGGTGAGGAACAGGGTCAGGGGAGAGGCAAGGCCCTCCACCTGGTTTCCTGGCCTGGTAGACATATATCTCCAGGCTCCTGACTTCCCAAGAAAGTCCAGCCCTGGTTGGGGCCACTGCTCAGGTATCTCAGCTGCTCACAGGCCCTCCTGGGCCACCCCTAGTTGGACATAGGGGGAAAGTTCCTCAAGTGAGAGCCAGGCTCTGTTTGCTCCCCTGTAAAACAGGGCAACAGAATCACTGCCCCAGGGAAGCTGAGGGAATCTAAGGAGAGGAGCTGTGAGGTTCTAGAAAGCACGTTCTTGAGCAAACCTGAGTCCCCTTTATCAGGCAGAGACAGAAGGGGCTGGCTGGAGGGGTCTCATGGGACATTCAAGATCTGATGGAGCCATGGGCTCAGGGTTGATGGCTGCTCCCAGCCCTGTGCCCTGGCACCCCTTGGGGGTGTTCACGGGAAAGTGATGTCCACAGACCACCAGCTTTTCATGCCCACCTTCCCACTGCTCCTGGGAGGGCATGGAAGGACCAGAGACCCCTCTACTCCACACTTTTGGCAGAGGGAGGCCCTTCTAGGTGAGCAGAGGCAGAATGGAAGGCCCAGGGTGAGCTGGTTCCTGAAGATACCAAGGTGTGCATGCGTGTGTGTGTGTGCGCACACGTGTGTGTATGTGTGCTTCCCCTACCTCAGTGACCTCCATTTCCGTCACTCCCCACTTCTGTTCCCCTTCCTGACCACCCACCAGTGTGCGACATGCTGAGCCCAGGCGGGTGCCATCTTTGAGGTCACTGCAGTGTTCTCAGGGAAGGCAGGGAGACTGCAGAAAGCGGCCGTGGTCCAGAGCTCCCTCTGGGGTCTCCAGAAGCTCCGCTCTGTCCTCACTCACCTGCTCTTTGGGCCAAAGATGCCGTGGGTGGCCTCAGGCTGCTTCTCTGGGCCACAGAAAACACAGGCCTGCAAGGCTCACTGGGCAACCTGAGCGGCTGGCCAAGAGGCACCCTGGGAGGGGATTTGACTCTAGCAAAGCTGCTGGGCAGAGCGGGTCCGCTGCGCTGTGGTGAGGATGGCCTCCAGACAGAGCCACAGGGTCTGGGCCTGGGGCGGCTCGGGGCCCTCCAACTCACGCCTGCTCCCTTATTCCTTCCCCCCGCAGTAGCCCTGCCTCCGGAGAAGACAGACGGACTGGCCAGCGGAGATGAGAAGAGGATGGAGAAGTCAGGTGAACCCTGCCCGGGCTCCAAGAAACAGCTGAAATTCGAAGTAAGTTTCCTTTCCTGGTACTGAGCCCTGGGCGGAAGAGTTTTCTCTGCCCGGTGCTGCTTTTTGATGGGGCGGATGCTGAGGCCTCTCCAGATGTGACGGCCCCTCTCCTCCCCCATGAACAACCATTCCTCCTGCCACATCTGCGGCTGCCCCAGCTCGGCACAGGCCCTGGGGACTCCCTGCCGCCCTCCCCTCTCAGCTCAGGTCCCTGGCCTCTCACCGTGGGGTTGGTGGCCAGAGGCGGTGGCTGCTGGTCTGGGGGAAGGACAGGAGAGGGGACAGGGGAGACGGCACTCTGGCCCCGGTGCTGCTGTGACTGCCGGCACTTCCTCTCTGGTCCTCCGTTTCCTCGTGGGTGAAGGAGATCTTTGCTACCAGCTCCCTCCCAGGCTGTCCAGGGGGCCACAATGTGGCTCTCAGGTCGGGCAGGTGACCAGGAGGCCTTGGGCAGGTTCCTCACTCTGGGACTCAGGTGTGTGTGTGCTAAGTCCCTTCAGTCGTGTCTGGCTCTGTGCGACCCTGTAGACCATAGCCCGCCAGGCTCCTCTGTCCATGGGATTCTCCAGGCAGAATACTGGAGTGGGTTGCTAAACCCTCTTGCAGGGGCTCTTCCCAACTCAGGGATTGAACCTGCATTTCTTACATCTCCTGCCATTGATAGGTGGGTTCTTTACCACTAGCACCACATGGGAAGCCCAGGTGGGACTGAGATGGTCGACAGCAAAAGAGACATGCCTGCCCAGAGCCCACAGTCCTTCTGTCCTGCCTCTGTAGATGGTATATTAAGCTCCTCGTGTGTGCCAAGCACAGGTCCAGGTGCTGAGTGGGAGACCCAGGTTGCCCGCGGGGAGCTTACCGGCCTATCCCCACCCTCCTTTCACCCTCCCTCCTTCCTGCTCTGTCTCCCCTACAAAATCACTAGGACAGAGCCCTGGGGTCCACAGACGGGGGTTCAGTTCCCACCTCTGCCACTGCCTCACTTGCCTGCCCTGTAAAATGGCGATAGTCGTTTTATCCAGGGGTTCCCATCCTCTGGGATCTAATGCTAGATGATCTGAGGTGGGGCTGATGTAATAAAAATAGAAATAAAGTACATAATAAATGTAATGCATTTGAATCATCCTGAAACCATTCCCTACCCCCCCTGGTCTGTGGAAAATTTTCTTCCATGCAACTGTTCCCTGGTGCCAAAAAGGTTGGTGACTGCTGACAATATCTATCTGCTGGGATGTCGGAAACATGATGAATTAAGGCATCTCAGGTGCTTAAAAAGGTGTCCAGTGCAGAATAAGTACTTTCCTTCTTCCTTCCAAGCAATGGGGATTGACACCCGCTGGTTCCAGGGAACCTGGCAGTGGGGGGCATTGTTCCTGCCTCACGGAGCACAGTGTGGTCAGGGGGACAGATGAGTGACCCAGGCCCAATAACAGCACGGTCAGTGTTGTGATGGGGATCTGAGAGTGTGGAGAGGGGACAGAGAGGTCCCCTAAGTCAGCTCAGAGGGTGCAGAGTGATGGGCATTTTGGCAATCCCAAACTCTGCACAGTGCCCTGAGGTGGGAGCCAGGGCTGCAGGCAGAAGCTGGGGAGGGCAAGTGTCTGTGTTGAGCCTCCGGGCATAGAGGCAGGAGCTGGGGAGAGGTGTTGCATGGGGGAGCCTTTGGGATCAGGAGGACACTCCCAGCCGAGGGAAGAGCAGAAGGCCTGAAGGCTTGCCAGTGCTGGCTGGCTGTGTGGGAATAGCAAAGGGGAGATGATGCAGAAGAGGGGGTGAGATAGGTCATTAAGGGCCCTGCGTCCTCCTGACCGAGGAGCCGAGGGGGCAGGCAGCGTCTCGTTGAGGAGCTGGGGTTGCTAACTTCTTCCTGAGCCCTCCATCCTGGGTCTCTGCGGGTCTTCTGGGGGTGCTTGGCAAAGCCAACATCAAGACCAGGGCAGAGGAAAGGCCCAGACTCGGACATCTTTCCTGGAAGCCCATGTGGGTCTGCTTCCAGATAGGGGCCGGCTGATGCCTGTGAGTCACCCATGGTCTCCGAGGAGGACTCACTTGAGAGTCCGGGGCTGGGGGGACAAGAAGACGTATGTGACAGAGGTCACGGGAGGTGGGGGTAGTTACTTGACCCACATTTCTGGACTTCTGACCGGAGCTGTCTTTGGAGCCAAGTGGAGGGGCTGGGAGAGGGCATCAGGTGTGCGTGTGTGTATGAATGTGTATGCAGATGTGTGTATCGGTGTGTAGACGTATGTCTGTGTGTGTGTTCATATGTACGTGTGTGTGCACGTGCCCACACACACACTTGTGTACATGCATGTGTGCGGGGTTAGTGCTGCAGGACAGTGCTGGAGAGCAGAGCAGGCACTTGGCAGGTATCAGACAGGCGTGTCACAACTGAGGGAAGGCCGGCTTTGAACTCAGCGTGGGCCGCCCGAGAATTGCTAGAGGGAGCTGGCTGTGAGCTGCAGAAGCCTGGGGCAGGGCTGCAGTGCTGGGGCTCACTCCTGCCAGCCTTGGGAGGCCAGGCACCGCCCCTCTCTGGGGGCACTGAGTCTGTCCTCCTGCAGAAGGAAAAGTGGGCCAAGGCAAGACATGGAACTGGATGGTATGGGGGTGTATTCACTTGTTTTCATAGGACTTGTGGACCTAAAAGGCTGTTTGTGGATTCTCTTTCCCCAAACGGCCATCCTTTCTGGACTTCTCTGTCTGGGGTTCAGCCAGCCCCTGCGTGCAGGTGGCCAGTGACGGAGCTCCCCGATTCCCTGCTCACGGTCCCTGCGGTTGGACACCTCGGGCTGTGGGAGCCACAGTGATGATGTCATTGCTGTATTAGTCATTCCAGCAAAGACAATAGCAGCTACCACCATTAATTGGGCTTTTCTCTGAGCCAAGCGGCTTACGTTATTTGTCCCGTTCTCTCCAAGCAGACCCTGAGACAGGACTTGGGAGGTGACCCCAGGGAGCAGGGAAGGAGGGGTGCCTGTCACTGGGGGCGGTGGGGGTTGGCTCAAGAGCAGGCCTTGGGCAGCAGGGCTCTGGCTGCCAGGGCTCCCCAGAGAGCCACGCTGAAAGTCCCAGATGTGTTCCCCAGCTTGGCCCCTTCCTCGTTCTGGTTCCTGGGGATCTTCAGTCCCTGACTCCTCAGGCAGGGAAGCTGGACGCTTGAGGTGGGATGTGGGGAGTTCAGTTCAGTTCAGTCGCTCAGTCGTGTCCGACTCTGCAACCCATGAATCGCAGCACTCCAGGCCTCCCTGTCCATCACCAACTCCCGGAGTTCACTCAGACTCACGTCCATCAAGTCAGTGATGCCATCCAGCCATCTCATCCTCTGTCGTCCCCTTCTCCTCCTGCCCCCAACCCCTCCCAGCACCAGAGTCTTTTCCAGTGAGTCAACCCTTCGCATGAGGTGGCCACCTCGGCACACAGAGCGAGGTGGGGAGTGGCCCGCCACAGCTACAGGGGAACGTGGAAGGGGCTCAGGGGACATGGTGCGGGGCAGTTAATGCTCGCAACAACCTTCTGAGGTCTGTACCATCATCTTCCGTAGTCTGCATGAGGGGAAACTAAGGTACGGAGAAGAGAAAGGCCATGTCCAAGGTCATGCCACTGCAGAGGGCCAAGCCCAGGCTGGCACCTGGGGCTGACCCTTCAGCTCTTAACACTCCTCCCATCCTGCCTTCCAGGTTGTGTGGCTGCCCATGGCTAAGTTACCCCATGTGTCTTCCGGTAGCTTCTGCCCTCGGCTCCAAGTTCATTCTTCCTGAGGCCACACGCATCCTCCCAGGGCCCTCCCTTGTGTTTCCTCGGCCTTTGAAGACCCTAGAGTGCCTGGTCCTGGCAGGCCCTTCTCCCCAGGCCCAAGCTCCCCAGCCCGGCTTGGCCTCTCTCCCAGGCCTGGCATGTCTTGGTCATCGCATTCTCCTTCACACAGGGTCTGGGGTGGGCAGCGGGGAGGCTGGCGGCCCTGTGACCCAGCCTCCGGGTGTCCCAGGCGCCGAGTGACCGGCCACGCATGCTTGTTGTCTGTTTACATTCAGGAGTTGCAGTGTGACGTGTCTGTGGAGGAAGACAGCCGGCAGGAGTGGACCTTCACCCTGTACGACTTTGACAACAACGGCAAGGTCACCCGAGAGGTGAGTGTACCCGCTGGGCCTCCTGCCAGGCCATGCCCCCGGCGCAGGACCCTTCATCGTGCACCCACCCCTGTTGCCCCTTTCCCTCTCCTCAGGGCAGGTGGGGAGGGCAGGAGTGAGGCCCCTGGGAGCTTCATGGAAACCAGTGAGAAGGGAGAGGCGACAGAGAGGAAGGGCCGCCAGGCTGCTCTGGGCACCATTCGGCTGGGGAGGGGCAAGAGGCAGGCGCAGGGCCCCAGACCTCCCTAGACGGGGACCCGGTCCCCAGCAGAGTCTGTCCAGCCTCCTTCTCTCTGTGGTCCTGGAGCTCCAAGATCGCCCCAAGCCACTTCCCATCTCGGCCAGTCTGCCCAGGAGCTGGGGTGGGCTGGGCACCCAGTGCCTCTCTACACTGATGCAAAAATGAGCAGCCCAGCCCCCAGGGTGCTGCCAGCGGCTCTGTTACAAGCCTGTCCACCGCCACCCCACCCGGCACCTCGCTGCAGACCATGTGTCTCTCTCTCCCCTCAAACCTCTCCCACATCTCTTTCCTCCCTGGGCTCCTCTCACCTTCCTCTATACCTCAGTCTGCGGACGGCGCATCTACGGCGGGCACCTCCTGTGCACTGGGTGCTCTTTGGGGAAATGGCACAGATGCAATTCCTAGCCATGTAGCTCTCACAGTCAGCTGAGAGAAGCAGAGCCTGAACCATTGTAGGATCATCGTAAGCTGTGATCTGTTCAGTAACAGGAATAAACGGAGTGGTGTGACTAAGAAGGGCTTCCCAGGTAGCGCTAGTGGTAAAGAACCCGCCTGCCAATGCAGGAGACATAAGAGACACAGGCTTGATCCCTGAGTCAGGAAGATCCCCTGGAGAAGGGAATCGCAACCCACTCCAGTGTTCTTGCCTGGAGAATCCCATGGACAGAGGAGCCTGGCGGGCCACAGTGCATAGGGTTGCAAAGAGTTGGATGATACTGAAGCGACTTAGCACATGCGCAGGAATGAGATGGGCTGGAGTGACCAGAGAAGCCTCCTGGAGGAGATGACTTGGGCACTGAGCCCTGCAGACACCAAACTGGGGGAGAGCCCCGGGCTGGGGAGAATGAGAGCACCAGGGTGCTTAAGGACCCAGAGGAGACTGGTGCGATGGCTGCTTATCTGGAAAGATGGGGCTGCAGCCAGGAGCCAGCAGGACGTGTCGTGTGAGGCCTCGGAGGCTGCAGCTGGCAATCTGACTTCAATTCAGGTGTTAAGGGAAGCCAGGGGAGGGCTTACTTAGGCTGGCGCGTGACCTCGTCTGAGTTACTGCTGATGATTGCTGCCTCTCGTTTGCCTGGGCCTTGATATCCTCCTTTCTGCCTCCTTGTTGCCTTTTCAGCCCTGTTTCTCTCTGACATCCACTCCCTCCCCAGGAGGCCCAGGTGTGTGGCCTGTAACAGATCCGCAGAGACCCGAGAGGAGCCTGTCTGGCTCCACGCCTGCCTCTTGCCCAGCACCTGAGGGCCTCAGGTTGCTCCCAGGGAGAATTGAAACTTTGCTATCTTATCTCCCTGTCCCGGTTCAGGGCTTAGTATTTTCTTCTCTGTAAATAGTGCAGGAGAAGCTGCCAGAGGAGAGATCCAGGTGACAAAAGGGCACCTCTTCCTCAGGCTGTGGTTTAGGGGATGTTAGAACAGATTGGAGGAAGAAGCTGTGAGTGAATTTCAAGCATTCAGGATTCTTTGGGTGTCAGTGACAGAACCCCAGTACAAACTACTGTAAGTTTTTAAGAAAAGAGAGGGAGAGAGAGAGGACCATATTGGCTCATGTGACTGAGAATTCAGTCCACGGGCACTGACTTCAGGCACGGCTAGATCCAGAGGCTCAGTGTCTTCAGGACTAGCTGTTCCTCATGGTTCTTTCCTCTGTGTTCCTTCATTATCAACAGTCTCTCCTGTTGGCAAGATAATGACTGGTAGTTTCAATCTATACCCCAGCCTGTTTGCAGCACTCCCAAATTCAGAATGTCACGTGGAGCTCCACAGCTGAATGTGACTGGCTTTGATTGAGTGACATGGCTGGTCCAGAAGCATTTTGGCCACAAGTTTGTGATGCTTTTAATGGCTGGTTCTGAGTACACATGCTCATTCTGGAGTCAAGGGAAAGTTGACACGCGAGTCACATAGAATGAAAAATGGAATGGATTTGGATCACAAAATGAAATCAGGGGTCTGTTATTTGGGGAAGAGAATGAATTCTGAGCAGGCAAAGCCCCCAGAGAGACCTGAGTATTTGGGAAGCAGCAGAGACCCTTCCCGGTTTGGGACCCTGGGGAGATGGGGGATGCTATAGGTGAGACCACCATCCCCCCACCCCGCCACACATACACACACCAAGTGCCCTCCAGCTATCATGCTGTCTGTGAGGGGTTATTGTTTTTTCAGATTGAGAAGCTCCTGTTCTTCCCTCCATGCCCCCCATCCCCCTCCCAGGCTATTTGGGAATGGAGTCATTATCTTCACAGGAGAATGCATCCCAGGCTTAAAGCCTGGGTAACAGAAATGCGTGGAGGTGGCAATTCAAGGGAAGGCCGGACTGGGCTTCTCAGGGGTGTGGTGGCCTTTCACCTCTCCTAACACGTGCGGTGGCCCCTGGTAGCCACCCTCTTCCTTTCTGGTTCAGAAGAGACTGAGGGAGTCTCAGGAGTTGATCATAAAAGGGTTTGCCCCCACCTCGGAAGCCTCACGAAACCTTGCAGGCAGACGCTGCTTTCTCATTCTTTATTCAGCTATCCTTCACCCCCTGCTAACATGAGGAATAGCAAGGATGTGAAGATTTCCAAAGAGGGTGCCCCAGTCCAGTTGCAGGGAGAGCCTTCACTGGTGTCTGTCTCCTGCCAAGCAGCAAGGAGGTTGGCTCCCAGTCCAGGGAGGACCCAGCCTGGTGTTTCCCCCGATTTATTTTTAGCTCTAAAGCCACTCCTCAAATCTGGCTATAAATACCACTTTCCTCCACGCACTTTGGCCGTAAGCATGCTCGCTCTTGTGTGCTGGGGCTTTCAGATTCCCACCTCACTGCAACCACAGTCTACAGCTGGCATCTGGGCCAGCTTCCCAACTCAGAAGAAAGTACCTGTTCATCCTTCAGGTGTTCATTTGTACAATAAATAGTCACAGGCACCTACTCCTCTGTGCTGGACTCTGTGTAATCAACAGGGCTGATTTTCCAGCTGGGACTACCAAAGCACACTTGTTCCTGCACCTTGAATCATCTGGGACCCTCGGGGATGGCATCCCAGAGCCTCAGGCCTGGTATGTGATGCTTTAGGCAATGATGTTGATGGACCTCACTTTCCTCATCTGTAAAATAGAGATAATGATGCCGCCTTCATGGGCTTCCTAAGATGATGAGAGAGGGTGGGCAATTGTGGTGGTGTGGGGCAGCTTAAGGGAAAGAGAAGAAGAAAGAGGCAGTCCTCTGTGGGCCTTGCTAGAATTGCTGGGATGCCCAGTGAGCCAGCAAGTGAGAGGCTGGAGCCCAGGTCTCAAACTGGCAGCCCCCAACAACCCCAATCTAGGCCCCAGGGGTTTCAGCCCAGCACAGGTAACAAAAGCAAAAATAGATGAATTGGACTACATCAAAATTAAACACTTCTGTGCATCAAAGGACACAATCAGCAGAATGAAAGGCAACCTACAGAATAGGGGAAAATATCCGAGAATCAAGTGTCTGAGAAGGAGTTAATATCCAGAATATATAAAGACCTCCTACAACGCAACAACAAGCAGCTTGATTAAAAAATGGGCAGAGACTAACTAGACATTTCTCCAAACAAGATATACAAATAGCTGATAAGTACATGAAAAGATATTCAATATCACTAATCATGAGGGAAATACAAGTCAAAACCTCAATGAGATATTACCTCACAGTCAGAATGGCTGTTATCAAAAGGACAAAAAATAACAAGTGTTGGTGAGAATGTGGAGAAAAGGGAACCCCTGTACACTGTTGGTGGGATTGTAAATTGGTTCAGCACTATGGAAAATAGTGGAGTTTTCTCAAAAGAATTAAACATAGAATTACCATATAACCCATAAATTCCACTTTGGGGTACATACCCCAAAGACGTGAAAGCAGATCCTCTAGGAGATACTTGCACATATCCATGTTCACGGCAGCATTATTCACAGTAGCCAAGAGGTGGGCACAAACTCCAGTGTCCATTGATGCTGCTGCTGCTGCCGCCGCTAAGTCGCTTCAGTCGTGTCCCCATGGACTCTGTGCGACCCCATAGATGGCAGCCCACCAGGCTCCCCCGTCCCTGGGATTCTCCAGGCAAGAACACTGGAGGGGGTTGCCATTTCCTTCTCCAATGCATGAAAGTGAAAAGTGAAAGTGAAGCCGCTCAGTGTGTCTGACCCTCAGTGACCTCATGGACTGCAGCCCACCAGGCTCCTCCATCCATGGGATTCTCCAGGCAAGAGTACTGGAGTGGGCTGCCATTGCCTTCTCCCGTCCATTGATGAATGAATAATGAATGGGTAGGCAAAATGTGATATATCCATACAATAGAATATTATTCAGCCTTAAAAAGAAAGGAAATTCTGACCCACGCTACAACATGGGTGGACCTCAAGGACATTATTTTAAGTGAAAGAAGCCAATCACAAAAAGATAGATACTCCATGAGTCCACTTATATGAGGCATCTAGAGTAATCAGATTCATAGAGACAGAAATAAAATGGGGGTTGCCAGGGGCTGAGGGCAGAAGGAAACCGAGTTGGAAAAAAAAAAATTAGTTGCCAGTATTGAAGATTCTGAAAATGTAACAGGAGATTCTGGATTTCTGGCTTCTCTGGAATGACCCTCAGCCAGCACTGTCACATTACAAGTAGCTGAGTTGGGTGGCTGCCACCTCCTGTGGGTGGGGATGTACGCAGTTGGTCCCACCACCTCTGGTCATCTATCCCCCTACTGCAGAGCCGTGGCAGTACTTGCTGTCACCTCTGCCTAAAGGCTTATGGGTGAGGGGGCAACAGGGGGCTGAGTCCATCTGTATTCATGAAGAGTCTCTGGGCACAAGAGTCTGTGAGCCTGGCCTATAGAGGGCAAATACCTTTTCTAGAGGTTTCCAACATCATTTAAAGCATGAAGCCTCCCCTCAGGCCAAGGACCTTAGGCAGATGTGGCGGGTGGGACCTACTGGGGGGCCTGGTCCCCCCTCCATCCCCCAACCCAAAGGATTGGAGAGCCCTGTTCTGGTTGAGGGGGTAACTGAGGTCTAGAGAGAAGAGGAGTTTTGGTTAAGTTCTCACAAAAGAGTTCATCTTTAGGGACTTTTTTATTTTTCACTGAGAAGGTGCTCATCAGATCAGAAGCAGATGCTGCTGATGCTCATGCTCACAGTATCTGAGCCCCTCCTCTCAGTGTTAAATAGTGCCCGGCAAAAGAGCTTTCTCTGGTCCCTGGGAAATGGCTTAGTGTTGGCAGGACATTGTGGAAGTCCGGAGGATGTAGAATCCTTGGGGCAACTCTGCACCTGCAAGGCATGAGCTTTCTGAAGCGACTTCCATTCAGTGCCTCCGTGGGCCCAGGCGCCACGGAGCCCTGCTGCCCACCGCCCTTCCTGTGCGTTCAGGTCATTCTCCTGCCCTCTCCCTCACTCTTGCTTCTGGTCCAGGTGAGCCTCTGACATCCTAGATTTTGCCTGAGGCTGGGCTTTGGGAGAACTGGGGAGGTTTCCGCCTTTCAGGCTGCACTGCCCCTCCGAGTCCTCTGTTTTAAATGCACGTGGTTTTCTGCTTCCTTCCCCATCCAGGACATCACCAGCCTGCTGCACACCATCTACGAGGTGGTCGATTCCTCAGTCAACCACTCCCCGACATCGAGCAAGACGCTGCGGGTCAAGCTCACGGTGGCCCCCGATGGGAGCCAGAGCAAAAAGGGCATCGTCCTCAATCACCCCGGTGAGGGCTGGCATGCCATGCTGCCCATGGGGTCGTCCACTCCAGGCTCTCAGGGAGGCTCAGGGCCCACATGGGAGGAGTGCAGGGGTGGGGCTGGGGAGCCTAGGGCTTTTCCTGTGAGCTGCTCCGTGGACAAGTGGGGTTTGAGCAGGTTCTTGAAGGACCAGGGTTTGGCTAAAGATGGAAGGCCCTGGGTGAGCAAAGCGCTGGAGGTGGGCCTGGGCATGGGGAGAGTGGGCAAGTGTGCCGAGCCTCGAAGGTGGCTAAGAGGTCTGGGAGGAGGTGAGTCTGGGGAAGGAGTTAAGCCAGGCACATAGCTGCAAGACCCCTCTATTTAGTCCTGGCTCGGAGAACCCTCCCCACAGAGCTATTGTGAAGCTTCTGTGGGCCAGTTTTTAAGGATTGTGTGCTAGGCAGCCTGGGAAGGGCCGGGAGGTGGGTGGGCACAGGAGCAAGCAGCTCACCCATTTGTTTTTTGGATGGGACTCAGACCTGCAGAGCGCCAGGCCCAGAGCCGAGACCAAGCCCGCTGAGGAGCTGCGAAGCTGGGAGAAGAAGCAGCGGGCCCTCCTCAGGTAAGGCGGTCCCAAGCACGGGTTGAGCACCAGCTGTGTACCAGCTTCTAAGGGATTTCAAGCAGGAGGCTGCTGCAGCCTCCTGGGGCGGGAAGTGGTAGTGGGGGTGGGGGTGTGTGACTTAAGAGGACAGGTTCACAAATCAAGCTCAGTTTTCCAAAATACCTAAATGTAGGTCTGCGTTGCTTCATCCAAAATGCTGTGGGCCAGATTTGTTTTGGAATTTGGCATTTGTTGAGTTTTAGGAAGGTGCTCCCACTGTATTTCTGTTTGAGGTCTGAGCAGCAACCCAGGATTTAGCACAGAAATATTTCTGCAGGGACATGTATAAATATTCACGCTAAGTGAGATAAAGACTATAGCTACCTTCATATCTGTTTAGAGCAAGTTTGGCTGCCAAACGAGTTATGGAAAATCTTTGTTTTGGGGCGTTTTGGATTTCAGAAATGTGGATAAAGGATTGTAAGACTGCAATTAGCTTTCACCTGTTGTTTTTCTTTAACTGCAAGGAAGGAAGTAAAGGGAGGGAGGGATGAAAAGAGAGAGACTGAGTAAAGTAACGTGTTGAGTTAAACAGTGATATAATGTAATAGTAACATGGGAGGCATGAAGATGTATCAGTATCTACTGTGTATGTGGAAAGGAAATGACTGGGATTTGAGAAATAGTAGCACAGGGGGGAGAGAGAAGGTGGGATCCAAGCAGGGACGCAGCATGGTGTGAGGAGAGGGCTAGGAATCAGGGGTGCCCAGGCTGGCTACAGATGTGGGAGGCTGTCCTAAGGGGAGCAGGGAGGAGGCAAGCTAGCATGGGCAGATCACAGAGACCCTTGATCACACACACACACACACACACACCCCATTACACACACACACTGGGACAGCCCATGCTGGATTTTGCCAGTTTGCTGACCTCGACTCCAATGGCTCGGGGGTGTCTGTTCTCCCCACCCCCTGGGGAGCCAGGCGCACACTGGGGGCACACGGCTAGAAGCCTGGCTCTGGACCATCTTTTTGATCAGTTACTTTTTCCTTTGCTTTGGCCCAGGGAGGCCAGGCAGGGGAGGAAAAGCAGGGCCCGAGTACTGAAGTGGTCACTCCCTCCCCCGCTCCCAAGACCCAGACCGAAATTAACAGAGGGTCCAGAAATGCTTGTCTGGTGACTTCCCAGGAGCTTTGTGAGACCTCTCCCAATGTGAGGCCAGGGCCCACCCCTCTCGCTTGCCTTCCCCGAAAGGTTCCAGGGTGACAGCCATCTGGAGCAGTCCGGCTGCTACCACCATTGCGTGGATGAGAACATTGAGAGGAGAAACCACTACTTAGATCTCGCCGGGATAGAAAACTACACGTCCCAGTTTGGGCCTGGTAAGGGAGCGCCTTTACTTGAGCGGGTGGCTAGGGGAGGGCGTGGCTGGGCGGGCAGGTGGGCGGGGCGAAGGTGTTCACTGGCTCCCGGGGCTGGGGGGAGGCGTAGCTTTTGCTAGAGTGATTCTAGTCTTCGAGGAGACGATCCTGAAAACTTGAAAGATTAAAGTAATACATGTACGAAGTTGAACAAAATCAAATATTATCCAAGGGTTTCTAATTCAGTGAAAACAGCAGTTCAGCGCTGTATCCTGACCCGCCCCCCACCCAGTTCCCCTCTCTTCCAGTGAGGACCCCGGGCTTGGTTAAGCAAAACACCGCTCTTTCTTTATGAGCCCTTGACATCTTGGCTCTTGCTATGATAAATGAAGACGCAGCCCACTTAATTTCACTCCCCTCGGCGCCCTTCTCCCCCTCCTCCTGTGTTTAATTCCTCTCTGGGTTACCTCTGTAAGTAAAGGAACATGCTCATAGATTTTCTTCGTGCCCCGGTGGCCTTAGACAGTTAACAGTGTCTCTGTCTCCTCTCTTTTCAAACTCTCAGAAGGAGAATTAATTATTTTTAAAGACCTAACAAAGAAACAGTTTTTTCCCCACTTAGCAGATGGCAAATTTCCATCCGAGAGAAAACTCTCCTCCAAGACAGGGAGGAGCCGGCAGTGGGTGGGGAAGAGGAGCTCTGATAAGGAACAGCTGCCTCTCTCCGTATGGGAGAACCAGGGCTGCGGGTGATTTCTGGGGCACCCTGCGACACTAGCACACAGTAGGTGCTCACTAAACGTCTGTTGCGTTGACTCCTAGGCTCCCCGTCAGTGGCCCAGAAGTCAGAACTGCCCCCTCGCGCCTCCAACCCTACTCGATCTCGCTCCCACGAGCCGGAAGCCATCCACGTCCCACACCGCAAGCCCCCGGGCGCGGACCCCGGCTCCTTCCACTTTCTTGACGCCCCCTTCGCCAAGGCCTCGGAGGTCCAGCAGCGGCTCCGGGGCGGCACCCAGGACGGGAGCAAGCACTTTGTGAGGTCCCCCAAGGCCCAGGGCAAGAGCGTGGGTGTGGGCCACATGGCCAGAGGGGCGCGAAGCAAGCCCCCCGGGGGACCCGCGGTCCCTGCGGTGGCCCCGTCGGCCCACCTGGCCGCCAGCCCGGCCCTCCTTCCCACCCTGGCGCCCCTCGGGCACCGGAAGCACAAGCACCGGGCCAAGGAGAGCCAGCAAGGGTGCCGGGGCCTGCAGGCGCCGCTGGCCGTGGGTGGCACCGTTGTGGGGCGGGACCACCTGAGGGAGCTGCCCGCCGTGGTGGTGTACGAGAGCCAGGCCGGCCAGGCGGTCCAGAGACACGAACATCACCACCACCACGAACACCACCACCATTACCATCACTTCTACCAGACATAGAGACATAGAGCCCCGCCCCCTGCCCCGCCCCCGCCATATGAAGGACCCCCTCCCCCAGCCCCCCAAGGCATTATTATTCTATTAATTATTGTTATTATGACGATTATTGTTTATTAATAATTATTGTTACTCCACTAATATTCAGCTAGCCTCCATTGTAGAAGATATATGGAAACACAGAACTAAAAAACTTTTATTTATATGTTGTGGGGACTGCATAACTTACCCAAGAAGTGACTGTGGGTTTGGAAGTGGCCTGCAGTGGCAGAGGCTCCCTGGGGCTCCGGAGCTGCCAGTGTCCACGCTGGGCCATCCCACACCCTTCCCTTCCCCCACCTCCCCCCCCCCAGCCCCACCCCCACCCCTGGAGCCCTGGGCCAGAGCCCTGCCCCACTCCAGAAGAACACCCTTACCTGGCCGGGCTTCCAGAGACCCTCGAAATCTCCGAGAAGATAAACAGCTGCTACCTCTTAGTATGATTCTGATTTTATTTCGCCCTTAACTGATTGTAATGTGCTACAAGGGATTTCAGCGGAGTGCGCGACCTTCCCGGCTGTTGTGTTTTGATGTCCCAACCTAGAAACCTTAGCTGTCCTTTCTGGAGTTAACCTTTCACACCTTTCCAGTGGGATCACACCCCCTGCCCCAAATCAGCCCCATCTTTCCTGCCCTGTGCAACGTGAAAATACATTTCTCCTTTTTCTCTCCTCCTCTCTTTAGAAAGATACACACACATATTTAAAGACTGCCCCTGAAACCAGCCTTCTCACTTTGGAAACTTCTCACTTTGGAAACAGCTGGAGAGGGAACTAACCACATAAACAAGTGTGGTTTTCCAAGATCAGGCAATTGTGTGTTGTTGGTTGTGAACGAAGATGCGGAAACCTCATGTCCTGCCATTGGCAAATATATACATACCTACGTGATTCTCCAACAGAGCTTCCTGTATCTGTAGATAGATGCCATCTGTCCGTTTCTATGTATCTTTCTATAAATATACACTCTCAGGTATCTTTTCTGGTGTGCAGAAATTGGTGCTTTGCTTCTCAAGACACATCCAAAGTCCAGAAGTGACCCTGTGTCTGCCTCCCTGTGGGGCTGCTGTTCATTAAATGCCACTTGCCTCTCACCAGGGGGTCCTTTCTCAAGGTTTAGGATCTGATAGGTTTTGGAGAGGACTGTGGGATTATGGAAGTGTGGAGGGAAATGGGAACAGTGGCCAGAGTTGGGACCCTGGAGCAGTGTCCTCTGTAGAAGAGAATTTTGATTGAGACCTGGGGAGGCCAGGAAAAGGACCCCTGTTAACTAGTCAGGGACCTTGTGAAAACCGGTGACACACACATTCTAATTGAACAATGGAGTGAGCTTAATCTGAAAGAGGGCACAGCAACCCACTCCAGTATTCATGTCTGGAGAATCCCATGGACAGAGGAGCCTGGCAGGCTATAGTCTATAGGGTCGCAAAGAGTCAGACACGAATGAAGCGACTGAACATGAGTGGGTGAGCTTAATAAAGGGAATATCTACATAGTGGGGGCAAGCCTCTTAAAAGAGTAAAAGGCCCTGTGCCGGCACTCTGGGTGCCATTCCTACCCCTGCAGTGGAGGGGGTGGGGGTTGGGGGTCATCGTCAGCAGACGGAGGGCTGGGGGCACCCGAAGGAGCCATGTCCTTTTCTGGAAGGGTGCAGCCAGCCTGTGGGGACCCTCCAGGGAAACGACTTCTGGACCTTTCTCTCCTGCCTCCTGTGTCCTGCTGAGGCCTCCTCGGCTGAAGCCACCAGGAACCAGAGAGCAAGGGAGTTACTGATGGGGGTCACACGGGCATTCTTCCAGGAAAGAGGAGAGTGGAGGGTGAATCTGGAGGGACACAGGAAGAAAAAGTGGCTCCAGCTGCCTGCCTTTCTGCTACTTGGTCTCCCAGCAGGGACCCCCTTTTCCAGAGCCTTTGGTGTTGTTGGTTTACTGGGGTTGGTAAGGAGTAATTTTTGAAGATAGTATGTGGAGTTGTTGTCACCATATTAATTTTATTGCTTACTGCCATACCTGGAACAGGATTAGTATAGTTAATTCTTGTGACAACCATGAGTTTTGAGGCAGCCAGGAGAAGCTCAGGGAGTAAGTACCACAGGCTCAGAGAGACTGAGTAACTCTCTTGAGCACACACAGCAAGTGGCAGAGGTGGGATTCTAGTCTTTCTCAGGACCCCTTTACCAGTGGATCTTGGCTTCTCAAGTTTGGGGCTGTGGGCTTTTCTCAGGCAGAAACCAACTGAAACTGATAGGAATGTAACCAAACCAGGGAAGGCAGGGAGGGAGCTGGTTTTGAGATGACAGGCTATGAATGCAGCTGAGACTCCCTGGTTCTTCTTGCTCCCTTTCTGGATATATGCTTCCACTGACATGCTTTGCCATGGTGTGGGTGCTGTTGGCACCCACGGTGGAAAAGGATTTTCCACTAGGACAAGCCCAGGGAAGGACTCTGATTGGCTGGGTTTGGATCCGGTACCCATCCCTGGACCAATCACTGTGACCCCCTGGAGTCATATGTCTAACCTGTGGAGAGAGTGTGGGATCTGTGCCAGAAGAAGGAAGAAGAGGGATGCTGAGCAGACAGTGGGTCGCGCCCCAGGCCCAGAACTGCTGCAGCCATGGGAACGAGCGAGGCACTGGGTCTATGCAGGGAGCCTCTCTGTGGCCTCGTGGCTCTAGAGTGTTTCCTCAGCCTCTGAGAGGAGGTCCGTGCAGCCTCCCACAGCCCCACACCTGTCAGGGTTCTAGTATTTCTTGGTACCTGGAATTTACCTAACTTAAAAAAAAAAAAAAACCAGCAGTAATGTGCACGTGTAGAATGTTCAAACAGTTCACAACAGTGCACACAGAGAAGCACCAACCCTCTTGACTTCCCTGATCCCAGCTTCCTGGTGCCTTTTGAGTGTGACGTGGTGGTGAGAGCACAGATGTTGGTGCCCAGCTGCCTGGGTTCAAATCCTGACACCCTCCTTTAGTAGTTATGTGTGTTTCTCAAGCCTCAGCTTCCCATGTATGAAGGGGGAAGCGTAAGAGACCTACCCCACAGATTTGTTGTGAGAATTCATCGATTTAAAACAGCTCCTGGCCCACAGGAACACTATGAAAGTGTCACTGACAGTTTTTATAAAAATAAATACATTTAAATGAGATATCTCCCCATTTAAATTCTGTTATTTTTTTTAAGACTATTTTTCAGAGCCGTTTTAGATTTACAACAGAATTGAGAGGAAGATTCTGAGACTTGCTATATAGCCTTTCTCTGCTTCATGTATCGCCTTCCCCATTGTCAACATCACTCCGCACATGGTACTTTCTTTTTCTTTTTTTTTTTTTAACCACAGATGAACATATATTGACACACCATAATCCACAGTTTATGTTGGGGCTCACTCTTGGTGGTGTGCATTCAATGGGTTTGAACAAATGCATAATGATGTGTGAGGGTCCCAGGTGGCGCTAGTGGTAAAGAACTTGCCTGCCAATGCCGGAGACTAAGAGACGCATGTTCGATCTCGGGGTCAGGAAGATCCCCTGGAGGAGTGCATGGCAGCCATTCCAGTTTCCTGCCTAGAGAGTCCCATGGACAGAAGAGCCTGATGGGCTACAGTCCAAAGGGTTGCACAGAGTCGGACACGACTGAAGCAACTTAGCGCGCACGCACACATATAATGATGTGTTTCCATCACTATAATGTCGTACACAGTATTTTCACTACCCTTAAAATGCTCCATGCCCTGCTTATTCATCTCTCCCCTACCCTCCCACCTTGCTATTTTAAAAAATATTTCTAACAAACTTTGAAACAGAAAGCTGAGTAACAGTAGCTGTGAGGCTCACTACCCAGATTTTACAAATGCTGACATTTTGCAAGATTTGTTTCAGATCTGTTTTCAAGAAAGAAAACACTGCAGTTCCCACTTAATCCTCTTCCCACCACACCCTTTTATTTTTACCCAAGGAGTAGCATAGTATTCATGCTTAGGCCCTTTTCCTCTCTGACCTAATGTATTTGGAGAGCTCCCTGTGTCCATCACAGAGCTCTGCCTGCTCCTCTCCAACAGCTGCTCAAGCCCTCTCTTGCTCTGAGGCACTGCCATCCCCGCCGAGGCTTGCCCTTCCCCTCCTGCAGACAGGTGGGTCTCCTCCTAGGCCAAGGCACATCCTTGTGCCTGGCTTGTCTGGTGCCCACCAGCGGGAGCCCTGGCACCTGGAGTGCCAATGCTGATCTGCCGAGTTCAAGAGCCTGTGCGATTTGATGTTGATCGGTTGTGAACGAGCTCTAAAAGAAGTGGTGCCCAGTCATCGGCAGCTAAAGGAAGGAGAGAAAGGGGGGAAGGAGAGGGAGGGAGAGAAGGGAGGGAAGGGGTGAAAGGATGAGCGCGCGGTCAACCATGCTTCTTGGTGAGGTCGTGAGCGTTTTCCTGCAGGCAAATCTGACACCCGCTGCAGAGGAACTGTTCTAGCTCCCCAGGCCCTGAGCGTTGAGGGCCGGACCTTCCCTGTCTGCCGGCCGCCTGTATGCATGTGCAAAACTCCGGGTGCTTGGTCACTAGGATGCCCGCTTCTGCTCATCTGTCCCTGACACCAGGGATGTCTGGCTCAGGCAGCCAACTAAGCTGAGGCTCTAGTCACCCAGGAAGCACATGGGGTCGGGGAGGAGGTGGGCAGGGGGTGGAGGGGCCCGTGCACTTCATATCCAGCAGTGCCAATTACAGTTTCTGGCAAAGGAAACAGCCAGGAGCAGTTGCTTTGACTCTCCCCCACCCCGACTCCCATCCCACCTTTTCCTCGGTGTTCAGATGTCAAATCATTACAGGGCCAGAGGGAAGGCAACCTTGGAGGTCGCAGGAGGAGGGGAAGGCTGCCTGCACTAATAACCGGCTTCTGTGAGGCCTGTCAGCGCTCTTGGAAATGAAAGGGGTCCCCTGAGCTGTGCTCTGTGCCAGCAGGCTGTGGCACCCCACCCCCACCACCCTCACCTCCTCTCAGAAGACAGGAATTCACTAGCACATACTAGGGACTGTAGGCCCCAAGGACCCCAAGGCAGCCTTGCCCCTTGCCCCAGTACCCACCCTCCCAGCTCCTGCCTTTGCTCCTCCAGGCATGGGACCAGCCCCAATATCACCCCTTCTCCCTATGTGTACGTGGCTGTGTTTTGCAGAACCAATACAGGTGGTTCAGACAAATGCTTTGTTGACTCCTAAAAGCTGTGTATTAGCTTCCCAGCAGGCTCAGACAGTAAAGAATCTGCTTGCAGCGCAGGAGACCCAGGTTTGATCGCTGGGTCGGGAAGATCCCCTGGAGAAGGGAATGGCAACCTACTCCAGTATTCTTGCCCAGAGAATTCTATGGACAGAGGATCCTGGCAGGCTACAGTCCTTGGGGTCACAAAGAGTTGGACATGACTGAGCGACTAACACACACAAGCAAGTATTCCATTATTGCATTATATTATTTCAAAAGCTGTGTATTGACTCTCAAAGGCTGTATAAGGGCACCCTTCTCCAACCACTGAAGCTGTGTCACTTCTTACTGTCACGTCCCTTGTTTGGGGTTCTGATCTTATTCTTGGCCCTGTCACCTTCTTGCGAAGCAGCTGACCCCTCTCCTGTGGGGCTCATGCCCTTGAATGATTCTGATTAATGTATGTCCCTGCTGAGGGCTTTGTGCACCCCCACTTTGCTTTAGTGTGAGAAGAGGGAATGGGAATGAGGTCCATCTCCTAGTAGCAGAAGGTGACCTCAGAGGTGGAGGAAATGGCAGAGGCCTGCCTAGACTCCCCATCTACCCCCTGACTGCCCCAGAGCTTTCCTCTCCCTTCCATTTTCTCTCCATAAAGTAGGAGCATTGTGGTGCATCCAGTTCACATGCCTGGTGGAGACAAGAGGGTCTCTACCTCAATGGAGACCCTCCAGACTTTGGCCTAGACCAGCCTGTGGGGGAGGGGGCTGGGAACAGGCAGGGATGGAATGCTCACAACCAGAAATTCTCATCCTATGAGTCCTTCAGAATCACCTGGGGAGATTTTGAAATTCCGGTGCCCGGGCCCCACCTCTGATGGTGTAGATTCCTTGGCCTGGGTACCAAGGTGTTCCAAGTTCTTGGGCAGACAGGCTGAGGACCCAGGTGACCTTCTTTGAGGGCCATGCCTAACTTTAGGGGCCATAAGAATCTCTCAGGGAGCATGTTAAATGCAGAGACTCAGGCCCACCCCCCGAGACTGTGATTCCATGGGCCTGGGGCTGGGCGCGGGGATCGGCACTTTTGACAAGCACCCACCCCGGGACATGACGTGGCAGCTGGGCCTGCAGACTACAGTGTGAGGAGCCCAGGGCCTTGGCACAAGCAGGGTGGAACTCTGGTGGCCCAGCCTGAAGGAGTGTGTGCCCTGAGGTGTAAGGGAGACAGACAGAGCACTCCACACACCTGCCCCACCCAGAACCTCCAAAAAGCCTCATGATGTTGGAGCACGTGGTCATGACCATGCCAGAGGACACAAATGGGGAATTTAATAACTCTCCCGTAGGTGTCAGTTGAGCTCCTTTCCTACCTGCTTTGCCACTCAGGCCTTCAATAACCTACCACGCTCCTCCTCATAAAACTTCAGGCACCAAAGACCCAGATTTGGCCGGAGTCAAGGCATGTGCTCTGACTAGGGTGTGTCCACAGTGACCCCCAGTGTGGGGATCCCATGTTCCCCTTCCTCCCTTGGCTCTTTAGGGATATCCCCGTGGACCCTTCCCAGTCTTCCTGCTGTGCTTTGAGGCCCTGGCTCCCTGGAGGGCACTTATGCAGGTGGTCAAAGCCAGCCTTGGGGGAGGGGAGGCTCCATGTGACCACCTAGCTATGCTGCTTTGCCATGCTGCAGACCGGGGCTTGGTCCCCAAGCATACAGGGGCCCTATTGTACCTCTACCAGGCCTGCTTTGGCTTGGTGGGTGGAGCTGAGGAGGTGACTGGGTTTAGTAGCCAGACCAGAGAACGCAGGCTTGGGGCCTTGGCTCAGATGGGCAGGACAGCCCATGGTGGAGGGTATGAATATTGGAGTCAGGCAGACCGGAACTGAGTCCTGGACCTGCTACTTCCCAGCTGTGCCACCCTGGACAAGAGGCACTGCCTCTCTGTGCCTCAGCTTCCTTCTCTGTGAAAGGGAAAGTGTCGCTTAGCCATGTCCAACTCTGCGAACCCAGGGGCTGTATAGCCCACCAGGCTCTTCTGTTGATGGGATTTTCCAGGCAAGAATACTGCAGTGAGTAGCCATTCCCTCCTCCAGGGGATCTTCCTGACCCGGAGATTGAACCCAGGTCTCCAGCATTGCAGGCAGATTCTTTACTGACTGAACCACCGGGAAAGCCCTTCATTCTCTGCAACACGGGACTAATCAGAGTACCCAGCTCACTGGGCTGTGGTGAGAATCAGATTAAACGATCTGATGGGCCTGAAGCATTCAGCTCACTGTTGGGCGCAGAGCAGGCCCTCAGGAAATGGCAGCTACTATTCTGAGAATCTGACCCCATAGGGCTTGTGGGAAAGGAGGTGCAGTCCTGACTGATGACAGGTGCCCCACTCCCACCCCAGCTGCAGAGCCCCTGGGGGTCAGTGGTGGCAGCGTGCCATTTCCCACCTGCCTAGTTGATTTTCCCTTCTACCTTCAGTGAATTCACTCCATTCCCTCCAGATCCAACCTGCGGTGTGAACTTGGGGAAGCCCAGGCCACTGTGGGCCAGCAATCCCAAACGTGCATGAGATTGCCCATATGGCTCTGATAAACTGGGCCTGGGGGTGGCAGCTCTGCCCTCCCAAAAGGATGGGGCAGTGGTTGGGACTGGCAGCCTGAAAGTCATGCCCAGCAGCTCCTTGCTCCTGGTAAGGAGCGAGGGAGCCCCAGGAACAGTCCTTGGCTGCCCTGCATCTGGGTCTCTCCTTGTCTCTCCAGGAATCTGGTCCAGACCCTGGGAGCAGACCCAGAGCCCCAGGATTACGAGGAAGCTAAACGGCCATATCAGTCAATTATGGAGCTCTCACTGTATGCTCAACCTGCGTTTGCTGACGTCCTTAGAAAAGCCTTGTGTGGAAGCCAAGAAGGAAACCAAGTTACATTTCAGCCAAGTGACTTGGCAGGGTCATGGTTAGTGTGTGGTAGGGTTAAACATAGCGTGATACCTGTCCACGGGGACAAGCTGTTTGTTATTCAACCCTCCCTTGCCAGGAGCCTGTGGGCATGGACAAAAATTAGCAAAGACCAGTCCTCCCACTGCTCTGCCCTCAGCCCAGACAAGTCCAGGGAAATGTGAGTGAAGGGAAGGTCTGGGAGGTGGGGCTGCTGGCCTGGCCCGAGCTCTCAGCTGCAGCAAGATGGTACCCATGCTCTCTGGGTGCCCCGCCATCCCTTCATTCATAGCACTGATCACGTTTGTAATTGCAGCTGAGCCTAGTTATTTGCGGCATTTTACTCCCAGTAAAGTCATCACAAACACTGATGTAGCCAATGCTGAACCACTGATCTTGGGGAAATACCGGGTTAGGTTCCTGCGAGCCTCTGATCACATTTCCATCAGCTCTGTTTTTGTATGTGTTTCTGTTTAAAGACACCAGGTTTATTCTACCACGTTCACGTGTTACCACTGAGCTCAGGGCCCAGAGCCACCATAACCCGTGCCTGAATGAAGCTTGTCTAGCACATGTATTTTCTTTTTAAGATTTTTTTGATGTGGATTTTTTTTTTAAGCCTTTACTGAATTTGTGACACTATTGCTTCTATTGTTTACGTTTTGGTTTTTTGGCTGCAAGGCATGTGAGATCTTAGCTCCCCGACTAGAGATCGAACCACACCCCCTGTACTGGAAGGTGAAGTCTTAACCGCTGGACCACCTGGGAAGTCCATAGCACGCATGTTTTCTCCATGAGGCACATCACAACCTTCTTGCTCATTGGACCACTAGTCAGCCCTTCAGCCATCGCTAACACTGAGCACAAAAATGCAAAAAGTGCAGTGCTGAACAGGCCATGGAAAGAACACATTTATAACACGAGAGCTGAAACGGAAAGGCCGAGTGTTGCCTTGTTTGATGTCAGCTGACAACGTGCACAGCTAATGGCTCAGATTTTTCGCTGCTCTCCCCAAGAGCAGGGATGGCCACGAAAGCACCGCGGGTATTGATTTTGAGGTTCTGAATAAATTTTAGTGAGCAGGCAAATTCATGAAGAATCTGTGAATAATCAGGATCAACTGTAGGAGCTCGTTTGTGCCTCTGATTATTTGGTTAACATCTGTTTCCAGTAAAGCATTATCTTGTTCACCAAAGATTATTTTGTAATCCCAAAGGCCCAGCAAAGATAGGTGCTTGTTAAATATCTACCGAGCGCCTGAACCATAGCACGTTCCTGGCCTGCCCACCCGGCCCCAAGCCAGACCTTGCATGTGGCCTGCTCTTGGCACTCAACACGTCTCTGTAGTTTGGATTCATAAAGACAACCAGGCGGGGGACACCGGCTCACAGGGTCCTCCTGCTCAGGCTCCTTGACATGCTCATTCTGCCTCCAGGAAGGGGTAGCAGCCTCTGGACAGACTGAAACCCAGGGATGTGCAGGGGCTGTTCTGGGTGCTGGGGAGCAGAGAGGCAGCACCACTGGCAGCTTGGCCTATGGGCTCCCAGCACAGACCAGGGGCCAGAGTCCTGGGTGACTTTGAGTGGGTCAGTCCCCTGGCCAGATCCTCTTCTGATGGGGCGGGTGCTTGGCCATCTTAACAGAGGTCACCCGGTTTCATTTCCTCTGGCTCTGTTCTCAAAAAGCAGCATCTGATTGTGATTTGTTCAGAAATTTCTAGCCAGAATACCAGAATATTCTAATGTGGTCCACATGACCTCTTACCCCTTCCTCCTCCCTCTCTCCTTCCTTCTTTCATTGTGGAGAAAGAATCTATCATTTGAGGACCTCGCTGGGGCTTGCTGTGCAGTTTAGTTACTACAAGTCAGTCTCTGGGGTCAGACCACCCCCTGGTGACAGGGAGCTGCCAAAATCAAACCTGCTCCCAGCAAAGGGTGACCCAAACCTGATTCTCACTGCTCAGAGAGGCCCTTCTCAGGCCCAGCTGGCTTTTCCCTGGACCACACCTGTCTCAAGTTCATCTCCAGTTTCCTTGATCCATTTATACTCTCAAACACTCACTGGTCAACTGCTATATGTCAGGAACCACGCTCAGCAGGAAATAAGTCAGGCGTCCCTGCCTCCCTTCAGAGAGCTTTCAGTCTGGTAAGGAGAAAGCTGTCACACCAAACAATCACATTGTTATTAACTGTGATAACTTCTGGGGAGGCAGGTGAGGGAATAACAGAGGGGATCTGATTGAGAATGGGGCTTGGAGAGGAAGACCTCTGCAGGAAGCCACATCAGGTGGGGACCTCAAGGAGGAGGAGGAATGAACCAGGTGAAAGTTAGAGGAAATAGCTCGAGCAAAGGGCCTGAGGTGAGGGAGAGGGCAGGCCATTGGAGCTGTCTGAGAAGCTGAGCACAGACAGCAGACGGGAGGGGACCGCAGAAGGAACCGGAAACAGTAGCCTAGAGAGGAAGCGATTGTCAGAGGAGACAAGGGCCTTTGTCTACACCCGGGCTCAGCAACACCTTCCCTGATGCCGAGCAACATCTTAAATGTGAGAAGGAACAGAAGTAAAGTTGGAAAGAA
This sequence comes from Ovis canadensis, assembly GCF_042477335.2. NCBI lineage: Eukaryota > Metazoa > Chordata > Mammalia > Artiodactyla > Bovidae > Ovis > Ovis canadensis. The sequence goes on from NC_091258.1 coordinate 32,228,750, forward strand.
CATGAGGGCAAAGACAGAGAGACAGAGGTCTCACTTTCCTCTTTCTGGTAATTGCTGAATTGGCGCTCATGAAGGCAGAAAAGGAATGGCTGACTTACGTCCCTCTGCCAGGAGAGGGGAAAGAAGGGAGGCACGATATTGACTTAAACGTGGGGGATTTAAAAGGCCCCTATGTTCCCACTTTGTGCTTTGCTGCTAACAGACAGCCTGGGACCTTTGAAGTCGGCCTGGCCCAGTGGGGAGTGGGCTTCTGTGGAGACTAGATGCTAACAGGGGCGGGGGAAGGGGACCAGGGGGCGGCCGAAACTCTATTAGGCATGCTCTAGCAAAAAGAAAGGCAAATCCAATGATAATGTACATCTGTTTCAGGGAATTTATAAGCTTTGAACATTTTTTATGGGCAGATAAGTGGGTCCTTTTCTTACCATAACTTAGAACTTCAAAGCTGGGTGTGTGGATAATGCAAATTGCTGAAATATGAGATTTTCCCTACAAAGAGGTTTCCAAAAAAGACGAGGAAGAGAAAAAAAGAGACAGAGAGAGAGAGAACGTAGGCTAATTGATGCCACAGTCTTTTATGTAGATGGCAAAAACGGGACAAAAATTGATTTTTATGAAATAAGAAATTGATGGGAGAGATAGGGAGAGGGGGAGGAGGCCACAAGGCAGGTAAGGGGGCTGAGATGGGATCAGGCAGGTTGGCCTAGGCTCTGGGTCAGACTTGGGGACACGACCCCTCCCTCTAGGAGCCCTCATTCTTAAGGGGGAAGATGAGACAAATGGACACAAGGGCACTTCAGAGCTATCCAAGGCAGTGTCAGCCCAGGGCCTGCCTGATCCATCCAAAGTCCAAGGGGGCTCAGGACATAGGACTGGAAGGCCTGGAAATTAGGGAAGGCTTCCTGAAAGAGAGTGACTCAGTGGGGCCCTAAACCTAACCCTTCTGGGGGGAGGGGGAGTGAGATTCTAGATGGCAAAACAGCTGAATCAGGACATCCCCGAATCATGCCTCTGCTGCTCAACCCCCACCACACTCAGCTCTCGGTGCCTTTCTTGTCTCCCTAGCCTCCACCCCCAGCAGCTAGCCTGTGGGCTCTTTGAAGGCAAGGGCAAAACAATAAATGCTTGTTGAGTGAACGCAATCAGTGAATGAATGGCATTCAGAATCAACCAGCTCCCTCGTTTCAGTATTTCACATCTATGGTGGAAGATTCAGACTGGAAGGGAAGAAGAGGGTATGCTTTGGTCCTTATACTTGACCCCAATATCCTTTCTATCTCTTGGTGATTAGTCTAAGCCAGTCTTTTTAAAATTTTATTATTTTTTTTAATATACTTTGGTTTTAATATGGACAACATAACCAAAAAAATTTTGAGCTTGTAAGGTTGTTCTTTAAGCATTATACCTTTGGGCTCTTTTTATTTTCTTGCTTCATCTTCTTTTCTTCTCCCTCTACTACCCCATCCCCATTCCTCCTCTTCCTCTTTCCCCCTCCTCCATCTTTTTCAACAAGTTCACAGAAGTAGGGGGTCTTCTCTACTAACTGTATTGGTCTCAGCAAGTCTTGATAAAGCCATTATGCCCTTTGCCAGTGATTGGTTCAGGAGAGGTCACATGACCCTATTCTGGCCAATGAGACCTGAAGGGAACTCTGTTGAGGGGCTGTAACATATCTGGGTGGTAGCCATCTTGCCACCAGCTTGAGGATCGCAGAGCAGACATGAGTAAGAACCCAGGCCCTAGAGGATACCACTGAACTACCACTTGTAGGGTACCCAGTGGCTACTTATCATCTGTACCCTGGTTGTTTGGCTTCGCTCAGGAGAAGATCTTGAGATGAAGATTTGAGGGCAAGCTGTTTATTTTGAGGCAATCTGGAAAGTGCTGGAGGGGAGTGAGGAGGGAGACAGGGAAGGGGAGATAACTAGAGCTTGATTCTGCTGGGAACCCAAGTTGAATGCCCCTCAGAGTTACTCACCCACAGAACCAGCAAGCCTGGGCATTTATCACCCATTCCTTCAGTCATTAGTCGAGGGCTGCTCCCACCACAGGCAGGACAAGCTCCAGTGGCCAGGCAGAGCTTTCCATAATGTATCACAAGCACTAGGAGTTGGGAAGTGCACTAGCAGGCAGAAATGCTTCATCCGGGCACTCAGGGCCACACACTGGCATTGTCCGTTCCTTGGGGTTTCTGTTACTGACAGCATCTTAATCTATGCCCAGTGATCATGGAGAACCTCAGAGGAAAAGGTGACAGGTTTGAACATTTTCCTAGGAATCCATGAACAACTCTTCAAGGACGACTATTTGGGCAGTTCTTGATGACCATGATAATTTTAAAGAACTGGAGGGGAGGTTGGCCCGGGTCTTCTCCAGGAAGCTGGGCATCCACCTTTACCTGACATCCAGCCAGCATCTTAGGGGACTTCAGCACTCATTTGGATCCGATCTCTAAATTTTGTAAACCAACCCCCTCCCAGAAACAAACCCCTTTTCCTCTTGGCTTCAGCCACCCACTCCTGATCCTTCTGTGGCCCCAGAAGCATCCCACCCTGGAAGCCGCAAGGACTGTTACCTCCCTGTGTCCTCACTCCTGTCTTCCTGACCGTCCCTTGTGGTTCTCCCCAATGCATTACTCCCTTTCACTCTCTCGTCTTCACTTCCTGCTTTTTCTGTTGTAGTAGGTGATCTGGATTTCCGCCATTCTCAGCTCCATCACTTACTGTCCTTCTGCCCTATCCACCTGACAAATGCCCACTTTGGAAAAGTAAAGTATTAGGATGAAGGGCTTTGGGATGGACAATGATCATTATCTCCATTGAGTTGCCACTTTTTTTGGTCCCAAAATCCAATGGGAATTTCAGTAGCTACATCTCTTGACTTCTTGGCTATATTTCATGATAGTGACCATACCCTCTCCTTTCAGAACACCCTCCATGATTGGATTCTGTGCGTAGGCTGCTAGTTACTCCCCTGTATCCATTCATCTTTTCTTCTTGGTAATAGGATCTCTGGTTTTTGAGTTCAAAAATAAAGAGTACAGTTCTCAGACTATTTTGCAACCAAGTTTTGTGACTGAACTGTATGTAGTCAGTATTATGTGCTATGTGACAGTTCCTGGAAATCCACCTTAAGAATTTGCTTATTTATTCCTATTCTCCCTTTAATTCTCCATCCCTTCTTCCATTCTGCTATCTGGAAAGCAGATGTGATAGCTGGTGTTCTAGTCACCATTTTGGACCATGAGGATAAGAATAACACCTCAGAGATGGTGCGGTGACTGGCAGAAGCCTGTGTCTCTGAAGAGTTAGAGAAATAGGGCTTCTATTCCAGAACTGGACACCAACATTTAGACTATTAAATAAGGAAGGAATCATCTTCTCACTTGTTTAAACCACTCTCCCTTGTAGCCAAATTAAATCCTAAGTGAAATTGCTTTCCTGACATCAAGCCCTGTTGGATTTTCTCCAGCCTCTCTGAGCTGCTTTTAAGCAGTCAGCTTTCCCTAATCCTCCTTTAAAAATCACAGCATTGAAACTGGGTACATGGGACCTCTCTGTACTATCTTTGCAGAATCTGTAAGTATTTCAAAATAAAAAGTTTTAAAAATAGTGGCATTGCTTCAGTCTCAGTTTTGGCTTCCCTGTCTTCTCCATGGACTCACTTTCTGGGACCTCATCCACTTCCATGGCCTTGATGACCACTTCAAGGCTGTTGATAAGGAGTTTCAACTACATGCCCCTAAAGGAAGCATGTCATCCCACCTCAAAACTTGTTCTAAGCTCAGTAAATGGCACGACAACCCACCAGGTAACCCAAGCCAGAAGCCTGGGTGTCCTCCCCTACTTTCCCTCCCTCTTCCCTACTTTCCCTCCCTCTCCCCTAGTCCAGTCACTGAAAACTTTTAGTTCTGCATCCTCCAGAGATTCCACCTCTCTCCAACTCCTCCATCCCAGCTGCCAGGACCCTCGGGGACTGGGCCCACCAGGAGCCCGTCAGCTGTCCCCAGCCTGATCACCTCCTCTTCCAGTCTTGCTCCCTCCGTCAGTCCTCACAGTGCAGACAGAAAGTGCCTTTTCAAACGCCAATCTGACCGTGACATTTCCCTACTGCAGACCCAACCTGCTGCTCTGAGGACAAGGGCCCAGTCCCAGGCCAGCAGACCAGGCCGTCTGCGAGCTATTCCTGCCTGCTTCCTGCTGTGCTCCATCCTGCTGCACTGAACCTCCGGTGGTCCTTGAACAAGAGAGACCTCTGCTTCCCCTAGAAGACGCTGCTCCTCCTCCCTGCAAAGCCTACTCTTGCCATTGGTCTTAGCCTGGGTTCCCAAGGCAGAGCCCAAGACAAGGACATGAGAACAGACCACATCTGCAGAGAGTGATGCCGGGAAGAGGGTCAGGGGAGCATGAGAGTGAGACAGATGACAGGATGACTTTAGGATGTGTCCCCGCGGTTGCCCCTGGAGGCGGTGGGCCTCTGAGAGGACGAGAGGCGGGGGCACACGTTCTCTGGCTCCAGCCCATGTCTTGGGTGAGGCCTCCTTACTACCAGGCTGTGTCTTGCACGCGGGGTCCTGGGCAACTGCAGAGGGTCCCGGGACTCTGCACGGATGCACTCCTGCTGGGGCAGTGTGAATCTGTGCTTTGGGCTGTCCCTGGCGGTCACAGCTGAAGTTACAGGTGGCCTTGGGTCTGTGAATCTGCCCCACTCCTCCTTTGAGACCTGGCTCCTCTAGCAAGCCCCTGATCCCCTAGGCTGGGACATGTGCCCCTCCTGAGCCTCCCACACTGCACCCCCCGTCTCCGTATCACAGCTGTTGGTCTGTAAACTACTTTAAGGCGTTGAAGAGATAAAACGATAGACCTTAAGGCTGTAAAAATGAAGTTGGAGCAGAGGGCATTGCAGAAACCCTTTTAATTTATAGATAACTGTTATAGGGCTTTAACAAAAGATTGAAGGTGGGAGGAGAAGGGGACGACAGAGGATGAGATGGTTGGATGGCATCACTGACTCAATGGACATGAGTATGTGTAAACTCCAGAAGTTGGTGATGGACAGGGAGGCCTGGTGTGCTGCAGTCTATGGGGGTTGCGAAGAGTTGGACACAACTGAGCGACTGAACTGAACTGAGACAGGGGACAGGCTCGTGAACCATGTGGGGGTGGTGAGGATGCAGCCACTTCCTCTAGGCTCTCTGAGATGCCACGCTGTCCCAATCCCATTGGCGGCAAAGTGACCCTTTAGGCAAAGCACTGCCCATTTAATCTTCACTTTGTGAGGTCCATTTTCTATTCCACCCATTTTACAGATGGGGACAGTAAAGCCGGAAGGTTATACAATTCTCTAAGGCATTTGGCCCAATCAGGCTGCAAAGCTCATGTTCTATGACATTTTTCCCTTTTCTCCCCCTCCCCACCCTCCTGCCTCCCTTCTTTCTCTGAGCATCTCCTGACCATCCATTACGCAGGGGCTGTGGTGGGCATCACATCTGTTCCCATCCCATTGGCCAAAGCAGGTCACACGGCCAAGCCCAGAGGCAAAGGGGCAGGAGAGCAGCCACCACACTGTGGGCAGAGAGACAGGGAAATGTTCGGTCCAGTAGTGCTGACGCTACACGTACAAACAGGATGAGACGACCTGTGTCTGAGTTCTAGGCTGGCGGCTGACTTGCTCTGCAAGTTTGAGGAAATCATTTCTCTTCTGTGAGCCTTAATTTTCCCATCCATGCAATGGGTTAATAATACTGTACGTGGCTGGATACTGTGGCTGGGAGGATAGACTCCAGCAGTGAAGATGAGAACTATACACAGTCAGAAGGTGATGACCCCAGTTTCCTCTCCACATTGCCCCCCACACAATGATTTATTTATTTATTTTTCACATTTCATATATTTTTTAAAATTTTTAATTGGATGATAATTGCTTTACAATGTTGTGTTGGTTTTTGCCACACACAATGCAAATCAGCCATAAGTATATATACATATATATATATACCCCTTCCTTCTTGAGCCTCCACCTTACCCCGCACCCCCATGATGGTTTAAATCCAGTTTGATCCAACCCAGGGTCCAGGTTGACCAGGTTCCCGGGATGGCAGCTGCCCCAGCCTCACCTCCGTCCTCTGGACCCCACACCTGCTCAGACAACCTGTAGGAATGCTCTGGAGGCCTGCGGTAGCTCCCCATCTCTAGGCTGGGGGTGAGGCTGGGGTGGGCAGGGTCGAGATGGCCAGGAGCCCTGGCAGGAAGCCTGTCCCATAAACAGCCGGCCGAGCAGCACATGCCGCCGCCAATGGGTGGCTTCAGATGTGGGGATTATGAAAAGAGAGGATACAATTTCCTGATAAAATAGAAGAGGCGATTAAGTTAATGAAGGATCATTTTGCTGGTTTGAAAACTATAATTAATAGGCATTAATTGTATATTTAGGAGTTTAGCGTGGCATGGGCGCGGGAGCCGCCGTCAAACACAATGACACCATCAGTGCTGCATAATGAAGACCGGCCCAGATGGTCCTCAAAGCCCCTAACGAGAGCTTTGCGAGGGGCTGCTGTAATGATAAAAGATGCCACTTGCTGTTCTGCTCTTCCTTTAACGACATCCTTTCCGAGATGATGCTTATCATTTGTCCTTTCATCTTCAGTTAAATAGCATATGGCCCCAGCTGATTAAAACCCCCTCCTGGTTTTAATCAGCAACTCGGGATCAGATTTCTAATGGTGGTGGTGGTGGCCTTGCTGGTCCCGTGGTAAGCTTTTCAACCACATCTAAGTCTGGAGAAAGAGAGGTGGGGGGTGAGGGGCTCGGAGCTGACTCTGTCCATGGCCCCGGGGGTGGAGTGGGTTGGGAGACCCTTCTGGAATGACCCGAACCAGCAGCTGGCTCCAGGGGTGCCTTAGAGGTCAGGTCCCTAAGTAGTAGTCTTCAGGGGACCAAGTTGGCTCAAGGCCAGGCACAGCAAACCTTGGCTTTAGCCAGGAGGCTGGGCTGTCAGATCTCCCCACTGTAGAGTTTGAAAGGTTGCAGGAAACTCTGCAGAAGCCACTCACCCAGGGAGATCTGAAAAGACCAGAGCCACTGAAGAGACTCAAACCAAGGAATCAACTGATGAATCCCGGTTCCACTGCCCAGGACTGTGAGGCTTCTTCAGTCTGTGACTGACATCTGCTGTGCTGTGCTTAGTCGCTCAGTCATGTCCAGCTCTTTGCAGTCCCATGGACTGTAGCCCACCAGGCTCCTCTGTCCATTGGGATTCTTCAGGCAAGTATACTGGAGTGGGTTGCCATGCCCTCCTCCAGGGGATCTTCACAACCCAGCGATCGAACCCAGGTCTCCCTCATTGTAGGCGGATTCTTTACCATCTGAGCCCAAGTGACTGACTTATCTCATTTTAATCAGATGATGTTGCCCTCATTATCCCCATTATACAGATGAGAAAACTGAGGCTAATCCAAGGAATGAAAGATGACTAATCTTAGTTGGCATGTCAGGAAGGACGGTGATGCTATAACCAAGAGGGGACACAGAAATGGGGGCCTGAGAAACTGATGAGGGTATGCTTGATCTTCCCATCCCACTCCCATGAACTCCTTAGGGCTGGGACCAAGTCTGTCCCCTTAATGGTGGTGGATCCCATGCTGCCCACGGGGAGGGCTCCAAGTCATCCCTCAATAGGTGTTTGGTGAAGGAATGAGTGATCCCAGGAAGGTGGCAGACAGGACCACAGCCAGGGGCGTCTGACAGGTTTCCCCATGTGTCCCAGCCCCTTTGCAGCTACCTAGGGCCACAGGCCAGTTCTGGCTGGTGGACTGCAAGTGGAAGTGACCCAGGTGGAAGGATTTAAGAACTTGTGCCCATCCCTCCCTGTTTTCCCTGCCCCTAAAGCCTGGTATTGGGAGGGCAGAGCTGCAAGAGGAAAGCAGTCTGGTTTGCTAAGATGATGTTGCAGGAAGAAAGCTATCCTTGAGAGTCATACACTTGCTCTGGACTTTTTGAGAGCAAGAAAGTATTATGCGATGTACAAAGCCACTGAGAGGTCAGGATAGCATGTTACTGCTAGGACAACGCAGCCTTATCCTGACTGTTATGAGGTGGAGTTACTGAAATGGATCTGGGGACAGAAGAAGGGCTACAGTCAGGAATCTGGCTAGTATCTACTTTTGCTGCTGGTCAGGCTATAGGTCATCTGGTCAACCCCAGCACAATGCTTATACCCTCTGTGCTATGCTCTCCTCTCTGTATGCAGGCCTGGCAGTTGCTTCCTGGAGTTTCCTCAGTTCAGGAGGGTCCTCAAGAGGAGGCTGAGGCAAGTGGGCTTGGAGGGGCTTTTAGGCAGTAGAATCCCTTGCCTCGCCACCTTGCTTGGCATGAACTTGTGGGAGAGGCATAGGGCTACTGTACTAGCCTATATATCTGCTGAGGATCCCCAAGTTCCTTGTGAACAGGAAATCTCCATAGCTGGGCTCTGGGCTCCCCTATCTTTTTGCAATAATTTGCTTTCTTCACTAAGCACATTGAATTTATTTAAATGTCTAAATCAGTAGTGCACAAGCTTTGCTCAGCATGAGAACCCCTTGAAAGTCTTATTAAAACACAGATTGCTGGTGTCAAACCCAGTTTCTGATTCAGTAGGTCTGAGGTGGAGTCCGAGAATGTGTACTTCTATCAAGGTCCCAGGTGACACTGATGCTGCTGATCCAGAGACCACACTTTGAGGACCATTGGTCTGGGGCACCTATGGCTCCAGTTCTTCAAAGAGAAGCCCCTATCTCAGGGGCACCTTGTCCTGGCACTTGTGGTCTCCTATGCATCCAAGTCATCACATCCCCACACTGTCAGCCTTCCCTCCCACTGCTTCCAGGGGCTCTTTCCCACTTAGATAACTAGGGAGGCCCATGAAATGTGAGCTTCCTGTGACAGGTCTGCTTCCTGACCTCTGGGGCTGGCTAGATAGACCTGTTTCTTTGTCCCATGACACAGAGACCCTTGAAGACTTGAAAGCAGCTATATAATTAGGACTCTTTTGGTTGCAAGTGACAGAATGCCACCGTAACCTGTCTTAGCCTAAAAAAAGGACTTGAGGGTCTTTGAAAGACCCAAGAGGTAGGTCTAGGGTCTTCAGGCATGGCTGAACCCAGGAGCACAAGCAGCGTTTTCAGCTCTCATTCTCCCTCTCCCCTAGCTGCAGAGTGGAGGGTTATGTGCTAAGTGCATGTCAAGATGAAGAGCTGAGAGCAGGAGTGTCGGGTGTGCTGGTCCCAGGTGCTTCAGCCTTGAACCTGGGAAATGGGACAGTCATGTTCAAGGAGTGTGCGTTACGGGAGTACCTGGACTAGGGAGAATGTTTGATCCATTCTTCTGCACTGTCTCTTGGGTGGGAAGATACCTGGGCAGAGACCATCCCAGAGATGTGACCCTGGAACTCTCCATATTGTACCCTACGTGAGTGAGCCTCAGTTTCCACAGTCGGGCTTGTGTCCTCTAACAGAGAGTCGTCCAGTGTTGGTGTGTGATGAGATTGGAAAGGGCCGAAATTGTGCCCTGAAATGGGGAGAATGGAAGAAATTGTATTTATATCCTTGGGCATAGGGTGGGGTCACTGCAGGGAGTGAGGTGCCTGAAGACACATGTTCAGATAATAAAAGATGATCATGAGATGGTCATCTTTGTCATGATGAAAGAAAAACCTCAACGGATTAAGCAAAAGGGAGTTTATTATTTTTGTATCCAGATGTGGTTCAATCGAGGAGTTTAAGATCATCAAGACTCAGTGTCTGTCCATTTCTTTCTCCATTTGGGGGCTCCATTTCATTAGTCCCTCTTGTGCAAACTTTCTGGCAGCTACTGGCTTGCAGCCTTCTTCCCCAGGGAGAAAGGAAGAGGGAGGCCACCACATTCTCTTATTAGTCTCCCTGACATCTTCTGTCACCTATCAGGGGAACAAGCAAGTCCTTTGATCACAGCGAAAGGAGAAAAAAGTATTTAAAACACGGCCTGTGAAGATTTGCTGAGCAGAAGGTGGGAAAGGCAGTCAGTGGCAGTTTTCAAAGCAAAAACATGATTTCCAGTCTTGCTTGTCTGGGGATTGTTAAGGAGGATTCGCCCACAGCTTGGGTTATTAAATGGGCCAGGAACTCTGAGCTTGCGGGGGTAGGGGTCCCCACGGGACTCGGTAGAGGGAAGTTTCTGGGAAGACAGTGGCAGCCCAGTTTTGAGGCCTCATGAATCACAGACTGTTGAGGCTGACTGGTCAGCTGGAGAAGAGCACTGGGGCAGGGAGTCCAGAGAACTGGCCTTACCACCAGCCCTGCATGGGACTCTAGACACGTCCTGTCCCCCGTCTGAGCCTCCGTGTCCATTCTGCATCAGAGTCCGGACCAGCATTCAGGATTCCCTTCTTCTTTTTCTCAGAAACTCCTGCAGTTTCTGCCATATCCACCATCACCTGGCCACAATTCATGAAATTCCCTTTTCCTAACTTAAATGCATTTAATTTAATAAGGAACATTTATGTCGCCAACATGAAGGGGGAAGAATTGAAAATAGGGAGACAAAATCTTTTGTAAAGGAAAGAGAAATATCTAACATTTACTATGTGCCAGATGTCATTCTGTTTAATCCAGTTTGGTTTGTAATAAAACTTGGATAGCATTCCCATTTTCTAACACATAAATAAATAGGTGGAATTAGGTTTTGACATGTTACATAAAAGGGTTTCCCCGATGGCTCAAGCAGTAAAGAATCTGCCTGCAATGCAGGAGACACAGGAAATGCAGGTTAGATCCCTGGTTTGGGAAGATCCCCTGGAGGAGGAAATGGCAACCCACTCCAATATTCTTGCCTGGAAAATCCCATGGACAGAGGAGCCTGATGGGCTACAGTCCACGGGGTCACACAACTGATGATACAAGTGCACATCTGGTCCATAATAAGAAAAATAACCATAAAAATAAATACAGTGATAAAAATGTCATTAAATTTGAGCTCTTGTCCACTAGAAAGAGCAAGAGGAGAGTGCCCCCCTCTTTGCTAAAAGCAGAGTTTGACAAGAGTGGGGAGGTGTCAGGGAGGCTTGCTCCTGGCCACAACTGAAGGAAGAGAAAGGAGATTGATGTCTGACTCTGGGCTTCAGGTGGTTTAAGGCATGGGGTCACTATATGGCTATATCTCCATTCTGGGAGAGACTGGCTGGATGAGCAGAGGCCCCTCCCAATGCTAGTCTCCAGGGGTGCACCTGGCCATCCAGGTGTGATAGAGTGAGTGAGTTCATCGTGCTTGTTCCTGAGTGGGGGGACAGCAGGAAGTTCCCTGCAGCCTGTCTCCCCATCCCCCTAGTTGGCCCTGCAGTCCATTTGGCCCCAGGGCCCTCCTGCTGATGTTTCTGCGTGTTTTCAGAGGCCCCGGGACAGAGGCAGAGGATTCACCTCCTTCTAAACTTCCTACCTCACTGGCCTGGTCATCTTCCCCTTTCTGCATCTCTGCTGAGGCTTGGGTGGCATCCTGGCCCAGCCTCCCAGGAGACCTGCAGGCAGGGGCAGAGTACAGGGTCTGCCTTCCCCAAGGGACATTGTGGAGGCATTTGATAATGATTAAGTGTCTTAACTGAAGACATCGGTTAAGAAACCTGCCAGGCATCAGAACGAGCTGTATAATTTATGAGGCCAGTGCAAAATGAAAATATGGGTCCTCTTTTCAAAAAGTATTAAGATGGGACTTCCTTGGTGGTCCAGTGGTTAAGAATCTGGCTTGCAATGCAGGGGACGTAGGTTTGGTCCCCAATTGGGGAACTAAGATCCCACATGCCGCAGAGCAACTAAGCCCATGTGCTGTAACTACTACTGAAGCATCGGTGCTCCGAGTACTCAGAGCCTGAGTGCTGCAGCTAGAGCGTCTGTGCCCTGCAACGAAAGATCCCCCATGATGTAACGACGATCCCATGCCGCAACGAAGACCCGACGCAGCCAAATACAGAAACAAATATTTTTAGAAAGTATTAAGATTTTCAGCTCAGTGACAGCAGAACATTAAACCAAGTGTGTGGCCCTTGTAGACAGGGCTCCGAGTGGCTGCAGAGGTCACAAGGCCATGATACCCGCCCTGCCAGGCACTCTTCTAGGTACCAAGGGCAGGTGCCTGGTGAGCTGTGCCCCAGAGCAACTGACCCTTGGAGAGGGAGAAGGACAGGACGCAAGCAGACCCCAAGATGATTTTTCCTGGGGATGTGAGCTCTTAAAGAGATAAGGAAGAGGAGGTTGAACAGCAGCGAGTCACCAGGGAGGGTCTGGAGTGGCAGGAAGGGCACTCCAAACTGACGGACCAGCAGGACCAAAGGCCGGGTACAGGAAAGCTCTGGGTGGTTCCAAGGATCAAGGGACCCATACGGTGGAGCAGGGAGGGCAGAAAGGAGACAAGGAAGGTGTTTGGGGTCCAACGGGCCAGGTGTGTAAAGGAGGGGAGAGGCTGGATCTCTTGACCCCTGGTTCCTGAGAATGTGATCTCATTTGGAGACAGGGTCTTTGTGGGTGTGATCCAGGTAAGAGGAGGCCACACTGGATTGGGACAAGCCCTAATCCAAGGCCCTGGGTCCTTACGGGAAGAGGGGAATTTGGATGCAGATACATACAGAGGGGACCATGTGAAGATGAAGGTGGAGATCGGAGTGATGTGTCTATAAACCAAGGAATGACAAGGATGGCCAGAAGCTGCCAAAAGCCTGGAGAGACGCACGGTGCAGGTTCTTCGCCAGAACTGCAGAGGGAGCATGGCCCTGCTGATGCCTTGATCTCAGGTTTCTGGCCTCCAGAACCGTGAGACAATCAATTTCTGTTGTTTTGAGTACCCAGCTTGTGGTCATTCTTACAGAATCCGTAGGAAGAGACGACAACTTACCAGCAGAGAAATGGAGGCCCAGGGAAGGGACGAGCTGGCCCACAGGCAGCCAGTGCTCCCAGAAACTACATGGATGGGAACCACGGAGGGGTGGCTCCCAAAGGAGAATGCCCATGTGCTGTTTCCAGAAGAAGCCAGGCAGACGATACCCAGAGACACCTAATGTGTGATGCCCAGCTTCTTCCCTGGCCTCTCTAGCTCCTCCAGGACCTGAGGAACGCTCTGGAGCATCCTCTCACATCTGCAGACACCTGCAGTCTGACCATCATCCCAGAAGGAAGAGGAAGTTGTGAAGATACTGGAGAAAAGCTGCACCCTAGGGAACTGGCTACATAGAGCTGTGCAGTGAGGTGAGGGGAGAGTAATAAACAAGGGAAGTGATCATGAGGAAAAGGGTCCAGGGCCCAGTGGACCCCAAGTTAAATATGACAAAGCAATGGGGGGGGGGGGGAAAGAATGGCTTCCTGAAATTTGCTGACTGAGCAATTCTATCCAATGACTACTAATTCTATCCAATGAGAAGCCAAGTGCACCATTTTGAAAAATGGATGCTAAAAAAAAGAAAAAAAATCAGGTGTATGCCTTCCTTTGGGAATGAGTGTTTTTATTCCTGAATAAGAGGACACCTAGAGATAGGAGGCAGGAGATCTGAGTTCAAGTCTTGGTTCTTCTCTAGTGCTCTGTGACCCTGAGACTATTTCCCATCACTTAAATGACCCAATGGGGCCACCACAGTGGTTCTCAAATAGTGCTCCACAGAGCCCCAAGGGTACCCTCTATGAGCCTAAGGTAGACCTCCCCGACCTCACAGCCTGAAAAACTTGGCTTTGGTATTCCTTATGTGTTCAATTTCTATATCAAGTTTCACTTGAAGAAGACTCTGTGGCTTAAAAAATGTCCGAGACTTGGACTGGATTAGTCCTCTAACCCAAATATTCCAAGATTCGCCATCAGAATGACAAACTCTGTTCCAACACACTTCATCCTGTTTAGAAGCTGTTGCAAAGCATCCTTCCTGCTGCCTGTTTCCTGTAAACCAGCCTCTCGTCTAGCCACGAGAATCATCTTCTGCTAGGATAGGATTTCTGCTTTGCATGACCTCCATGCTGGGGACTTGGTGGCCCTGAGGGAGAGAAGAAGGCGAGCAGAGGAAGGGGTGACCTTCGCTGCAGAGTCCAGAGGCTTGACGTCCTAAGTTGGGGAAGATGCTCCTGGGGGAACTGGCTGGGATGGGCAGGCTGGAGGGCACAGGCTCTGAAGTCAGATCCTGGTTCTAGCTCTTACAAGCCATGGGATTGAGTTGCTTCTCTAACCTCTTGTCTGCAGTCTCATGTGTCAAACAGGGCTGGTAATAGTGCCTACCTCATAGGGCTGGTGTAAGGGTTAAGTGAGAAAAGTGTGTAAGGTGCTGAACCAAGAGCCTGGCGTGAGCTCCTTCTACGCACAACCACATATTTGTGAACTCAAATAATAAATTCTTGTTTTAAGCCACTGAGTTTGGGGGCTATTTATTATGTAGAAATAACTAACAGATACATTCTTTGTAGATAGCATCAGTAGCCTCGTTGGTAATATTGACATGGAGGCTCCTCCAGGCCTCGGAGGGAATCCAGCAAAGGCAGGGGTATTGGGCAGACCGGCATTGATCACCCCCCAGCCTGGGCACCTCCTTTCTGGAAACTTTTCCAACAAGTTCCCAGACCCCACAATTGTCTACAGACAATGTATCAGTTAGCTACTTATGCATAACAAACACCCCCAAAATTCAGGGGCTTAAAACAATTTATTACTTTGGGTTCACAAGTCACATGGTTGAGAGGTGGCTGATCCGGACTGAGTCTGCCCTCATGTCTGGGAGTCAGCTGGCTGTCACTGGGTCTCAACTGCCCTTGGTCCTGCCCCATGGGTCTCTCATCCTCCCGTAGGAGACCCTGGGCATGTTCTTCTCAAGTCAACAGCAAAAATTCAAGAGTGCAAGCGAAACACACAAGGTCTCTTGAGGCCAAAGCTTGGAACTAGTACACTGTCCCCTCTGCCACATCATACTGGCCAAAGCAAGGACTTAAGGAGTAGGGAAACTGGCCGTGCCTTTGTAGAGAGAGGAAGTAGGGTCACAGGGCGAATGACATGGTGATCGGGAGGGATAAAGAACTGCGGTCATACCTGCAACTCACCACTTCATTTAAGAGAGGCGCCTGTGAGGATCTCCCTGCCCCACGAGCAGAGTGTTATTTCTGAGGGTCTATCTTCATAATTCATTCCTGGGTTTAAGGAAAGTGTGGATTGGAGTCCGAGCACCACACTAGCTACCTAAGTATGAAGTCTCTTGGTCTGCACCATTCACTAGTCTGAGGGCTGAAGTTCGTGTGATCACACCCCAACCCCAGCCCATCCCCAGTGGTTTAGCGTTACAGAGCAGCACAGGCTAGGGGCAGAAGCCTTGGGCTCAGATCCCAGACCTGAGTGCTGCATTACCTGGTGCACAATAAATATTGAACTCATCTTTGTTGTATTTATTCATCGTTCTGTAAAAATGTTTTTACTGTGAAATACACCATAAACAGAAAGTGCATAATGTAATCGTATAGCTTGACAAATTATTACAGAGCAAATACCCTGTAACCATCACCCAGGACTAAGAACAGAACACTACCCATGCCACAGAGATGCTCACGGCCCCTCCTATCAGCTGCCCCTTTGTGCCCCAGAAGTAATAGCCACTACCTCAACTTTCATAGTACCCTTTGGTAGTTTTGCCATCTCAGTATGGTTCCTTCACCTCTATCATTTAGTTCCTCCTCTTCTTGAACATTATTCAGTGGAATCACACAGGCTATATTCATTTGTGCCTAACTTCAGCCACTCAGTCCTATTTATGAGATTCATCCATGTTATTGTGTATGTGTCCAATGTTTTCATGGCTGTATAATATTCCAACATATGAATGTACCACCATTTGCTTACCTGCTTGACTGCTGATGAAAATGTGGGTTGTTTCTAGATGGGGAATATTCTGGGGGGGTGGGGCGGGGGGGGGGGCGTAGTCCTGCTCTGAAATTCTAATTCATGTCTTTTGTTGATGGTGGTGTCTATCTATCTATAGGGTATATTCTTAAGAGCGGGTTTGTGGGTCCTCACAGAGTTGTCCACATTCAGCTTTAGTAGATGGTGCTGGATGCGCAAATGTATCCTCTAACAAGCAAGGCAGATTTCTCTTCTTTGTCCTCTCACTTTCCCCCTCTTCCTCCCTCCCATGTACTTACTGGTTCAACTCACAGTTGACCAACAGTCTCAAGAGGGAGCCCAGGTAGCTAATGACGAAAAGAAGTCGAGTTATGTGGCCCTTCTCTCTCCCTCAGTTCTGCTGGCAGATGGATGGGAAGCCCCAAGTACCATCTGGGTCCTCAAGAGGTCAGAGGTGGGATCTGGGGAGGGGCGTGGCACCCAAGGCCTCCGTCCTGGAAAGCCACTGGGCAGGGCTTTGTGGGTGCCCACTCCCCCTCCCATCTCCACCCCCCGATATTGGAGAAAGGCCCTCGCCCTCCCTCAGAAACCGGCCAAACTGCTGTCAGACCTCGGAGCGCAGCGCCTGGACCCATACCTGTTGCTGGAGGCTCCTGCGCGCCACTGCTTATCTTCACCCGCCCGTTTTGCTCGGAGTTGCGGTATCACTGCCTCCTGCTGATTGGTCCGAGGAGGTGAAGGGAAGGCAGCGAGCAGGCCTCCTTCTGCCCTTTTGGGTGTGTGGGCTGGGGGAAGAGGATGAAGGAGCAGAAACCGAGAAGTGAGGTCCTGAACCCCAAGTGGGTACCCTCCAGACAACGCGGGAGGTGGAAAGTAGCGGTTAAGAGGCAGCGAAGCCTCAGCGCTTTCCCAGAAAAGCTCTTTCTTTTCAGCATTATTTTAACCCCCTTCCGACGGTTTTTCAGAGTCTTGTTTTTTCCTTTCTAGAGAAACATTCAATTTCCCTCTTGCTTAAATGCTTTTTCTCCAGCGCAGCCCGCGAGGCTTTAGGATCCGCCGGTGCAGCAGCACCATCTGCCGCTTATTTTTAAAATTGCGGACTAGATCTTGGCCAGGTCCCGCCTTCTTCCAGAAAGCACAGATGGAAAGGGGAAAAGAAACATTTTTACAACCATAAAACTGATCAGGAAGCCTATGAGACATGTTCATACCCACTAGAAACGAGGAAACCACACTAAATCATGGATGCCATTTCTCACTATCACATTAAAAATAGCTTTAAAATGCTAACATCCAGTGTTATGGCAGTTTTAGGGAAATGGGCTTCTCGCAGGGGCTTCCCTTGTGGCTCAGCTGGTAAAAATCGCCTGCAATGTGGGAAACCTGGCTTCGATCCCTGGGTTGGGGGGAACCCCAGAGAAGGGGAAGGCTACCCACTCCAGTATTCCTGGAGAATTCCATGGACTGTATAGTCCATGGGGTAGCAAAGAGTCAGACACAACTGAGCGACTTTCACTTCATTTCACTTCACTTCATTCACACTCAGCTGCTAGAGAAGCAGGTTAGTTCAGCCTCTCCAGAGAGAGGAATTAATGTTATCAAAATCAGTAACTGTGTTTATGATTCAGAAATATCACTGCTAGAAATGGCCTTGTGCTGGGCTGCTGTGCTTAGTTGCTCAGTCGTGTCCAGCTCTTTGGGACTGCACTGACTGTAGCCTGCCAGGCTCCTCTGTCCATGGGGATTCTCCAGGCAAGAATACTTGAGTGGGTTGCCATGCCCTCCTCAGAAACTGCCTTAAGAGAGCACAAATGCAAAAAAGACATTGGATCAAGACATTGGCTGCCTTGCTGGCCGCATTCAGAAAAATTCGGAACCTCACAAGACAGTTAAAATAGTGGTGGCACATACATTAGAAATCTATGTTGTTAGAAATAGCATGGAAGAATATTACATATTCTAGGAAAATGCTCATGATATATAGATAAAATTTAATCACTCTAATCATCATTTAATTTATCACATTAAATATACTATAATGGTGGATGCATGCGTGGATGCTCATTCGCTCAGTTGTGTCCAGCTCTTTGCAACCCCATGGACTATAGCCTGCCAAGCTTCTCTGCCCATGGAATTTTCCAGGAAAGACTACTGGATTGGGTTACCATTTCCTCCTCCAAGGGATCTTCTCAACCCAAGGATCGAACGCAGGTCTGCTGTGTCTCCTGCATAGGCAGGTGGATTCTTTACCACTGGGCCACGAGGGGGGGCATAATGGTGCATACTTCTGTCTAAATGCATAGAATGTACAACACCCCAGGTAAACTCATGTAAACTACGGGCTCTGAGTGACAATGATGCATCACTGTAAGTTCATCAGTTGTAACACACTTATCCCTCTGGTGGGACATGTTAATCGTGGGGAGTGGTTGCATGTGGGTGGGCAGGGGATATGAGAAATATCTGTACTTTCCACTCAATCTTCCTGTGGAACCTAAAAGTTCTCTTAAAAAATAGTCTATTTAAAAGTTTAAAAAGTGGATTACAATGTGGAGACCGATTTGTGGTGAAGGCCCGGGGAATTCATTGTAGTCTGCCCCGCCTGTTCACTGTGGTCAGGAAAGGACATGTGGCTGGGTGTTTCCTACACATCCTTCCAGCTAGAGCTTTGTGGGAGCCCTATGAGGGGGTTGCCGAGAAGGACATCTGAGCCTGGTGCTGCTATAGCCATCTTGGCACCAGGAGCAGAGCTTGTTGAGAGAGAAGGCAAAGCCAAGGAAAGAGACACAGAGAGAAAGCGAAAGTGAGAAGGAAACCAGACGAAGATGTCAGGGTTTGAGTTTCTGGCTCCAGTCTGGCTTGAAGCTAAGCTACTCCTGGGCTGTTCAGAGAATACATTTCTGTTTCTCAGATTACCCTGGCTTTCTGTCACTTGTAAACCCACAGGGCCTGTGTGCCCTAAACACGAACTTCCAGCTCATTCACGTTGCAACGGGCCAGATGGTGTTGCCAGGCGGCTTTCTGTCAGTACCTGGAACCCTCCCTCTCAATGGGCACAGCCAGGAGGCCCCTTGGGGGAGGGATGTCCTGGGCCTGTCTGCCGTTTTCCTGGGTGCAGGCCTGGGCTGAGGCTCCCTGGGCACAGAGGAGTTTCCTGCCACAGGGTATGCTTCTGCGTGGCTGCCTCCTCAGCCTCCCCTATGGCTCCTTTAAACACCTCCTCCTCCAAGAAGCCCTCCCTGACCATCTGGGGAGACCATTCTGTCCCAGCTTCAGTTTGCTCTGTGAGTGCCTCCCTTGTAATGAGCAGCTCCATGAGGGCAGGGACCTGATCTGTCCAGTTCACTGCTATGTCCCTAGCTCTTGCCAGAGTCTGGCATAGAGTAAGAGCATCATCCATCATTATTCACTGAGAGATGAGAAGCAGGCAGACAGGCACGGCTAGTGAGGGGCTCTATTCTGCTGACTGGGTGGCTGGGGCTTGTGCAGGGCCTCTTGCAGGGAAGGGCATTGGCTCTTCCCAGGGGATACAGTGACTCCAGCTACAGGACACACTCCAGGTTCTGGCTTTGAATGAATCAGAACTCTCCCTGCATTTAGGGAGTCTTACCTGCTGTCTGGGCTGTGAAGCCCAGAGTTGGAGCCTGGGTACCACCTCCCAGTTGGGGTGAGGAAGCCAAGGATGTCAAAGGTGAAAGCAGGCCCATGGTCGAGGAGCCGGACAGAGAGCAGGGCTGATTCGGGGCATGGGAAAGGGATGGGGGCCAGGGCCACGGCAGCAAGGCCCCAGCTGGACTGAGACGAGGCACAGAGAGTACCAGATGATCCAGGTCATGTGCTCAGCGGCTCATTTGCCTTTGCAGCAGTTTTCATTTCCTCCGAGGAAATCCAAGAGCAGTCTCAATGTGGTGATTGCAGGTCTCTAAGGCGTGTCTCTGTCTCTTTGTTAATAGAGGACATCGGCGGCCTCAGACTCGAGGCCTGTCTCAGACAAAGGCCGTGGAGGTGTAAAAACCGCGAGCGGTCTCATTGTGTTTATTTTTATAGCCACCTCCTCATTAGAGTAAGTGATTCTGATTGTCCGTGGAGGGTCATACGAGGAAGTTTCTTTTCCAATTGACATAAGTAAAAGGAGACCACCAGAAGGAAAACGGCTACGGGATGCTAGAACAGATGGCAGCGCTGTTGGGCCCCCAAGGAGGGCTCTGGAAAGGCAGCACAGGAGGACCGGATGCTCTGGAGGCGTCCGGGAGAGTCTGGCTGGGGACATGGCGGGAGACCCCTGCCCCCAGCAGGTGGAACTGAAAGAGACTGTCGCCGAGCTAAGGGCATGTAGGCAATAGGTCCAGAGCCCACCCTGAACAGAGCCTTCTGCCTGATAGGATAGCCACCCCAGCTCAGACGTCAGCACTGACCCTGTGTCCCCGGGCCCAGCTGGGTGACCCCTCAAAAGCCTCTTGGAATCCCAGCCCCGGATTATTCTGTCTGCCCTGCCTGCCAGACCATATCCCTTTGATGTGGACACCCCCGGCCCAGCCCTGGAGCTGCCCTGTCTCATTGCGTGATCTTGAGTGATTCCCCTCTCCAGGCCTCAGTTTCCCCACCTATAAACAGAGAAGAGTGTGATGATGACCTTTAAGGGACTCTCCCCAGGGACATATCTGCAAACCCTCTCCTCCCAGTCCTCCAATGTGGGGCTCAGGGAGGAAAGCGCAGGCTGGAGGTCACACAGGCCTGCGCTTAATTTCCTGCTTTTCCCGTTGTTGGCTGTGTGATCTTGGGTAAGTCACTTAAGCTCTCAGGGTGTCTGTGTCCTCCTCTGTTGTATGGGATAAGGACATCTCCTGGGCATCAGTGGACCGGCAGTAAGCAGGGATACCCTAGACACACAGTAGGGCTCCAAAAGTGCTGGGGAGCCATGGTTTCCCCATCCTGGCTTGCAGGTAAAGACCTGCCAGCATCCCCAGGCATGGGGTCTCATAAGGATAATGAATCCCATCCTAAGGGAGACCACGGGGCTCTGTGTCACCAGGCAGCAGGAGGGAGAGGCTGCTGTGAATGGGTCCCCCGCAGGCTCTGGGGACAAATGCTCAGAACAGGTTCCGGGTATGGGAGTGACTAGTATGCTACTTCCACCAAGAGCTCCTGGGGCCCTGGACTGGAGCACGTGTCCCAGTGAGGGCTTGGGCTGGGAGGAGATGGGGCATCCAGGAACCCAGACAGCAGACTGCCCAGGCTCTGTGGATGATTTGCATCAAGGCACCTTCAAGTCAGTTCAACATGGGCCTTCTCAAACTTTAACTTGCATCCAAAGGAATCACCTTCAAGGGGCAGGAAGGGGAAGGAGCGAGGGAGTCTTGTTAACCTGCAGATTCTGGTTCAGAAGGCCTAGGCTGGAGCCTGAAATTCTGCCTGTCTCATAAGGCCCAGGGGACACTCATGCATCTGGTCCGGGGCCCACCTGAGTACTGGGGGGCAGATGTCCCCCACAATACTGTGCTGTGGGCTCAACTTTTGAGAAGAGTCAGGAGAAGAGGGTCAGCTGCCACCAGAGTCCCCTGGAAAGAAAAATGAAGCCATACCATAGGGTGAACAGAAGTGTGGCATACCCCAGTGGGGTCTTAGTGGGCCACAAAGAGAAGCCTCTGCAGGAGGGGGCTTGAGGAATTCAAAGACTTGATCCAGGCACCCAAGAAATGAGTGGGTCTCAGACTTCTGCAGCTAAGACAGATGCCAGGAGAAGATGGCCATTTGGGGTCACCCCAGGCCATTAGACACCTGGAGTCGATGAAGACACGGTGTGTGTGGCAAGAAGAGACATCGGTGGACCCACAGGCCAAGGTCATCAGAACTGGGCGGGAAGCTTCCAGCTTCCCCAGGAGGAGACAACGTGGGAGCCCTGAAGCTGTAACATGTGGGTGGGCCATTTTCAGAAGCCAGAGTGAGTCTTTCCTTACTCCGCAGCACCCAGCCCTTCTTTCAGGATAGCGATGGGAAAGTCTCCCATATCATTTCTTAGGTCCCTTCTGCCTCGCATAACGTTTTTTTCCCTCTCTCTCCACATCACACACATGAACACCATGTACATGTGGTTTGAGATGCACAGTCCTCCCCTTACAGTTTAGCACCTCTGAAGTCAGTGGCATCTTCTCTATTGGCCTGGATCTACGTCGACTTCCTACAGAGAGACTTTACATCTGTGGTGCAAGGTGCCTGAAAGACCTGCATTGAAGCTCTTTACCATGACTTCCTTGCTTGAGGATTTGGGACCACGTTGTGTGTATTTAGATTCCACACCTGGGTGAGTACCAGTTTGCTGTTCAAATTCTAGATTCCCCACTGTCTCTCAATGCAATATTCGATTCACGCTTCAATGTTCCTTTCTATGAAGCAGGTTTATTCCACGTGGACCATTTCATTGGGAGCTAACTCTTTGCTCTCCCAGCTTTTTGTTGGAAACTCCTAATAAACTCCCCATATTGGGCATTTTTTTCTTTCTTAGTGAATATTTGTTGCGTCTGACAGTTGATAGCATTTTATATTTGATGAAGAACTTGTAAAATCTGTATAATCTTTTTTACCATTACAAAAGAATTGCAGCTCTTTTTATTTTTCCATTTACACTTTAATTTTCCACATGTCAAGATTTCCAAGACATCCAATCTCTCCCACTTAAAATAGCTTTCTCCTGGAGTAAATTGAGATATTTGAATCTATGAAAATACACAGATATTTCCTTTATCTGTGTCAGTCTGTATCTAACCTCCAGGAAGGAGCCTGGTTGGGCCACTCCAGGTGTCGCCACGTGGTGTCGCTGTTGAACACCTTCAGTGCAGTTCAGTGAATGTGGGTTGTTCTTGGCTGAGCCAGATCTTGGCTCAGGCCAGTGTGGTGCCCCACACTAAGATTCCCAAGTTACAGCCTCTTTAGTATACCCTGATAAGCTCAGTTACATGGTTTAGGTCTTCAGGGACTACTAATCTGATAGACATACAAGATCTAAACCAGCTTGTATCACTAACTCCTGGCCCTGTGCTGAACCCAGTTATTGGTCTGGAATCCACTTCATTTGGGGACCCCAATCCATTGTCTCTCAAATGGGGAAGTGTTGAGCATTCAATCTCTTCTACCCAGAGTCCCACTTCCCCGCAGGGCTATTTCTACATAATCCAGAAAGGCCATTCAAAGGACAGCTATCTTACAAATGAAAAACCCACCCTAAGGTAGTGATTGCTGGTTCTAGACCAGGACCCTCCAGCCTTTCAATTGTTGACATACAGCCCATCCTGGGGACGAAGCCTTGAGGAGCAGTAGCTGACCTTTTGTTTTGCTGAATTGGGCCGAAACCTGAGAGAAGAGCTAGAACACTTAGGATAGTAGGTGGGGATATTTGCAAGCCAGGTCAAGGAGGGAGGAGGAAAGAGAAGATAGTCTGAAAACCTTAAGAGAGAGGTCTGTGAGGAAACTGATTAAGCTTTGTCTGTGATGGGCAGCCTAAACCTGTCCTCCAGTGGCCTAGAGAAACCCCCCAGCAAGGCAGATATGACTCTCCAGTGTTTCCGCGGCTGGGTTTTTGGTTTTGAGATGGGCCTGGATGGGGCCAGATGGGCCAGATGGGCCTGGCATCAAGAGGACACAGGACACACGCAGAGGCTTTCAAGGACACCAGGGAGCATCTCGTTCAACACAGCAGACCAGGGGTGGGGGGTACACAGGAGCAGAAGAGGGGCCTGTTAAAGTCATGGCCGCAAGCTACAGCCCAAAGTGGCTCGACCGGCTCAAAACCAACCCCAATGAGCCCCTGAGCAATGGCGAGCCCCCTTCTCCAGCTTCCCCAGCAGGCGGCTCAGGACAGGTACTCCTGGACCGTCAGTTCCTTCAGGGTGAAGCCCCGGAGGGCGGGCTTCCGGAGCTGGCTCTCCTCCAGCCTCTTCTGCAGGGATACGAAGTCCTTGCCCAGCAGGTAGGCCAGGCGGGCCATGGCGTCCAGCAGCGGGGCGTAGTAGCGGTGGCCCTCGCGGGCTTGCAGGCACTGCAGGGCCCGCTCCCCGACCGCGAAGGCCTCGGCGGGCCTGTCCAGGTCGCGGTGACACACCAGCATGGCGCACAGGACGGGCACCAGCAGCGCGGGGCAGTGCGCCGTGAGCTTCTCCTGCAGCGGCACCACGCGCATCAGGATGTCCAGGGCCTTGGTGTACTGGCCGGCGCGCAGACAGCCGAAGGCCTCCTTGAGCTCGGGCCGCGTG
This sequence comes from Ovis canadensis, assembly GCF_042477335.2. Classification (NCBI taxonomy): domain Eukaryota; kingdom Metazoa; phylum Chordata; class Mammalia; order Artiodactyla; family Bovidae; genus Ovis; species Ovis canadensis. Next base: position 32,252,850 of record NC_091258.1, read on the forward strand.
AGGAAATCGATGAACTCGCGTGAGCGGCGCACGCAGCGGATGGCGTAGAGCAGGCTGAGGTACTCCTTGAGGGCCAGCTTGCGTTCGGAGATCATCTCCTCCGTGAAGTTCCCTATCAGGTGCTTCTTAGGGAAGACCACGTCTTCGATCTCTTCCCGGAAAGTCTTTAGGAGTTTCTTCTGGAGCGTCTCGAAGTCGGAGTAACGCCGTTCCAGGACGGCTTTATTGCTGTCAAAGCTCCCGGTCTGGATGACCACGATCTGGTACACCTGCGGAGAGAGGGAGGGAGCATGCCTTTGACAACAGCCTCACCGCGGGTTTGCAGTGGCCGAGGAGAGTCCGGGAAGTGAAAGAAAGATGATGGCCTCGAAAGCCTGCCCTGGAAACGGGTGATCTTATCTGCGATTCTCTTTTAAATTGGCTGAGCCAGTGAAAGCGAATCATGAATGACAAGAAGTCAACCCGAGAATACCAAAGGAAGACGCGACAGAGGGGGCGGGGGGAGGCATCCTGGGGTAGAAAGTCCGCACAGGAACTCGCCAGGCGCAGCGAGGCTCCTTGGTGTTACAAGGTCAAAACTGAACTGGGAAGCTTGGATGAATACCATTGGTGTTTTCCAAGTGTGGAACTCCTCGGAGATGGTTTTAGGTAATACACTGGCAGTGATATTATATAGATCACCCTGGAAATGGGTGATCGTTAGGCAGTGATATTATATAGTAAGGAAACTATTCTTTTCTCTTCTTTTTCAAGAGGATGCCAATGAAGGCACAGACTGCTTGGGTAATGATTCCAGCCCACCACAGGCTAGTTGTGTGGTTTCAAGTGGGTACTTGAACCTCTCTGAGCCTCAGTTTTCCCATCCATGAAATGAGGATGGGGACCTGGCCTGCCTCACTGGGCGAGGATTAAATGAGTTGACGCGCTGAAGCCATTATGTGCAGTCAGCACCGCGTCAGCTATTATTATTGCTCCAGCCCCTTGCGAGGACTGGGGGGGCAAAGAAAGGTTTGTGTGGCTCTCCCATTGTCACTGACTTCTTGTCTGACACACGCTGAGATTCCATGTTAACAGAGAAAGTGAAAAGTTGTTTAGTCACTCAGTCGTGTCTGATTCTTTGTGACCCGATGAGTGTAGTCCACCGGGCACCTCTGTCCATGGAACTCTCCAGGCCAGAATACTGGAGTGGGTTGCCATGCTCTCCTCCAGGGGATCTTCCCAACCTAGGGATCAAACCCAAGTCTCCCGCCTTACAAGCAGATTCTTTACCATCTGAGCCACCAAGGAAGCCCTTTAACAAAGAAATCAGCCTCAAGCCTAGCTTTCCACTAACCATGATAACCAGCTAAACTTTAATGACAGCCCTGAGCTTTCCTTCTATTTACTTTAATATTGACCTTGTCTTACGCTGGTTTTCCATGTAAGGTATCTCCCTTGGAAATAAATCTATTCATTTTAGAAAGTGATCCACTTTACAGAAAAAAAAAAAACCTAGGTACATAATAATAAAAATTATACAAGGATCTCAAAATCAATGAAGAAGGGATGCAGATGATAATAGCAGGTAACACGGGATTAAACTGGGCCATTTGCTTCTCAGGATAAGGGACCTCGACAGTGCTGAGTGGGAAGTCTCACTGTTGGACTGGTTTTTGCCCGAAGAGCTCTATGAGTTAAAGTGTGTCGATCCATTTCACGGTCTGGGAGACTGAGGCCCCACCAGCCTTTCCCAATGCCAGGAAGGAGGCCATGAAGGCGAGCCATCGCTCTCTGGTCTCTGCTTACCACAAACTTGGAGACTTTCCTCTCCTCGATGCGGGCGGAGGCAATCTCGAAAAGCAGTTTGACGTGCTTCCAGCAACATTTCTGGGCCCGCCAGTACTCCTGCAGCTCGCGCGTGGTCATACTGGAGTTGGAGCTCGGGCTACCCTGGGCCTCTGGAAGCACAAGCACTTAAGGACTGGTACAGGTTGGTGCTCCTTAGGGGCAAGGACTGGGGGAGGAGACTGGGTCTGTCTGGGATGAGCAGAGGGAGTCCAGACGCGCCGGGAATATCCCCCTCCCTCATCCCAAGTCTGGCATCAGCCAGCCTCCTGCACCCAATCCGCCTGAATTCATCCTACCACGGACAACCTGGAACGGCCCATCCTCCCAAGTGGCTTCTTGCTGGGAAATGCAGTGTGCTTGTGGTCTATCGTCTACTTCCAGCCGTCATGAGACCCCATGCTCCACATCCAGCAGGGATGTGGCTGGTTGGTTTCCATCCTCCCCACCAGGCAGGCTGTGGTCCTCGCCAGCCTGCTGAACGCACCCCAGCAGATAGCGCGGGGAGCTGCGAGGCTGCCTGGCTCCAGGCTCAGCTTAGCTGACCCCTCCTTCCTCGCTCATCTCATGTCCCACACTCCCTGCTTTTTCTTGCACATGCCAGTTCTTCTGCCGCAAATGTCATCCCATTTCCCTGCCTGGGAAATAACGGTGAGTCTTAGATTTCACTTGAGTCCTGGGCCATCCTGAGACTCTTGGGAAAGACCGGGATCCTTCTTCCCCCTTAAAAGCACAAGTCACTGTGCATTTTATTTCAAGGGGGCACGTGTCCCGGGAGCCCTTTTCCAAACTCTGTCTTTCAAGACCCAGCCCACATATTGCTTCAGTGGCCCTTTGCTGTTAGAATAAGAGCCTCCCACCTTGTCCGTGTAGCCTTTTCCGGGGCATCTTAAATTGTTTTCTACAGATCTGTTTCCTTACTAAACTTGAAGGCCAGCGAGGTGTTTGACTGATCCTGTTTCCCTCGTGCCTGCATTGGGCCAGGAATGGAGCGGGCGTTCACTGGGCATGTCCTGAAGGGTTGCATGAATATGGCAGACGTTTCCTCCAGGAGGTGGCGCTATAGCAGATACTGTCAGTGCCCGGCCACGCCCCCTTGGTACTCACTAGTCAGGAACTCACTGGCTTCTATTGGAAGCACTTAGGACTTTCCCCTGAGGGCTTCCTCCGGCCATTGCAGTGTATTGTGGAGCATCCGTTGCGGATGAAGGATGGGGCCAGTGGACAGCAGCCTGGCCTCCTTGCCTCCAGGTGGGACAGCCCTGAGGTGTACTCCATACGGTCTCCCCGATGATCCCCGTTGGGAGTCACCCGCAGCGGTCACCTTTTCATCCACACCATGTACTGGTTTCCTATACCCTTCCTCGCCTCCCCACTCCCCTGCCAACCTCCTGGATAAACCGCTTGCACCAAATCCTTGTCTCGGTGTGTACTTTGTGATAACCCCAGTTAAGTGAGCTTCCCTGTTTCTTGTAGCCTCCACTGAAGTATCCACATTTGTATTTCAAATGTCTTCAAATGTCTATGCCCTCCACCAAGCCCCAGTCTTCAAGCTCACCTAAGTGGTCCTCAGGTCCTGGACGTGGGAGGTCTGGGCGGGGGGCTGATGCTTTCGGCGTGGTACCTGCCATGTCCTGGGATATGGGTCCTGTCCACCCAGGGTTCCCAGGATGCTTGTAACTTGCCATGCTCTAAGGCTGCCAGGAAAACAAGAGAGAGCAGTGAGTGCCCACTCATGTTGAGTGTCCTTGTGGGTATTGGGGTGTCACTTCTGAGCCCTCCACTGCCCACCTAGCCCTTTGACCAACTGACAGGTGCTAAACCTAGGTCAGGCCCTTTCCTGGACTGATCAGTCCAAGGCTGAGCAGAACCTTCTCTTATTGTTAGGGTCCTTATACTATCAAGTTACTCTGAATTTTAAATGATGTGATTTCAAGCAAAGGTAATGGCTTTGATGACAAATCAAGAGGAAGACACTGGCTTGCGCAGAAAAATGTGCCAGTACTCCATATTATGTTACATGTGCAAATGAAATTTGTGTCCAAAACAGGGAGACTGGCATATATCCTTCCCTTCTCTCTCTCTCTCTCTCTCTAAGCAAACATTTACCAACAACTTGTTATAGCTACTTCATACACACGCAGGTTCTTCCATCCACTATTTGATTTAATACCCACACTAGTTTGTCACAGAGCTTCCCTAGTGGCTCTGACAGTAAAGAATCTGCCTGTCATGCAGGGGACCCAGGTTCGATCCCTGGGAAGATCCCCGGGAGAAGGAGATGACTACCTACTCCAATATTCTTGCCTGGAGAACCCCATGGACAGAGGAGCCTGGTGGGCTACAGTCTATAGGGTCGCAAAGAGTCGGACACGGCTGAGCGACTAACGCAACACAAGATAATCTTGTCATGACTTCAGTAACAGATGAGGAAACTGAGGTTTAGTCTGAGGTCATGTAGTTAGTGAGTGTGCCCAACCAGCAAAGCCTCATGCTCGTGACATGCAAGCGTCACACCCTGCATTCAGTACGCACTCTCTCACTTCATCTGAATCTGTGCGTGGTGGGAGTTTCTCATCTCCATGATATGACTAAGGAACTGAGACTTAAGAGTTGCCAGGATCGAGAGCTGGTAAATGGTGGGCAGGACACCAATGCAGGTGGGTCTGCCGTCAGAATCCTCTCCCTGGTACTTAGGGGAGGGTGGGCGGTGGGAGTCCTGGGGTTTAGTTTATGTATAACTATGCTTACCTGGTTTGGGACCCAGGTAAGTGAGCAAGATGAGCTGGTGCCTGGAAGCTATTTAACATTTCTGGGCCTCAGCTACCTATGAAAGGGGCATAATAAGCTTCCTGAGGCTGGTGTGAGGGCTAAGTTGGGCACACCACGCAAAGCTTTAGCTCAGGGCTGTGCAGGTCCCAGGCACCGAATAATGGTCTCTCTTAGTGTCTGACATGTGATAGATGCTCTGGGAAATATTTGAGAAATAAATGACTCTGAATTAATGTGTAAATTGGAATACAATTTAAAATGTTTGAGACAAATTAGAAAAGGGGACAATTAAAACACCAGCTCAGATGGAGTAGCTGGGGTACCACTTAGGCACAGAAATTCCAAACAGAAGGGTGCAGGTGGCCTCATCTCCTTCTTAATATGCTTGGATCCCTTAACACGCTCAATGTCCCTTAACCCTCGGGCGTTCTCCAGGGAGGTCTGTGCTGTTGTCCAGTGGGTAGCTCTCTAGAACCCTCCATCCAGCCTCACCCTAAACAGACAGGAAACTGGAGCACAGAGCAGGGCATGGGTGACCCAGGGCTGCACGTGCTTGAATACCTTATAGTTTTTTCCCCTTAAGGAGTCTTGACCAACTGTGGATCCGTAGGCAAGTTATTTAATTCTAAGTCTCAGTTTTCCAATCTGCGAGCTGTGACTACCCACCCTGTCTTGCTGACAAGATGATAGATGGCGAGGAACAGGTTCTCTATATTCTGGTAGGTGCCCAGGCAAGATAGCAGATGATCCACATGCTGTCTTACCTAAGGGACTTTTGGTAGCCAGGACTCTGGGGGGCTCAGTGATTCCTGTGGGCACTCCTATGCACCTGCCTCAGTTAGCTCATCTGTAAAATGGGTGATGGTGAGGAGAACTGGCCTCAGTGGTCCCTGATCTAGCTCTGCTGTCTTGTTCAGGCAGCTGGTGCTAGGTCAGAAACACTGTTTGCCCAGCGACCCCGTGAGACCCCAGGAATGATGGCCTTGGTGGGGCATTCCACAAAAGATCTGGGAAAGCTGAGCATGAACACAGGCTTAGAATAAAAATCAAATTCAGCAGCCAAAGCTAACTCTTGGAGGTTTCCTTTTATGGGATGGGCTGAGACTGGAAAGTGGCAAGGGCTGCATCCACGGAGGCTCTAGTCCTCAGTTTCCTCATCTATGAAGTGGGGAAAGCAGTCCTGTCACTCCAAAAGCTCTTTGGGGGACAGCTGTATGTGGGGTTCTGTGGGCCCTTCCCTCCCATCTCCCCACCCCACAGAGCAAAGATGTCTAGACTTTACAATAAAATATGACAAGTGTTGGTGCTCTTGGCTTGGGGGCCTGTAAGTGGCCCAGCGGACAGCAGAGTCCCAGCCCCTCCACCATGCAGCTCCCAGGAGCGATCTCCTTGTTCCTTCCCTCCCAGGCACCCTGAGCATCTCCTCTCCCTCCAAGGACCACCCTCCAGGCCGGTCTTCTGATGCTGATGGGCACACAGGGCCCCCTTCAGAGCCCACGCTACCTCTCTGAGGGCCTGCAGGGGGCTTCCCGTCAGGGGTGAGAGGCCAGCAGAGCAAAGCACCCTGGTCTGACCCAGGAAGCAGCAGATCCTGGACCTTGGACGAGCATACTCACGAACGTGAGCGCCCATCACAATTGCAGCTTCCTCGGGGGTGGGGATGGGGGTGGAGGTGTCAAACGCTTGTAAAAAAAGTAGACTTCCTGTTCCAAGTCAGAGAGTCCCATCTATAGGTTCTGGGGTGCGCCCTGGATTCTGCATTTTGATCCAGATCCGAGGGCTGTGCTGAGACAAGTGTTCCCTGACACCACTTTTTGAGAAACACAGGTGTGGTGGCATATTCCCCAGGCTCAAGAAGGGGTGCAGAGGCGCCTGGCACTTCAAAAGGAATTGGGGTGATGGAGGGTCAAGGAGCTGCTCCAGTATGCTAAGGGGAGCCCCTCATATCTGAGGGGAGCCCCGTGTATCTGTCACCAGCCCTACCCCCTCCCACCCTGCCCCCCAGAGGTACCGAGGGCTGGTCACAGGAGGAAGTGGCTCAGGGTCACAAGCGGGCAGAGGCCCGCTGAGCTTGGGATCAGACACTGACCTGAGGCCTCTGGTCCTGCGCGTGTCCAGGGGTCCTGGAGACGTGTCACAGGGCCCCCTTCAGCTCTCCATTCCAAACTCGGGCTGAGCAGGTCAGTGGCTGCCGCTCTGCTAAGTTCTCCGTATGAAAACAGGAAATAGGCTGTGTGACCCGCTCCCTGTCGCCCCTGCTGATTGGCTGATGAGAGACGGTAGGTAATGAACTCGGCTGATAGACTGAGCTGCCCCTCTGGGCAGGATCTGGGAGGCAGTGGCGGGCCTGCATCTCAGTTCCCACAGCCTTGCAGCAGCTTGGCAGACCCTCAGGGTCCTCGACAACCTCTAGCATTTGGACAAAAGCTCTTTAATGTTCATTATCCTACCCTAGTGGAGAAGGAAATGGCAAGCCACTCCAGTATTCTTGCCTGGACAATCCCAATTCTCCTGGACAGAAGAAGCTGGTGGGCTGCAGTCCATGGGGTTGCCTCACAGAGTCAGACACAACTGAAGCGACTTAGCACAGCACGTCCTACCCTAATGAGCTAGGCATGGTGGGGGCCATCCTGCTTCATGGACAGATGAGGCAACTGAGGTTTGGAGCAGAGAGCTGGTGGGATGTGGAGCAGGGCCAGATGAAGGGCGTGGGGGGTTAGATTCATAGTGCCTGTCTCTAGCAGAAGATGCATCCCACACAGCTGATGCAAAGTACCAGGGAGGCCAAACCTCTGGGCAGTGGTGTGATTTATAGCCACAGTGCTGTGGCCAGAGGGCAGGAGGCTGGCGCCAAACAAAAAAAAGTAAAGGCTTGCCAGCACCTCCCCCACCCTCTAAGTCCAGCACGTGTCTCTTCCTCCCCCTCCCCAGTCCTGATTCTGATGGGGGTAAGCTCCTTGCTTTTCTTTGTAATTTATCACCTACTAACAGATCCCCAGACAATAAAGTTTCATTTTACTCACTTTATTTATGTATTAGCTGTGCTTGGTTTTCACTGCTGCGTGGGCTTCTCATCGCCGTGGTTTCTCTGTTGCAGAGCGCAGGCTCTAGGGTGCACAGGCTTCAGTAGCTGTGGTTTCCAGGCTCTAGAGCACAGGCTCAGTGGTTGTGGCACACGGGCTTTGTTGCTCTGCAGCATGTGGGATCTTCCCAGGCCAGGGATCAAACTTGCGTCCCCTGCACTGGCAGGCGGATTCTTTATCACCGAGCCGCTGGAGAAGCTCAGACAACTTTTACTAATTTTTTGAGTTAAAAGCTGAACTACCCATACTGTTTATAAGCTTTGGTTTATACTGTTTATAGGCCTTGTTTCTTTCATTCAGCATTTCTATGGATAAGATTAATCAGTCTGTATGTGTTTAGCTAAAGTTTTTTTTTTTTCATTTTCCCTGCTATATTGCTACATTATTTGAATACCTCAGTATTTATCCTTTTTTTTTTTTTCTGTAGATGCACATTTGGGTGGTTGCTGGTTTGGGCCATCATGATCAGTGCCACTGGGAATATCCTTGCACATTCATCCAAGTGCAGGTATATCTAAATTGAAGTTACTGGGTCTCAGAGTATAAATGGCTTCAACTGTACTCAGTTATACCAAACCCTTTTCCTGAGTGGTTGTGTCATTCTGCAGCCACACCAGCAGTGTAGGAATGTTCTAGAAGTTTCGCATCCTCATGTACATTTAGTATGGTCAGTTTTCTTTTTTTTTTTTCCAGTCATTCCAGTGGGTTTGCAGCGGTATCTCACCATGGTTTTAAGTTGCATTTCCCTTAATGACTGGTGAGTGTGAGCATCTTTTCATTGGCTAATTTGCCATCCTTCTATTGTCTTTGGTGAAAGGCCTGTTCAAGTCCGTGTCTAATTTTTTTTATTGGATTATTTTCCTCCCTGATATCTTTTATGTGATGATTAGGTACATGTGCGTCTCAGTATCATTTCCCATCCTATGGTTTGCATTTGTTCCCTCTATAATGAGGTCCCTTGAGAAACAGAAGTTGCCAACTTTAAAGCGTTCAACCATGTCAATCTTTTCTTTCAATGCCATACCTTGGATATTGTTCAAGCAACGGACTTGAACAGACCTTGGACATTGCTCCTTTATTGTTCTTTATGGTTATTTCTGCAACAGCTGTGAAGCTTAAGATGACGTAAGATGCACAAAGCACTTAGGACGATGCTGGTAACTAGCAAGTAATATACAAACACGAGCAATTTTTGTTATTCTACAAACATTTCTGGTTCGCCTTTCTCATTTAGCGCTGTTGAATACCCTTAGAGAAAGCAGATTTTGTGTGTGTGGTGTGAGGTAGGAGGTCCAATGTGTTTTTCTTTTCCCCTCGTGTTCACCTACTGGCCTTGTTTATTGAAATAAACTGCTCTGCAGCGCCATCGCTGTTATACAGAGAGCATCCACACCTGCAGGGTCTCAGGAGTTGGGTCGTGAATAGCATGCCTCTGGCCTGCTAGCTGGCGAGCCCCGTGGGTGCCGGGCCGTATCTCCCTCAGCCGCACCATCCACTGCCGCAGGGAATGCCTGGTGTATCATGGCGACGTAGGCTCTGTACAGAACGAGGCTGGAACTCCATCTCTTCTCCTCTCGTAGTCCAGTCCTAGGCCTGGGATCTCTGGATGCCAGGGTGGACTCTGAGCCCTTCTCTGCAGCTCTGTGAGCCTCTCACCCAGCAACCAGTAATCGTGGGGAATGAGTGTGTAGAAGCCACTGCTTCCTCTTCTGGGGCAGGGGATGCTCTCTGGAAACCACCAGCCATGCAGGGGTGTCTGACTTGCATAGGAAGGATCTAACTGGACCAGAGTGACCAAGAAAGGCCATGCCTGGCCACCTGCCAGGGGTTGGCTTTTCTCTGCAGGACAGGGCTCTACAAGGTAGAGGACCTCTGTGTGTCTACAAAGACGGACAAGATCCCACTGTCATGGGGGTGGGAGGGGTGACAGGAACGGGCATCCCCCCACTGCAGTTCTGCAACGAGACGGTGAAGAGGGAACGCCGAGAGGCCCTGGGGACTCAGGAAGGGAAGTGCTGGTATCTCAGAGTCTAGGGGTCTCTCCCAGAATTCACACTGCTTGGACCTTTCGCTGGTCTCGCACCACATCCCTCCTAAGCCAGGACCCTCTGTAAGCTGCTGGCTGCTCACTTCTTGACCTCATTCACAGCCCCGCCCCCAGCATCACTTCCCACACAGCTACCCAGCCTGCTTTCTGTTCCTCAAGCGTGCGGCACAGCCTCTGTCCTCGCAATTCCTTTAGCCAGCAATGCCTCGCTCTCGGTCCCTCCCACGACGGGCTCTTCTCTTTTTCATCTCCAGGGGGCAGCGCCATTGTCTCCCCTTTGTGCGGCCCTCCTTGACTCCTCTGTCTGGACCCATCATTGCTTTGCTTACTTGTTTAGTGCCCATCTCGAATGCTTTGATTGCAGGGACTTGGTCTGTGTCAGCATCCTGTCCCCAGGACCCACCGCAGCGTCTGCCACTTAATGGGTGCTCAGTAATTGTGTGCATGAATGAATGAGTGTGCAGAGACTGGTCTGTGACTCGTGACTCACTGTGAAACCTGAGCAGGCCACCAACCTCTCTGAATGTCAGTTACTCTAACTGCAACGTGAGATTAAATTAACGGTCTCTCAGCACCAAAGCATTCCACATTGGGCAAATAATTGAACACTGCAACCTACTACTCACTGCTGCTCTGGGTGTGTGACAAGCTTGGGACGCCAACACCGAAACATCTCAGAGAGGCAGTAATGAGCTGTGGCCTGAGCAAGAGCTTAGTTCCTCGACCAGGAATTGAACCTGGGTGGCCTGGATGAGGGATTTGATTTAGGCCATACTTGAAGGGTCTAGTGGTTTTCCCCACTTTCTTCAATTTCAGTCTGAATTTGGCAGTAAGGAGTTCATGATCTGAGCCACACTCAGCTCCTGGTCTTGTTTTTGCTGACTGTATAGAGCTCCATCTTTGGCTGCAAAGAATATAATCAATCTGATTTCGGTGTTGACCATCTGGTGATGTCCATGTGTAGAGTCTTCTCTTGTGTTGTTGGGAGAGGGTGTTTGCTATGACCAGTGCGTTCTCTTGGCAGAACTCTAATAGCCTTTCCCCTGCTTCATTCTGTACTGCAAGGCCAAATTTGCCTGTTACTCCAGGTGTTTCTTGACTTCCTACTTTTGCATTCCAGTCCCCTATAATGAAAAGGACATCTTTTTTGGGTGTTAGTTCTAGAAGGTCTTGTAGGTATTCATAGAACTGTTCAACTTCAGCTTCTTCAGTATTACTGGTCAGGGCATAGACTTGGATCACCATGATATTGAATGGTTTGCCTGGGAAACGAACAGAGATCATTCTGTCATTTTTTAGATTGCATCCAAGTACTGCATTTTGGACTCTTGTCAACTATGGTGGCTACTCCATTTCTTCTGAGGGATTCCTGCCCACAGTAGTAGATATAATGGTCATCTGAGTTAAATTCACCCATTTCAGTCCATTTTAGTTCACTGATTCCTAGAATGTCGACGTTCACTCTTGCCATCTCCTGTTTGACCGCTTCCAATTTGCCTTGATTCATGGACTTGACATTCCAGGTTCCTATGCAATATTGGTTTTTACAGCATCAGACCTTGCTCTGTCACCAGTCCCATCCACAAATGGGTGTTGTTTTTGCTTTGGCTCCATCCCTTCTTTCTTTCTGGAGTTATTTCTCCACTGATCTCCAGTAGCATATTGAGCACCTACTGACCTGGGGAGCTCATGTTTCAGCATCCTATCTTTTTGCCTTTTCATACTGTTCATGGGGGTTCTCAAGGCAAGAATACTGAAGTGGTTTGCCATTCCCTTCTCCAGTGGACCACATTCTGTCAGCAATGCCAAAGAATGCTCAAACTACCACACAATCACACTCATCTCATACACTAGTAAAGTAATGCTCAAAATTCTCCAAGCCAGGCTTCAGCAGTACATGAACCATGAATTTTCAGATGTTCAAGCTAGTTTTAGGAAAGGCAGAGGAACCAGAGATCAAATTGCCAACATCTGCTGGATCATGGAAAAGGCAAGAGAGTTCCAGAAAAACATCTATTTCTGCTTTATTGACTATGCCAAAGCCTTTGACTGTGTGGATCACAATAAACTGTGGAAAATTCTGAAAGAGATGGGAACACCAGACCACCTCACCTGCCTCTTAAGAAACCTGTATGCAGGTCAGGAAGCAACAGTTAGAACTGGACATGGAACAACAGACTGGTTCCAAATAGGAAAAGTAGTACATCAAGGCTGTATATTGTCACCCTGCTTATTTAACTTCTATGCAGAGTACATTATGAGAAATACTGGGCTGGAGGAAGCACAAGCTGGAATCAAGATTGCTGGGGAAAATATCAATAACCTCAGATATGCAGATGACACCACCCTTATGGCAGAAAGTGAAGAAGAACTAAAGAGCCTCTTGATGAAAGTGAAAGAGGACAGTGAAAAAGTTGGCTTAAAGCTCAACATTCAGAAAACGAAGATCATGGCATCTGGTCCCATCACTTAATGGCAAATAGATGGGGAAACAGTGGCTGACTTTATTTTTCTGGGCTCCAAAATCACTGCAGATGATGACTGCAGCCATGAAATTAAAAGACGCTTACTCCTTGGAAGGAAAGTTATGACCCACTTAGACAGAGTATTAAAAAGCAGAGATGTTACTTTGTCAACAAAGGTCTGTCTAGTCAAGGCTATGGTTTTTCCAGTGGTCATTTATGGATGTGAGAGTTGGACTATAAAGAAAGCTGAGCACCGAAGAATTGATGCCTTTGAACTGTGGTGTTGGAGAAGACTCTTGAGAGTCCCTTGGACTGCAAGGAGATCCAAGAAGTCCATCATAAAGGAGATCAGTCCTGGGTGCTCATTGGAAGGACTGATGTTGAAGGTGAAACTCCAATACTTTGGCCACCTGAGGTGAAGAGCTGACTCATTTGAAAAGACTGTGATGCTGGGAAAGATTGAGGGGAGGAGGAGAAGGGGACAACAGAGGATGAAATGGTTGGATGGCATCACCGACTCAATGGACATGGGTTTGGGTGGACTCAGGGAGTTGGTAATGGACAGGGAGGCATGGCATGCTGCAGTTCATGGAGTTGAAAAGAGTCGGACGCGACTGAGCGACTGAACTGAACTGAGCCTGGATGAGAACCAGGAGTCCTAGCCACCAGCCCAGCAAGTGCTAGAGGCTGGAAGCAAATTTTCCCTGGCTGTTGCCTCCATTTGAAAGCAAGAATATTTCAAGGAAGCAAAAACTGTAAAAACAGGTGCAAAGTTTGTGGCAAGCACAACAAGTGGAAGAGCACACAGAGAAACAATTTGTTAAGATACACACAAGGCAGAAATACATACCCCCAGAGAGAAAGGGTATGGGCGTCCCCTGAAATGAGGAAGAGTGCAGTGAATAGACTGTTAAACCATTTATATAAGACAGTTCTTCCAGGTCTTGGCTTATCTTTGGCCAATTATCTGGTTTCTTTTTCCACACCTGCCCTGCCCTAGGACACTTTCCAACATGTGCGTGCAACATTTTTCCAAAATGGATTCCAGCCCAGAGGCCTAAGGGGGTTAGGGTTGGAGTATCACCTATTAATGGAGAAGGAACTGGCAACTCACTCCAGTACTCTTGCCTGGAGAATCCCATGGATGGAGGAGCCTGGTGGGCTGCTGTCCATGGGGGTCGCACAGAGCTGGACATGACTGAAACGACTTAGCATACATGCAAGCATTGGAGAAGGAAACGGCAACCCACTCCAGTGTTCTTGCCTGGAGAATCCCAGGGACGGTAGAGCCTGGTGGGCTGCCGTCTGTGGGGTCTCACAGAGTCAGACACGACTGAAGCGACTTAGCTGCAGCAGCAGCATCACAAGGGCTTCCCTGGTGGCTCAGTGGTAATGAATCTGCCTGCCTATGCAGGAGACACAGGAGGCACCTGAGTTGGGAAGATCCCCTGGAGAAGGAAATGTAAAACTACTCCAGTATGCTTGCCTGGGAAATACTTTCCATGGACAGAGGAGCCTGGTGAGTTACAATCCATGGGGCTGCAAAAGAGTGAGACAGAATTTAGTGACTTAGCAGCAACGTCACCGATTACGGCCTGGTGCCCTTTCCTGTTTGACTCCCAAAGAGCCTTTGTGCGCATGTGCAGTGTCTCCTTTGCCCCACGGATGGGAAATATGTGACCCCTTGATCTTTTAATCAAACAGGGTTTAGCCTCTCTTTCTCCCTGCCATAACTGTTATCTTAAAGTGTCCGCAGGAGACAAAGTCCAGGCATTTACCCTGTTCCTGTTGCTATTTCCATCTCGAAGTACAAATAGGAGATTGTTTGTAAATACCTAGCCTAGAGCCCACATGCCTCCTTCCTCATGAATCGTAAACAGGAGGCTAGTTGTAATGTCCAGCTAGGAGCCCATCTATCTCCTGCCTCAACACCACTTTTGAGAAATTCAATAGGAATTGACCCATCACCGGCATAACTTCACGTGCTTGGCAATGAAAACCCAAATGGTGAGGTGTTTGCTCATAGGTGATGAAAAACCTGGTCATGTCAATCTTTTTTTTTTTTTTTCATAGCTAGGTATACCCGCATTAACCTTTACAAAATCTCAAAAGTTCTTAATATTGCAGGGTTTTAAAATTAAGGCCACAGACAGAGTGGGCCGTGGGGGCACCGCTATGATTATCCTGAGACATAGCATGGTGGGGACTGGGGTGTGGGCACCACTTAGCTATAAGGGAAACTGAGGCCAAGGTTAAATAACTGATCAAAGGGCATAGAGTTGGGATTCAAAGCCAGGTTCCCTTGAGTCCAGCGTCTATGCTATTCAACCTGTTGCCTCCCATGGTCAGAGAGTGAGCAAAGCTCAGGTGTAAGGACCAAACTATTAATATAAGGACATTAGTGCCTCATTTGGGCCTGATTGTAGAAAAGTTTGGACATTGGCAGATGGGCGGGCTGCTTGGAACAGTAGACTGAAATGGAGACGGGGGTTCAGTGTGAGGCTGAGACGGAAGAGAGACTAGTTGGAATCGTGGGGAATGGCTGGGTGCTTTTGCCATAACCCAGGTGAGAATGACAGTGATTTGGACTCAAGTTATCCAGTGTTCTTGCCTAGAGAATCCCAGGGACAGGGGAGCCTGGTGGGCTGCCGTCTACGGGGGTCACACAGAGTTGGACACGACTGAAGCAACTTAGCAGCGATCATGGTGGATATAGTAAGAAGTGGCTGCATTCTGAATATGATTTGAAGGTCAAGTTGACAAATTTGATCCCACGATGGGTATGGGATATGAGATAAGATAAATCAGGTAAGCTTTCCCGGTTCAGTTGCTCTGTCACTTTTCTTTATAACTGGGCATTTAAGAGGCTTCTGGTTTTTGACTGTTACAGATAAGATGGTGGTGAACATCCTTGTAGGGTTTTCCAGGGGGCACAGTGGAAAAGAAGCCACCTGCCAGTGCAAGAGATACGGGAGACTTATGTTTAATCCATGGGTTGGGAAGATCCTCTGGAGGAGGAAATGGCAACCTACTCCAGTATTCTTGCTTGGAAAATCCCATGGACAGAGGACCCTGGTGGGCTACAGTCCAAGGGGTTGCACAGAGTCAGACACAACTGAGCTACTGAGCACAGGCATGAACATCCTTGTAGATGACTCTGTACACCATCTGGAAGGATTTTCCTGGGGGTAGATTCAGTCCTTCTAACTCAGCCAACTGTGCACCACCTGTGCAGGTATTTACCTGGAGGCAGAGTGGGGTGGTGGTTTGAGCATGAACTTTGATGTCAGACATTTGGGAGCAAATCTGGGCTCTGCTGTCAGGACTTGGATTGATTGATCAACTCTTCTGTGCCTCAGTTTCTTCCTCTATAGATCAAAGTAATGATAGCCAATATCCTACATCATGCGAAATGCCGGGCTGGATGAAGCACAAGCTAGAATCAAGATTGCTGAGAGAAATATCAATAACCTCAGATATGCAGATAACACCACCCTTATGGCAGAAAGTGAAGAAAAACTTAAGAGCCTCTTGATGAATGTGAAAGAGGAGAGTAAAAAAGTTGGCTTAAAACTCAACATCCAGAAAAATAAGATCATGGCATCAAGTCCCATTGCTTCATGGCAAATAGATGGGGAAACAATGGAAAGAGAGACAGACTTTATTTTCTTGGGCTTCAAAATCACCGCAGATAGTGACTGCAGCCATGAAATTAAAAAGACACTTGCTCCTTGGAAGAAAAGCTATGAAAAACCTAGACAGCATATTAAAAAGCAGAGACATTACTTTACCAACAAAGGTCCATCTAGTCAAGGCTATGGTTTTTCCAGTAGTCATGTATGGATATGAGAGTTGGACTATAAAGAAAGCTGAGCAGCGATGAATTGATGCTTTTGAACTGTGGTGTTGGAGAAAACTCTTGAGAGTCCCTTGGACTGCAAGGAGATCCAACCAGTCCATCCTAACAGAAATCAGCCCTGAATATTCATTGGAAGGACTGATGCTGAAGCTGAAACTCCAATACTTTGGCCACCTGATGCGAAGACCCGACTCATTGGAAAAGACCCTGATGCTGGAAAAGATTGAGGGCAAGAGGAAAGGGGAGGACAGAGGATGAGATGGTTGGATGGCATCACCGACTAGATGGACATGGATTTGAGTAAACTCCGGGAGTTGGTGATGGACAGGAAAGCCTGACATGCTGCAGTTCACGGAGTCACAAAGAGTTGGACACGAGCGACTGAACTGAACTGAGCAAATATCCTGTAGGTAGGATTAACTCAATGTCTGTAAAGCACTACATCAGTGTCAGTTTATTTTCCCTTGAAACTGACTTCACATTTAAAATTTTCCAAGTACAAATGTTTTAAAGGGATTGTTTATACTAATTGTTGTTACTGTTTAGTCCCTAAGTCGTGTCAAATTCTTTTCTGACCCCGTGGACCGTAGCCGGCCATGCTACTCTGTCCATGGGATTTCTCTGGCAAGAATACTGGAGTGGGTTGCCATTTCCTTCTCTAAGGGATCTTCCCGACCCAGGGATTGAACCCACATCTCCTTCACTGCCAGGCAAGTTCTTTGCCATTGAGCCACCAGGGTGAAGCAATACGTTCAATGAAAAAGTAGCAATCGCTTCCCAGAAATAGGAAATCATAAAATAAAATAAATTTAATGTAAAAAAGAATTCTGGTAAATTCTGGTTAGGTAATGTCACAGAGCCAACTGGACTAGTCAGTGTTAGAGAGGTGTTCAAGCCCTGTTATTACTAAACTGAGATGGTTTGCCTCAACTTGGAAGAATTGAAAGAAAAATGTAAAAAGAGGAAGTTTAAATGCCCTGTCCACTGTTACCTAACATGTAACCATCATACTCGGGAGAACTCTGTCTTGGGACTTCACAATAGGAAGGCTTTAGATGACTAAACTTCAGACAGGCAGATGACTCCACCCTTAGTGCAGAAAGCAAAGAGGAACTAAAGAGCCTCTTGATGAAGGTGAAAGAGAAGAGCAAAAAAGCTGGCTTAAAACTCAACATTCAGAAAACTAAGATCATGGCATCCAGTCCCATCACTTCATGGCAAATAGATGGGGAAACAATGGAAAGAGTGACAGACTTTATTTTCTTGGGCTCCAAAATCACTGGACAGTGACTGCAGCCATAAAATTAAAAGACGCTTGCTCCTTGGAAGAAAAGCTATGAAAAACCTAGACAGCATATTAAAAAGCAGAGACATTACTTTGCCAACGAAGGTCCATGTAGTCAAAGCTATGGTTTTTCCAGCAGTCATGTATGGATGTGAGAATTGGACCATAAAGAAGGCTGAGCTGAAGTATTGATGCTTTTGAACTGTGGTGTTGGAGAAGACTCTTGGGAGTCTCTTGGACTGCAAGGAGATCCAACCAGTCCATCCTAAAGGAGATCAGTCCTGGGTGTTCATTGGAAGGACTGATGCTGAAGCTGAAACTCCAATACTTTGGCCACCTGATGAGAAGACTGGACTCATTGGGAAAGACTCTGATGCTGGGAAAGATTGAAGGCGGGAGAAGGGGACGACAGAGGATGAGAAGGTTGGATGGCATCACTGACTTGATGGACATGAGTCTGAGCAAGATCCGGAAGATCGTGAAAGACAGGGAAGCCTAGCGTACTGCAGTCCACGGGGCGGCAGAGTCGGACACCACTGAGCGACTGAACAAAAACAAGACTATTGACTTACTGACCCTCAAAGCGGGGACAGGTAATACCGACCCCAACAGCTTACCTAGCTTTTCAATTCAAAGTATATCTCTGCGTGTGTATGTGTTTGCCCTGTGTGCTCTGGCCGCCCGGGTCCCTCTGACCCTCGACTCCCAGGAGGTGGGGGCGGGGCCAGGAGCGACGGGGCTGCTGGGCCGAGGGGGCGGGGCAAGTCGGGCTTGTGGTCGGGAAGGGGCGTGTTCGGGGTGGGGCGGGGCGGAGCCGGGATGGGGGCGGGGCCGAACGCCAGCACAGCCTAGTCTCGCCGGTGCGGAGCCGGCGAGTGGAGACTAAGACCCACCGCGGAACCCGGTTGCCAGGGGTGAGTGCTCCTGAGCCCAGCGCGAGGGACGGTGGGCGCCGAGGGTCCCGCTCCTGGGATTGGGACATCTGACTGCCGTCCAGGCCGCGAGGCTCGCGATGAAGCTGCCTCCGTTTCCCCTTCGGGAGTCCTGGAGTCTAGAAGGAAAGGGGCCGTCTGGAGGCTGGGGAGCCTCCTGGCGGAATGTGAGGAGGCTAGAGGGGGGGCGGCGTGGGCGGAACTTCCGTCCCTGGAGCCTCTGAGTTCTATAGAGAGGTGTGATTTGGGGGTAGTGGTTGTGTGTGGGGAGAAAGTCCACGGTGAAGTTGTGAGGCGCCGGCCAGCCAGGCTTCAGATTTCTGAGCGGGAGCTAATTTCTGTCCAACCTCCTCCTCCCTGCCTCAGTTTCCCCAGTTTCACCTTGCTCGTGAGTGGATGGGTATAAATGAGAGTGCCCCGATGCTCTCTAACCCTGCCTGTGGCCTGGTAACTGTCGTGGGAGTCTCCTGCCTTCACCTCCTCACTGGTGGGTGTGGGGACCCCTGCCCATCCCCAGTCCTATCTCTGCCCAGACCCACACACACCAGGGGCTGCCAGTGCCGCATCTTTGGGCTGTTCATCCTCTCGTTTTCTCCTGCTGTTGAGGAACAGCCATCTGGTCCTCCTTGCTTTGCAACAAACTCAAACGCCTCCTCCATCTCCTCCAGGAGGGCGCCTCCTGCTGAACCCTTGGCTCCCAGTCTGTTCTTGCTTCTCTCCTTTTTCGAGCTCTTGGGCTTCTCCCAGTGGTGGGCTCCATCTCCCCACAGGCTGTTCTCTGGGCACAGGGTCCTTGTTCCGTAGAGGGGAGAGGACCCCATTGATGAAGACATTCCTGTTGCTTCACTCTCCTAATCACTCTGCTCCTAAATTGACTGGTCACTCAGATCCCCTTCAGATCTCAGCCTTCTGAGATCTGAGCCTGGAAGGGACCCCATCTAGCCTGCTAACCTCCCACCCAGTGCACGATCCCTCAACTACATATGTTCAGTGTTTGGGAGCTCATCACTTAAGAAACACTGTTCAGCGTCCTGCAGCTCTGGCTTCATTTAGTCAAAAATCTGTGGCTAGCAGATTCCACCCCTTGGCTCCACTTCTGGTTCCTAGAACCATGCAGAGGAAATCCATTTTTTTATTCGTTCATACAGTCTTGATCAGTTCACTGGATGAGACACTGAGGGTACAGCAAAGAAAACATCAGATAAAATTCTCTGCCCTCGTGGGGTTCGTTTTCTGGAAAGGAGTTGGACAGCCGTCAATAAGTAAATACATGACATCTCAGGTAGTAGTAATAAGTGCTATAGAGAGAAAGAAAGCAGGCAAGAGGGATGAGGTAAGGGGCCAGGTGGCGCTAGTGGTAAAGAACTCACCTGCCAACGCAGGAGACCTGGGTCTCTGGCAAGATCCCCTGGAGGAGGGCACGGCAACCCACTCCAGTATTCTTGTCTGGAGAATCCCATGGACAGAGGAGCTGGCAGGCTACAGCTCACAGGGTTGCAAAGAGTTGGACACGACTTAGCACACATGCAATGTGGTTTTATACAGCTTAGTCAGGGAGGGTCTCTGAGAGAGTGACAACTGAGCAAAGCCTTACAGGAGGTGAGGGGGAAGCTATGTGAATAACTGGGGGAAAGGACAGTGTGCCCAGAGAGGGAAGAGCATATGCAAAGGTCCTGGGGCAGAAGTATGACAGGTGGAAACAGGTCTGGCTTGTTCTGGGAAAAAGGTCAGTGTGGCTGGAGCAGGGTAGGTGAGGAGCCAGTGAAGTATGAGTAGGAAATGAGTGCAGAGATGTAAGGGGTGGGGAGGTGGGGAGGTGGGACCCTTACATAGGGTGGGGTCTTGAAGGCCGCCTCGAGGGCTTTCGTTTTCACTCTGAGTGCACTGGGAACCACTGGAGATCTTTGTGCAGAGCATCACCTGCTCTGACTTAGGGATTAGCAGGTTCATCTGGCTGTGGGCAGGAGAGAGGCTATAGGGAGGTGAAGCCAGAAGGGTAGGGAGGCCCCTGAGGGGACCACTGTTGTCATTCTGGGGAGAGACCATGGGGGGCTTATACCCATGGCAGAAAAATGATGAAAAATATCAGATTTTCAGATTTGGGATATATTTGAAGGTAGGGGGTGATAGAATTGGGGATTTGAGAGAAAGGGGGAGTCTAAGGTGGCTGGGAGATTTGGGGGCTGAGCATAGACTGAAATAGGGTTTCCCTGGAAACACAGTGCGGGAGACCCAGGTTCAATCCCTGTGTTGGGGAGATCCCCTGGAGAAGGGAATGGCTACCCACTCCAGTATCCTTGCCTGGAAAATTCCATGGACAGAAGAGTCTGGCAGGCTATAGTCCATGGGATCGCAAAGAATCAGTCAGACATGACTGAGTGACTAACACTTTCTTTTCTTTTTCATAGACTGAAATGGGACCTGTTTAGGGGGAGGGTCTGGAGTTTGGTTTTGTGCTTGTGAAGTTTGAGATGCCCATTGGGCATCCCATTCAGTTCAGTTCAGTTCAGTCGTGTCCTACTCTTTGCAACCCCATGAATCACAGCGTGCCAGTCTTCCCTGTCCATCACCGACTCCCGGAGTTCACTCAAACTCACGTCCATAGAGTCAGTGATGCCATCCAGCCATCTCATCCTCTGTCGTCCCCTTCTCCTCCTGCCCCCAATCCCTCCCAGCATCAGTCTTTTCCAATGAGTCAACTCTTCGCATGAGGTGGCCAAAGTACTGGAGTTTCAGCTTTAGCATCATTCCTTCCAAAGAACACCTAGGGCTGATCTCCTTTAGAATGGACTGGTTGGATCTCCTTGCAGTCCGAGGGACTCTTAAGAGTCTTCTCCAACACCACAGTTCAAAAGCATCAATTCTTCGGTGCTCAGCTTTCTTCACAGTCCAACTTTCACATGCATGCATGACCACTGGAAAAACCATAGCCTTGACTAGACAGACTTTTGTTGTCAAAGTAATGTCTCTGCTTTTCAATATGCTGTCTAGGTTGGGCATCCCATTAGGCAGGTGGAAAAGCCTAGTGGGGACATTGGAGCTGGAAATAAAATTTAGAGCATCATCACCAGATAGCTGGTATTTAAAGCCACAAGCTCACGTAGGGAGAGAGTCATTCAGAGAAAAGAGGTCCCACCAGGGAGTTCTGTAGCTCGCAGCATTAGGAATTAGCCAAGGAGACAAAAGAACAGCCAGTGAGATGGGAGGAGAAATCAGAGAGTTGGGGGTATTCTGGAGGGAACACAGAAGATGCTTCAGGGAGAAGAGAGGGAGTGATGATGACAAATGCCTTTGGCAGAGCCAGCAAGTGAGGGTTGAGAATCCAGCAACCTGGAGGTCACCGGGGACCATGACAAAAGAAGCTGGAGGCCAAAGGGGACAGGAGGGGAGAGCTTGAGGAGAGCAGTGCAGACGACAGCCCAGGAGTCCTGCTGTGAAGGGGGCCGAGAAACAGGGTTAGGTGGAGAAATTACATTATGGGTATGTGCTGCTGAGAACAGCTCTCCCGGTGAGAAGCTTGGTGAAGGGGGCAAGAATGGGGCATGCTGCAGTAAGTGAGGGGGCGATAGGTCCAGTGCCCCAGTGGAGGCGTGGCCCCTGATGAGAGCAGGACAGCTCAGAAGGCGAACTTCTGGGGCCTCCCTCTCTTTCCTGTCTGCAGCTGTCCAGCAGGCTGAGATTTCAGCACTTCGGCAAATCAAATGGCTCAGGGCTCCAGAAAAACCAGACCGGCTGTGTCTCACGAAGGAAGGAGGGGTCAGGGCTTGCCCTAGGCTTGGGGATAAGCGGGGGCCCCGTGTGGGTTGCCCCTTCCACTTGACCCTCTGTTTCAGCAATGAAGTGCCCCTTTCTTTGCATAGACTGTACCCTCCTCGAGAAAAGACTATAATGACCTCAAAGTTGCAATAATTGAAGTGAAGAAGAAAAGGTAATGG
The DNA here is from genome assembly GCF_042477335.2 of Ovis canadensis. NCBI lineage: Eukaryota > Metazoa > Chordata > Mammalia > Artiodactyla > Bovidae > Ovis > Ovis canadensis. The sequence continues at coordinate 32,275,052 of NC_091258.1, forward strand.
AGAGAGGCTGATTGATTTAGTCCGAAGAGGGGCAGTCTGGGCAGGGAATAAAGGGGCAAGAGGTAGGATTTTAGGGACAGTTTTTATGAAATAGGTGTTGAGTGGACATCTGTTTTCTATTGTTTGCAATTTAAACTGAAGCAGGAAAAACTTTTGTTAGACATGATGAGGAACTTCCTGTACTAGTTAGTGAGGACAGCAACAGGCCAGGTCTTTTGCCCTGGATGTTTAGGATGAGAAAGGACAATGCCTTCTTAGACACAGAGTGCTGGCAAGATTGATCCTTGGAGGTTCTCCCAGCTCTGAGGTTTCTGGAAGAAGGCTAGGACAGAGATGGGACTTTCCAGCTCTTGGTGGGAGGATAGACTGCCAAACCTTCTGGCTAGGGCCTGCCTCCTTCTCCGGGTACCCTGACATCACAAGTCTAATAGGCGTGCCTCAAGCATCTGTCGGCTGACCCAGACTTGGCGGGCTTGTGGAGGGCCCCGGCTTAGCTGTAGCTCGTCCCCTTGTGGGTGAGTGTATTTGTAGGTGTGTCAAAGATCATTAGGCTTGGTGGGGTCTCTCTGTGTAGGTCATGTTGGAGGCTGAAAGCTTTGTGCCAGAACTGCTGAGAATTACGTAATTCTTCACATATGCTTTGCCAACTCTGGCCTCTGCCCATCTTGAAGGGGATTTCCCCAGGAAACACATAGAGTCTGTGGGCAAATCGAGACCTGCCAGTCCTATGCCACGTAAGGCCCGCCTGCAGATGGCTTGGCCATGCCTACTCTAAGCCATGGACTGAGGAGCCTGGAGGGCTACAGTCTGTAGGGTCTCAAAGAGTGGGACACGACTGAAGCAACTGAGCATGCACTCTGAACCTAATGATCTTTGGGGGTCGGGGGTTGAGTGATCCAGATTCTCCCAATGTAGAGGAGAGAGCCGCTGTTTGTCCTTAGGCCTCCTCTGGTTGAGAGGGGTAGGCAATGTCCTATCTCATCTGAACTCTTCAGCTTCTTTAATTCCTGGCTGCACATGTGTCTTCTAGGCATTGGGTTCGAGGTGAAGTGCAGACCCCATTCATGGGCTGTTTCTGGAGGACCTGGGCAGGTGTGGTGATGGAGCTGGTGTTTTCATAGCCGAGAACCACTCCAGCGTCAAGCCCAGAGCCTGTCCTACCCCATCTTGTTCTCTCCTCTCCCCTCTCCCCACTTCTATCCTCTGGACTCCTCTGCTTGGCACTGGGCACAGGGAGGAGGCCTGCTTGGCCAGAGAGAACTGGGTTCCTTTCTGGTTTACAGTGGCCTCCGCATTGGGGATTCACAGCCCCCGAAGCTGCCAGACACGTGGGCCACCTGGCTGCCTCAGTTTCCTCATCTAGCCAGCACAGGAATTCCAGCCTACATGTTGGCAGGATTCTGAGCTGCGATCTCTCCTTTCCCTTCCTTTGGCTGGCATGTGAGGACGGGTACAGAATGTTACAGCCCCACCCCTTTTTAGTGGATTTTTGATTCATGAACATTCCCACTGTACTTCCCCATGGCCCAGCTCCATGCCAGGCTTAGAGATGCCAGGATGAGTAAAACCCAGGCTTCCACTTGGGCCAAGAAGGGAGTTAGGCACATAAAGAACCAATAGGGAAAAGGCAGACTTTCCAAGCCCCTTGGCGTCTGCTCCCTTGAGTCTCCTGGAATGTCCCTGTTTTATAGACAGACGCTGGAGTTCCTCTTCGGTTCCCATGCCTACGTCCTTTCACTTTCACTCTCTGTGGGCACTGCACCAGCCCACATCCCTGGACTGCGTGACCATCACAGAAGGGAACCTGCTGTGAGATTTTCTCTGCTGCGTGGGGACCCTGCCAGGGCTTGGAGCTCTGTGAGATCGCTTCCCACGGACTCCCAGGACCCAGAGTCTGAAGGCTGAGCCCAGAGTAAGCCATTGGCAGAGGTGACAGCGCACGGTGTGTGGTGGGGGCAGGGGAGGGCCTGGGCATTTGGGGAGGGGAAGAGTAGATGGGAGTCAGTGCATCCACAGGCTTTGAAAAGCACCACGAGTTTCACTTCACCTGGGTTGGCATCTTTACAGCAGTGTTCTGGGTCTGTCCTGGGGGGGTCGCCGTGGGTTATGTACACAGGTCTGGGCTTGGGCCTCTGTAGGGAACCCAAATACAAGGGAATGAAAGGCATGCCTTCTGGAGTTGCTCTGCTGGGGTTCAGATCCTGGCTCTACCTCAACCCTTGCGTAGGTCACCAAGCTTCTCTCTGACTCAGTTTCTTCATATGTAAAGTAGGGCTGATCCTAGTACCAAATTCAGAGTGGTTGGCGGGGTTAATCGAAAACACTTAGGATGGTGCCTGACATGGTATATGTGGTTAATTAATAAACATTAGCCATTATTGAAGAGAGAGCTATGGTAGCGTGAATCCAACCAGCATAGAAGGGACCTCTCGTTGAGAAATGATTCCCCGATTCCTCGGGAGACATTGCTCCTAATATTAACAGAATCCTTTTTAAATTTTTTAAAAAATTTTATTTGTTTTTGGCAGAGGACCAAAAGTTCTTCACTACTGCCCGTGGGGTTTCTCTGGTTGTAGTGAGTGGGGGCCGCAGTAGTGGTGGCCTGTGGCCTTCCCAGTGCAGTGGCTTCTTTCTTTAGGGCATACGGTCTTCAGCAGTTGCGGCCTGCAGGCTCTTTGGTGCGGGTGCAGTAATTGTGTCAGGCTTAGTTGCCCTGCAGCATTTGGAATCTTCCCGCACCAGGGTTCGAACCGTGTCCCTTGCATTGGCAGGCGGATTCTTCACCACTCAACCACCAGGGAAGTCATAAACTTGTTAAACCAGGGATGATGCGTAGATGTTGCAGCTAGGGGCCTTAATTTAACTCCTGGCTGCTTCAGATCATCTGTGAGACCACAAGCCAGTTTGCCTTCTCTGAGCCTCAGTTTGTACATCTGTACAATGGGGAGCTTGCCTTGGTAGTGTCTGAGGGTACAGCTGTGGCTGCCTTGGCCTCAGGGTGGGGCAGACTTGCCCTCTCCACTACCCTCCGCCTGCTTTCTGAGAAGCCCTGCGCTGACCTTTTTCTCCTCCCAGATTGTGAAATGTGCGCGCAAGATGCTTTTCAGACACAGAGAAGCCAGCTGGTGGAGTTGCTGGTCTCGGGGTCCCTGGAGGGCTTTGAGAGTATTGTGGACCGGCTGCTTTCCCGGGAAGTCCTCTCCTGGGAGGACTATGAGGGGCTTAGCCTCGTGGGCCAGCCCGTCTCCCGCTCGGCCAGGCGCCTCCTGGATACCATCTGGAATAAGGGCGCTTGGGGCTGTGAACAACTGACTGCAGCTCTGCGGGAGGCCCAGGCCGACGGCCAGCCCCCTGAGCTTCCCAGCTCCTGGGACCCCCACTCACCCCACCCAGCCCGTGACCTGCAGAGTCATCGGCCAGCCATCGTCAGGAGACTCTACGGCCACGTGGAGGGTGTGCTGGACCTGACACAGCAGCGGGGTTTCATCAGCCAGTACGAAACTGATGAAATCAGGCGGCCCATCTTCACATCATCCCAGCGGGTAAGCACTTCCCTCTTGGCTCGTCAGATTTCGGAGGAAAAGTGTGCTTAGCTATTGAGACTAGTTCGTGAAATCAGGCCTGTGGGGACTTGTGGGTCATAGTCCTCTTCCTTTAAAGGTGCGTGTGTGTGTGCATGCGTGCGTGTGCATGCGTGCTCAGTCTTGTCAGACTCTCTGTGACCCCATGGACTATAGCCCACCAGGCTCTTCTGTCCGTGGGATTTTTCAGGTGGGAATACTGGAGCGGGTTGCCATTTCCTTCTCTAGGGGATCTTCCCAACCCAAGAATCGAACCCAAGTCTCCTTTGTCTCTGCACTAACATGGGGATTCTTTAGCTCTGTGTCACCTGGGAGCCAGCGGTCTTTCCTGGCCATCCAGTGGTTAAGACTCCACGTTTCCACTGCAGGGTGCACAAATTTGATCCCTGGTCGGAGAACCAAGATCCCAAATGTTGCATGGTGTGGCAAAAATTAATCAATAAAAATAAATAAGGTAGCTGGGAAGGTGAAAGTTGCTGTGGCCTTTTGGTATCATGCCACTTCTAATGCGAGATGTTGTTATGTGGTGGCGAGCATCTTGGATTCTGAAGTCAGGCTGATGCAGGCTCAAGGCCTGTGACTTCAGATTTCTCTGTGGAAGCTCTCATTCCTTAATCTCTCCTGTCTCAGATTCCTCATCTGGGAAACATCAGTAAGGTCTTGGGAGAATTTGATGCGGTGAGCTACATAACTCTTAGAATAGTACCTAGCACATAGTAAGTACGCATTGTGGAGAAGGAAATGGCAACCCACTCCAGTATTCTTGCCTGGGAAATCCCATGGACAGCACAGCCTGGTGGGTTACAGGCCATGGGGTCACAGAGTCGGACACAACTGAGCACTAAGCCACCACCCAGCGCTCATCTGCTCACTGTTTACTATTAGTTCTGTAACTGGTGATGCTCTGTACTTGTTCACTTTCAGTGCCGTCTGCTTCAGATTAACAGCTCAACAGATCACAAACATTTATTAAGTTAAATCTGTGTTTAATAATTAATTCAAAACACTATGTACTTACGTAGTTTAAATGCCCACATAGGACTTCTATATGAAATTGCATTAGCTCATAAACATTCAGGGTTATGATAACTGCCTCTGAAGATGCCATTCCACAAGAACAGAAAAATGTCTTTAGGGTATTTCTGAAGCTCTTGGTTTTGTTTTCTCCCAAAGAGTGACCCTCAGGTCTCCTGTAGTGCAGATGGAATAGTCACTAACAGCCCACTTTATGGATTGGGAAATTAAGTCTCAGAAAAGTGAGAAAAAGCTCACAGTAGTTAATGAGAGGGCCAGTGCTAAACCCAGGGTTTGACTAATTAATTGAATTCATTAATTAGAATTTAATTAATTAAAATCATATGAATCTATTTTGATGCCTACTATGTACCAGTTTGTGTCTTAAAGCTTATTGTGCTGAGAACCTTGTACATAGTAGGCACTCAAGAAATATTTGTTGATGAAATAATGAATTATTAAATGAATGAATGAACTGGAATACATTGCAGTGTTAGGATGGAGTGGGTTTACTTCAATTTTTATTTTGTAATAATGTTATTTTAAAAGATTTATTGGAGTATAGTTCATTTACAATGTTGTCTGCTTTCTCATTTGAATTTTAAACATTTGCTTGAAAAATTAGTTCACATCAATTTTCGCTTCTTTTGGGAAGCATCTGTGATTGGGAAGCATGTGTGATTTATTGATAGCATCTTTGAAGAGCAAAATCATTGATGATGTTTGAGCAATGTTTTGAGGAGCCATAAGACTGCTCTAAGTAAAGGAATGTGTATGGTCTCAAAATGTCAAGGGGACTTTCTAGTTTTGATTTTTGTCTGTTTTTGGAGTATGTGTTTGGTGTTCAAGTGAGTTTAGGTAAAGCTGATTGGGACTCATGGAGTAAGCCTGCTCAAGGCTGCTTTAAAGTGTTCATAGTATATATGTTCAGGTGTCTTAGGGCCGCTCTATCATGAGCGCACCTGAAACATACCTTTGTACCTTGTGCTCTAGTCCCTGTGGCGATTACAGAGACTGGAAGAAATCGCTACTCATTCAAGTGATTTCCATCTTCCCAGAATTATTTTTCCCATTCTTGTAGGTTTATAGATTTATGTCTTTTTCTCTGTTTTTTTAAGTTGTTCACTCTTTCAGTGAGTCTTAAGAGGAAACCACATTGGATGTGTGTTCAAGTGTTCACTTCACCACCTGATACTGCACTGGCTTATTTAAATGCATCTTACAGTGCAGATGTTTTTCTGGCCTTTCACTGTGGTGGAAGAGAGGGGCTCATGGCATTGCCATAGTTGGTAGAGACCTTCTCACACCTCTCCATTGCCTTTCTGGATAAATAACGACTTTTGCTTTCCTCACAGGCAAGAAGGCTCCTTGATCTCGCCGCAGTGAAGGCGAATGGGTTGGCTGCCTTTCTTCTACAGTGTATTCAGGAATTACCGGTCCCATTGGCCCTGCCTTTTGAAGGTATGTATGTGTTCTTTTCAGTCATCAGAAAAGGAAAGGAAGACTTTCAGATTCATGGTGAAGAGCAAAAACATCAGCATAAGACTTGTCAGCTAAAATCTCACTTACTGGCTGTGCAAACCTCCCTAAAACTCAATGTCTCATTTTAAGGGTAACATCACCACTGTCTGGGGCTTCCTTGGTGGCCCAGTGGTAAAGAATCCACCTGCCAATGCAGGAGATGGAGGTTTGATCCCTGGGATGGGAAGATCTCCTGAAAGAAATGGCTACCCACTCTAGTATTCTTGCCTGGGCGATCCCATGGACAGAGGAGCCTGGTAGGCTACAGTCTATGGGGTTGCAAAAGAGTTAGACATGACTTAGTGACTAAACAACAGTAACAACACCAACACTGTCTCAATGGGATGTTGGGAGGATTAATGTGTGTACTATTAGGGTTTGCTTTTATTTCCTTTTACCCTGCAGAGTGATCACTTGAGCAATCTTGTCTTGAGAGCTAATACTGGCCTTTCTCACTGGCGCTTCTCTCATTACTTGTATTGGAAAGATACAGAAACACTTTTTGATGGCTGGTATCTCTTGATCTCTGCAGTTTAGCTACTCATCATCAGAAACTTAGGAGCCAAATGGATTTAGATAATGTGATATCTCTCATCTCACATGGTCACCGACCCAACTCAGGAATGGGAGAGGCTCAGGCAGCACAGCTCGAACATCCCAGGCATCCTGCCAAGTGCTTTATGTATGATGTCTGTCCTTGGCAACAACCCTGAGAAGCAGGTATTATTTCCTCCACTTTGCAGATATGGAAACTGGGGCAGGAGGTTGAGTGACAAGGTAGGGGAGGACGGATCTGGTTTTAGACCATCTGCATCCATGCTTCCTCTTTTCTTGGGAGAAGAGCTCATTGGTTTTAAAGAGAGGATGCAGGCCTCGTGTGTCTTATTCTCATATCACCGTCAGGAAAGCTCGTTACCATCAAGGCCCCTTGACTTGTGCATGGTGCTGAGAGATGGATTTATCACCCTGGGCTCTGCCCCCTGAAGGAAGGATGCCTGGAAGCATGTGCTTGGCCTCTGGGTCTGCACCCTCTCACCTGAGAACAGAACGCAGACATCAGTACACGACAGGGGATGCACAGCTCCGAGCATGGTACCCTGCTTAGCCCTTGGTTAATATTTGCTATTGGTATCATCAACCTCAGCTGGCTGTTCACACATGGTTAACATTGTGCCATGGTGCAAGATTCCTAAAGGTGACAGTTCCAAAGGTGACAATTGATGTGTTTGTTTTTAAAATGAGAAAAATTTTTCCCCTGGAGAATTTTGATATGATTGTTGGCAGCTGGAAATCCTGCATGCAAAATCAGAGTATTAGGAAAAAATATATATTTTGCAGTCTCTATTCAATGCTCCTAGTTTATCCAGGTGGCATTAAGGGCAAAAACAGTCATCAGCTTTGGGAACAGAGAGGAAACAACAGTCACAGGGCCTGTCCTTTGAATGGCCATAAATACAGCTTCAGTGTGCTCATCGCTCTGTGAGAATTACCTTTTAGCCTTTGAGTTGAGAACAAATGGGTCAGTACCTGGTTGGGGGCAGTGAGGCTGTGATACTCTGTGGTCCTACCGCCTGGGGCTCTGGACCATCACTTCTCAATTTCCTATAAAAAGAACTAACCCCTGACCCTGAGAGTGGTTTGCTCATGTTGGTATAATATGAGGATGGTGAAGGCAAAAGGTGAAGAGGCCAGCAGAAGATGAAATGCATCACCAACTCAATGGACATGACTATAAACAAACTCTGGGAGATAGTGAAGGACAGGGAAGCCTGGCGTGTTGCAGTGCATGGGGTCCCCAAAAGACAGGTATAACTTAGCGGCTGAACAACAACAACAAAAGGAAAAACAGCACCCCTCCGGACACATCCTAGACATGAGAACTTGTATTGCAGACAGTTCTATGAAGAGGATGGGGAAGTAGATCTTGATTAGGGAATATTGTCCAGGTCCTTGATCTGGGCGCCCCAGTGGCCCAGATGCCATTCACTGCGGGCTCCACTCACATAAACTAGGATAAGCTTCCTGTCTCAAGGTCTTTAGTTTAATCACATCTGTCTAATCCCTTTTGCAAGTAAGTTAACATAGTCACATATGCTGTGAATTAGAACGTGGGTGCCTTAGAGGGGCCACTGATGTGCCTGCTGCTTCCAGTAATCATGATAATAAACACCATTCTGTGAGAGTTACCGTTCTTCTAAGCTCTTTTTTTTTTCTCATTTCTTCCTAAAACAATCCTTCAAGGTGTGCTTTGTTCCCAGTTTTAAAGATAAGAATGCTAAAGCCAGAAAGGATGAGACACTTGCTCAAGTTGATGGTAGACCCAGATTTCAAACTCAGGTATATCTGACTTCAGAAACTGAGCTCCTGTGTCCTTAAGCCTTCTGTTTCCCTTTAGAAAGAACAGCTGAGGCTGAGTGGTGAGGGGACTTGTCTAAGTCTACTGAACCAACATGGCGGGACAGACATCAAAATGCAGGTCTTCTGATCCCAGCCCGGTGCTCCTGATCTTCTCTACAGCTCTTTGCAATGTCAGTAACGATAATGGTGCTAGGCAATGTCTTTTGAGCACTTCGTGTTGGACATTGAACAAAGAACATTATCTTCATTGATCCATGAGTTTTTACATGGGTCCCTACCTGCAAAACGTAGGGACCACCACTTTTTCTGTCCCACAGAGGAGAAAACTGAGTCTCAGGAAGGTTACATGACCAACCTCAAAGTCCATGGCTTGTGAGTGGAGAGCCAGGACGGGCACTGCCCATGCGTCACGTCTCATTTTCTTGAGGCAGCCCACCCCTCATCAGGTCCCATTTTCACCATGGTCCCAGCTCCTCTGTTTCTTCTTCTGTCTTCCAGATGCTGCCTGTAAGAAGTACATGTCCAAACTGAGGACCGTTATATCAGCTCAGTCTCGTTTCCTGAGCACCTATGATGGAGCAGAGAATCTGTGCCTGGAAGAAGTGTATACAGAGAATGTTCTGGAAATCCAGATGGAGGTGGGCATGGCTGGACCTTCACAGCAGAGCCCTACCACCCTAGGCCTGGAGGAGCTCTTCAGCACCCGGGACCATTTTAACAAAGAGGCAGACACTGTGCTGGTGGTGGGCGAGGCAGGCAGCGGCAAGAGCACGCTCTTGCAGCAGCTGCACCTGCTCTGGGCTTCAGGGCGGGCCTTCCAGGAATTTCTCTTCGTCTTCCCGTTCAGCTGCCGGCAGCTGCAGTGCCTGGTGAAACCGCTGTCCGTGCAGATGCTGCTCTTCGAACACTGCTGTTGGCCCGACCTTGGCCCCCAGGATATCTTCCAGGTCCTCCTTGACCACCCTGAGCGCATCCTCTTAACCTTCGACGGCTTTGATGAGTTCAGGTTCAGGTTCACGGATGGGGAGCGTCACTGCTGTCCGACTGCCCCCACGTCAGTCCAGAGTCTGCTCTTCAACCTTCTGCAGGGCAACCTGCTAAAGAACGCCTGCAAGGTGTTGACCAGCCGTCCAGGCGCGGTATCAGCGAGCCTCCGAAAGCACGTGCGCACGGAACTCAGCCTCAAGGGCTTCTCGGAAGAGGGCATCGAACTGTACCTGAGGAAGCGGCATCGTGAGCCTGGGGTGGCTGACCGCCTCCTCTGCCTGCTCAGAGCCACCTCAGCCCTGCATGGTCTGTGCCACCTGCCAGTCTTCTCCTGGATGGTGTCCAAATGCCACGAGGAGCTGTTGCTGCAGGGCCGGGGGACCCCAAAGACCACCACGGATATGTACCTGCTGATCTTGCGGCACTTTCTGCTGCACGCTTCCCCCCCACCCTTAGCCACCCATGGCCCAGGACCCAGCCTGATTCAGGGCAGGCTCCCCACACTCCTGCACCTTGGCCACCTGGCTCTCTGGGGCCTGGGCACGTGCTGCTACGTGTTCTCAGCCAAACAGCTGCAGGCGGCACACGTCGATAGTGAGGACCTTTCTCTTGGCTTCCTGGTGCATGCCAAGAGGGTTGTACCTGGGAGTACAGCCCCCCTGGAATTTCTGCATATCACTTTCCAGTGCTTTTTTGCTGCGTTCTACCTCGCCCTTAGTGCCGACACCCTGCCATCCTCGCTCAGACATCTCTTCCAAGGTCACAGGCCTGGAAGCTCGCCGCTGGCCAGGGTGCTGCCCAAATGGTTCCTGCGGGGCTCCCGATGCAAAGAGGGCAGTGTGGCTGCTTTGCTGCAGGGGGCTGAGCCGCACAACCTCCAGATCACAGGGGCCTTCCTGGCAGGGCTGTTGTCCCAGGAGCACCGGAGCATGCTGGCTGAGTGCCAGGCCTCTGAGACGGCCCTGCTCCGGCGCTGGGACTGTGTCCGGCGGTGTCTGACCCGCAGCCTCTGCAAGCACTTCCGCTCCATCCCACCCGCCGTGCCAGGTGAGGCCAAGAGCATGCACGCCCTGCCCGGCTTCCTCTGGCTCATCCGGAGCCTGTACGAGATGCAGGAGGAGCGGCTGGCGCGGGAGGCCACGCGCAGGCTGAACGTCGGGCACCTCAAGCTGACCTTCTGCAGTGTGGGCCCGGCCGAGTGTGCCGCCCTGGCCTTCGTGCTGCGCCACCTCCGGCGGCCTGTGGCCCTGCAGCTGGACCACAACTCTGTGGGCGACATCGGCGTGGAGCAGCTGCTGCCTTGCCTGGGCGTCTGCAAAGCTCTTTAGTGAGTGATGTTGGGTGATGCTGGCTGGGCACTGTGGGAATGCTGCCATCCTGGTGCAGGTAGGGGAGCCCCCTTTATGCTGGGAGCCAGGAGTCCAAGCCCAGTCTCTTTTGTGCAAAGACCTAGCAGAGCTCCCTCCCCAGTCTGCACCTTAGATTCAACTTATGATAAGGATAGTCGAAATTTATGGAATGGCCCGTGTGCCAGGCACTGTATTACACTTTCCCCAGAATTGCCTGCTTTAATTTATTTTTAAATATTTTTTGCTCTGTGAGGCAGGTGGGATCTTAGTTCCCTGATGAGGGATTGAACCCATATCCCCTGCATAAAAAGCATGGGGTCTTAACCATGGGACCACCAGGGAAGTTCCAGAATTATCTTTTAATCACAGCAACCACCCTGGGCTGTAGGAAGGGATGTGATTATCCCCGTGCTATGCGTACTTAGTTGGTTCAGTTGTGTTTGATTCTGTGACCCCATGAGCTGTAGCGGGCCAGACTCCCCTGTCCATGGGATTCTCCAGGCAAGAATACTGGAGTGGGTTGCCATGCCCTCCTCCAGGGGGGTCTTCCCGACTCAGGGGTTGAACCCACGTCTTATGTCTCCTGCATTGGCACTGATGCCACCTGGGAAGCCCTTATTATCCCCAGCATCATTGATTTGAGGCTCTGAGAAGCAAGGTAACTTGTCCAGGATCACACAGGAAATGGCAGAACTGAGATTCACAACTGATAGCTTTCTCGTTACCAGTCTCTGCTCCCCACAAGCAACCTGTGTTATGGATGGGCTTCAGAGGCACCATGGCAGCCTTGAAGTCACAGGCAAAGTTTGGTGTAATATGTGTCTGTATTAGGAACTACCCTCAAATCAGAGGTGACTACACCCCATGAGAGATTCATTTTGATTTTTAAAAATTTATTTATTAATTTATTCTTAATTGAAGTATAGTTGATTTACAATATTGTATTTGTTTTAGGTATACAACAAAGTAATTAGTTATATACACACACATATATATATGTCTATATATTTTCCTATTCTTTTCCATTCTAGTTTGTTACAAGATATTGAATATAGTTCTCTGTGGTATACAGTAAATCCTTATTGTTTATTTTATATTTGGTAGGGTACTTCCCTGGTGGCTCAGATGGTAAAGAATCTGCCTAGAATGCAGGAAACCTGGGTTTGATCCCTGGGCTGAGAAGATCCCCTGGAGGAGGGCATGGCAACCCACTCTAGTTTTCGTGCCTGGAGAATCCCATGGACAGAAGAGCCTGGCGGGCTATGGTCCATGGAGGTGGCAAAGAATTGGGCACAACTGAGCGGCTAAGCACAGCACGCAGCGCAGCCCACCTGTTAATCCCATACTCCCTTGAGAGTCTTCCAAATCCCAATGAGATGGAAGTTTGGAGACCCAAGAGATAGACTGTGGCCACAGAGTTCCACCTGCTTTTTACTTCTTTATGTAGTGCAGAGATTTTAACCTGGCCCTACTGCTCTCAGCCCCCGTCTGAAGTTGTGAGCTTTCCTGCTTAGGAACTCTGTGCCCCGCCCCCGTGGGCCTCTCTCCATCCACGGGCCAGACGAGGGCAGAGAGGTGCCCAGGTCAGGTGGCCAGCATGCTGCAGGCTCCCAAGTTGCCTTCCAGCCTTGAAAGGGGATTTCTGCTCCCTGTGTTAAATCTCTGAGAAAGCAGAAGTTGTAACTTAAAATTGACTCGCAGCCTCTCCAGGGCTTTATGTCTACTCTGGGGGGCCTTATATTTACCCTGAGCAAGGAACAAACCTCTCCTTGACTATATTAGGGTGGCATACCCTTGGACTAAAGCAGGGAGACTTTTTTCTCTGTGGAGCAAGTACCTGGATATCTATTAGAAACTGTGTGGTGGCTTTGGTTATCAGGACATATTTCTAAACATAATATAATAATAATGTTGCATGTAACATATCACAGAGAGTTGATATGTGTATGTGCTGTGCGGTCCTCAATTGGTTCAGCCGTGTCTGACTCTTTTTGGCTCTTTGTAGCCCACCAGGCTCCTCTGTCCATGAGATTCTCCAGGCAAGAATACTGAAATGGGTTGTCATGCCCTCCTCCAGGGGATCTTTCCAACCCAGGGATTGAAGCCACATCTCTTAAGTCTCCTTCATTGGGCAAGCAGGTTTTTCTTCTTTTTTTTTTTTTAATCACTAGCGCCACCTGGGAAGCCCCTAATATGTATGTGATACAGTTAACATATGTGATAAATATGAATATATAGGGAGGAAGCTGCTGGGAGATTTGAGGAGAGTTTAATAAAGGGATTTCTTTGGACTTCTCTGGGATTTCTTTGGAAGGAATGATGCTAAAGCTGAAACTCCGGTACTCTGGCCGCCTCATGTGAAGAGTTGACTCATTGGAAAAGATTCTGATGCTGGGAGGGATTGGGGGCAGGAGGAGAAAGGGACGACAGAGGTTGAGATGGCTGGATGGCATCACTGACTCGATGGACGCGAGTCTGAGTGAACTCCGGGAGTTGGTGATGGACAGGGAGGCCTGACGTGCTGCGATGCACGGGGTCGCAAAGAGTCGGACACGACTGAGTGACTGAACTGAACTGAACTAATAAAGGGAAGCTTACAAAAGCTTGGGCAGGAGTTAGGAAGAGCAGAGAGGGATGATGCAGGCTCCTGGGGCTGAGGGTGGAGTAGGGATAGGGCTGTTAGCCTCCTTAGGCCTGAATGCAAAGAGCCGACTCATTGGAGAAGACCGTGATGCTGGGAAAGATTGAGGGCAGGAGGAAAAGGGGACAACAGAGGATGAGATGCTTAGATGGCATCACCGACTCGATGGATATGAGTTTGAGCAAGCTCCGGGAGTTGGTGATGGACAGGGAAGCCTGGTGTGCTGCAGTCCATGGGGTTGCAAAGAGTCAGACAGGACTAAGTGATTGAACACCAGCAACAAGGCCTGAAGGGGTGCGGGTGGGCTAGTGGTTATTGGCTGAGAGGTGGGTGTGGAGAGGGCTGCCTGGAAGGATGGAGGCCGCAGCAGCCTGGAAGGGCAAGGGCTGGAGGTAAACCCTGGCCCTTCCTCTCCTCTTCACTCTTGCTTTAAGCCATAGGGAACCCCCAAGCTGGGTGTCTATAGGAATCAGCCCCCCAGGACTGACAGCCAGGTGGAGAAGGGGAGAGTGGGTCTGGCTGGGTATATGGATCATGACAGTGCAATTCTCTAGTTCCCCAGGGAGGAGGACTCATCATATTTTTTTTCACTCAGGAATTTCGAGACCTGTCTGTGGGAGCTGTTTTCCTGATAGAAATATGAACGAGCGTTTGGATAGTGGACCCATAGTTCTCGAAGGGGTCCTTGGATCCCAAGAGGTCAAGAACCTCTGGTCTGGATGATCCTCAGTAGATGGATCCCTAGAATGAGTGGACCCCTTCTCCTTGGCTGGGAAACACAACTCCCACATGGCCTGGAAGGGTTGGGTCGAGACTGGGGGCCTGCCTCTATTTTCAGAGAAATGTGAGAGTCGGCTGGTTCTAGTGTTCAGACCAGAGTGTGCAAAGGGGGCTTGTGGCAATGCAGGTTCTTGGGCCTGTTCCCAGAATTCCTATTCTGTAGGTCTGAGGTGGGGGCCCTGGAATTTAAGTTTTTAACAAAGTGATTCTGTGACAGAGGCCACACTGTGAAGACTGCAGGTCTGTGGGAACCAGCTTGAATTTCCATTAGCAGTGAAAGTCCCTGACCAAGTTCCACCACACTTTGCCCTGCACACACTTAAGTACTGAAACCGCCATCACTATGGGGGAGAGGCGGGTAGCAACCGTGAGCCTGCTGAGTGGGCATTTCCTGTGTGTAGAGGGACAGACAGACAGAGAAGGAGTGAGGGAGGCGGGCAGAGAGGGAAAAAGAGACAGAGACAGGAGGGAAGGAAGTGGGGAAGAGAGAGAAAGGGCAAGAGAGGGAGGTTTCTCTCCCACGGCACCACACTGTGTCTCTCCCACTCTAAGTTGTTTCCATGCCAACCGAAACCCTCAGGCTCCAAGAAGCCCCTACACAAGGTGCCCCACGCGTGCACATTTCTTGAGACCCTGGTTCTGACTCTAGGGCCATGGCTTTCAAAGTTTTTGGACCATGACCCCATGGTGAGGGAGAGTGTAAGCAAGCACCCAGACAGGTCAAACCGAAATTTCACAAAATGACTTTCTCTTACTAACCCTGGCACACTTTGCTCTCTTTTTCCTTCCTGTTCTGTTTCCAGTTTAAGAAGGCTGCTCCAGACCTTCAGAGTTGATTTCATGACCCACCCACGCATGAATCTGACCTAAGAGCCCCGAGCAGGCTGTAAGGGAGAGGCCGCCTGATGTTGTGGTTTACTGGAGACTATGGAGCCAGAGCGACTGAACACAACACACACACACACACACACACACACACACCACACACACACACACACACACACACACCCTGAGCTGGAACACATAGGCTCCAATCTTTTAGCCCCTGTGCCACCTTGGTGAAGTCACTTCACTTGCTGGGCCTCAGCAAGTTGCTTTCTCTGTCATGAGCATCATAATAGTACCTACTTCATCAGATTGGAGAGCATTGACCATCAGTACTACTGGGCAGTACTCCATACGTCTGAGCGATCAGATTACAGGTAGCTTTCACTCTGTGCCAAGTGCTCCCAGGCCTCTATGTGCACTGTCTCTTTAAACCCCAGCAGAGCCCAGTGAGGCTTGCTTTACGTTCCTTCCTTTTTCACCGGTGAAGGGACCAGCAAATAGCTAGTCAAGTGACTGTCCAAGATCAGAACTTTCTTTGAGGAACTCCGGAGAGCCTGAGGTGTTAACCTTTAAGTCAGGCCCCAAGCTGACCAAAAGATGCAGAATCATGGGCGCAGTGAATAAAATACACGGATCCCTGAGCCCCGCCCGCACTTGCAGACTCACCAGCTCTGGGGAAGGGGCCAGAGAGTCTATTTTAGGAGCACTATATGACTGATCTTGTGATCAGGTGAGCTTTGGGGAACAGCATTCCCAAAGAGAAATGTTGGAAGGGACCTGCCAGGCAGAGGCTGGCTTGCAGGAGTATTGACATAGGGTGCGTGCTCATTTCCAAAGTCTTAGCCACTTCTGTCTGATTTTCCATCTGGTCGCCTGGATGGTGGTAACCACCATGACCCCCAGCGGTGGCCTGTCTAGTTCCCTGTGCCTTCCCCATGCTCCTTCTCACCTCGGAACTTTCGCAATGCTGCCTTCTCTTTTACAGAGCTGAAAACAGTGCCTGCAATTAGGTAGGGCCTTCTTAAGGATTCCAGTGTTCTTCAGTAGAGACTCTCGATCCCCACTTCCAAAGCCCTCCACCCCACCAAGTGCATGACATTAGCACCCTGGCCGGGCACGGGGGAGTGTCCACTTTCCTGGGGTGCTCTGTCCTTGTGGCATTTCCCAGAAGCTCAGAGGCTGGCACTTCGGGGTTAAGTAAAAGTCTCTTAGGGGGTTTTGTCCATTTTTTTCCCCTCTCTCATTGGCTCTGTGTTCAGATTTCTTTATTTTGTTTTTGTTTAGCTTGCGAGATAACAACATCTCAGACCGAGCCATCTGCAAGCTGGTTGAACATGCTCTTCGCTGTGAGCAGCTGCAGAAGTTAGCGTAAGTCAGGCTGTGGACGTTGGGCCCAGTGTCCCCAGACTCAGCCCAAGCCATGCTGCCTGGGCAGCAACTGTGAGCGAGTGATGGGCTGGGATGTTTGCATGGCCAGAGGGCACAGGGGACTCCTGAGGGAGCCAGTGACCGGGGTTGGGGTGGTCACTGTCCACTATGCTTTATCTCCATGTCTCTTCTCTCTTGGAACTTTCCAGTCTGTTCAACAACAAGTTGACCGATGGCTGCACACACTCCATGGCCAGGCTCCTTGCGTGCAAGCAGAACTTCTTGGCTTTGAGGTGAGCCTGGGGCTTCCCTACTCCTGGAGACTTTCGTCCCCACAGCTGAGTCAGTTTGGTCTGGTCTCGCCCCGTAATGGGCATATGACCTTACCTCGCTGAAAACAAGGACAGTGTCTCGTTCTGAACAGGGCTTCACTGATGCTATGACCTCCCCAGCAAACTCTGGACCATCGCTGCTGAGGCTTCCTGCCGTTTGACCTTTAGCCCCCAGGACTGAAGAGGGTTTCCAGGACCTTTTTTCTTCCTTGTGTCTCAGAGTGTCACTGGCTCTCTGGGGTGATCCATTCCTTGATGGTACACTCAGCATGCATTGGGTCGGGGTAGGACTGCAGCAGTCACTTGCTACCACAGAGGCAGCTAGTTGCCAAAAAAGGTGGGTCCAATGCTGAGCGTCCCTGGTGGCTGACACAGTAAAGAACATGCCTGCAATGCAGGAGACATGGCTCCAGTCCCTGTGTTGGGAATATTTCCTGGAGTAGGAAATTGCTATCTACTCCAGAATTCTTGCCTGGAAAATTCCGTGGACAGAGGAGTCTGCTACAGTCTATGGGATCACAAAGAGTTGGACAGGATTGAGCAACTAACACTTCACTTTCTAGTCTGGAAAGGCTGAGTTTCTGCTGCTCCCCACCCTCTCAGCCTCAAGGGGAATCTCTTTCTCATCTGACACCATTGCATCATCCCCCAGGCTGGTCCATGGGTTGGCCCAACTTCTTTTTCTCTTTGAGATGTTCTTGCCTCCTGGGTTTATGAGGCAGGGTGGTGGTGGTTCATTCGCTAAGCTGTGTCCAACTCTTTGTGACCCCATGGCCTGCAGCACACCAGGCTTGCCTGACCTTCACCATCTCTTGGGAGTTTTCTCAAACTCATGTCCATTGAGTCTGTGATGCCATCCAACCATCTCATCCTCTGTCACCCCCTTCTCCTCCCGCCCTCAATTTTTCCCAGCATCAGGGTCTTTTCCAATGAGCTCTTCACATCATGTGGCCAAAGTATTGGAGTTTCAGCTTCAAAGTGAAGAATTGCTTCCATGCATTTGGGGGTGAGCTGCCATTTTAAAATTGTTGACTCCGTCTCGGGCAGGGCCATTGAGGCCAACACGAGAGGCACCATTCTGTACTGAGGACTCTCTTCTGCCTCCACCACCTGCCACCCTCAGCTCAGGAAGCCAAGAGCAGCGGTGGCCAGAGCTGGGCTGGTGCAACCTCCAGGGAGGGCTGTAGGGTAACAAAAGGTGCTGCTCCCAGAACTTGAGAGGTCTGTGTTTTGGGTTAATATAGCATCTCAGTTGAGAGCAGGGCCCTGGAGCCAGACTGACCAAGGTTTGGATCCAGCATCCCTGAGACTTGAATCCTCACAGTGACTTCTGTTTTCTGTGTCTCTGTTTTCCCTTCTATAAAATGGAGAAAGTAATTACAGCTCATAGCTCATAGGTAGTTGTGATGATTAGAAAGTAAAAGTTGCTCAGTCATGTCCAGCTCTTTCTGATGCTATGGACTGTAGTTCATGAAATTCTCCAGGCCAGAATACTGGAGTGGGTAGCCTTTCCTTTCTCTAGATGATCTTCCCAACCCAGGGATCGAACCAGGGTCTCCTGCATTTCAGGCGAATTCTTTACCAGCTGAGCTACCAGGGAATCCCAAGAATACTGGAGTGGGTAGCCTATCCCTTCTCCAGGGGATCTTCCTGACCCAGGAACTGAACCAGAGTCTCCTGCATTGTAGGCAGATTCTTTACCAGCTGAGCTGCCACGGAAGCCCTGTGACGATTAAACAAGTTAATATACATAGAAAGCTGGCATAGTATCCCAGGTTCTTTCCATAGTGGACTTAGTGCCCTAGAGATGGTGGATAAATCACATAAGTTCTCAGCGTGTTGATCCTGTTTGTCCAGTCCTCCAAGGAAGGATTTGCTGGGGGAAATCCCTATGGGGGGAAATTGGGAAAGGGAGCTGGAGGGGGAGGCTGGGAGAGCCGCAGGTCTGACCGTGAGGGAGAGAGAGAGGGAAGGAAGGTTGTCAGGAGGAAGCATCTTGGACCCCAGTGCAGTTTGGAGAGAAGACAGAGGCTGCTGGGGAGTCCTCCAGCCAGTGTGCCCGACAGAGGAGGCTCAGGTCTCCCAGTCCTGGGCTGGGAGCAGCCCGTGGGAAGCAGGCCTTGGGGCAGAGGGAGCACTGGACTTGCCAGCACAGCAGCTGGGGCCCTTGGTCACCCAGGAAGGTCAGAGGTCTGTCAGCTTAAAGTGAATGAAATTTCTTTGAAAGATGAAACCGGCAGTATTATTCCAGGAAGCCTGGAGCTGTGGGTGAGTTCCGGGGGACCTCCCTGAAACTCTCTGAGGTGCCCGAATTTTGCCGAAACCCCCTCCTCCACCCTTGCCTGAAGGCTTAGCAGGATCCCTTTCTTTCTTTCAGCCACCAGAGCGCCACCCCCCAGGCACTTTCAAAACAGGTAGATGCCACCTGCAGCCACCGTGGATGGGGCAGGCTACGGGAGGAAAGCAGGGTCCAGCGCCTGCCCGCAGTCAGAGGAGAGGGTGGAGGAGTGAGTCACTCTCCCTCCCTGGGGAAGCCACCTCCCTGGACTGTCGTGGTTCCTGCTCCTACCTGTCACAGCGCTTTGCAGAATAGGCCCTTGCATGCCTCTCCCCTTGCTGGTGGAAAATGAAGTCGCAGGAGCATTCAGTGAGCCCCCGAGCTGCAGCAGCACACGCCGCGTCTCCAGCTGGAGCTGGAGGACTGGTCCCTGTTTCTCTGCCTGGGCCACACTCCCTGTGCACCCCCCTCCCCAGGCCCGGGTCTTGGGGCCCAGTAAGGGTCCTCCTGCCCTGCTCTCTGTCTCAGTCTCTCTTCTGTCTTCCCTTCCAGGCTAGGAAACAACCACATCACAGCCGCGGGAGCCGAGGTGCTCGCCCAGGGTCTCAGAACTAACAACTCCTTGCAGTTTTTGGGGTAGGTGGGATTCTGGGGTAGAGGGGCAGCACGCAGGGGTTGAGGGCTTGTGAGGATTTAGGAGCCTGTGAAACCAACTCTTCAGCCCCAAGATCTCCGAGACAACCCCCACCCCCTCACCCCCCCTCCCGCCTCCACCCCCCCTCCCGCCTCCACCCCCCCCTCCCGCCTCCACCCCCAACTCCCGCCTCCACCCCCTGCCCAGGCTGCAATGGGGAGGGAGAGCGTGGGCAGCCCTTGTTGCCTCTGCCTTGCTTTTTGCTCAATAAACAGGAAGCTCAGGATGTCAGGGTTGGGGGAGGGCAGAGCCCAGAGCAGTGGCAGGAAGCCCTCTGGTCCTCCAGAGCGCTGGAGCTGTGTTTCTTACCTTGGTCTATATGTGGGAACCACTGGGGAGCTCCTGAAGAAGGCCACTATCTGCCCCAGGCTAATTAAATGAATTATCTACATACAAGGTCTGGAATCAGTAATGTAAAAAAGCTTACCAGATGATGTGCAGCCTGGGGTGAGAGCCAAGGAGAGAAGGAAGTGGGGAGGTTTGGACCCTGGACCTTGGATGGGAGGAGGCTGCACCAGGTCCTACAGAGCCCTGGCTTCCTGTGGGGTCATGCCAGGCAGGGGAGAGGGGTCGGACACAGGCGGGAAGGGCAGTCCACAGACCTCAGGGCCCCAAGTGGGGCTTTCTCTGTTTGCTGGGCAGACAGGCTTGTACCTGTCCAGTCCCCTGGAGCTTCTTTCCTGTTCTGTCTTGCCCTGGTGTAAACTAGGGTCTATTTGAAAACAAAACAAAACAAACAAACAAAAAAAAATGGGGATTTTAGAACCCAAGACTGTAGGAAGAATGACTTTAGAGCCTAGGTGTTCCAACTCATTTTACAGACAGGCAAGTTGCCCATGGGCTCTGTTTGAGCCCCGAGTGGGACTGTGTTGCTGGAGAGATAAGACCTTGTCCAAAACGCATTAGTAGCATCACAGAGTCTAGGAGAGGGTGGCCTCGGCCCCCACTGAGCTCCTTCCTTCTTGAGATCACATCTGGGGTGTTTAGCTTTCAACACCTGTTTATGAAGGTACCTGTCTGGGCTTGGTCTTGTGCTAAAACCCTCAAGCACTATCACGTGATACAAACTGTTATGTAACTTGCTTTTTTTCTTAACACTGTATTATTATACTGTATTATAACACTGTATTATTTTGTTCATATCCCATGACCTCACTTTTAAAAAGAATAGCTGCTCAGTATTCCAGTGGTTTGATGTCGTGATGTGTTTAGTTAGTGTCAAGCACACTTTAGGTTGTGGGCAGGTTTTTGCTATTACAGTGTCACACCCTGGAGTGTAGAGCGGTGCTGGCATGGGGCCAGAGCTCAGTAAGTGTTCACCTTATGAGTGAAAGTGCAGTGAGCATCCCAGCCCTCTCTGCCCATGTGGGCATCTCCGGGTCCATCCTCACTTCCCACATGGGAAATGGCCAGGTGCCAAAGTATGAGCTGGGCTCCATCTTTGAAGGGGGTGTTTCCCAATTAGGGTGGGTCTGAGGAGGAGAAGCCAGAAGGTGAAGGAGCTTGAGGCTCCGAAGGAACTGGAGGCTCTGAAGGAACTGGGGATGTAACAGAGGAGCAAGAGATGAAGAACTAGTGTTTGGAAGAAGAGTTCGCCTTGTTCTGGGTGGTCCTAGAGATAGCGAGGGACTCCTGGGTGGCAGTGAGCACAAGCAGGTCTAACCCAATGTCGGAAAATGTCACAACTGTGACTTGGCATTGAGAATGAGTCCCCATCCCTGAGAATATGCACTGGGTGGGCCTCTAACTATTTTGAAAGTCTGATTTAAAGAAACCAAAAAGTCTAATTGAAGTTTTTCCATCCCTCCAAAAAGATGGAGGCAGGCTCACTTTGCTGGGACCTGAGTCCCCCTGAGACCTTTCTGGGACTGGGGAGTCCTGCTCCTCTGCCTGGGGCTGCAGAGAGGAGGGGCACGTGTCTTGAACACAAAGCAGGTTCTCACTGACACTGTTTATTCTGTTGAACCTTTCAGGTTCTGGGGCAACCAGGTGGGTGACGAGGGGGCCCAGGCCTTGGCTGCAGCTTTGGGTGATCACCAGAGCTTGAGGTGGCTCAGGTAAGCCTCAGAGTTCATCCTGCAGTTGGTGGGGGAAGCCAGTGTGAGGAGGGAGGAGCTTGGGCCAGTTTTGAAGGTCTGTGAACTTTATTTTCACCCCACTGTGTTAGATAACGGGATGAGAAGGAAAGAGCACTGGAGTTGAAGTCAGGACACCGGAGTCTTGCTGGGTGACGTTGGATCCCTTTTCCTCTCAGGAGTCTTGATTCCCTGTCTGTACTCAGAAGATCTTGGGCTGGATCAGATAGTTTAGTCGCTCAGTCGTCTCTGACTCTTTGAGATCCCATAGACTGTAGCCCGCCAGGCTCCTCTGACCATGGGGTTCTCCAGGCAAGAACACTGGAATGGGTTGCCATTTCCTCCTCCAGGGGATCTTCCCAACCCAGGGACTGAACCTGGGTCTTCCACATCTTCTGTGTCTCCTGCATTGCAGGCGGATTCTTTATCCACTGAGCCACTGGGGAAGCTCTGGACCAGATACACTTTTTAAAAATCATTGTTTCCTTTAGGCTGTCCTGCGTCTTTGTTGCTTTTCTCTAGTTGTAAAGAGCAGGGGGGCTGCTCTCTGGTTGCAGTGCAGGGTTGCTTTCCTCTAGTTGTAAAGGGCGGGGGCTGCTCTCTGGTTGCAGTGCGGGGGCTTCTCTTGTCGTGGAGCATGGGCTCTAGGGCACGCGGGCTCAGTGGTTGCTGCACGTGGGCTCTAGAGCACAGCCTCAATAGTGTCATAAGGGCATATGGGATCTTCCTAGACCAGGCATTGGACCCGTGTCTCCTGCACTGGCCGGTGGAGTCTTTACCACTCAGCCGCCAGGGAAGCCCTGGATCAGCTACACTTTATCTCAAGAGTCAATTCCAGTCTGTTAGTGGGAGCTGCTCAGCAAACCATGTTGGGAAGGATTCTAAAAAACTGCTTCTGGACTTAATGAGAAAGAGCACTGCAAAGGATTAGTCTGAAATGGAGCAGACCAGGACTTGTGGCAATGTGTGCCGTGCATTTTGCCCTCCTTGAGTTATCTTTGAGGTCCCTCACTGCTCTGACATATTTTTGTTTTTTGACTACATCCAGCCTGGTGGGGAACAACATTGGCAGCGTGGGTGCTCAAGCCTTAGCATTGATGTTGGAAAAGAATATGGCCCTGGAAGAACTCTGGTGAGTTTAGGGGATTCATTTCACTAGGGAAGCAGACACCAGCCTTTTTTCATTCTCTGGCCTCATCTGTGGAAGCTGATGTGTGTATAAGACAAAGATGGATGACTGAGTGATTGGGTGATTGTGTTTGTCTTTGTCCTAAGTGGCATGAAGTTTATAGAGCCTGGCTAATTCTTTTCATTGAATTTTTCAAGCCAGTATGATTGGTCTGTTGGTTTGTGAGCTTCCTCCATGGCATATAATAGTTCAGAGCACAGACTCTGGAGTCCAGCAGGCTGAGCTTCAAGTCCTGCTGTGATCTTAAGCAAGCTAAGTAACAGTATCTGAATCTCAGGTTTCTTACCTGTAAAATAAGAGTATGGATGCTTTCAACTATTACATACTTTTGTGAGAATTTAATGAGATAACACCTGTAAGTAGCTTTGTATAGTGTCTGGCATATGTGTAAGTGCTCCATAAATGTGAAATTGTAATAGGATAGTGTCTCAATGGACATGAACTTGAGCAAACCCCAGGAGATAGTGAAGGACAGGGAAGCCTGACATGCTGTAGTTCATGGGGTCGTAGAGAGTCAGACCCGACTTAGCAACTGAACAACAGCAAATATTTCTACGACTGTTGCTGCTACTACTACAATGATTGCTGTTGCTACTGCTCCTAGTGTTTTGCTGTTTCAAGGCGAATGTGAGTGCCTAAGAACCCCGGATATGAGAGTCAGGGTCATGGGCAAGGTGGAATAGTTTGGGGGAGGTTAAAAGATGAACCATGAATCATATTTATCCTGATTCCAAGCTTTCCACCCTTTAGATGCCACTAGTCTAGCCTTCTTATGACATACTCTGGGCAGTTCCAAATTGTATCAAGGAGATAAAATGCTGAATGTTTGATTTTTTTTCCAGGAAGCATAAAGATACTGAAACCTATTGAGCATTGCCACAAAATGGATATTGCTGATGGTTCTTGACTGTCAGTAGGGTTCACTAGCTCAGCCAATGTACCATTGAGTATATCCTGATTAGGCTCCACAGCTTGGAAATCCTTGTTAGAGAATTGCCCCACTGTGAATGTATTGGTTATGACTACATTAGGCTGTATGAGATGGAAAACCTCCATCTAAAGTAACTAAAATCAGTAAAGAATTGACTTAAAAAAAAAATGTACATGCAGTTTGGAGGTAGGCAGCATACGGCTGCTATGGCAGCTACATATGCCCAGCAGGAATCTGGACTCTCTCTCATTTTGATCTGTTACATCCTCAGCATGTGGCTTTGTTCTCATGGTTAGTTGCCTCGTGGTTACAAGGTGGCTGCTGCAGCACCTGCAGCACTCCTGTATTTCAGTTTCAGCCTCTGTATCTAGGAAGGGCAAAAGCCTGGCTCTCTATGTTTCAAAGAGCATTCACAGAGTCCCCGTCTGTCAACTTCTCCTTATGTGTTGATGGCCATGTGGATGTCCCTTAGCCAACTCTGGCTGCGGTGGAGAGTGGGAAATGTAATTCTTTCACCAAGCACATGGCTGCTCCAAATGAAATTAAGCTTCCATTAAGAAGAAAGAAGCAGAAAATGGATCTTGAGTCACCATGACATAAGGGAACTTCTGTGAAGGAGCCCTGGGGCAAATTCTCTCCCAGAGATGTCCTAGAAATTGAGGACCCTTACACTTTGCTTGACCTGTTTTTACTTTATTGGTTTTCAGATGTTGGATATTCTTAATTGACAGGGGTGGGGCACATGGGTTTATTTTTATTGGCATCATCTTATATAATAAACGTCGCCAGTCAACTGGGTTTTCACCTTTATTCTTGCCAGCCTGGAGGAGAACCACGTCCAGGATGAAGGTGTATGTTTCCTCGCCAAAGGACTTGCAAGAAACTCAAGTTTGAAAGTCCTGAAGTAAGGAATCTGTAAGCAGGAGCTAGACAGTAATGATCGGCCTTGTGAGAGGGTGTTTCTGAATAAGAAATCTGGGTGGCTTCCCAGCCTGGCTAATTCACACGAGGTGGCCCCCTAGAAAACAGTCTTTCGGGGTCCTCCCGAATACAGGCAGGGGGTAGTGAAGTGAAGCTGGGGAGGAAGAGTAACCAGAAAAGGGTGTCATCAAGCTGGTGATCACTGGGGACCACTGGGGTGCAATCCTGTGGGCACGAGGCTGCAGAGGTATTTATCCACCAACTGTCTCTCCTTCATGTATTGAGGTGTACTTGTGGGGATATTTGTTTTCCGGTGCTTCTGGCTTGCCCTGACCATGGTTAATCATGCTCCTGGGGTCCGCAAAAAGATCTCCTACAGAGGGTGGTGGTCTCCCCAGCAAGCAGCCCTCAGAGTTAGAGGTGAGAGCTGAGGGAATATGGGTGGGTTGCCCACAGCATCTGCTCTGTGGCTTATAGGACATACCCTTTTGCCTCTCCAGGAGTCTTCCCTTACTTAGACAGGAGATTTCTGATGGTCATCTCCAGTGGTTCCTCTTGGTGTGTGATTGATATATAGACAGGCATTTTTGCTTTTACTCATATGTGCATGCATCCATTTATATATTGATCCAAGAAGTGTTTCTGGAACACCCACTCTGTGCCAAGCTCTGTTTGAGGCACTGAGGATAGAGGGATAAAAAGGCCCTGCTCACACAGCTCTTAAATTTGAATAGGAGACACAGATAATAAGCAAGTCAACAAATTCATGAGATAATTTCTGTTAGTAATATGTGCTCTCAAGAGAATTCAAGAGAGAGATGGCAGGAGAGGGCAAGGTAGCTGCTGCTGGGCAGGGCCTCTAGGAAGGTGACTTAGGACTTGAAACCTGAATAATAAGAAGGGTCCTGCCATGCTGAGATCTTAGGGGTATGCATTCCAGGTGGGCAGAACAGCAAGTGCAAAGGCCCTGTGGCAGAAACAGGCTTGGTGGTTTTGAGAACAGAAGGAGGACCTGTGAGGTTGGACTGTAGTGGGTGGTGGAGTGAGGCAGAGGTGGGAGGAGCTGGCCATAGCTGCCTTAGAGCCCTGGGAAAGAGCTCGGAGTTTATTCTGAGGGTGTTGAGGAGCCTTTGGTTTTAATGAGGGCAGTCATGTAATCTGACTCATATCATCCAAAGATCATGCTTGTTGCTTTGTGCAGAACAGGTGGAGGGAAGGTAAGATGGAGGCAGGGAGACCAGACAGGAGACCCCTGCAGTCTTCCAGACCAGAGATGGAGCCTGGGCCAGGGTGAGGGAGGGATGCCGGGCACAGGAGCTTGGGAAGCTCCCTTGGGGGACCGGGGAAGTGATGGCAGGACCACTGGTGGCGGACTCGGTGGGCAGGGACGCATGCCACAGGGAGAGGGGTGGCAGATGTGAGCAGGAGCCCGGCCAGTGGTCACCACAGGCTTGTGGAATGCCACACCAGCCATGCTCCCAAAGGTGTCATTTCTCAGGGGCATCAGGGCACCAACAGATGGCTCCTTTCTCTAGAGGAGAGTGGCCCCTGCCCTGGCAGACATGGCCCGGGGAAACACTTGCCTCCCGAGACAGGCAGACAGCTGCCTCTGGGAGGGCGGCTGCTTCGCTGCCAGCCCGCCATCCACTCTGGCAGCTCTTGTTTGTGTTGTTCCACAGGGGCTAGGAAGTTGCCAAATGTTTGAGGAAAACACTTCCACTCATCACGTGGGTGATACTGGGGCTCGGGGGGCCCGGCTGAAGCCTGGGTTTATCTGAGCTGGGATGCCAGGCTTTGCACACGGTGAGGGGCCCTTGGCGATACCTGGTTGATGACTGACCAGGTGCGGATGAGGCATGCTTGTCCTCCGTCACTGTCATAGGCTTACCCCGCTTGACCCCCACAGGTGTTAGGCAGTGGCAGCCGCCAGGCCCCATGCTGGCTCGGTGGGAGTCTTATAACTCAGCAACGCTGAACTGTATCCTCCTCCACTGTTTCTCCATAAAAATTGAGTTTCTCACCGATCTTAAAAAAGAAAATCAAAGCCTACATTCTTCTTCTAGGCGTAATCTCTGCCAAGCGTTGATTAAGAGCACAGGCTCTGGAACCTAATGGCTGGGGTTTGGCCCCAGCTTCACCATTACCAACCGTTCCTACTTGGACTGGTAACTCAGTTGCCTCAAGTGTAGACAGGGTAAGAATTGAACCCTCCTCACAGGGTTCCGAGCATGTGCAGAGGTGATGTAGGTTATGAGCAGTGCATAGTAAGAGCTCAACAGAAATTGGCTGATGTTATTATTAGCCCTGCCTTAGGTCAGCATCTCAGAAGTTCCTGACATTGTTGAGGGGGAAACCAGGTAGTACAGATTATCTGGAAGGACAGCTGTGAGCAAGAAGACGGGGCAGGGACCCTTGAGCTCCCTGTGCGATAGAGCAGCATTCCACTAGCTATCTGTTTAGTTCTTGTACTCCATAGTTGCCGTAACAATGTTGTGTAAGTTTCTTTTGTACAACAGTGTGAATCAGCTGTATGCATACACAGGGCTTCCCTGGTAGCTCAGCAGGTAAAGAATCCACCTGCAATGCAGGAGACCTGGGTTCGATCCCTGGGTTGGGAAGATCCCCTGGAGGAGGGCATGGCAACCCACTCCTGTATTCTTGCCTGGAGAATCCCATGGACAGAGGAGCCTGGTGGGCTGCAGTCCACGGGGTCACAGAGAGTCAGATGTGACGAAACGACTAAGCGCAGCACAGCGTGTGAAGCTGCTCGGTCGTGTCCAACTCTTTGTGACCCCGTGGACTGCAGCCCACCAGGCTCCTCTGTCCATGGGATTCTCCAGGCAAGAATACTGGAGTGGGTTGCCATTTCCTACTCCAGGGGAATCTTTCCAACACAGGGATCGAACCGGGTCTTCCGAATTGCAGGCAGGCTTTTTACCATCTGAGCCACCAGGGGCTCCAGAGCACAGCATATGCATACATATAGTCTCCCTCCCCTTGAGCCGCCCTCCACGCCCCCATCCTGCTCCTCTAGGTCATCACAGAGCCCTGAGCTGAGTTCCCTGTGCTCTACAGAAGCTTCCCACTTAGCTGTCTCTTTAATTCTTATACTTCGTGAGGTGGGTACTCTTTTAGGCTCCTTCTACAGATGAGGAAATTGGGACTCATCTGCTTGAAATGAAAAAAAGAAATAGTGTAAGGTGGATTTGAGCCCTGGCACTAAAATGCATGTGTTTTTATTACTGTGTTAGCTCCTTCCTAAGGGAGCAGCTACTTAATACTCATCTGGTGAATGGAGGAGCGAGGGGTACGTTTCACTTTGTGGATGAATTCATTGGGAAGCTCAGACAGGAAAAGGACGTACATGCTGAAAGGGCAGGTGGGCTTCAGGAGTCCAGCCCCCAAAGCCTCTTTTAATTGAATAGACTAGCCAAAAAGCAAGCATCCTCAAAGTTCCCCATTCTATCTTCCTCTCTAGGCTGTCTAACAACCACATCACCTCCCTTGGGGCAGAGGCCCTCCTGTGGGCCCTTGAAAAGAATGACACCATTCTGGAAGTCTGGTAAGACCCCTGGCAGGCCTCTTTAACCTCTCTGAGCCTCGGTTTTCCAACATATAAATTGAGGTGAAGGGAGAGAGGAACTTTAGAATTTCTAAGATCCTTTATGACTCAGACCTTCAGTCCTGTTCTGCATGGGATGAATCTGGTTCCCTGGGAAAGATATCTTGTTGTTTCTAAGCAGGGACCAACTGTCTCTTTTTAAAATTGTGTTTGTTCAGAAACGTCTCTGTTCTCGGCAATCGTGTGGGATTTGGGGTGTGGTTGAAAAAGGAAACAGAGAAAGGAACTCCGTTCCTGCCCCACCACCGGGCCATTACATCTGACTTCTTGGGTCTGGGCAGCTGTATGAGACCCTCTACAGTTTTAGGTGGATGTTACAGTGTTTCCAAGTCTTTATTTGTAACAAAAAGCCATGTTCCTTCATGTATTTGAAAAAAGTACTGCGTCACAACTTCAAAGGTTTCTCCTTCTTCTTCCCAGGGATCTATTTATTGCTCAGATAATAGAAAGATTTCCCCTGATTTAACATTTTATGAGTGAATGTTGCTATATATGTTTCAGGCACTGAGCTAGAAATCAATATTTAAAAATGAGGACATTTCCCTACAACTTTTCTATCTTTCCGAAGTTTCTCAAAAAAGCTGGCAACTCTGGGCCCCGATTTAGAATGGCAATAATTAAGCAGAGTAGAGACCAACCGACCCCATTCAGCCAGGTAGACCTTCTCAGGCTCAGCCCAGCCCTGTTGAGCCGTCTCGGACCCGTTCCCTTTGGCTGCTGTGTATTACATGCCTCGTCCCTGAAAGCTCCTGAACCCTGCTTTAAATATGCAGATTTGTCCTTCTCTCAACAAGCAGATCAAGGCAGTAGCAACTGTAGCTATCAAATGATGAAGTTAAAAATAAAGGCTTCTAAAAATCTGTCCTGCGATAGGGAGATTTTCTTTTCTGTGCGATTGTGTAATCCCTCTAGGCTGTGAGGGCCTCGATCTTGGGTAGAGAGTGGGTTTTTTTTTTTTTTAAACCATTGCACAATATTGAGATATGTCACATTCTGTGTCCAGGGGGAGCAAACCGACATCAGGTTGATATTTTAAGGGTTCTGATGTTACTAGCAGAGCTTGGGAGGACATTGGGACTTGCTCATTGCATTCTTGACAGCTTCTGCTGTTGCCTTAAAAAGAATGGCCGGCCTTGAAGAGTCAGGGCTGGCTGGGCCCAGCGTGGACTCTGCAGAGTCACGGAGGCTTGTTAAATCATGCACAGTGATTCATGAGCTGCCCTGGCTAACAGAGGGTAAAACCTGCACAGACAGCTCTCCCAGGAGAGCTGCAGCTGGACGGTGGCAGGGGTGGGGGGTGGGGAGGGGCAGGCCATCCAGGCACAGGTTTACAGGTTTACAAAGCAGCAGCTTCCTGATGGAAAGCACAGCTCTGGTCCAGTCCTCACTCAAACCTCTCTATGCTTTATCCCCTTCAGGCTCCGAGGAAACATGTTCTCTCCAGAGGAAACTGAGAAACTCAGCCACCAGGATACCAGACTCTTGTTCTGATGTCTCCAGGCCAGCGTTCAGCTCAGTGTGTTTGGGAAGAGGCCATGGGTTTGGATCCCAGGATGGGACGACATCTGAGAACAGCCCACTCAGATGGAACCCGGATCTGCCCAGGGCCAACCCAATAGGTCACCTTTGTTCTAGCACAGGAAAGCACATCAGTGCCCTGTGGAGTAGACTTCACC
The DNA here is from genome assembly GCF_042477335.2 of Ovis canadensis. Classification (NCBI taxonomy): domain Eukaryota; kingdom Metazoa; phylum Chordata; class Mammalia; order Artiodactyla; family Bovidae; genus Ovis; species Ovis canadensis. The sequence continues at coordinate 32,305,197 of NC_091258.1, forward strand.
GAGTCTCAACTTTGCCATCAACTTCTTGCCAAGATTCAATCCTGGGATGTTGAAGAGGGGCAGCCTGCCTGTACAGGATGGGGCTGATCTCAAGTTAAGGTGACCTGCGTCAGGGAGGCCCACGGATGCCACTGAGTATTTATGGGTGTAGAGAGCTCCCCACGAGGAGGGATACTTGGGAAGTAACTGTTTGCTTTGTCTTAGCTCGTGGTCATCCATCAGGTTGTTCTCTACATCAGGTTTGTCCACTCATCCTGGACCCTTCACATGGCACTTCCTCTGTGGTTGAGATCCGGAATGTAGGCATTCTCACCTTTGATCTTTCCCTTGTACCCTGGCCCTGCTCCCACCTTCCCATCCACCTCAACCCTCCCTCCATCCGGGGTGGGAGGGGCTACAACTCACTCTGCTCTCCTTCTGGTACTTAAGACAGTATTGAAAGGGGACAGGTGACATACATGTGTTCCTCAAGACATTCTAGAGTTTCAAGAAAAATATGACTGCCCAGCAACTGGACTTTTATTTCCAGTGAAATCAATTACTCTTCAGTTAAACCTTTGGGAACAACTCCTTATCCAAATGCAACTTTTAAAATTAATCTAGGCCATGGAGGAGGAAATGGCAACCCACTCCAGTATTTTTGCCTAGAGAATCCCATGGACAGAGGAGCCTGGCGGGCTACAGTCCATGGGGTCGCAAAAAGTTGGACACGACTGAGCGACTAATATTTTATTTCCTTTATGTACTGTGTTTGCAGCGTTCTGAATTAGCTGAGGAAATTGAATTGTGGACTTCTGACTTTATGATCAAATTATGTTGACGTGGGTTCTTTAGCTTTTAAAATGACTCACTTTGTTTTAGAGAGGTAGGAACCAGTCACTTCTTTGATTCTTGAAATGTTGGATAGAATCCTGAACCGCAGATGCCTGCGTTTTCCTTTTCGCTAAGGTTCTCAAAGTTATTTTTACTCTGGAATCAAGTATTTTAAATTGTCTTTTTTTATTTTATTATTTTAATGGCCTCCCACAATGATTATTTCTAGCAACTTGTTTTATAAAGTTCTGGACCTGGAGTTCCCTAAGAACTGCATGTTCCTTTCAATTAGGAATATACCCTAGAAGAAGGTGTATGTTCTGTGCAGTTTCAGAGCAATAAGCAAGCTGGCACATGCATAAAAGTTAAGACTTGGGTGCTGAACCTTTTGATAGCATAGTGTTTTTTTTTTTAATGATACATAGAAGCAAAAGGACTAAATTCTACTTTAAAAAAAACATAAAACATTAACTTCTTGTTTAAATCAATGACCTTCCCGTATATTCAAAATGGAGCAAAAAACCCAAACTCATCATTTCTATTAACATTGCTTTTTTTAAAAATCAGATCTCTGAAATGTTAGAAACAATGTATGAAGTGCCCTTATCTGCTCAAACCTAAGGAAGAACATTTTTATTAAGTAGTGTTACACGGGAAATGATTAGGTTTCAATTTTGTAGTAGTTTAAAAGTGCTACATACTACTTGAAATTATTGTTTACAGATTAGTGACACAGGCTGGGAGGGAGGATCCGGTTGGCCTCTGATTTCCGGATGCCCTCACACACACAGTACTTCCAAACTCAAGTCCAGCCATAAGCTATTTTGCTAACATGTCAGAGTAATCTGTATTTTTGTATGTGATTTCTACTTTTATAGATTTGTTTTAAAATAAAACACATTTTTATAAAAATGAAAAAAAAAAAAAAATTAATCTAGGCCAGAATTTTGAACACCACCAGGTCTCTGATGCCTGTGAACTGAACTCTGGCAGCAGACTTCCAAAATATATTCATAAGAGATGGTTTGGTTTTGTTTGTGCTAGGCTGCTTTAGGATATAAAGTTATAGATCAGAAGTTTACAGGACAAAATCAAAGGCCCTTCCTTATAAAACAAATGTTTTTCTCTGAAATTTTCAGAAGCTTCTGTAAACTGTCAGGTGCTGGGCAAGTGTTATTATTTTCAACACTGTTATTTGTGGAAAACTGGTTAATGTTTATAAACCACTTTGTTTTATTCTCCCTAGTTCATGATTTTATAAAAAAAAACAAAACAAAAAAAAAAAACACATGACCATGAATGTTATGCTGTAAATAATCACAGAAGATAAAACTATTGAGTCACCAAAGCTATCTTCATTGTGACCAAACACAATGAAGTATTTAAAAATACTCTGAACATTATCACGTATTAAAGCACAATATTCTCCTTGAAGGGAGGAGACATGATGTTTCAACCAGATAATTGATTGCTTAAGGCACAGGCAGTGTTTAGAAATAGCCTTGCAATCAAAAACACATTTGGCTTCAGTTTAGAGAAGTCTAGCCCAGCATGGAATTTTAAGTTATAGAGGAACCTCACAGTGTCCCAGCAGAAACGCAAATGAGAGAGATGCAAGCGGGCCCCTGGGCCTCCCTCCATTCTCTCCAAGTGTCTCCAGGGGAGAAGGATGGAGAAGACTGGGGAACAGTTCTCCTCTGCAAGCAGCCTCATGGGTAGGCCTTGGTGAAATAATTCTTAGCTGAATTTAATTAGCAAGGACTCAGGTGGCTGCTCATCAAGGTGGAATCAGCTTCCTTGAATGGTTTCCTGTGTGTCTGGTTGGTTAAATACTGTGACATCTCCCTGGGCCCCTCCCCAGTAAGGGCATGTGTGTGGGTTCTCTTCATTTGTTTGAATTTATTTTATTGAGGTATGGTTGATTTACAGCGTTGTGTTAATTTCTATACAGCTGAATGATTCCGTTATACATATATGTACATATTCTTTTTCCATTGTGGTTTGTCACAGAATTAACTATTCATAGTTCCTTGTGCTATACATTAGGACTTTGTTATTTATCCATTCAATATATAATACATTTGCTAACCTCATAATACATTTGCTAACCTCATAATACATTTGCTAACCTCAGTCTCTTACTCCATCCCTGCCCCACCCTCTGCCTCCTTGGCAACCACAAGTCTGGCCTCTGCGTCCTTTGTCTGTTTATGTTTTGTAGATATGTTCATTTGTGTTATATTCTAGATTCCATTAATAAGTGATATCGTGTGGTATTTGTCTTTCTCTTTCTGACTTACTATGATAATTTCTAGGTCCATCCATGTTGCTGCAAATGGCATTATTTCATTCTTTTTTATGGCTAATATTCCACTGTGTATATATCACGTTTTCTTTATCCATTCATCTGTCAGTGGACACTGAAGTTGTTTGCTCGTCTTGGCTTTTGTTAACAGTGCTGCTGTGAACATAGAGGTGGGTTCTCTTTGTTGGCGGCATCAGGTTTTTCCCAGACCATTCTTTTGAATAGAGAAGGTCAGGAGGAAGATGGAGGGGGTCTGCTTTCTCAGAGGATTAGACAGAGCAGCCTGTTTGCATGTCACCATCTTGGATTACAAATTCATCTGAACAAAAAGACACCATGCCTATCCTCTAGGTACTGATGGGGAGGGCAAAGGGAGAAGTAGGCAGAAAACAAATAAGCTGGAAAATATATAAAATAAGGTCTACTGTGGCAAGTGCTAGGAAAGAGGTTCAGGATAGAGGGAACCCTTCAGACTGGGGGTTGGTCAGAGACAGGTCCTGTGAGGTGACAGGTAAGGTGACAGGCCCCCAAATAAGAAACTGACTATGCAAAGAGGGAAGGGGTCAGGGGGAGCATTCCAGTCACAGGGGACAAGCTGTACAAAGACCCTGTCATGGGAGAGGGCTTGTAGTGCAGCAGGCTGAATAATGCCCCTCCCCCCAGTAGCCAGGTCCTAATCCCTGGAACCTGAAAATGTTGCTTTATGTGGCAAAGGGACTTAAAAAATGTCATTACAGATATTGAGATAGGGTGACTGTCCTGGATTATCTGGCTAGACCCTGAATGCAACCGCAAGGGTCTTCATATGAGACGCAAAGGCAGACTTGACCCAGAAGAAGGCAAGGTAACCACTGAAGGAAGATGCTATACTGCTGGCTTTGAAGATGGAGGAAAGGGCCTCATGGGCCAAGGATTGCAGCTCGAGAAGCTGGAAAAGACAAGAGTGAGTGAGTGAGTGAAAGTGTTAGTCATTCAGTCATGTCCAACTCTTTGGGACCCCATGGATGGTAGCCTGCCAGGCTCCTCTGTCCATGGAATTCCCCAGGCAAGAATACTGGAGTGGGTAGCCATTCCCTTCTCCAGGGGATCTTCCTGACCCAGGGATCGAACCCTGGTTTCCTGCTTTGCAGGCAGATTCTTTACCATCTGAGCCACCAGGGAAGCTCCTAGGAAAAGGCAAGGACACACATTTGCCCCCAGAACCTCTGAAGGGAGTGTGGTCCTGCAGCTACCTTGGTTCTAGCCCCATTTTGAACTTCTGACCTCCAGGACTGGCGGTGGTGGTTTAGTTGCTAAGTCTTGTCCGCCTCTTGGGATCTTGTGGACTGTAGCCTGTCAGTCTCCTCCTTCCATGGGATCCTCCAGGCAAGAATACTGGAGTGGGTTGCCATTTCCTTCTCCAGGGCATCTTCCCGACCCAGGAATCGAACCCTGGTCTCCTGTGTTGCAGGCAGATGATTTACCAACTGAGCTATGTGACCTCCAGGATTAAACAGAGTTAATTTGTGTCATCTTTTTAAAGATTGATTTTTTTTTTTTTTTTTTTGCCTGTATTGGGTCTTCATTGCCAAACATGGGCTTTCTCTAGCTGTGGCGAGCAGGGGTTACTCTTTGTTGTAGTGTGTGGGCTTGTCATTGTGGTGGTCTCTCTTGTTGTAGAGCATGGGCTCTAGGGAGCACGGGCTCAGTACTTGTGGTATGCAGGTTTAGTTGCCCTGTGGCATGTGGGATTCTCCACCAGGGTTTGAACTTGTGTCCCTGCATTGGAAAGCAAATTCTTAACCACTGGACCATGTGTGTTAGTCACTCAGTCGTGTCTGACTCTTTGCAGCCCTATGGACTGTAGTTCACCAGGCTCCTCTGTCCATGGAGTTCTCCAGGCAAGAATGCTGGAGTGGGTTGCCATTCCCTTCTCCGGGGGAGCTTCCCAACCCAAGGATCAAACTCCAATCTCCTGTATTACAGTCAGATTCTTTACTGTCTGAGCCACCAGAGGAGCCCTCTGGACTGAGGAAAGTCCAGTTTTTGTCATTTTGAAGCCACCAAGTTTGGGATCATTTGTTACAGCAGCCACAGGACACTAATACAGTGTGTTTGAGGCAAGCTAAGGGGAGAGTCCACCACGTGGGTCTGCAGAGATAGGCAGGGCCAATTCATGAAGGGCCTAGTTGACCATGGGCAAGAATTATGGTGGGCTATTGGAGAGTTCTAAGGAGTTCTAAGTGACCCATGTAAAGAATGTCTCTCTTCTTTCTGGGTGGAGAAGGGACTGGAATGCACAGGGGTAGGGGTGAGGGGAAGGGGAAGTAGAGAGACCATCCAGGAGCTATGGCAGGGGAGGGGCCACTGGGCAGCCACCAGGGGCATCAGTGGAGGTGGAGAGACATGGATTCCAAGACGTTGTAGAGGTCGATTCTGAAAGGTTTGCAGATGGATTGGAGGAGAGGGCTGAGGGAGAGGGAGGACTGAAGGATGATGCCTAGATGCCTTTGTTGTTGCGTGTTGTTCAGTTGCTCAGCCGGGTCTGGCTTTTTGTGACTCTGTGGACTGCAGCAAGCCAGGCTTCCCAGTCCTTCACCGTCGCCCGGAGTTTGCTCGAACTCATGTCCATTGAGTTGATGATACCATCCAACCGTTTCATCCTCTGTTGTCCCCTTCTCCTCCTGCCCTCAGTCTTTCCCAGCAGCCCAATGATTTTTTTATTGGAGTATAATTGCTTTACAATGCTGTGTTAACTTCTGCTGTACAATAATATGAATCAGCTATATATACGCATATATCCCCACCCTCGTAAGCCTCCCTCCCTTCCCCCACCCCACCCCTCTAGGCCACCACAGAGCTCCGTGCTGAGCTTCCTGTTCTTTACAGTAGGTTGCCACTAGCTACCTGTGTTACACAAGGTAGTGTATATATGTCAGTGCCACTCTGTCAAGACTCCTAGATTTCTGACTTGAGTAACTAGGGACCTGGGGAAGACAGGTAGGTTTGGAAGCAAGAGAGACTTATGGTTTGGATTTTCCAGTGTGAGGAATCTAAGTGGAGAAGTCAAATGGAGACGCCAAGTTAGAGCATGGGTCTGGAGCCTGTGGGAGTGATCATCACCAGATATAACAGCATGGGGGGCCTCAACATTAAAAGATGAACACGGCTCATTGGGCTCGGATGACATAACCCAGGGAGGGATTATGGGAAGAGAAGAGATCAAGAAAGCCAGGTAAGGGTGGTACTGAAATCTTGACGTGTGACTACTATCAAAGCTCAGAGTTGATGTTTCCTAACTTGCAAAAGGCCAGTAGATCCATCCAAAGCATTCTAGCCCAGACAACTTGCAAATTAGGACTTAAAATTCTCCAACAGGGAGGTTACCTGAAAGATGTGTGCTTGTGGCCAGTGGCTTATCCTTGAGCAGACAGATTCCAGATTTATAGCTCAGAATATATAATTCTTCCATGCAGAAAAAAAAAAAAAGGTACCAGAGCAACAGAATTTTTTAAAGAGCTTGAGACTTTAATTAGATTCACTATCAACTTAGAAGAAAAAAAAAAAGTCAATCTGAGTATTTTTTTCCCCCAAAACCTATAGTGCCAAAACCAGATGCTGAAATGAATACACCCCACAGAAATGTGGGAGGTGGAATCCGATTCCAAGAGGGCTGAGTTGAGATTACATTCAGCATCATTATTGCACCAACATCTTCACGCCTCCCTTTCTGCTTGGGAGATTGGTGCAGCCCAGTGTGTGAGGCACATGGCAGTCAGGCACGTACCTGGGTACAGCCTGTACCAGAGAGGACTCGGGGCCTCGGGCCCTGGGTGGCAGGTTACCAGCGAGCAGCAAGGTCATTAACAAGACCAGGGACTGACCTGAGCAGTTGCCCTCCAAGAATTACATGGCAGGAGACTGTAGTTGGGCACGCTGGCAATCCAAGCTTTTTGGAGTCCCCAACATTTCCCTCTGTTTCTCTCTAAATTTAATCCTACTTATCATCACGTCCAGAACAATCCACAAATCCAACGCCTAAGTGCTGCCTGTCCCCCTGTCAATCATCTGAAAATCGTTCCTCTCTGGACGGTTGCAATCTGTCCCCTGGCAGTAGAAGTGCAGTCCTGACTGCTGGACTGAACGGGAATTCCCTGCATCTCTTCTTTGGAGGCTCAGACGGTAAAAGCATCTGCCTACAATGCGGGAGACCCGGTTTTGATCCCTGGGTGGGGAAGATCCCTGGAGAAGGAAATGGCATCCCACTCCAGTACTCTTGTCTGGAAAATCCCATGGACTGAGGAGCCTAATAGGCTATAGTCCATGGGGTCGTGAAGAGTCGGACACGACTGAGTGACTTCACTTTGCTTCTTCTTTATCTGGATCTTCTTTCTTGACACCTTTAGTTCCTCATCTTCCTCCTAGGGGTGCTCTCCCCCACCCCTAGGAAGCAAGGGGCTTCTTCGGGGCCCATCTTTGCCTGATCACTCACTGGTCTCTCTGCTTGACCCTTGTCCCCTTGGAGTGAGCCCATTAAAACATAAGTCAGAGGAGCCAGGGCTCTCATCTAAACTCCTCAGGGCTTCCCACTGGGTGCCGGGTGAAAGTCAAGGTCTTCTGATGGCCTGGACCACCCTTGAGCTTTCTCTGGCCTCACCCCGGTTACTCACACCCCTGTTCTCTGCACTCCAGCCACAATGGCCTGTCAACTGTTTCCTGACAATGCCAAGTGCACTGCGGGTCCCAGACCTTCACGCTTGCCTTTTCCCCACCATGGGAACATTCTTCCCTAGACAGCAACATGGCTGCCTTATTTACTTCTTGTCTTTGTTCACATGCCACTTTATCAAGGGAGCTGTTCCCTGAACAATTCACCAAAAATAGCAGTCCCCGACCTCCTCTTCTCCCCTGTTCTGCTTAACCCTGTCTTCTCAGCACGACCAGCTCATCGCCGTGGTTTCTTCCTTCCTCTAGGATGTCAGCTCCGTGAGAACTCAGGCCATGCTCACTGCAGCGTCCTCAGAATCCAGAATGATGGCTAGTACATTGCAGGTGCTCAGATATTTCGTTTATTTCTGGCTGTGCTGGGTCTTCGTTGCTGTGTTCGGGCTTTCTCTAGTTGCAGCGAGTGTGGCCTACTCGCTAGTTGCAGCGCGAGGGTTTCTCACTGCGGTGGCTTCTCTTGTCGTGGAGCACGGGCTCTAGGGCAATCAGGCTTCAGAAGCTGTGGCATGTGGGCTGTAGTTGCGACTCTCGGGCTCTAGGGCATGGGCTCAATAGTTGTAGCACATGGGCTTAGCTGTTCTGTGGCATGTGGGGATCTTCCTGGCCCAGGGATGGAACCCACGTCTCCTGCATTGGCAGGTGATTCTTTACCACTCAGCCACCGGGGAGGTCCTCAAATACTTGTTGAATGAGGGGAGAATTCATTTGCTGGAAAGAAGCAGAAATAGAAGGCAGATCATAATAATGAGTCACTTTCCCCATCGACACTTCTACTATCTCCTTCCTGAGGGAGGAAGGCTGCCTGGGACCTGGGATTATTCCTGATGTGTCTGCTGCTCAAAATGAGATTCCAGTTACAGCACGAAGATCTCAGTGGGAAGCATGAAACTTTCACTCTGTGTGTGCTTTCTAAATCACACAGAACTCATTTGTTATCAATAACAGCAAATAACTCTGATGGGAAGCATGGATTTATAGTTCGGTTGGATTCACTTAAAGATGATTAAAGCATTTTAATCTCTTTTATTTTATGAGAGAGCTTTAAGGTAATGGGAGTAAAAGCCCCCAGACGGAATGTTCAGTTGCAGCGGTCCCCAACCGTTTTTGGCACCAGGGACTAGTTTTGTGGGAGATATTTCCACAGACTGGAGTGGTGGGGGCTGGTTTCAGGATGATTCCAGGGCATTACATTTATTGTGTACTTTATTTCTATTATTATTACTACACTGTGATATATAATGAAATAATGACACACCTCACCATACTGCAGAATCAGTGGGAACCCTGGGCTTGGTTTTCCTGCAACTAGACGGTCCCACCTGGGGGTGATGGGAGACAGTGACACCCTAAGTCCAGATGAAGCTTTGCTTGCTCTCCCACTGCTCATCTGCTGCTGTGGGGCCCAGTTCCTAACAGGCCACAGGCCTGTACTGGGGTTGGGGACCTCTACTCTGTTATGTCTAGAGTCTGCCCTCACTAAGAGAGAAGCACATCCCTGAGATGGAGGGCTCTCGACTCAGCCATGATTGCAACACCATGCCGGTTTATCATGGAAAAAGCACTGGTAGGGTGTCTTTGCCTGTGCAGACACCTCATCCCACTTAGCCTCACGGTTTGTGGCTGTTGCTGTTCCGTCACTTAGTCATGTCCGACTCTTTGTGACCCCATGGACTGCAGCACGCCAGGCTTTTCTGTCCTTCAGTATCTCCTGAGGTTTGCTCAAACTCATGTCCATTGAGTCGGGAATGCCATCCAACCATCTCATCCTCTGTTGTCCACTTCTTCTCTTGCCCTCAACCTTTCCCAGCATCAGGATTTATTCCAATGAGTCAGCTCTTTGCATCAGGTGGCCAAAGTATTGGAGTGTCAGCTTCAGCATCAGTCCTTCCAGTGAATACTCAGGGTTGATTTCCTTTAGGATGGACTGCTTTGATCTCCTTGCAGTCCAAGGGACTCTCAAGAGTCTTCTCCAACACCACAGTTCAAAAGCATCAGTTCTTCAGTGCTCAGCTTTCTTTATGGTCCAACTCTTACATCCATACATGACTACTGGAAAAACCATAGCTTCGACTATATGGGCCTTTGTTGGCAAAGTGATGTCTCTTGCACATGTTCACAGGAGTAGTGGGGAAATGACTAGACCCATGGGAGGCTGGACAAAAAACTGGCAGTTTCCATTTACTGAGATGGGGGAGATGGAAGGGTTACTGTGGCACTGCAGAATATCAAGAGGTCGCCTTGGGTTGTGCAGATAGGCTGTAAAGTTTACCCTGGACTTGGTGAGGCTGGAAGTAGAGGGTAGCCTGTGGGCAGCAATTTGGGGCAGGTCTCATGATCACCATGACCAGTGCCATGAGAAGGTTTTGTTGAGTCCTGACTGGATGTTACTGTTAGTCACAGGTCCCTACCTGGTGACCGGGAGGGTCCCAGCTCCTGGGGGAGAGAGCTCCATTCAATTCAATGCTTTTGTTGGGTCCTGCTGTGTGCAGTAGAGAAGTGTGCAAGATAGTGTAGAATTACAGTAGTTGTTCAATTGCTAAGTCATGTCTGACTCTTTGTGACCCCATACATTGTAGCATGCCAGGCTTTCCTGTCCTTCACTATCTCTCAGAGCTTGTTCAAACTCATGTCCATTGAATCGGTGATGCCCTCCAACTATCTTATCCTTTGTCGTCCCCTTTTTCTGCCTTCAGTCTTTCGCAGCATCAGGGTCTTTTCCAGTTACAGTTACCACCCTGTTTAACACCCTTCAGAGGGCGCCCAATGCCCTTGAGTTAAAGACTAGCTTCCCCTTGCTCGTGGCTCACTAGGTCCTGCCTGACTGGCTCTTTCTTGTCCACACTTTCGGTGCTCGGCCTCCCCTTCCCCAGTTCCTCTAATATGTCATGTACCATGGTCCCTTTGCTTGGGGTGCTCCCCTCACCTTGACTACCAGTCACCATTCCTACTTTATCTTTTTAAAATTGTTTATTTATTTTTGGCTACACTGGTCTTTGTTGCGATGTGGGGGCTTCTCATTGTGGGGGCTTCTCTTGTTGCAGAGCACAGGCTGTAGTCCCGGGGGCTTCAGTAGTTGCAGCTTTCGGGCTCTAGAACGTGGGCTCAGTAGTGTGGCACACGGGTGTAGTTGCCCTGCTGTCTGTGGACTCTTCCTGGAAGAAGAATCCGTGTCCGCTGCATTGGCAGGCGGAGTCTTACCCACTGCGCCACCAGGAAAGTCCCCCACCTCGTCTTAAAGATGACTTCCTCAAACAGGTCTTCCCTGAGTGCCCAGTCACCTTTGACGTGTGCTTAGAGCAGTTCTCCTTCTGAGGTTTCCTCTAGTCTCCCTAATTAAGTGATTGTGTAATTATCTCTTTAAGGTCTGTCTTCCTTGCCAAGGGGCGAGCGAGGCTGGCATCTCTCTCTTACACTGCTGTGTCTCCTGCTACCGGCTCAGTAACTCAACCACCAGTTGCCTGAAGCCAGGGCCAGGCTGAGTGGAAGAGGCTGTGGGTGGTGGGTAGATGACAGAGGGGATCAGTGGGGCCTGGAGCCATTGGCAAAGACTCTGGGAAGCAGGTGGATTCTGACTAAGCCTTAAATGAAGGAGGGTTTGGAAGGCAGAGAGGATGGGCATGTCAGCTGGAGAATCCATTTAGAGATAGAAAGAGCCCTGGCTTGCAATTAGGAGGATCAGGGTCCCAGTTCATCTCATGGGTGACTGTTGACATGTTGTTTTCTCCCATTTGCAAAATGAGAGGCTGGCTTACCAAGGACTGCAAATAACAGCACCATGACACTATTCTCCACTTCATCCCCTGGCGGCCTTTCTCTTCCCTGTGAGCCTGAATACAGCTTAAGAATTATTTTCAACACAATATTCTAGGGGTCATTACCAATTGATGGGAAATGGTAACTGGGATAAGCCCTATTTATCTGGTCTGGCTTAGAAGACTGTCTCTTGGATGAATTTGAGCTCTGCCAGTGTCTGATTCAGGGAATCTGTGATCGGAGCGCTGACCACTGCTGGTAGGGAAGAAAGCCTTCCTGAAGCCTCCTACGGCTCAGCAGCATCAGCAGCCATCATCAGGATGTGAAGGGCTTCCCTGATGGCTCAGTGGTTAAAAAATTCACCTGCCAATTCAGGAGACACGAGTTTGATCCCTGGTAGGGCATACCCACTTGTCAAAGAACAACTAAACCCTTGCGCCACAACTATTGAGCCTGTGTTCTAAAGTCCAGGAGCTGCAGCTGCTGAGACTGGCATGCCCTAGAGCCCATGCTCCACAACAAAAGAGGCCACCACAGTGAGAAACTTGTGTACCGCAACTAGAGAGTAGCCCCTGCTCTCTGCAACTAGAGGAAAGCCCACACAGCAATGTAGAATTTGCACAGCCAAAAATAAACACAATTTTTAAAAAAAGGACACAAATGTTCTAGGCCAGGAGCAGCAAATCCAAATGCCTTTAGGAGCTGGCAGACAATGTAAGTGCCAGCAGGATCAAATAGGGAGTGGTGAGGAGTGTGGCAAACTAGAGAAAGTGAGAGTGCTTGTCCTGTCTAAAAGGATTCAGTCTTTCTCCCCACTCCACTGCCTCCTTCTCACTGTATGGTAAAGCAAAAACAGCCCTCAGGCTGTTCTTTTCTTCCAGACAGCCAGACTGTGATTTCTGAATCCTATTGACTTTTTCTTTTCTTTCTTTCTTTTTTTTTTTGAGAATCTCTATCTAGGGAACAGTGTTGCCTTAAGCCACACTTAAGAGTTAAACCTCTTGATTTCCATTTGATTGCTTTCTCCTTCAGTGTGATCATGTGGACATATAAGGATGGACCAAGGAGGGACAAGAGTGGATTGAGGTTTTCAAAAGATGTCCATTTCATTCTGGGTGTTTATGGCAAGAGAGATGGGTGGCCTGCTTGCCAGTACTGTTAGTAATCACTCATGTGACTTCTTTTAGGGACTAACTGGTTTAAATTCCCCAGACCTTCAGAAATGTCACTTTCCATTGAGGAAATTTTCCCTCTCATCATTAAACACACACACACACAAATACACACCCCACATGTCTTCCTTCCTCAGTATTAATCACCTTCTCCTATAATTGGTACTTAAAATGTCAAAGGAGAAGAAATTAATTAACAGGAGTATCCTGTACAGCAAGGCATGCTGCAAAGCTCTGGGACTGATTATAAAAAGCACTTCCTTAAATATTTTGAGCACTTTTGGGATTCAGAAACCTCCCTTCTAATTGAAGGATCTTTAACTACACCCCAAGTCCTGGCTGGTGGCCAGGGGTGCAGAGCCACAGGAGGCCGCGTGTGGAAATTCTTTCTCCACCTCAGGGAGACCTCCCTCCATACTAGGATAGGTGGCAACGGAGGTTCAGAAACAGCAGGGGCCGCAGGCAGAATCTGAGAGGAAAAGGTTTAACATTACTGAGTTACTGCTGTGTCAGGAACTTTACATACGATTTTTCACAACCATCCTGTAAGACAGGCAATCCGATTATCTCCATTTTACAGATGGGGAAATTGAGGCTCAGAGTGGTTGTGAGTTCCCCAAATCAAGCGGCTACTAACTGGAAGCGCAAAGGATTCAAACTTAGGTCTCGAAATAAAGCTTTGCTTTTTCATGGAATCTTGAAAGCGGCTTCCCACTCCAGCTACAAACTCTCAACCTTTAGGAGTTTTGACAGCTAAGCCAAAGACAAGACCCATACCTGGGAGGTGGAGCCGGGAGATGCCCAGCGCCCCGCCCGGCTCCAGTGTCAGCCAATGGTGCTGCAGCCTCCGCAGCCTTTCGTCCAATCAGTCAGAGGTCCCCGCCCCCATCCCCCTCTCTTCTCTTCCCCGCCCCTCCACTTTCCCTTTGGCTCGACCGAGCTTGACGGAGCGGAAAGTCCCTTCAGTCCGCTCCGGGCCGGCAGCCATTGGAGGAAGGTCTATCATAGGGCGGCCCAATCAGGGCGTGCGCAGGAATGCAGTACGGGCTGCGATTGGTTGGAGCGGCTGTTGCCCCTCCGCCCCCGCTCACTCTCTCCCTCCCTGGGCGGTTCAGAGGCGGGGCAAGTGGGGGCGGGCCCAGGTAGCAGGTTTGGCTGCGCGGGGGCTCTCGCGTCTGAGGTAAATACTAGGGCGGTGGGTGTGGGACGGCAGGGCCAGCCGGGGAAGCGGGCTAGAGAGACTGGGGAGGGGGCGACGCCCCGCCCCGCGAGGTGAGTGAGTGAGCGAATGAGCGAGCGGCCAAGCGGGCGAGCGACGGGTGACCCGGCCCCTCGGGCGTCCCTCGCCGGCCTCTGGGCGCCTCGAGCTGCCACCGCGGCCGTCGGGCCCTGGTCGCCGACCCGTTACCTGCCCCGGCCCTTAGCCGGCCAGGCCCGCGGGGTGCTGAGCCAGCTGACGTCAGCCTGGGCTTCCCCACCCCCGGGGCTTCCCCACCTCCCCAGGCCTTCCTGAAAGGGCTCTGAGTCGTGGAAGCGTGGTCACCGCCGCCGGGACCTCTCGAGAAGCGAGGACTTCGTGTGGGAGCAACGCAGGAATCTGTCTCTCCTTTTGAGCCCCTCATTTACAGATCGGGAAACTGAGGCATCCGACGGCCCGGGTTGGCATCGAGAGCGCGGGGTTGTAATCTTACCATCGGTGCCTTGGGGGTGTATCGGTCGATCGGTTTTGGAGTGTTTGTGGCTCCCGTCCAGGAAGGGCAGTAGGGGTTCTGGCCTCGTTAATGGCGTGTTATGCTTTTTCTTTCAGTTTCCCCCTTTCCAGGGTGAGAATGCTTTTACACAGCAACCTGGAGTTCTTTAGTTGAAAGGTGCGCTCTGTTGAAGCAAGGTATTCATTCTTTTCCTCCTCCTCCCCAGCCGCCCACCGCCCCACCCCTCTTTATTGTCATTTAAACGATCTCTGGGGAAATCGTGAAGTCCTGACGGAAGATGGTGTTCCTGGGTTTGGTTCTCAGCCGGGTCAGCTGCCCACTTATTCATGTACTTGGCATCTTTTCTATTCCGCCCCGTGGCATTTGCATGTTTTAGGATGATTGTCGTCTTCCAGCCACCAAGCCTTTCAGTCTCTCAGCCCCCATCACGCCTGCCCCCATCCTCTCCCCATGCTCCCTGGAAAGTTACATGGTTAGCTTAACTAAGGAGCATTGCCTGCCTTGCTTTTGATTTAGAGCTAATAGGGATCTTAATAAGATTGTCCCTTTTGCAGTCATTGGCTCCTGGAGAAAAATCCAGGCCTTGAGAGAGGGTGTTCATTCAAGCGTTGGTTTTCTGCACACCCCCTCACGCCCCGAGGAGACTGAATGGTTTAAGAATTTAGCTTGCTAGTTCCCTACTGGGTAGTGGGTGGATTTGAACTAGCACAATATTAGGTGAAAATGATTTGCTGGAAATTTTTGTGGAAATTCATATACTGTGAATGTTGATAATACCCAGAACATTCTCCAATGTTCGGCTACAAAATTTTACAGTACTCTTTGGAAGAAGCCTTTCTTTGGAGGGTAACTTTTGTGAAGAGCTGGTAAGATCAGGGCGCTTGTTATATAAAACAGCAGACATGCTGCAGGAATGATTTCTTGTGATCTGGACTGCTTGAGCTGTGATTTTGTTTAAGGAAGTCTACATAAGAAGACAAGAGTAATTATTCTATTCATCAAACTTTCAGTGTTTTGTTCCTTGTTTTCACTAGGTGATCTTAAATTTGTCAGGGTATTTGGTTTTATAGAATTGTACAACCACACGTAGACATCCAGATATGATGTGAGGATCTAGGAACCCAATTTCAAATGAACCTCAAAACAAGTTCTCCTATTTGTGAAATTGTCCTTATTTATTTCCACTTAAGTGTATAACAATGAAGTGGCATAAAGACTGACCATTCATTCGTTGAGTCAGAGAATTAGAATTATTATTTATCTAGGAGATTAGGTAAAAACTGTTAAATACTCAACTCCTGAGTCTTCTTTTAAAAGAAGCTTTTAATCACTTAAATGATTAGGATGAGGAAATAGAAAATTTGACTTTCACTATTATCACCTGAGTTAACCAATCATTCATTCATTTCTCCTGTACTGAATGTCTAACATACTGTCAGGCCCTTGTTTGGGCAGTGGAAATATAAAGATGAAGGACTTAGGGAATTCACAGTTTCGAAGTGCAGTGGCCAGGTTTAACTCTGGTAAGACCAGAGTGTTCCTGGTTCTTTTGACATGAATATGTAGATGTGGGAGCCAGACTTTGTTTTAAACCTCATAAATCCCACTTGTTTTAGGGACTGAATATGTGTGTTCTTGGGTCACAAGTTATTATGAGGAAAACTGACTCTTTTCTGGCCTGGTCGCTTTTCTGGAATCTCTGCTGTTTAGGACTGTACAAGCTTGTTCTTTCAGTGAGAAATATTCTCTTTTAAAATGATAATTATTCTAGTTATCTAGAAGAATTTGGAAAAAGTCCTGTATATCTTCTTTTTTGGAGGGTATTCACACTAACCTCCATACTTCTTTGCCATTTATAATTATGGGCAGCTTTTGGTATTATAATTTTTATTCTGATGTATATAGCCCCTTGTTTTTAAAACAAGACCAGGTATCTCAGGAGATGCAGAATGTTATTGAATTGTATGTTTTTGTTTTCTTTAGTGGAGTTCTTTGAACAGTAACCTGATAACTTGAGACTCAAAATGATATTGTTTCTTCTAGATAAATTAGCTGTTGTCAGTTTTATGTAGTTAATGTTGTTCATCTGTGCTGTATATTATCTTTTAGAACTAATTTGGAACTTTAGTATTTTCATGTAAAACATATTTCTTGATCATCTTCTTTTCATTGCCTTTGATAGGAAACTGATATTTGTGCCTTTCCACCATCATCTTGGTTTAATGACTTTATTGTAATACAATTAAATTCTCCTCTACTCAGGATCCTGGCCCATCAACAAGCTTAGGTAACCACATATATTTTCAAATCTGTGTGACCTGAACCTCTTCTGAAATGTCAAAAGAAAGTCCTATTCAGCATGGCTTCAGGGTTAAAAATACTACTGTATTACAACTCTTTGAGAATGTTCATGCAGCACTTATAGTATTACTCAGTTTTCCAGCCTGAAATAAGTACAATGGTATTAAGATGAATTGTTTCAAAGTAAAGTACAGTATATTGTTAGAGGTAATTTTTAAACAGTTAGGCCTGAAAAGTAATAAGAGAACAAAAATGAGGGCAGCCGACATATCTTACATCTTCTGTATTTTTCAGTTTCGACCGCTGTGCTGAGTGCATAAAAATACTAAGCTAACAAACCTTGATTGATAAAGAACTCACTGACAGTGTGATTTAAATCTTATGTGGTCTTGAGTCAGTTTTTACTGCTTGGGGTTCTTAAGACTTAAGTGTTGTGCTTGTCCCAGTGAAAGAAGAATGTTGGCATCATATTCATTTCTTCAGTGGGAGAACAGTCTTTTATTAGCATATTCTGCTGTAATGCCAGTATCATGCTCCTGCTCAGTTGTGTCTGACTCTTTGTGATATCCCATAGACCGCAGTCTGCCAGACTCCTCTGTCCATGGGATTTCCCAGGAAAGAATTCTGGAGTGGGTTGCCATTTCCTTCTTCAGTAATGCCAGTTTACTGAGATATTAATGATCATTAAATTTGTCTTATATATCTCTAGTAGAGCCATGAAATTTCCTGTTTAACTTTATCAGTTAAAATCAGGAGAATCAGTTTTTAATATGATAGTTCCAAACCTATTCTTTTTTCATGTATCCTTTAAAAGAGGAAAAACCACATTTTTGGGTAATGTGGTTATACAAAATGTGGTTTTTATTTTTGGATAATGCTTTTTAAATATTTTGCAACTTTCATTTTGGCTGGTCTGGTTGTCTAACATGACAACTATTAATGAGTTTGTTCACTCTTACTTATGCTAATATAAGTCAGAAAAAAGTTACTGCTCCTTGTGTAGTTCACTTTAAAATATGGTTCATAATAACTGTTGTTAAATTGCCCACAACCTTCTTATAAACCAAAGTAGTTGGTTTAACTGTGTACTGGCTCTGAAATGATTTGCAAAACTTTTGTAATCAAATTGATTTGAAATAGGGTGTCCTAATGCCTTCCACATAGTAGTTTAGTTTTGTCTTGGAATATTCCAGTAGCACTGGTAGTTTTTGTTTTAAATTGTGACATGGATTATGAAGCTGGAGAATCAATCCAGCAAGAATTGTTGGCATATACTAATTATTAAGATTCAAAGAATTTTTTAATTTTAATATTTGAAGGCATAATTTGTTGGAACTAAAAAAAATTCTTTTCAAAACAGAATTGCCATACTTTAAAAATAATTTTGACCAAAAATATTTAAAAACATTTGAAAAAGAACAATGCAACTTCACTTTTTTAGGAGTTGCTTTTTGACCATCTCATCCTACCTGGAGCAACAGAAATAATGCCTGTGAAATAAAGCCTATGCGCTTTACTCCTAAAGACCTGTTCAGAATTTATGTATTCCTCTTTTTGTTATTGTTTTATCTTTTTAACACACAACCATATTTCATTACCTGGCTTCTCAGAACTGATTAGAAATAGTAAGCTGGAAAGCTGTAAAAGAAGTCAAGTGCATGTTGCAGGAAACCACAGAAAATGGCTGATGGCAAGGGAAAATGGTAGAGTGTAAATCTAGAGAAGGAAGATGCAAGAACTCAGAAAAACCATAATATAAAACCTCTTAAAAGACAAACATCTTTTCATAGTGACAGCCACATACAGTGATTTAAATATATGTCAGTAACTCAGTGCTCAAGATAAAATTGAGACTATTTCCTTGTTGAAAAATGCTGACATTTAAGAAGAATTTTAGTCTGCAATGACAAAGACTGTATTTGGAAACTTTTAAGGAATAGAGCCAAATTAAGGTTTGGGTCACTGTTTGGGTAGCTCACCGCAGGAGTTTTGTTTATATGGTGCCAAGATAAGGGTTTCCACAGGTGTCTTATATAAGTAGCAAATGTAAATTGGTCCTGTTTCTGCTGAAGTAGTGCCCTCAAGTGGAATTAAGACAAACACGTTATAGAAAAAGAGAAAATCACTTTACGCTACCTGCCTTCACTAAATGTTGTGCATATACTTCAGTGATGTTGATTTAAAGAACAGCAAAGCCCTTTACCCTGGCTAGGGCAGTCTTCATGTCTCATTCTAGCTTGTAGAGGGCCTTTTTGTTAATAAAAACTTTACATTATAGAAAAACCTCATTAACTACCGATGTGTTGTAAAAGAAATACTATTCTGTGTGTAGATTTGCCAGGTTTTGATTTAATCATTAAGTTAAATGGCTAAACTTAAAATTTGGTTCTTTAGTTTTAGGAATATTTATTTTTTAACTCCAAGAATAAAATAGATGAATATGATATTGCTGTCACCTGCTGCCCTTATCCTGAATAATGGAAATGAATATCACCTCCTCACAGGAGGATGGAATAAATACTGTATTTAGAAACCAAATAGCCACATGCATGTGACAGAGAATACCTAAGGACCATCATTCTCAGTAAGATAATGAATTAACATAACGAATTAAAGTCTTTACTTGAATTGATGAAATTGTATAGTTTAAACCTGTGATTCAAGTAGGGTTGAGAAGGCTATTTTAATTGTGAAAGATGAGTATCCTTGTAAAAATTTCAAATGAAAATTTGAAAGTGAGAAAAAACAATCTTTTCTTCCTTGTCTACATAGTTAGACTTGTGATATAAAAACATTTTATGCTTGATACTATACTGCAGTTATATTTCTTCCTTATGTAGTAGTCCAAGTTTTGATGGCTACAGAATTGGTTTTTTAAGACATTGTTCATATAAGCAGATTTATAATATCTGATCTTTATGATTGAGAGAGATTAAATGATAGCTATGATTAATATGATTAACATTTGCTTATTAAGGACAAAATGTGTAAGATAAGAAAATGAAGCTGAGTTAGAATGTTCCATTATCAAAATATGGCACACAGATAAATGAATTGTGGTTGAAGTTTTAGAATGTGATTTGATGATATTTTTATTGATAAAAATGTTCAACATAATTGTGATGGGTAACTTTTTACTTAAACTACTTGTATAGAAATAATAGCCTTTTTGATTTGTGTGTTTTGTCCAAATACAGCAGCTTATTCATTTAAGTTAGGCAGAGGCTATTAATTTTACTTTTTAAAGTTTAAAAATGTCAGAATATTTATATAAGATTATATTTTACTAGAATCTGAGTTCATAAATTTCAGTGCCTTGGAAACAAATATTATTGTCTTGTCTTTGGAGATAATTTACAATTGAATCTCCTTTATTAAATATGCAAGATTACAGTAGATACAAGTAATATAGTATGTCTTTTAACCTCTCAAGATATTTTTGAAAGTATATCATTCTGTGTATGTGTGTGTGTTTTTAGTAGCTGAATGAAGAATTTAAAAAGTCTTTGACCTTAATTTTAGCTCATGTAGAGTGAAGTGTAAAGTTTCTCTTTGCTTGTCCTCCAGGCATTTTGATTTGCTGTCTTTTTTCAGCATGGACACCAAATTGCTAAAAACATGCTTTGGGACTGCCAATGAATTTGTCTTTTGTGGTTTTACTACACACTTAGTAATTCCCTTTTTTTTGAGTTAATATTTTGGAGTTAATATCACAATGAGTTCGGGCTTATGGAGCCAAGAAAAAGTTACTTCACCCTACTGGGAAGAGCGGATTTTTTATTTGCTTCTTCAAGAATGCAGTGTTACAGACAAACAAACACAAAAACTCCTTAAAGTACCAAAGGGAAGTATAGGACAGTATATCCAAGACCGTTCTGTGGGGCTCTCGAGGATTCCTTCTGCCAAAGGCAAGAAAAATCAGATTGGATTAAAAATTCTAGAGCAACCACATGCAGTTCTGTTTGTTGATGAAAAGGATGTTGTAGAAATAAATGAGAAATTCACAGAGTTACTTTTGGCAATTACCAATTGTGAAGAGAGGTTCAGCTTGTTTAAAAACAGAAACAGACTAAGTAAAGGCCTCCAAATAGATGTGGGCTGCCCTGTGAAAGTCCAGCTGAGATCTGGGGAAGAAAAATTTCCTGGAGTTGTGCGCTTCAGAGGACCTTTATTAGCAGAGAGGACAGTATCGGGAATATTCTTTGGAGTAGAATTACTGGTAAGTTTGATAAGTCATCTTAGTGGGCTGTGTATTTATGTGTGTCTGTGTCTGTGTGCACATACATTTTTCTTTTTCCTTTTTTGAATACAAAATAAGTTTTCCCAGAATTCTATATTTTTTAATGTTCGTAATCCTGAGGATTTCCTTTCTAATGGTAGAGTAAGATGATACAAAGATGATGCTTTGAAAACTTTGAAAAGCTACGTATAGTAGGAAATATGCAAATAGATCATGTAGTTATTGAAGACTTTGATATCTTTGAATGTTAAAAATGAACTCTTAGCAATTGTAAACAAATTACTTAAAATTGTTAATTATCCTGTGACATTATCTGTAGGTTTCTTAGCTTTTCTTAAAGTATACTATTAAGTAACAAAATTTGGATATATAAGTTGTAGCAATTGCAACTGGCTTATATTTGTCCCTGATAATATATGTGAAATCATGTTGACATTTGTTTGCACTGAAAAGAAAACCAAGAACTCAGTGATAATGTTTCCAAAATTAATATTCTCAAGAATTTAAGTGTTAGTTACATTTTGACATTCTTGCAAATACAATTTCATGCCTTGTTTGCTTTTTAAGTTTTTTAAGCAGAGATTGTAAAACAATTGGAGAATTGAATCCCAGCTATGCCATTTACTAGCTGAGTTACCGGGTTATTTAACCAAACTGCTCTCTAAATCTGCATCCTCATCTGTGAAATAGTGATATTAATACACAACTTGCAGTGTTTTTGTGATATATTGATTCAGGATTTAACATGGTGACTGGCACATAGTATGTGCTCAATAAATGGAGATAACACTACTGTTAAAGTAAGTTTTTCTTTTTATGACAAAATTTTTGTTAAAACCACAATGTAAAATCCAGCCCAAGCCCAAGCTCTCTCACAGTAGAGTTATTATTTAAAATTATCATGTAATTTTATTTCAGCATCCGATACAGTTTCTTCCTTATTTTTTGAATGCCCTATATTCAATGGCAACTGCTAATAATTATATTTCTTATATGTGTTGCTTAGAATTTGTTCAGTGATTTCTCTGAAGTCCACAGAGTGCATCTTTTTTCTTAGGGATCATCTTTCTCTATCAGTCACTCATTTTTTTTTTTCTCTCTCTCATTTAAAAACTAGGAAGAAGGTCGTGGCCAAGGTTTCACTGATGGGGTATATCAAGGGAAGCAGCTTTTTCAGTGTGATGAAGATTGTGGAGTATTTGTTGCGTTGGACAAGCTAGAACTCATAGAAGATGATGACACTGGATTGGAAAGTGATTATGCAGGTCCAGTGGATACAATGCAAGTTGAACTACCCCCCCTGGAAATAAACTCCAGAGTTTCTTTGAAGCTTGGAGAAACTATAGAATCTGGAACAGTTATATTCTGTGATGTTTTGCCAGGCAAAGAAAGCTTAGGATATTTTGTTGGTGTGGACATGGTAAGAAATTTTGAATTATATTGTCTTTGTTGTATACATCTGTTAGTTTTATAACCAATTTAGGTACAGCTTAAACACTTTGAATACTTGAAATAGACTAATTTGTAGTAATTTTAAGAGCGTGTTCTCATTTATCTTTAGTAAAGGAATGTTGATATGGGATAGGAGTCTAGTTGTAGAATTATAGTTACTCATTTTTCCAGTCTGAATAAATGGAAATAATGTTTTCAGGCTTTAAATTTGCTGTGTAATAAACAGAAAAAAACCCCACCAGAATATATTGCATTATGTCTTAGTTTTCTTTATTTTGAAAAGGTTTTTTTTTTTTTTGTAATCTGTGTTTCTCTTTTTATAATATTTTGCTGAATTTTACTGACCTGATTTTAATGATTTAGTATAAAAGTCACTTATGGAAAATGCCTGAATAGAGGAAAGGCACATTGCTTTAGAGGAAAACACAATTCAGTGCCTTCATAGGGTGTATTTCACTCAAAAAAGTTTTTTGTTTTAATTGTAAAATTTATGAAACATAAAGTTTACCAATTAGCCATTTTAAAGTGACATTAAGTACATTCACATTGTTGTGCACCCGTCACTGCTGTTCATCTCCAGAACATTTTCTTCCACCCAAAATGAGACTCTGTACTTACTAAACAATAACACCCCGTTACTCACTCCTCTCAGCCAGTGTTCTTCTGACAACTAGAATTCTTTCTGCCTTGGTGTATTTGCTTATTCTCTTTGCCTCATATAAGTGGAATCATACAGTATTTGTCTTTTCATTTGTGTCACTCATTGTTAATGTTACCTTACAGTCATAATTGTTAATAATGAATACATCTCAATGTGGCAAATTGGACAGTACATGTGGGATTAAGAGAAGGAGAAGAAAAAGGCTTGAGAACATTTTTTATCATAGATTGAAAATATGGACAAAAATTTGTTAGGTATAATGAAGAAAATTCATGCGGAATTATTAAACACCAGCAAGAATTGGGAGAGGTTGTGAGTAATAGACTTTTGTACTCATGGTGCTTTTAGTGATTATTTTTGTCTATTCAGTTATACTTTGGGTAGGATATGAATGCTCTAGTGTAAATTTCTCTTACACTTTGCTTGGAAATCCAAGGAAATTCTATTTGATACCCATCAGTTAAACAAACCTCACTCTGTCGTTTAGATAAACACTTACTGAACATTTACTATGTGAAAAGTTAGAGCCAGAGTTAAATACATAGGTCCCTTGGAATAGCTAGAAATATAACACATTTTAAACCATTAATCTTTAAATATTCAGAACTTGTTTAGAAAAGAGAGTGTGGGCTGAGCAGGGGGAAGGTTGGAGAAAGAGGGCCGTAGGTCATTGGAGTTAGTTTCCTTTTGCTTTAGGTCATTTAGGCCTCAAACTTGGCAAAAGCCATTTAGGCCTTTCTCTCCTTAGATGGCAGTGTAGGTAGCATCTTGTTTACTTGGGGCATCTGCTGAGCCGTTGCACCATCAGCTTCTCCCCCTGCCTCTGTCTGTCTTCCAGTTGGCTTGTGCAAACATTCGTTCCAAACCCCCCTAGTGCAGTCCTTGAAAGGAAAGTTCTGGCTAACGCAATAGTGTTCATCTCCTTCTATTTCCAGTGCTATTTAGAATGCTGTCCACATTGGTGCTCAGGGAAGTTGTCTGACTGGCCTGTCTTCCTAATCTAGCTCCATGAACAGCACTGGACAAGTTGGTGCTACACTGGAATATAAAGTAATTAATATAAAGATCTCCATTTGGAAGGGAATTCTTGCAAACTCATAAAATGACAAAGAACAATTGAAAAAATAGACTTTGTGTCTACAGAAAAAATTCCTATCTATATAGGAAATCAAATTGAACATTTATGTAAGTGCGCAGGGAATGTGAAGGAGTGATTAGAGCAAGCTAGGGTTAATTAGGGGCAGCTTTCTGGGTGAAACGGTGTATGATTACGGCATCTACCAGTGTAGATGTATGTCATATAGACTATTTATTGTCTAGTCAAGTATGATGAACACTTTTGATCCTTTGCTCACCAGGTGGGTTTCTGTGGCTTGATTATTCTTGGATCTCATCTTTTAGAGGATCCTCTTGTGGAAAATATGCTTTCATATTTGTTTTACTGAGGAGGATTTTAAAGTTTATTCTGTTGATTTCTAGGATAATCCTATTGGCAACTGGGATGGAAGATTTGATGGAGTGCAGCTTTGTAGTTTTGCAAGTGTTGAAAGTACAATTCTCTTGCATATCAATGACATCATCCCAGGTATGTTTTCTTTGTGTTTTATATATTGTTAAGGCAGAGCTTCTAAGACATACTCAGTTATGAGGATATAAATATAAGCTTCAAGATGCATTTTTGGAACTTGACCTTTATATTATGGAATTGTTATTACATAGGATATCTTTCCTTACCCCCAGATAAAAATACTTAAATATTTTCATTTCTGAAAGTATGTCAATATGGGGTACCTTTTATTTGTTATCATTCACTTTTTCATTGCTTGTTTATTTTAACCCTTTCTGATAATTGCAAGAGTCAGAAAATATAATAAACTGCTACCTGTTTGAGTGAGAGCCTGGTTTCAACTAGAAGCCTTTTAGTAGAAGTTGGTCATTTAAGTATAATCTGATATATTGTGGAGAGGATTCTTGCTGGATACCTCATGAGATCTCTTCCAGTTTCAAGGTGGTATAATTGATCTGACTTCGTGACTCTGTAATCAGAAACAGATCACTCAGCTTTTACATCTTAAAAATAATCTTCAGTTCAATTCAGTTCAGTCGCTCATTTGTGTCCAGCTCTTTGCAGCCCCATGAACCGCAGCATGCCAGGCCTCCCTGTCCATCACCAACTCCTGGAGTTCACTCAAACTCATCGAGTCGGTGATGCCATCCAGCCATCTCATTCTCTGTTGTCCCCTTCTCCTCCTGCCCCCAATCTCTCCCAGCATCAGAGTCTTTTCCAGTGAGTCAACTCTTCACATGAGGTGGCCAAGTACTGGAGTTTCAGCTTTAGCACCATTCCTTCCAAAGAAATCCCAGGGCTGATCTCCTTCAAAATGGACTGGTTGGATCTCCTTGCAGTCCAAGGGACTCTCAAGAGTCTTCTTCAACACCACAGTTCAAAAGCATCAATTCTTCGGCGCTCAGCTTTCTTCATAGTCCAGACATGACCACTTTCTTTCACATCCATACATGACACTGGAAAAACCATAGCCTTGACTAGACAGACCTTAGTCGGCAAAGTAATGTCTCTGCTTTTGAATATGCTATCTAGGTTGGTCATAACTTTTCTTCCAAGGAGTAAGTGTCTTTTAATTTCATGGCTGCAGTCACCATCTGCAGTGATTTTGGAGCCCCCCAAAATAAAGTTATCTCAAAGAAGTAGCACCTAATGGCTGATGTCAACTAATTAGTAAATTCTTATAGTTAGCAGCATCAGCATCACCTTCTCCCTGCTCTTAGTGGAATTCTAGTTAGAAGCTAGTCTACTAGTAGTATGTTAATCATGAAACATACAGAGGCAATCAAAGTTGGCGATTCTCATTAAACATTATGCAGCTATGAATTGTCAGAAAGCCTGCATTCAATAGCCACGAATTATGAATTTCTTGGATGACTTCTACATTCTTGACAGAGTTATTAAGGTAGGTCTTCAGTTTAGTTCAGTCGCTCAGTCGTGTCCAACTGTTGGCGACTCCTGGAGTCCACCCAAACTCATGTCCATTGTGTTGGTGATTTCATCCAACCATCTCATCCTCTGTCGTCCCCTTCTCCTCCTGCCCTCAGTCTTTCCCAGCATCAGGGTCTTTTCCAGTGAGTCAGCTCTCTGCATCAGGTGGCCAAAGTATTGGAGTTTCAGCTTCAACATCAGTCCCTCCAATGAACACCCAGGACTGATCTCCTTTAGGATGTTCTGGTTGGATCTCCTTGCAGTCCAAAGGACTCTCAAGAGTCATCTTCAGTGTCACAGTTCAGAAGCATCAATTCTTTGGCACTCAGCTTTCTTTATAGTCCAACTCACATCCATACATGACTACTGGAAAAACCATAACCTTGACTAGATGGACCTTTGTTGGCAAAGTAATGTCTCTGCTTTCTAATATGCTGTCTAGGTTGGTTATAACTTTCCTTCCAAGGAGTAAGCGTCTTTTAATTTCATGGCTGCAGTCACCATCTGCAGTGATTTTGGAGCCCAGAAAAATAAAGTCAGCCACTGTTTCCATTGTTTCCCCATCTATTTGCCAAGAAGTGATGGGACCAGATGCCATGATCTTAGTTTTCTGAATGTCGAGCTTTAAGCCAACTTTTTCACTCTCCTCTTTTACCTTCATCGAGAGGCTCTTTAGTTCCTCTTCTCTTTCTGCCATGAGGGTGGTGTCATTTGCATATCTGAGGTTATTGATATTTTTCCCAGCAATCTTGATTCCAGCTTGTGCTTCCCCCAGCCAGCCCTAAGGTAGGTCTTAATTATCCCCATTTTGCTGATGAAAAAAAACCTGGGGCTTAGATAGGGATAAGATTTGCTAGGATCAACTAAGATCCTACTTGATTTTGGTAGAGCCAGAATTCAAATCCAGGCTTGTCTGATTATAAAGCTCTGCTCTTTTCAGTACCTCCTCACCCCAAGTCCTGTGTGTTTACTTGGGATATGAAGACCTGTATAGAAGAACATACTTGTCAGCTTCACATGTATACTTGCGAATATTGTTTCTATGGAGATGTATTTTGTCTCTGAGTCTTTAAAAGCTGACTTTTGCTATATCAAGAATCAGAACTGAACAAAATGGTTTGGGGTTTTTTTGCTATCAGTGTTATTGATGATTTTGACATAGGACACTTTTGAGTACCCCACAGGTCATTTCAGGTCCTCAGTTTCGTTTTTTGTAAAAATGAAAGGGTTAATTAATACTAGATGATTCTTGAGATTCCTTCTAGCCTGTATTCTTTGCCGTTCCTAATTCCTTGTTGACTGGGCAAGTAATAAATGCTTGTATTGCTGAGTTAGAAAATGCTTTCTACGTTAGCTTTTAGCCTTGCAGCAAGAATACATTAATTAGTTGGAGAAATGAGATTCAAATGATAAATTTGTTTCAATTTTGCTTTGTAAAAGTCTGACATACTTTATTTTCCTTGATTTCTTTAAAATCAGGTTTTAATTTCTTACATATTGGGTTCTTAGCTATTTGTTTGCTTCCCTTTGGAAATGAATGCTTTATATTCAAGGGGGAGCATACATGTGCTTGATATTTTATCTAGTAATATTTAATTTACCTTTTCATGCCTGCTTGTGGAAAAACATAGTTTGTGATATTATAAATTGAAATGCCTTTTGATGTTACAATAAATGTTTATTGTCTAAAAAGCAGTTTTCCAAAGGCTTGTTCCTTCATCAAATGTTATTAAACCCTTACTTAGGGTTTTTTTTGGGGGGGGGGAGTGTTGAGGATATAGTAGGAAACAAAACAGATAAAAGTTCAGAAATGGAGCTTTTATTCTAGAGAGTGAAGACAGATAATGAATGAGATATATGGTCCATTAGGAGCTTTCCAGGTGGCTCAATGGTAAAGAGTCCACCTGCAAATGCAGGAAATGCTGGAGACGTGGATCCCATGGCTGGGTCAGGAAGATCCCCTGGAGAAGGAAATGGCAACCCACTCAAGTATCCTTGCCTGGGAAATCCCATGGACAGAGGAGCCTGGTGGGCTACGGTCGATGGGGTCACAAAGTTTCGGACATGACTTAGCGACTAAATAACTGCAGTGGTCAATTAGATGCTGATTGAGTGGAGAATGGTAAGCAATGTAAGGGGAAAGGATCTGCTAGGATGTGAAGGGTGGGATTTTGTTTTGACTTTATGTAGAGTAGTCCCTTGGACGTGGGGTATCTCTTTATGGCTGCTCCAGCAAAGGGCAGCCACTGCTCCTTACCTTGGACGTGGGATATCTCCTCATGGCCTTCGTTCCTGACCTTGGACCAAAGAAAAGCAAGGAGAGATAAGAAAGCCTTCCTCAGTGATCAGTGCAAAGAAATAGAGGAAAATAATAGAATGAGAAAGACTGGAGATCTCTTCAGGAAAATTAGAGATACCAGAGGAACATTTCATGCAAAGATGGGTTCAATAAAGGACAGAAATGGTATGGACCTAGCAGAAGCAGAAGATATTAAGAAGAGGTGGCAAAAATACACAGAAGAACTGTACGAAAAAGATATTCATGATTCAGATAATCACAATGGTGTGATCACTCACCTAGAGCCAGACATCCTGGAATGTGAAGTCAAGTGGGCTTTAGGAAGCATCACTACAAACAAAGCTAGTGGAGGTGATAGAATTCCAGTTGAGCTATTTCAAATCCTAAAAGATGATGCTGTGAAAGTGCCACACTCAACATGCCAGCAAATTTGGAAAACTCAGCAGTAGCCACAGGACTGGAAAAAGTCAGTTTTCATTCAAATCTCAAAGAAAGGCAATGCCAAAGAATGCTCAAACTATCACACAATTGCACTCATCTCACAGACTAGTAAAGTAATGCTCAAAATTCTCCACGCCAGGCTTCAGCAGTACATGAACTGTGAACTTCCAGATGTTTGAGCTGGTTTTAGAAAAGGCAGAGGAACCAGAGAACAAATTGCCAACATCCACTGGATCATTGAAAAAGCAAGAGAGTTCCAGAAAAACTATGCCAAAGCTTTTGACTGTGTGGATCACAATAAACTGTGGAAAATTCTGAAAGAGATAGGAATACCAGACCACCTCACCTGCCTCTTGAGAAATCTTTATGCAGGTCAGGAAGCAACAGTTAGAACTGGACATGGAACAACAGACTGGTTACAAATAGGAAAAGGAGTACATCAAGGCTGTATATTATCACCCTGTTTATTTAACTTATATGCAGAGTACATCATGAGAAATGCTGGACTGGATGAAGCACAAGCTGGAATCAAGATTGCCGGGAGAAATATCAATAACCTCAGATATGCAGATGACACCACCCTTATGGCAGAAAGTGAAGAAGAACTAAAGAGCCTCTTGATGAAAGTGAAAGAGGAGAGTGAAAAAGCTGGCTTAAAGATCAACATTCAGAAAACTAAGATCATGGCATCTGGTCCCATCACTTCATGGCAAGTAGATGGGGAAACAATGGAAACAGTGGCTGACTTTATTTTTCTGGGCTCCAAAATCACTGCAGATGGTGACTGCAGCCATGAAATTAAAAGACGCTTACTCCTTGGAAGGAAAGTTATGACCAACCTAGACAGCATATTAAGAAGCAGAGATGTTACTTTGCCAACAAAGGTCCATCTAGTCAAGGCTATGGTTTTTCCAGTAGTCATGTATGGATGTGAGAGTTGGACTGTAAAGAAAGCTGAGCAGCAAAGAATTGATGCTTCTGAACTGTGGTGTTGGAGAAGACTCTTGAGAGTCCCTTGGACTGCAAGAGATCCAACCAGAACATCCTAAAGGAGATCAGTCCTGGGTGTTCATTGGAGGGACTGATGTTGAAGCTGAAACTCCAATACTTTGGCCACCTGATGCAGAGAGCTGACTCATTGGAAAAGACCCTGATGCTGGGAGGGATTGGGAGCAGGAGGAGAAGGGGACAACAGAGGATGAGATGGTTGGATGGCATCACTGACACAATGGACGTGAGTTTGGGTAAACTCTGGGACTTGGTGATGGACAGAGAGGCCTGGTGTGTTTTAGTCCATGAGTCGCAGAGTCGGACACAAGTGAGAAACTGAACTGAACGGAACTGAGGGAAGTCCCAGTGAGCTTCTCTAATATGTTGACATTTGAGCTCTTCACATGAAGGTGATTTGAGGGCTTGGCCAGCTTGAGGAATAGCAAGGGGTTCATTGTAGCTTGAGTGAGGGACAGTGATAGGAGAGGTAGTGAAGCTAGACCATGCAGGGCCAAATGGGCTGGTGTATGGATTCTTGGCTTTACTCTAGGGAGCTGGGGAGCTAACGTGGATTTTGCACAAAGGACAACTTATGTAACTTCCATTTGAAAATGATGGCCCTGGCTGCAATTTAGAAGGCAGAGACAAGGAAATCAGGAGGGGGACTGTTGCAGTTATCCATATGAGAGACAGAAGATGGTGGCTTGGATTGGATTGGTGTGTAATAGCTTGTTTAGTTTAGCCTGTTTTAAAACTTACAATAAATAAAATCATAGTGGTTGTATTCTCTAATGATTGCATTATTTACTTAAAGTATATTTTGAGATTCTTTGTGGTGAATAATGGTATTAGTAGGCTGTTTATCTTATTGCTTCATAGTATATTTCATTGTGTGAATACTTCATGATTTAATAACTCATTCTAATGTCAATGGTTGTTCAGGTTTTGAGTATTTCCATATCCTCATCAACACTTGGTACCCATTAAAATTTTTGCCAATCTGATACCTTTGAGAAATGGTATTTCAGGGTGGTTTTAATCGTAGTTCCCTCATCACAAGTAGGGTTGAATAATTTTCATATGTTTATGGAAAATTTATGTCCTCTAATAAATACCTGGTTATGTCTTTCCTCAGTTTTTTGTTGATTTGTCTATTTATTGATTTGTGAATTCTTTATTTTAAAATTTTAATAAAATATTTTTCAGCATTTTATTATGCAATTTCAAACATAGAAAAGTTGGAAGAATTTTATACTGAACATCCCTATTCCTACCACCTAGTTTCTATAATTAACAATGTATAATACTTGCTTTATCATATTTATCCATCCCTCTATCCATGCACATCTCCATCTTTTTTTTGGTAATGCATTGCAAAATAAGTTACAGACCTCAGTACACTTCATCCTAAATACTTCAGTATGCGTATAATTAACTAGAGATAAGTATTTAAGGTTTTCTTCCTTTTGAGATGAAAGACCATATGGTAATAAAATATACGTTGTATTGTTGGAATTTTGACCAATGCAAAAACCCTTGAGTTTAGTAACTATCATGTTACTCAAATAGTTTTTAATAAGAAATGTATTTGCATATCTCAAATCAAAATAATGAAACAGTATAGTAGGATGTCTTGTTTCCATTCTATCTCCTCTGCTCTAGTTGCCCCCTCACTCCACTCCTTGCCACCCACCAGTGGGTGAGTTATTAGTTTCTTGAGTTAGTTAGTTATTAGTTTCTTGTATATCTTTTTAGAGTTTCTTCATACAGTATAAGTACATATTCTTTCTTCCCTTTTTAGGCATGAAGGATAATATTTATTCTGCACGTGCTTTATTCTCTTTACTTTTTATCTTGGAAGTCTTTGTATATCTGAGGGTCTCATTATTTATAGTACATATTTTCCATTGGTATTGTGGTTCCCTAATTTATTGATTCTTATTAATAGATATTTGTATTGTTTCTAAATTTTTACTATGCACAATGCTGCACTAACCTCATACATATATATTTTCTACATGTGCTAGCTTACCTGTAGGATAAATTCCCAGAAGTGGGTTTGTTTGGTGAAAAGCTGCATGCATTTGTTTTGTTCTCAGTTCAGTTCAGTCACTCAGTCGTATCCGACTCTTTGCGACCCCATGAATCACAGCATGCCGGGCCTCCCTGTCCATCACCAACTCCCGGAGTTCACTCAGACATACATCCATCGAGTCAGTGATGCCATCCAGCCATCTCATTCTCTGTCGTCCCCTTCTCCTCCTGCTCCCAATCCCTCCCAGCTTCAGAGTCTTGTCCAGTGAGTCAGCTCTTCACATGAGGTAGCCAAAGTACTGGAGTTTCAGCTTTAGCATCATTCCTTCCAAAGAAATCCCAGGGCTGATCTCCTTCAGAATGGACTGGTTGGATCTCCTTGCAGTCCAAGGGACTCTCAAGAGTCTTCTCCAACACCACAGTTCAAAAGCGTCAATTCTTCAGCGCTCAGTCTGTTTTGTTCTAGATACTGCTAAATTGCTTTTGGTAGTCGATGTAACAATTTGTATTTCTGCCAGCAGAGTGTAAGGCTGATTTATTTTTTATTTTGCTTTTTATTTATTTATTTTTTACTGAATAGTTGATTTATAGTGTTGTGTTTCTGGAGTACAGCAAATGATTCAGTTTTGCATGTGTTTGTGTGTGTGTGTGTGTGTGTGTGTATATGTAGACACTCATATTCTTCTCATTATGTATTATTATAGGATAATAAACATAGTTCCCTGTGCTCTACAGTAGGACCTCGTTGTTTATCTGTTTTATGTAGTAGTATGTCCCAAACTCCTAATTTATCCCTTTCTCACGGCCTTTCCCCTTTGGGAACCATAAGTTTGTTTTGCATGTCTGTGGGTCTGTTTCTGTTTTGCAAGTAAATTCATTTGTGTCATATTTTAGATTCTGTGTTTCAGTGATACCATTATCACAGGTGTCTTTTTCTTTCTGATTTGTTAGGTTGATACAAAAGTAATTGAGGTTTCATACTGTGAATTTCAAGTCATTATAACTAGCCTCAAACACATCTCTATTAGTCAAAGTAGGAACCTTTACAATAAACACATTTTTGCCAACAAGAAGTAAGTTTTTTTATTCCTGTAGCATAAAAATCTGAGCTTCAGGATTTGAGGAACTCTTGGAAAGCATTTTCTATCTCTTGCTGGTTGTGGAAGCATTCTGTCTGCAAAAAGTTGTCGAGATGATTGAAAAAGTGGTAGTCAGTTGGCGAGAAGTGAATATGGCAGATGAGGCAAAACTTCGTAGCCCAGTTGGTTCAACTTTTGAAGCATTGGTTGTGTGACATGCGGTCAGGTGTTGTCGTGGAGAAGAACTGGGCCCTTTCTGTTGACCAGTGCTGGCTGCAGACATTGTATTTTTTGGTGCATCTCATTGATTTGCTGAGCATACTTCTCAGATATAATGGTTTTGCTGGGATTCAGAAAGCTGTAGTGGATCAGACCCATAGCAGACCACCAAACATTGACCTTGACTTTTTTTTGGGTGCAATTTGGCTTTGCAAAGTGCTTTGAGGCTTTTTCTTGGTCTAACCACTGAGCTGTACTTTCTATTCTGTCTGTTAATGCTTCAGCACCACATTGTTTTAATGATTCTTTGTATTTTCATTACTCTTTTTAGTTTTCTAGATTGTCTCCTAAAAGTTTAATAATTTTTCTTTTCACATTTCAGTTGATAAAATAGCTAGATATGATCTTGTGTAGGATATGAAGTTTGTATTCCTAATTTTCTCTACCATGCTTGCTGAGTATAAATGAAGTTTGTCATGTATATATGTGGATCTTTCTGTGTCATAGCTTTAGAAGAAATCTAATAGCTGTAAGAGTACATTTCTCTTTTTGTTTCTTTTCTTAATGAGTGTCTTCATTTTTTTAGTCCTTGAGTCTTCAGTGTAAATTTAACAATCAGCTTCTCAAATATTATAAGAGAGTTCTGTTGGGATTTCGATTGGAGTTGCACTTAAACTGTGGAACAATTTGAGGAAAATTGACATTTCTGTTATATTGAAACTTGATACATGAACATTGTATAGCCTTTCATTTATTTAATCTTTCTGGTAAAAATTTTCTCCATTTCTTGCATGTATGCTGATACATTATCAAGTAAAACATATTTTCTAATAGTTTTTTGCTGATATGTAGAAATTAGTTATAAAAACGGTTGTATTGAGATATAATTCACTAGTTTAAACCATACAACTCAGCATATTTTAGTGTATTTACAGATGTGTGCAGTTATCATAGCAATGAATAAGGGAACATTTTCATCAGCTTACAAAGAAACCTTGTACATTTTAGCTATAATTCCCTTATCTCTCCATCCTCCGCTGTCCTAAGCAACTGCCAGTCTGCTTTCTGTCTTGTATGTTTGGCTATTGTAGACATTTCGTATAACAGAATAACTTAAGATGTGCTCTTATGTTAACATAAGATGTGACTTTGTTCACTTAGCATAATATTTTCAGGGTTCATCCATGTTATAGTATATATCAGTATTTCATTCTTCTTAATGCCTGAGTAATATTCCATTGTATTAATATATCACAGTTTATCCATTTATCTGTCAGTGGACATTTGGGTTCCCTCCATGTTTTGGCTATAATGTATTGGTATAATGTTGCCACACACATTCCTGTACAGGTTTTTGTGTGGATGTATGCTTTTATTTCTCCTAGGTATATATCTAGGAATGGAATTGCTGGGTCATGCGTAGCTCATGTTTAATCATGTATGTACATGCCAGACTGTTTTCCAAAGTGGCAACACCATTATACAATTTACAGTGTTGTATGAAGATTCTGCATAATGGCTTCCCTGGTGGCTCAGTCATTAAAGAATTTGCCTGCAGTGTGGGAGACCTGGGTTTGATCCCTGTGTTGGGAAGATCCCCTTGTGGAGGGCATGCAGCCCTCTCCAGTATTCTTGCCTGGAGAATCCCCATGGACAGAGGAGCCTGGTGGGCTGCAGTCCATGGGGTCACAAAGAATCGGACACAATTGAACGACTAAGCACAGCACACAGGAGGATTCTGATTTCTTCACGTCTTTGTTATTATTTGACCTTTTGATTCTAGCCATCCCATTGGTTGTGAAGTAGTATCTCAGATGATTTTTGTTTGCAGAATTTTGTTATAAACAATCTTATCAAGATCTTTTTTTCACAATTTATCTGTAAATTAATTTTTTAGTAGTAAGTCATCTGCAAATACTGTTTTACCTCTTCCTTTTAATCCTTATATCTTTCATTTTTAAAATGTGGTTTGTTATTCTAGTATCCCTGTCAATACAGTATTGAATGGCATCTTCACCTTGCTCTTGATCTTAAAGTGAATGCTTCCAGCATTTCGCTATGAAGTATGATGCTTATCACAGGATTTTATTGTTGTTACTGTCATTTATCAGGTTATAGAAGTTACCCATGATTCCCCAAGAGTTTTATGATGAGGGGATACTGAATTTTATCAAACTTTTTTCTTTATCTATTGAGATAGTCCTGTGTTTCTTTTCTTTTAATCAGCTAATTTCCAGTTTGCTAATTTTTATATGCTTTAAAATATTTAAAATATTTGCATTGCATGTTTAAAACTTTTTTTACATAGTGCCATGGAATAGGCCTGTGCCAAGAAGGACCTGTTCCTTGGAAAGTGTTGGGGTAAAATTTAAAAAAAATTAAAAATGCACATTTAAATTAAAATAATTTTTTGTTTGATAAAATACATATAACATAAAATTACCATCTTAACCATTTTTACCTGTACAGTTCAGTGGTATTAAATGCATTCATAATTTTGTGTAACAGTTATCACCATCTGTCTCCTTAACCTTTTTCATCTTGTAAAACTCTATGCCCATTAAACAATAGACCCCCATCTCTCCCTTACCCTTAGCCTCTGGCAGCTGCTTTTCTTCTTTCTGTCTCTATGATTTGGACTTCTCTTAAGTACCCCTCATTTAAGTGGAATCATACAGAATTTGTCTTTTAATGATTGGTCACTCCACCCTCCCACTCTGTGGTAACTACCGCTCTACTCTCTGTTTTCCTTAGTTTGTCCTTTTCAGATTCCATATATAAATGAAATCCTCTTCAAAAAGTTAAAAATAGAATTACCATACAGTCCAGCAAGCCCACTTCTAGAGGTATAGCTGAAGGAAATGAAACAGAATCTCAAAACAATAATTACACTTCTGTATTCATTACAACATTATTCACAGTAGACAAGATTTGGAAACAACCTAAATGTTCATCAGCAGATAAATGGATGAAGAAGATGTTGTGGAATATTACTTGGTCAGAAGAAGGAAGGAAATCCTGCTGTTTAGGACAATGCGAATGGACTGTTGAGGGCATTATGCTAAGTGAATTAAGTCAGAGAAAAAAGTCTTAATGGAGGATTCTCACTAGCATTTACTCAAAAAGCCATGTTTTGCCAGACCCCCCAGCCACTGCCACTTCCAAGTGGCCACTGTGGCAACTGCCACAGCACGTGGGCAGAACCCCCTCTCCCTCTCCTTGGCAGGAGGGAGTGTACCCAGCCTGCACTGGGGCCAAGAGCGGCTCCTTGGGGGCTTCCCTGGTGGCTCACATGGTAAATATTCTGCCAGCAATGCAGGAGACCTGGGTTCAATCCCTGGGTTGAGAAGATCCTCTGGAGAAGAGAATGGCAACCCACTCCAGTATTCTTGCCTAAAGAATTCCATGGACAGAGGAGCCTGGTGGGCTACACAGTACATGGTGTCACAAAGAGCTGGACATGACTGAGCGACTGACACTTTCACTTTCAATCCTTTCTAGATATATTAATTTTCCATTTTAGTAGTTAAAAAATTATTTTTTCTTTGACTTTTTGTGGATTTATTCAATTTTTTAAACCATTAATTCATATGCTTAGCTTATTAATTTTTAGTATAAAGCATCTAAGGCGATAGATTCCATAAAATTTGATATGTAGTTATCTTGTTACCATTAAAATTGAAGTATTTTGTAATTTCCTTCATGATTTTTTAATGTAATTCATGAACTCTTTTAAAATGTACTGTAAAAATTTTCAAATGTCTTGCTTTTTATTTTCATTGTTATTCATTTGCAATTTGATTGCATATGGTAAGAGAAAATGATACCAATACTTTGGCATTTGTTGAGGCTGACTTTATGGACTGGTACATGATCCCAAGCTTCAGAAATGTTCTCTGTGTACTTGAAAAGAATGTGTTTTCTTCAATTGTAGTTGAATGTATTTCATGCATATTTTATGTGTCCCTTAGGTCAAGCTAATTTATTATGCCATTCAAATTTTATGTTTCATTACTGAGTTTTTAATTGTGAAGTCTAACAGTTACAGAACAAGGCACGTTAAAACGTCTAAATATGATGATGGATTTGTTAATTTCCTCTTGATTCTGAGTGTTTGCTTTAGTTTTGAAATTGTTATTAGCTGCATACAAGTTGAGGATTTGTAGGTACCTAGAATTTAGAATTTTTATACCTTCCAGGTAATTTGAGCTATTTCTCATTATGTGGTTACTATTTCCATCTCTAGTAAGTTTTGTTTTTGACTTAAATTCTGTTTTGTGTGATATAGATAGGTTTTCTTTTGGTGAGTATTTTCCAGATATGTTCCTTTTTTTTGGTATGTCTCTTACTACCACATATAGTTGATTCCTTAATATAGTTTGACCGTTTTTATATTTTAACTGAAGATTTTAATCTATTAATATTTATCATCATGACAATTGGATTTATTTCTACTGTCTTGTGTGTTTTGTGTTGGTCCTACTTTATCTGCCCTATCCCTAACATGTTTTTTTTTGATCAAGATGTTTCCCCCTCCCCACCTTCTTTACTTCATTTTCCCACTGTATCCCACTTGGTTGGTTTTTATGCCTGTCATTTTTTTAAAAAATCCAGTCTGATGATCTCTGTCTTTTCATTGTTGTGGTTAATCTATTAACACTTAAAGTAATTATTGTTGTTATGGGTTTCAAAACCCAGTAATATTTTATTATCTGTTTTCTGTTTGTCCCCCTATTTTTCATTCTTTTCATATAGTAATTTTCTACCTTTTTAGTAGATTATTTGAAAAATTTTAAGAATTACACGATATTTAATCTATTGGCCTATAAGCTATACTTCATTGTCATATTGCTTTTAGTGGTTTCTCCAAGGATTATAATATATATTCTTAATGTTTAAGTCTAGTTACAGGTAATATTGTGTCACTTATATATACTTACATAAGATGTAGAAACCTTGTAACAATGTAAATCTAATTACTTCTTATTCTTTGTGTTACTAATCATCATGTACATTATATCTATGTACTTAAAAAATGCTCAGGAAACAGTTTTTGTTGAAATAATCACTTATATTTTAAACAGTTAAAGATGCGTATCTGTTTGTCATTTTCATTCATCCTGAGGAACTTCTTTGTGGTGTTTGTTGAAGTGAAGTTTTCTAGAAATGAATTTTTCTTAATTTTCTTTTGTCTGAGAATGTGTTTATCTTGCCTTCATATTGAATGATATTTTGAGTATATATAGAATTCTGGTTTAAATTTGATTTTCTAGCCTCCACAGTTTCAGATGAAAATCATCAATAGCTTGAATCATTGTGCCTCTGTATGTAATATAGTATTTTATTTTTCTCTGGGTATTCTGAAGACTTTATATTTGGTTTACAGTATTTAACTGTGATGTGCCTAGCATGGTTTTATTCATCTTTATTCTGGTTGGCATTTGCTAAACTTCTTAGATTTGTAAATTTATATTTTTTAACAAAGTAGAAAACATCTAGCCATTTTTCCTTCAAATGTTTTTTTCTGTTCCTTTCACTCCTCTTCCTTTCTGTACCTTCAGTTAGATATATGTCATAATTTTTGATACTGACCCTTATGCTTGAGTTTCTGTTAATTTTTTTTTCAAATTTTAGTCCCTCTGTTCTACCTTCAGTTTTATTCAGTTCCCCTTCTTTTATCCCCATTGTTTTCCAGCATATTCAATACATTATTTATTGAGACACTTGTATTTTTAAGTTTTTAAAAGTATTTTAAGGCTTTTCCATCCAGTTCCTTGTTTTAGTTCTCTGATGAGATAGTCCTGTCTTCTCCTTCACTGTAAGCATATTTTTCATGGTTTTAATAGCCTCTTTAAGATTCTTTTCTGCCAGTTCCAACATCAGAATCATCTATGGATTAGTATCCATTGCAGTTTTTTTCTTTTGAGACTGTCATGGGTTCCTCCCCCCCCCGCCTCCCCCCCCCCCCAGTATATTAAGTAATTTTTAAAGATTTTTGTTTTACTTTTAGCGTTAGTACAGAGCTTTCACCTCCAGAAGACATTTTGCTCTGTCTGGAGGCATGTATGGTCGTCACATCTGGAGTAGGAATGCTGCTTGAATCTAGAGGGCAGGGACAGAGACGCTGCCAAACATCCTACGATGCAGAGAGCAGCACCTCTGATCCTCACAAAAAAGGTCTGGTCCAAAAAGTCAGCTTTGCTCAGGATGAGAAACCCTGTCCTAAAGAAATTCATTGAGTGATGCTAATTTTATAATG
Source organism: Ovis canadensis (assembly GCF_042477335.2). NCBI lineage: Eukaryota > Metazoa > Chordata > Mammalia > Artiodactyla > Bovidae > Ovis > Ovis canadensis. The sequence continues at coordinate 32,344,626 of NC_091258.1, forward strand.
TTAGCTTTCTGAATAGCTAAGGGGAATCCCTTGTAAAATCCATTTTCTTTCATTGTTTATTCGTACAGGGATAACCAATTCTCTGCTAATATTGTTGTTCCAGAACCACATGGATAAATGTAATTTAAACTTGTCTTACCAAAGCAAATATCTCCATAGGTTTTCTTCTTTCTTCCTTTTTTTCTTTTTATTTCCAAAGATTACATTTGAGAGCTCAAAATCATATTAGTATAACCATCCTTTTTACCTACTTTATTGAATTTCTTTGAATTTTACGTTTTACAACTAAATATAATCCAGTAAATCAAGTAAGTTGGGAGGCTGGGGAAATCATTAGTTTAGTATTATAATTTAAGGAAGAAAAAGTACCTGAAATATGACATTACCTTATGTATAATTGATTGTGTTTTTCTGTTTGCTGTAGAATAAAGATTAGAAATGCCCCCACCCCCTTTTTTTAAACTCTAGAGCATTCTTTCTGTATACTTTTTCCATATCTCGATTTGGTTTGAAATGTAAATGAACTTGGGTTCTATAGTAACACTGAAGAAGAAAAGAAAAGAAAAAGCCACCATTTCTATTTTTCATGTGATGGAATTATGTATAAGCTGACAAAGAATTAATCTTTAGTAGTATTTATCTTCAAAAGCATTTACAATTATATTTTATTTAATTAGTGATGTAGGATTAAAATAATCAAAATTGCTTACATAAATCTCTTGGAAATCACTTGTCAGGCAAACTGTAATCTTACAGATCAGTGGCTATCATTGTCATTGTTACTGGCTCTCAGAGCAGTGACAAGCAAGGCAAATAATGCTTTTTTCCCCTTTTAAAGCTTGGTTTTCATGAACCCTGAATAGAAGATAATTAAGAATGATACCAGCTTTTATTACATAATACACCAATTATACTTTTTTGCCAACAAAATAAAGCCTGCGAATAGACTTTAAAAAGCAAAGTTGGCTAAATGAGAATTAGTTTCATTTATTTAAATAGGTCTTCATCTGTATTTCATGTCATCGTTAACACCCATTTCTTTAGAGAGAAAAAAATAGTTATAATGTCTCATTTAGTTCCTTATTTTTTTCTTGTCCAATTACCTTCAGTTGTAGGACAAAGTTATTTTCAGCCTTAAAAAAAGTTTTTGGAAGCAGTTTTACAGTTTATGAGATTGGGAAAGAATTCATCCTGTTCAATTGCTTGTTACAGTAGGCTTCTGAAAAAATATGTTTGACTAAAAATGCAGGCATCTTCAACTTGTAGAGCTTTTCCTCTCCCTGTTATTGTTTTAAAATGTTATTGTTTTAAAGGTTATGTTAAAAACCTCTAACATATCTAATTTGACTTTATATTCAGGTTCTTAAATCTGTTGTGATAAAGCATATCAATTAGTTCAGTTCAGTCTAGCTGCTCAGTCATGTCCGACTCTTTGCCACTCCATGGACTGCAGCATGCCAGGCTTCCCTGTCCATCACCAACTCCCAGAGCTTGCTCAAACTCATGTCCATAGAGTTGGTGCTGCCATCCAACCATCTCATCCTCTGTTATCCCCTTTCTCCTCTTGCCTTCAGTCTTTCCCAGCATCAGGATCTTTTCCAGTGAGTTAGTTCTTCACATCAGGTGGCCAAAGTATTGGAGTTTCAGCTTCAACATCAGTCCTTCCAGTGAATATTCAGGACTGATTTCATTTAGGATGGACTGGTTGGATCTCCTTGCAGTCCAAGGGACTCTTAAGAGTCTTCTCCAACACCACAGTTCAAAAGCATCAATTTCTTTGGCACTCTTTATAGTCTTTCTTTATAGCTTTCTTTATAGTCCAACTCTCACATCCATACATGACTACTGGGAAAATCAGTAGTTTTGACTAGATTGACCTTTGTTGGCAAGGTAATGACTGCTTTTTAATATGCTGTCTAGGTTGGTCATAGTATTTTTTTCCAACAAGCAAGTGTCTTTTAATTTCATGGCTGAAGTCACCATCTGCAGTGATTTTGGAGCCCCCCAAAATGAAGTCTGTCACTGTTTCCATTGTTTCCCCATCGTTTGCCATGAAGTGATGGGATCAGATGCCATGATCTTAGTTTTTTAAATGTTGAGTTTTAAGCCAGCTTTTTCACTCTCCTCTTTTGCTTTCATCAAGAGGCTCTTTAGTTCTTCTTTGTCTTCTGCCATAACAGTGGTGTCATCTGCGTATCTGAGGTTATTGATATTTCCCTTGACAGTCTTGATTCCAGCTTGTGCTTATCCAGTCCGGCATTTCGCATGATGCACTCTGCATATAAGTTAAATAAGCAGGGTGACAGTATACAGCCTTGATGTACTCTTTTCCCAATTTGGAACCAGTCTGTTTTTCTATGTCTGGTTCTAAGTGTATCAGTCAGTTAGTGCTAATCAATATCAATTAGAGCTTCCTCTAAATTTCTGCTTTTTTTAGTCTAGTCTGTGTTGTCTTCTTTAGTTTTGGGGGTTGGGAATGTAAGGCTAATTTTATTTTTTAGATTATGTACTACATTCACATTTGCACAGAATTTTCAAAGGGTGTATAAAACTTTTTCCTCTTAACATTGCCCCCCAACTACCTATTTTTCTTCTGTATCGTTCTTGGTTAATTTGTTTCTTTGTTGTTCAGTGTTTGCATGTTTTATGCATTTTGGGTACCTTGTTTTTATTATCTTAACAAATTTAATGAGTTTTAATTGACATAAAGTGCACATACTTTAAGTATATAGTTTGATATGTTTTTTCTATGTCTGGACCTGTGAGACCTTTACCACAATCAAGATAGTGAGCATGTCCATCACCCCAAGGTACCCCTTTGCTTCCTCCCTCCTCTGCCTGTTCCCTCCTCCAAAATTCATGTAATCATAGGATCTGCTTTCTGTTGGTATGCATTTGTCACATTTCCTAGAATTTTATATGATGGAGAATTCAGGATGTTCTCTCTCTCTCTCTCTCTCTCTTTTTTTTTTTTTTTGGTCTGACATTTCATTCAGTGCAATTATGTATTGACTCATCCATATGTCTTTCTTGTTGCTGAGAAGTATTCCATTCTATGATGTAAAATAGTATGTATATATTTTTCTGGGCCCCTGATTCTTGCTAATGTTTGGTCTTTGACCCAGGTTCCTTACACAGAGCTCCTAAAGCTCCTGTAATTTCCTGAGTGGTAGGAGTGTCTGACACAGAGCTTCTAAAATCCTTTGGAATTTCCTGGGTGATAGAAGTGTCTTTTGTTCTTATGAAGTGATTTTTGGTGGGCTTCTAGAAGGGGGACTGGTCACTGCAGAGATGAAGCTGTGTTTAGAACTTTCAGCCAGAACCCCATCCTCTGGAGAGGGGAGATGAGCTGGAAACTGAGTAAACAATCAGGCGTGCCTATCTGGTGAAGTCTCTGCAAGCATCCCCATACTATGAGGTTTTGAGAGCTTGTCGGTTACTGAACCCATAGAGGTCTGGGAGGGTGGCATGCCTAAATAGGGCATGGCAGCTTTCTGCCTCTTCCCTATTTTTTGTCTGTGTGTATCTTCATCTGGCTGTTTACCTATATCATTTATTATACCCTTTATAATAAACTGATGAATGTGTTTCCCAACCCAGGGATCGAACCCAGGTCTCCTACATTGTAGGTGGATTCTTTCCTGGTGGACTGAGCCACCAGGGAAGCCCAAGATTACTGGAGTGAATAACCTATCCCTTCTCCAGGGGATCTTCCTGACTCAGGAATTGAACTGGGGTCTCCTGCATTGCAGGTGGATTCTTTACCAGCTGAGCTACCTGGGAAGCCATATCGTTCATTAGATTCTTTTTAATAAACTGGTGAATGTATTTTCCTGAGTTCTGTGACCCATTCTAGTAAATTGTTGAACTCAGGGAAGGGGTTATGGGAACCCTGATTTATAGCTGGTGGGTCAGTATTACTGGGGACAATGTGTTACTTGCAATGTGTCTGAATTGGGGGCAGTCTTCTGGGATTGAGTCCTTAACTTGTGGGATTTGCTACTAATGTAAAGAATCTGCCTGCAATGTGGGAGACGTGGGAAGATACGCTGGAGGAGGGCATGGCAACCCACTCCAGTATTCTTGCCTGAAGGATCCCTATGGACAGAGGAACCTGGCTGGCTACAGTTCATAGGGTCGCAAAGAGTTGGACACACTGAGTAAGCAGCAGGTGGATCTTGTCAGAACCAGATTGAATTGTAGAACACCCAGCTGGTGTCACACCTTAGTGTGGGGAAACTCCTCATATATTTGGTGGCCAAAAGTGTCAAAATTGTTGTGAGAGTGAGAGCAAAAGGAAAGATGATATGTTTTCCCTAATAGCATAAGGATATGCCAATTTGTTTCTTCATTCACTTGTTGATGGATATTTGGCTTGTTTATAGTTTGTGGCTATTGTAAATAATGCTGCTATGAAAATTCACATGTAAGTCTTTGTATGGACATAGTTATACATTTTTCTTGGGTAAATATCCAGATGTGGAATGGCTGATACTATCCTAGGTGATTGTTTAACTTTAAAAATAAAACGAAACAACAGCAACCTGCCAAACCTTCTTTCCGAAGTGGTTGTACTATTTTATATGCCTAGCGGCAGTGTATGAGAATTCCAGCTTTGGTATGTCCTTGCCAGCACTTGGTATGGCCAGTTTTATAAATTTTAGCTATTCTAATAGTTGTGTAGTGGCACTAATTGTAGCTTTAATTTGCATTTTCCTGATGACAAGTGATGTTGAACTTCTTTTCATGTACTTGTTTGTCATTTGTTTATCTTCCTTGGTAGAATACCTATGCAAATCTTTGACCAATTTCTTATTTATTTAATTTTGGGGTTTTGAGAATTCTTATACATCAGAATATAAGCCCTTTGTCAGATATATGATTTGAAAATATTTCAGATTATTATAGATTTGCATTTCAGATTATTACAGATTTACATGCAGTTTTAAGACATAATACGGAAGGATCTTGTGTACCCCTTACACAGTTTTCCCCAAAGGTAACATTTTATAGAATTAGAGATCACAACCAGGGTGTTGACACTGATGTAGTCAAGATACAGAGCATTCTCATTACCACAAGGATCCTTTATGTTGCTTTTTTATTGTCACTCTGTCTCTCTTGTCTCCATCCTCTCCTTAATTCTGGCATCCGCTAATTTGTTCTTCATTTCTACAGTTCTGTCAATTCCAAGAATATTACATAAATAGAGTTGTACAGTATTAACCTTTTGAGATTGGCTTTTTTCACTCAGCATAATTTTCTAGAGATTCAGCCATGTTGTGGGTATCACTGACTTACTCCTTTTTATTGCTGAATTATATTCCATGTTATGGCTATGCCACTGTTTATTTAACAGTTTTCATATTGAAGAACATCTGAATTGTTTCCAGTTATTAGCAGTTATAAATAATGTTTATAAATACTTGTGTAGAGGGAACACAGTAAACATAAAGTCTTCATTTCTCTTGTATGGTGTCCAGGTGTGCAGCTACTGGTCGTGTGGTATTTGCATGTGGTTTTTTTTTTTTTTTTTCCTAGCGTGCCTGTACCATTTCACATCCAACAAGCTATGAGTTATCCAGTTTTTCATGAGTGTTTGGTGTTGTCACTGTTTTTTGTTTTAGCTATTCTGAGATGTGTGTAATCATATCTCACTGTGGTTTTAATTGGATGGCTTATGATTGTTGATTATCTACTTTCCTGTATCAGTTGCTGTCTATGTATCTTTAGTGAATTGTGTTTTCATCTCTTGTCCATGTTTTCATTGGATTTTTGCCTTTTCACTGTTGAATTTTGAGACTACTTTATATATTCTAGATACTGGTTCTTTGTTGGATATGTGGTTTGCAAGTATATTTTTCCCCAGTCTGTAGCTTATCTCTTCATCCTCTTAGTAGAGTCTTTCACAAAGCAAAAGATTTTGATTTCTATGAGGTCTGATGTTTCTGGCTGTTATTTTAATTTCTTCCCTGTTCCCTTCTTCTTCTCTTGCTCTCTTCCTTTGGGGTTTGATGACTTTGCTTAATGGTATGGTAATATTCCTTTCTATTTGTCTTTGTATAAAGAGGTTTCTGTTTTTCATTTTTTTCGCCAAGTGTGTTTGTAATTTCTTATTGAAGCATTTATATCATGATTGCTTTACAGATCTTTGTCAGATGATCATCTGTCATCTCAGTGTTGGGTTTTATCTTCTTGACATCTTCCTGTTTCTTGATATATTGAATGATTTTTAGTCGAAACTTTGACAGTTGGGTAGTATATTCTGAGTGCCTAGATCATATTTCAGAGAAAGCAATGGCACCCCACTCCAGTACTCTTGCCTGGAAAATCCCATGGATGGAGGAGCCTGGAAGGCTGCAGTCCATGGGGTCTCTAAGAGTCCGGCATGACTGAGCGACTTTACTTTCACTTTTCACTTTCATGCATTGTAGAAGGAAATGGCAACCCACTCCAGTGTTCTTGTCTGGAGAATCCCAGGGACGGAGGAGCCTGGTGGGCTGCCGTCTCTGGGGTCACACAGAGTCGGACACGACTGAAGTGACTTAGCAGCAGTAGCAGTAGAAGATCATATTTAATCTTTGATTTTGCTGTTTCAGGTTACACGTGTCTTCTTATAGTCAGGTAGAGGCAGAAGTCCAGATTCCTCACGTGGCCTTTGTTGGAGTGGGTGGGGCCACTGTATTTGGCTGCAGTGCAGTGATTACTGTCTATAAGTTTCTGTCTTACTAGGATTTGTCTTTTCTTATTCTTTGACTAATGGGAGTACATCTTTGTTGGTTTTTGTTTTTTTTTTTTTGGTCTGTGCCTCTTGGCATTTCCAGGTTGCTGGCTTCTTCAGCTCTAAGTCTGAGTTGTATGAGACAATAAGAAAACCCAAGGAAATCTCGTGTCATTTCTTAGGTCCTGTGCTGCCTAGCTGATCTGCCTTCTCTTCTTCACCTTTCAGAGTCTTCTCAGTTTTGTTTTATATGTTACATCCAGAGTTTTTAGTTGTACTTATCAGGAGAAATAGAAAAAAGTCCATCTACTTATCTTTCCAGAAGATCAAATTGCACCTTAAAGAAAAAGAGCTCTAACAGTAGAATTTAGGGATGATTTCATATTAGTGTATCAATTGCATGCTTAATATTTTGCTTAAATTATTGCATTGTATTTCATTTTATAAATGTATCATAATTTTTTAACCAGTCCCCTCCTGATGGACATTAATGCTGTTTTCAGTCTTTTGCTTGTATAAATAGTGCTTCAGTGAATAATGTCGTATGTATATCACATATATGTATCAGATTTCATGTATCCACTATAGCTATAAGACAACTCATCATCCATATCATCTTAGGAAGCTATGTGTTCATTTGATAGAAGAGTCACTTTTTCCTGGAGGGAATTAGAGTTTTTCATTTTAGACAGGTCTCAGTGTAAAAAAGTCACCCTTGTATGATACATGCTACATCTGTCTTCCTACAATTTCCCTGGTGAATTCTAGTTCTAACTGGGGATGAAGTTAGGACAAATCCAGCTCTCTTTCCTTATAACAGCCCTCAGATATTCAAAGATGAATGTCTTTGACACCTATATCTTCTGTTCTCCAGCCTAAATTGAAGATACCCTCCGTCACACTTGGACAGCTAGAGGTGAACAAACTATCATCATCTGTATGTGGACTGATCGTTGCAGTAGAACAGGACTTATGCAGAAAGATTCGGGGACAGCCCCATCATAGTTTGAATTATATTTTCAGATGTAACCATAGTGCCTTCCTTGCCTGGAGTTGGTAGCATTTCTTAACTGAATGAATGTCTTATAAACTAATGAGTTAATGATTCCTGAACTTATGCTTAACTTAAATCCCCAGTTTTTTTCACATTTACTTCTGCTTCTGATTCTATACTTGTTTGTTTACTTTGGGGGATAGATGACAGGACTTTACATTTGTCCCTGTTTGACTTCATGTCATTAGAGCTATCCAGCTATCCAGTCTTCCAACATTTTCAGATTGTTTCGGATACTAATTCTGTTCTTTCGTGTTTTGTCTCTCAGTATCATGTCATCTGTAGTGCTTGTGTGCTGCCAATATACTTATCTGAGTATTTAAATGGGATATGTTATATTTAGATTTACATAAAAATATTCATAAAATCTTTAAAAAAGAGAATTTCCTGGAAGTAAACTTGCCTGGATCTGAGGGTATATGTACTTTACATTTGATAGTTGTTGCTAAGTAGCATTCTGTAGAAATTGTCAGTCTGAATCATCCTGAATGTTGTCTGCACAGGCAGGACTCCTCTCATATGAGACAAATAGAGCCCGAAAGGTTATTTTGAAGCACTAGATCATAGCATGCAACTCTGATGTTATTTTATGGACCTTCCAGGATTTCAAGAACATTTTTTGTAAAAAATTATTTAAAGTATAAGGAAAATATAATCTTACCTTAAGAAAATTTTTGTATAGTTGCTGTGTATGGTATTTGTTAATATGTTTGGTAATTGGGTTTTATAGTTCTTCATTCTACCCAAGTAAACTTAGATTTTCTTCAGTAGACTTTTCTGTCTATATTAAATTCTCATTTGGGTTTAAATTATGCTCTTGTGGCTGCTGATGTTAAGCAGTACATCAGTTGAGCAGTTTTTCTCAATTTAGTGGGTCATTCAAATTTGCAGACATTTCTTGTGCTTTGGTTGTTATTGTTCACTAGTTATTTGTTATGATTTTCAACCCAAGTTTCCCCCAAGGGATTTTTTCTTTTTCTGATAAATCAACAAGAGTGATAGGCAGGCTACTAATTTTATCATTCTGAATGCAGTCCTGCTGTCCATGCATGTACACACACACACACACATGCACACGCACACGCACACACACACATATAAAATGGGTACTTTTGGCTTCATTTCTTTTCTCAATGCAATGTCCATGTTGTTGTGTATTCTTTTTATTGCTGTGTAACATCCCACTGTGTGAACAGACTAGTTTATTCTTCTACAGAATGCATTGTTCCAGTTTTAGGTCATTATGAATAAGGCTGCTATGAACATTTTATACATGCCATTTGGTGAACATATTGTTTTATCTCTTCTAATATCTTTTAATCAAGATTATATTAATCTCTCAAAATTGTCTGCCAAATTTATTCCTCACTTTACCTTTTCATACTTACCTTTTCCTGAGATGATAATCTCTTAAAATTTATATAAAGTAAATGGCTGGATCATTAATATAAATGTGACAAGTCAGAATTTGTTGTTTGTTGTTCATTTGCTCAGTTGTGTCCGACTCTTTGTGACCTCGTGGACTGCACCATGCCAGGCTTCCTTGTGCTTCACTATCCTTCAGAGTTTGCTCAGACTCACATCCACTGAGTAGGTGATGCCATCCAACCATCTCATCCTCTTGTTGCCCCCTTCTCCTCTGGTGTTCACTCTTCCAGCATCAGAGTCTTTTTCAGTGAGTCAGCTCCTCACATCAGGTGGCCAAAGTATTGGAGCTTCAGTATCAAACCTTCCAGTGAATATTCAGGGTTGATTTCCTTTAGGATGGACTGGTTGGATCTCCTTGCTGTCCAAGAGACTCTCAAGAGTCCTCTCCAACACCACAGTTCGAAGGCATCAGTTCTTCAGCACTCAGCCTTCTTTTGGAGAAGGAAATGGCAACCCATTCCAGTATTCTTGCCTGGAAAATCCCAGGGATGGGGGAGCCTGATGGGCTACCGTCTGTGGGATCGCACAGAGTCGGACACGACTGAAGTGACTCAACAGCAGCAGCAGCAGCCTTCTTTATGGTCAAACTCTCACATCCGTACATGACAACTAGAAGAACCTATAGCTTTGACCATATGGACCTTTGTTGGCAAAGTGATGTCTCTGCTTTTTACTGCACTGTCTAGGTTTGTCATAGCTTTTCTTCCAAGGAGCAAGTATCTTTTAATTTCATGGCTTCAGTCACCATATGCAGTGATTTTGGAGCCCAAGGAAATAAAGTCTGTCACTGTATCCATTGTTTCCCCATCTGTTTGTCATGAAGTGATGAGACCGGATGCCATGATCTTAGTTTTTTGAATGTTGAGTTTTAAGCCAGCTTTTCATTCTTCTCTTTCACTTTCATCAAGAGGCTTTCTACTTTCTATAGCCTTAATGAATTTGTAAGACTACTATGAAAATGCTACTTTTTTGTTGGAAAGGGATTGTTGTTATTACTGTCATTATTTGCTTGATTGTTTCTCTTTTATAAGAATTTCCTTTTATCTTTTTTAAAAAAATATGTTTACTGTTTCAGAGAGCGTGACACAGGAAAGGAGGCCTCCCAAACTTGCATTTATGTCAAGAGGTGTTGGGGACAAAGGTTCATTCAGTCATAATAAACCAAAGGCTACAGGTACGGGTTAATAAAATACAGGTCTTATTTATATGATTTTTGATTTGCCATAGATTAAAAAATGTTGAAAAGTATTACTCCTTAATGTATATATATATTTTCTTCTTTCAGATATTTTTAGTAGTTTACTAAACAAGTTTATAGATGGTGTTGCTTAAGCCAAGACTTCCCAACCTTTTTTAATTAATGAAAATTTTCCTGTGAGGACCTGTGTCTTTTTCTGGTCCATATAAGCTGATTTTTGGAATCCCCTACTTGCAACATTTGTATATATAGCTTATGTGTGACTCAGTCACTTAGTCGTGTCTGACTCTTTGCAACCCTTATGGACTGTAGCCCTCCAGGTTTCTCTGTGCATGGAATTCTTCAGGCAAGAGTACATTCCCTTCTCCAGGGGATCTTTCTGACCCAGGGATCAAACCCCGGTCTCCTGCATTGCAGGTGGTTCTTTACTGTTTGAGCCTCCAGGGAAGCCCCTATATATAGTTTATAGTTGCACTGTACAAAATAATCTTTTATGGGTAATGTTATATAGGATAAAGTATACTAGAGATTATGTGAACTTTGCTAATAGAAGTGGCACAAGTTAAATTCCAAACTGCTAAGCAAAATTTTTGTCTTTCTCCCAGAAACTCCCTCACAGTACATGTAGAGTTCTTAGTTGTTTTTTGTTTCGCTTCCACATAGGTCATAGATTTATTAGGTGATAGTTATGTAAGCCAAACAGCTCATTTAAAAGGTGGCAAGAACTGTTCTAAACCCATATATAGATTAGGAAAAGATTATTTTTCCCTTGGTTTCAGTTCATTAAAAAGAAATTGTACTCTAAGAAATATTTTATGTGGCATTGGACCCTGAGAGACTTTGAATTAAATAAAATACATAGGCTGTAGTATTTTTTATGTTAACCTATGAATCTAGATAGATAGTTCAACTTGCTGCTCTCACTTAAATATAAATAGCCTAAAGATTTTAAGACACGTGTGCTACTTTTGTTGCAGCAGATTTTAGTTATAGGAATGAAGTATAGAGTTATCTGCTTTAAATTGAAAAAGAAATCAGATGTATATGGGTTCTAAAGACACCACTGCTCTCAACTATAGCATGTCCTCTTAGTACTAGGACAGGGGAATGTCTTGCCCTATCTGTAATATAGCTACGCTAATGTTTTCTTACATTTAATAAGTCTAGTGCATAAGAATACTGCTTCACTTTTCCAGAGACATGAAGAAACCCAGCAAGGAATTTGTTAACTAACAATTCCAAAATAGTTAAACTTTAAATCTTTTAAACTTAATAAGTAAAATTGATTTATATACATTTGAAGAACTTTTGAGGGCAGCTGTTTTAGAGTAAGAGGTTAAATTTGTGAACGAAGAGATTTGTCAGATGAAACTGGGGAATGATGATTTTTGACATTTGGAAAAAAGCCATAGTACATGAGGTGATTATTTTTTAAGTAGTTTTTTTTTTAAAGGTAGGCTTTTCTTTTATATTGTCTACTCTTATATTGTCTCTTGCACTGAACAATCTTTTTGATGTTGCAAAAATGGTTACCAAATTTTTCAAAGCTGAAGACACAAATAAAATATATTGTGTTTGCATACATCTGTTGGTTCTATAATTGTGATACCATATGCATATTAATTTCTCTTATGGAAAAACTTTCACATCATATTGGCTTTATTTTTAAAAGAAATTCTTCTTGTTCCATAGGATCTACCTCAGACCCTGGAACTAGAAACAGATCTGAATTATTTTATACCTTAAATGGGTCTTCTGTTGACTCACAACCACAATCCAAATCAAAAAATTCATGGTACATTGATGAAGGTAATCTGTAATTTTAGTGTTTTTTTTTTTTTAATAATGATTCTGTCCTTTTAACTTACCAGAGAGAAAAATAGCTTTTCATCAGTGTATGTAGTTTTTGGGAACAAAATGAGTAGACCATAAAACTTTCTTTATTGATAGTGCTGAATTAAAATATTGTAGACAGTTTGAATGACACTGCTATAAAGGTTATTGCAATATTTAGAAAATGTATCAGCAGCTTGTTTTTTTCACTTCATTCATCTGCTTAAGGTAGAAGATCTCTAGAATCAATTGAATTGTTTAAAGACTTCTTGCTCTCTTGATATCCTTAAACACTGCTTTTAAAAAACCCTACTTTCCCTTGGTTCCAGGATATCACTTTCTTCTGGTTTATTCTTTTTTTGTTGTTGTTGTTGTGCATCTGTTCAACAAATATTTATTGAATGCTTTCTGTGTTCCAGAAACAGATGTAGAATTTCAATCTTGATGAGCATAATAAAAGCATATGATGCATCCTTAAATTAGAAAATAGAAATAATTTAGTTGTAAAAGAACATTGTTTCTATCATTGTTTTGCTTATATAGTTTAAAAGCTATTCTCTGCAACATTTGATTCATTTATTTTAAAAAAAAAAAAAGCAAATACTGAGTATTTTCTTAGTGGCTGTGAATCCAGCCATGGAAAAGACTAACGAAGTTCCCAGTTATAGGCAGCTTATATTCTAGTTGGTATGATAGACAATAAATGTATAGACACATAAGATGATAATCAACTGTGACATGTGCCATGAAGGAGACACACAAGGTGATAGCAGCTGGTAGGAAGCCGGCTCCCAGAGGGTGGTTTGGAAAAGGTTCTTTGAGGAAATGATATTTATGTGAGATCTGGATGGTATGAATGAACCTACCAGAGAAAGAGCTTGAGAAGAGCATTCTAGGCAGAGGAAATAGCAAAGAACCTGAAGTGAGAAATTTTTATATCTGCGGAACAGGAAGTAGGGGCAGGCCAGAGTGACTGCAGCAGGGTAAGCAAGAAGAGGTGTATGAAACGAATCTGGAGAGGCAGGCAGGAGCCAGATCATCTAGAACCTAATAAGTATTGGTGAGAAGCTTAGTATTTATTGAAAGAATACTGGAAAGCCATTGAAGGTTTTAAACAGGGGAATGACACAAGATCACGTAAGATCTTTAAATTTTAAAAAGATCTCACTAGTTGTTGTGTGGTAATTAGATTGGCAAGTAGAGGGCGGAGAGACCAGGTGTCACTGGCTGCAGTGTGAGGGATGATGGTGGCCTCGACTGTGGAGATAATGGTAGAGGGTAAGAGTGTTGGACACATTGGGGATATATTTTGGAGACAGAAACAAGACTTTGCTTTATGGAACTGAGTGTTGGGCTTGGAGGGTTGAGAGTTTGGAAAAGAAAAGAATTAACTTTAAAATAGATCAAATATGAGTAAAGAATCTTAAATGAGTTAAAGTGTTAAGTATAGTAAATACCCTTGTAGTCACTACTCACTTTAAGAAAAAGAACACATTATCATTCCCTTTGAAATCCCCTTGGCACCTCTTCCTAGTGTCACCCCCTGCACTCTCCTCTGAGCTACCATCATCTTTAATTTAGTATTTATCATTCTCTTGGTTTTCATGATCTCTTTATGAGTTTGTCTATCTAAATAGCATACTGTTAGTTTTGCATGGTTTTGAGTTTTATATGCAAGGAATCAGACTGCATGGATATCGTGTTACTGTCTTCCTCAACATTATGTTCTTAAGAGTCATCCAAATTGTAGTATGTGATTATGATTTATTAATTTTCATTGCTGTATATCATTCCATTCCATTTCATTGCTGTGAAATATTTAAATATACCACAATGTAATTGTCTCTTCAGCCATTGATGGACTTTTGGATTGATTTTATTTTCTTGCTATTATTGACAACTCTGCTGTTAACATTCTTATCCATGTCTAGAGTATGTTCCTAGGAGTGGAACATAGGAGTAGGAACATGTTCCTACTATATGTGCATGGAATATGCACATCTCTCCTTTACTACATAGTGCCAAAGTGTTTCCCAGCATAGTTATGCCAGTTCACACTCACATCAGCTTTGTGTAAGGGTATCATTTACTTGTCATTCTCACCAATAGTTAATGTTCTAAGATCTTTGCCTTTTGAAGTGATATCTCATGTTGGTTTTGACTTTCTTTTATTGTGTTTCCTAATGAGGACAAAAATATTTTCATTGATTTGTTGGTGATTTATGTTTCTTTTTCTATGAGTTGCCTTTATGAGTCTCTCTTGGAAAGAGAAATTTTTTTCTGGTCTTTCTTAAAAACTTGATTTATAGACCCTTTTCAAATACTAATCCTTTGTCAGAAATAAGGATTACAAATATTTTCTCCTTATTTGTGGCTCTTATTTTTATTCTTGCTACAATGCTTTTTAGTGAACAAGTAGCTCTCAATATTATTGTGGTCATACTTGTCAGACTTTTCCTTTATGATTGTATACTCACGTTTAAGATATTTTCTCTACCCTAAAGTCACAAAGACCATTCTTCTTTATTCTCTTCCCAAATTTGTAGTTTTGCATTTGATGTCTTTAAGCCATTTGGAAATGGTTTTTTTGTAGAGTATGACAGAAGAGTTTCAATTTAATTAAAAAAATATAGATAATTGATTATCCCAGCACTGTTTATTAAGACGTTTGTTCTTTCAATGCTGATTGGCAGTGCCTGCTTGGCAATTATGTTAGTTATTTTAATGAAGCAGCTTTTGAATTTGGTCTCTTAATTCACTGATTCCTGTTTTTGTGTTTATTCTTTCTCCTTGACTACTTTTTGGGAGGTTATTCTGTTGTTTTTCTAACTTATTAAGTTCTATGCTGAGTTTATTAAAATTACCTTACCTTTTTGCTAAAATAAACTACAAAGTTTATACATTTCATTTATAAGTATTACTTTAGTTGTATTCCACCAGTGTTCATTTTTTCTCTTCCTTTTTTTCCTTTATTTTAAAAACTTACTTTATTATTTCTTCTTTGATTCATTAGTTAGAAGTGTCTTTCTTAAATTTTTTGCTGTCTTTTTTATATTAGTTTTTGTAACTTGATTGTATTTTGGACAAAGAATGTAACTTATACAGTTCCAATCAATGCTATATTTTTTTGGTTTGAGTAATTGGGAGCCATTCACTGAGGCAGAAAAATTTGGAAGTGGGGAAGGAGAATCAAGAGTGCTGACTTGGAGACAGTAAGTTTGCAGTGCTTATGAGAATCATACTAGAAGAGGTCTGGTGGGCAGTTGGACTTATGTATGTACATTATTCTTGGATATGTTTATCTAATTAAGAATAATTTTTTATAGTTGCTGAAGACCCTGCAAAATCACTTACAGAGATTCCTCCAGACTTTGGACACGCTTCACCACCACTGCAACCTCCTTCCATGAACTCACTCTCCAGCGAGAACAGATTTCATTCTTTACCATTTAGTCTGACAAAGATGCCCAACACCAATGGAAGTATTAGCCACAGTCCACTCTCTCTGTCAGTTCAATCTGTGATGGGTGAGCTGAACAATGCCCCTGTGCAGGAGAGTCCACCCTTGGCCGTATCTTCTGGTAACTCACATGGCCTGGAAGTGGGCTCGTTGGCTGAGGTCAAGGAGAATCCTCCTTTCTATGGGGTAATCCGCTGGATTGGTCAGCCACCAGGCCTCAATGAAGTATTAGCTGGACTGGAACTGGTAATTAATTTGACCTAAAAATTGTATTTCTTTTCCATCTGGGGTTTTGTACAGAATTTTCCTTATTATATTTTTTTGGTGAAATATTTTATTTGTCAAAAAGCCATCACTAGAGAAAAATTTTATTACGAATTGCCTGACTTCCTTTGCCACCAGTTAAGCATATGATCCTCTTGTTCGTGATGTTAGTTTGATGTATGTTCAAGGAATGAAAATAGATGTTTAGGCTAATGTGTTTAGGCTCATTATATTAAACAGAATACGGTAAGGAAAGCAAATTTTTTTTATCAGTTTTTCTTTTTCTTTTTTTTTCTTAACCTTCCTTCTACAATCAGTTCCAATGTTTATATCATTGACTTTAAGATTAATCACCATTTTAAGTGACATTTTGAAATCTTTCATTGTGGGAAAGATTTTGGAAATTAGAATATTGCTTGACATTTCATAATCAGGAAAGAGAATTTGAGTACACTTAGGTTTTATTTAAAAATGTTTCTTATCTTTTAATTTGTTGGTTTGCAGGCTATGGAATGCTAATTTTTCTTTTTGAGTGGTTAAAATAAATAGCTTTGTTTGCCCTTCTCTCCCTACTAGTTTTAATGCTTTTGGAAATGGTGCAGAAAAGTCAGTGAACCAGGGAAGGTTTAAGCATGTATTCAAAAGGGAAATACACTGAGGATTTTATGCTGAAATAAGGCATTAATTTCTCAAATTGTTAGTCATGGGCAGAAACACTAATTAGTCAACCCCCTTTTTCTGATGAAGTTCTCAGGACAGGTGTGACAAGGGAGTTCTAAGAAAAGGTTAACTTAGTTAACCCTAAGATAAACAGGTCTTAGTTCTTTGTATATGTCTTTGCAAGATGCAGAATAATGCATGTCTAAGCTTCTTTTTTTTTTCAGGAAGATGAATGTGCGGGTTGTACAGATGGAACATTCAGGGGCACTCGCTATTTCACCTGTGCCCTTAAGAAGGCGCTGTTTGTTAAACTGAAGAGCTGCAGACCCGACTCGAGGTTTGCGTCCCTGCAGCCAGTTTCCAATCAGATCGAACGCTGTAATTCTTTAGGTATTTGCCTGCCTTTCATTTATTTACCAATCTGAAATGATTCTAGTTCTAATCTCATGTCATTTTGCAGTAGATAGTAGTAACAGTGTTTCTTTCTTTCTTGCCAGTGTTCATCAGGCTTTTAAATCAGGAAAAAAAAAAGATTATTTGGTCCATAAGAAAGTTACATTTATTCTAAGAGGGGCCATTTAAGAAAAAGTAATAGCCAGGAAACTGTGCTTGAGACCTTAAAAATTGAGAAATAGTGGGATTTATTTTTCCCTTTCTGTTTCTTACAGACATTTAATTTTCAACAACATTTAATATTCAACAACTCAGGAGGTAGAGATGGAAATATGGCCTTTTTTGTATGGCACTGATTTTCATCTCTTTGTATTGTTCAAGTACGTTAGTCAGCATATCTTATCAAGAATGACTTTCTTCTCAGTGTATTGTCTAAGTACCTCAATAAGCATATCTTATCAAGAAGTCAGCATTATTAGAAGAAGTAGTTTTAACTGCTTGATGAAGGGCTGATCCTTTCATCACTTATAGTAGGTGGCAGTTTCCTGATACTGACCCTTTCCAGTTTTGTATCGTCATGGTGAAGCATCTTGAGGGTTAAACAGGTAAAAATAGGAAAATTATTTTTATGAAAAACATGTTTTCTTACAGTAGAAATAGTGCTTTAAAACTTTTTGTTTTCTTTTCCAACTTGAAAAATGAAACATCTTCAGACAAAATATTTGGGAAACAAAATAGTTTGCTTGGCAAAGATGCTTTTTTACATTGCTCAATATTCTAAAGTGTTTTTTAAATTGTGGAAGAAGTAAGGTTGAAAATGAATGTTAGCTTTTTTTTATAAGCCAGGCTGAATAACAATTAACCAAAACCTACCTTTAATTTAGTTTTAAATTGAGTAATAAATTGTGTGTCAAAATACAAAAAGATATTTTTAAGTGAGGAAATATGTATGGGAATATATACTAGATTAGCTTAAAAGAGTTGTTTTCGTTTTTATCTTTGCAGCATTTGGAGGGTACTTAAGTGAAGTAGTAGAAGAAAATACTCCACCAAAAATGGAAAAAGAAGGTTTAGAGATAATGATTGGAAAGAAGAAAGGTATCCAGGGTCATTACAATTCTTGTTACTTAGACTCCACCTTATTCTGGTAAGTTTAAAATTAATGCACTAGGAATATAATACCACGGGGGCAGGTATGTGTGTGTGTGAGAGAGGGAGGGAGAAGGAGGGAGAGAGATGGAGGAACTGCCAGCTGGCTCTGAATGGAGAAACTGGGGGCTCGGGTTCAGGAAAGACAGGGAGAAGGAGATCAGCCCTGGGATTTCTTTGGAAGGAATGATGCTAAAGCCGAAACTCCAGTACTTTGGCCACCTCATGTGAAGAGTTGACTCATTGGAAAAGACCCTGATGCTGGGAGGGATTGGGGGCAGGAGGAAAAGGGGACGACAGAGGATGAGATGGCTGGATGGCATCACCGACTCGATGGACGTGAGTTTGAGTGAACTCCGGGAGATGGTGATGGACAGGGAGGCCTGGCGTGCTGTGATTCATGGGGTCGCAAAGAGTCGGACACGACTGAGCGACTGAACTGAACTGAACTGAACTGAACTGATATGCTCCTGGGAAACTACTGAGTATTGTTTTCTGTGCCTGTATCCGAAAAATGAGTACAAGAAGTCATGCACTGAATGATGGATAAGAGGAAATGGTGGTGTTACAGGTGGAACAGATATTCTGAGTGTATGTGGGAAGGCAAAGGACTGAAAAGAATAAGTACAGGATCTTTGTGCACAAATCAAATAACAGGACTTTCCATAAGTCATTGACTGATTTGGGTGTTTGTTTTACTAGGTAGAGGCAATCATAAATCTGCTTTAAAGAATTATTTTCAGTAGAAGCAGTTGCCCTTGTTTATGTAGTTTATTCCAAAGTTGAACAATTTAACATGGCAAAAATTTTTATGCTCTGAAGATTGAACCAAGTATAGTGCTAGTTAAATTGAGCATAACCTGCCAGCTTGGTACAGCCATGTTGTAAGAAGTAGGAAGTTAATAAGATGTTAAAATTTCAAAGGCAGGAAGAAGAATAAGTGGAGGGCCATTTTGGGGGCAGAATATTTTCAGTCTCTCTGAAGTGTTGACAAAAGCAAGAATTGATGTAGTATTCTTCAGATTTTATGATAAAACTGTGTTAGCCAAATTTTCTTTTTTCTTTGATGTTAGCATGTAACTGCTGTTAGTCCCAATTGATTTAAAGTAATTTAGGTCTCTGCAAGAGGGTGTGATGAGAAAGAAGTATAATATCTAGAATGGGTTGCGTATTGGCAATGTTTTTACCTTGGGAGGTTAGTTTCCAGACTTTCTTCTCTGTTGTCTATTTGTTAACTCAGATCTGTAGGCTTTCTTTCAGTTTTGGCAAAGAACTTTTTACCCAATAGGTATATTTTTATCCTTTAACACTGTCAATCAACAGTTTACCTTCTTCTTCTCTCTCTCTTTTTTTAAAATAAACTAAGCAGCAGTATTTCTTTATTAAAGATTTACTTATTTATTTTATATTTTGGCTGTAGTGGGTCTTTGTTGCTGCATGCAGGTTTTCTCTAGTTGTGACAAGCAGGGGCTCATTGCAGTGCATGGGTTTCTCATTGTGGTGGCTTCTCTTGTTGTGGAGTGCAGACTCTAGATGCACAGGCTTCTGTAGTTGCAGTGTGTGTGCTCAGTAGCATTGGCTTGAGGGCTCTAGAGTACAGGCTCAAGAGTTGTGGCAGAGTGGCTTAGTTATTCCACCGCATGTGGGATCCTCCTAGACCACGGGCCAGACCGGCATCCCCTGCACCGCAAGGTGGATTCTGAACTACTGGACCACAAGGGAAGCACTGTAGTTTACCTTCTTGATATTAATATTCTCCTTATCATGGGAGGATTTCTGGGCCCTAATGAGTGAGCCATAGGAAACCTGACAGGGGTTTTGGTTGCCTGTATTAATGAAAAACACTGATTTGTATGTTATGTGTTCTCTCTCGTGATTTTTCTCTTCATATTCTTTTTAGTATGTGTTTCTCAAAAACGAGTGTACTTCCAGCATGAGGGAAAGTATTCTTTTTTATTTTTCAGCTTATTTGCTTTTAGTTCCGTTCTGGATACTGTGTTACTTAGACCTAAAGAAAAGAATGACGTAGAATACTATAGTGAAACTCAAGAACTCCTAAGGACAGAAATCGTTAATCCTCTGAGAATGTAAGTAAAAGATATGTAGTTATTTTTCCCTTTAGATGGTGTCTTATTGGCTGCCTCTTGGTACAGTAATTAACTTATTCTCTGCTTTCATTTAATGCGAAATGGGAGAGAATTACTTCTCTTGGTGAAGTATTAACTTTTAAAAAAACTTTTGGCCCTTGTACTACTTTAACATCTGACCAAAGTGTGGCACATAGGGCATGCCATGAAATGTTGAAACCATTTGGTAGCATACACTCAGAATAGCTGATATAAAGTACTTGGGACTTCTACCTTCTCCAACGCAATTCCTAAAATGTTCCCTGATAGCTCAGCTGGTGAAGAATCTATCTGCAATGTAGGAGACCCTGGTTCAATTCGTGGGTTGGGAAGATCCCCTGAAGGGATAGGCTTCCCACTCCAGCATTCCTGGGCTTTCCTGGTGGCTCAGACGGTAAAGAATTCGACTGCAGTGCAGGAGACATGGGTTTGATCTCTGGGTTGGGAAGGTCCCCTGAAGGAGGGCATGGCAACCCACTCTAGTATTCTTGTCTGGAGAATCTCCACTGACAGAGGAGCCTGGTGGGCTATAGTCCATGGGATTGCACAGAGTCAGACACAACTGAATGACTGAGCACAATCATGCTTATTAGCCTACTTGGTATGATCTGGTTTCTTAAACTTAATTTTATCTGAATGAATAGCAGCAAGGGAAATTTTTTATTTATGCAGTAGTGAATATTTAATAGTTTTGTATTAGAAATAGATGAGATATATTTTACTGACATATTTCTTGGTTAAAGGAAGATATTTGGGTCTCCTTCCACCTCCCTTAAAAAGGTGATGATTTTGGTCATTTCCTAGTTTAAGAATTTAAAATATGTCTTTCTTTGGCCACAGAGAGCAATTTGTAGTGGTAGAAGTACAAGACATCTGGTAAGAGCTTTTGAAAGTGGTGGGAGGAATATGGGATGATGTCACATTATAAAATTTAAACTATGAAGAGTCAGGGCTGTAGATCACAAAATAAATCCGTTCTTTCAGGAACACAGAGAGAAAGCTATGTAAAGTCCATATTAAACTAAACTTAAATTTTGTGACATATTTTTTAACAATGGAAATTAATAAATATCTTGATATAAGATTGCAAAATGCAGAACACTGAAATATAATGAGCATTCAGAAAGACCTATTATATAACATGACTAGGAAAGTATATTTATAGGTGAATAATTTTTCCACTTGTATCTTTTCTTTACCTTAAATTCTATTAGTGATGAAAAAACTATAGTTTTCACTTAAGATAATTATGAGTCTTGATTTTTACATCAATTATTTTATATTATATTTGTATAAATACAAATTTTTAAAATACTATCTATTCCTCCCCCCAGTGATTGATACTAGAACAAGACAAATTAAATCCAAAACTAAGGCATGTGACCACTTCCTTATTTCCTTATTTCCTTCTCAGTTCAGTTCAATTCAGTTGCTCACTAAAACACCATAAATCCATTAATAAACATTCTTCGAATATTGTTGTCCAACCCGTTAAGAATCATGGTTAATCAGACTTTGTCATCCTGTCCACAGCAAGAAACTTACCAAATGCCCTGTTTTGATCAAGATTCTTTTTGTCTACAGCAGTCATATCTAGGTTATAGCTGACTAGTTTTACATGGGACTGAATCTGTGCCTTCTCCATTTCAAGCTTCTCACAGGCAGATACCCTGTTTTTTTAACCTTACTCATATTTGTATTCCTGGTGACCAAAAGGTTAGATTACTGTGTAAGTGGTACGTGTTCAATATATGTTGGCTGCAAAGAGCTAATGAGTGAGTAAATAGTAGATAGGAAAAATGGTTATAAGATTATCTGGTACTGACTTGCCTTTA
The DNA here is from genome assembly GCF_042477335.2 of Ovis canadensis. Lineage (NCBI taxonomy): Eukaryota > Metazoa > Chordata > Mammalia > Artiodactyla > Bovidae > Ovis > Ovis canadensis. The sequence goes on from NC_091258.1 coordinate 32,366,747, forward strand.
TTAAGCCCATGGTGGCCTCTAAGGTGTCTTCTGAAGCCATTTTTAGAATTAGAATTTTGTCAAAGATTGAGTTTCCTGTATTCAGACAAAGATGAGAGAAAATGTAATTATGATAATTGGTTTGACTGCAGATTTTAGAATTTCACTTTCTTATGACTGCCCTTTCCCATTTCCCTTGGTAGCTATTTCATCCTTTAATATTAAAAGGACTTTCTCTCAAAATTGTATATTCTATTTTGTAAAGTAAATGTTTTAAATCCTTAAGGACATAGAGAAAACAGTCATCATAAATTAAAATTATTTTTTTCTTTTATTACTGTATAATAGTTATTTCAAAATTTTTAAACCTCAAGAAGCTTATAATTGTATTTTAAAAAATACTTATAAGCATATTGATTTATGACACTAGATTTATGTAAGAAATAACATGATTATTAAAAAATGTGTTATGCTCATTGTAAACCAACTATATACTTCAGTAAAATATTATGTTAATTTAATATGTATGCTAGAATTAATAGTTTTTTACTAACAGATATGGATATGTATGTGCAACAAAGATTATGAAACTGAGGAAGATACTTGAAAAAGTTGAGGCTGCATCAGGATTTACCTCTGAAGAAAAAGGTGACTTTTGATTTATAGGATTTGCTTTAAAAATAACTTGAAGGCATAAATGCTAATTTATTGGCTGAAATGTTATATCTGTGTAGTTTTGGGGGTTTTATTTTAAAATATAATTTTTCCTTTGTGATGTGCAATTTTCTTCCCTTTTTATAAATACTTTCTCTCTTCTAAAATGAGTGATATGTGAAATAATGAACCCCTTTAAGAAGCTGACTGGTTTTAGTATATTATGAATACATAAGGAGAATTTCCATCCAGCAATGATACTCAGAGGTGTTTTCTTTACTCTGGTGAAGAGTTGCGCTGAATTTCCCACAATTCCCACTTTGCTTTCCTTGTTATTAGGTGAGTTACAAATGACTGATTAGGATTTAAGATTATGGTCAGAGACAATGTTTAATCTGTTCATTAGCTAATGAATTTCCTCAGAGGTTCAACTCCTGACTTTGAATGTGTTAACAGTATATTGTAACCAACTTTAATATTTACAGTCTTGATAATTATTTAAATAACAGAAAAAATAAGGTCATACTTAAGGTTAAGTTCTTCCCCCCAAATTAAAATTATTTCCCTATATATGAATTATTATTTAAAATGCAATGAAGTTATAACAAACTTGGCACATAATACTTTCTCATAACATTTAAATATCCTTTGTATTTTTTTTTGTTAGGAAAACTTGAGAACTATTCTTTTCATTGAAATAATATTGATTATGAAATTGAATTCTATATAGGAATATGACTGTTTTAAATAAAAATAGAATGGTTTAAAAATTTTGTCTGTGATTTATTTGATTTTTTATCTTCTCCTAGATCCTGAAGAATTCCTGAATATCCTGTTTCATCATATTTTAAGAGTAGAACCATTGTTAAAAATCAGGTAATTTTAAATTGTTACATAAGCATTGGAAAAAAAGACAATCCTCATTTCCACTGCCATCATTCAGTAGAATTGATTTTCTTAGTGATTACTTAATATTGTGTTTGTTTAATGATCCTAATATTTAGGTTCCTACACTGCAAATTAATTTAAATCAGTCTTCTCCATAGTATCATACTTAACTGGAAGATCAAATCCAATATAAATTTATGCTTTTAATTTTAACCCCAGTAATAAATACTATTGTAAGTCATTTTCTTATTATACTGTATATAAATATATTTGTAATTTAAATTAATGAATCCTTTAAAGAGAATCTTATTTGAATTCAGTCAGACATGATGGGAGCACTGTTTCTGGCTACACCACTCAATTAATTTAGCTTTAAATTAGCTCTTTTATTTCCAGTTTTATAGCTTGGTCTTTTCCCTGTCAACTTGAATGAAAGTCTTGAATTTCATGCAGTGAAGTTCTTCATGAGATATTCTAAGTGGATGAATTTTCCAGGTTGAATGCTGGACCTTTTTACATTTTAGTGTGGGTTATTTTGCTGAAGAATCTTGCTAATATGCTATTTTGTTGTTCTTGTTCAGTTGCTAAGTCATGTCTGACTCTGCAACCCCATAACTGCAGCACACTAGGCTTCCCTGTCCCCCACTATCTCCTGGAGTGTGTTCAAATTCACGTCCTTTGAGTTGGTGGTGCTGTCTAACCATCTCTCTGCTGCCCCCTTCTCCTTTTGCCTCAGTCTTTCCCAGCCTCAGGGTCTTTTCCAGTGACTCGGCTCTTCTCATCAGGTGGTCAAAATATTGGAGTTTCAGCTTCAGCATCAGTCCTTCCAGTGAATATTCAGGGTTGATTTCCTTTAGAATTGACTGTTTTGATCTCTTTGCTGTCCAGGGGACTCTTTAGGAGTCTTCTTAGCACCACAGTTCAAAATCATCTCAAAAGCATCAATTCCTCAGCACTCAGCTTTCTTTGTGGTCCAGATTTCACATCTGTACCTGACTGTTGGAAAAACCATAACTTTGTTTGAACCACTGTCAGCAAAGTGATGTCTCTGCTTTTCATTACACTGTCTAGGTTTGTCATAGCTTTCCTTCAGGGAACAAGTATCTTTTACTTTCATGGTTGCAGTCACCATCTGCAGTGGTTTTAGAGCCCAAGAAAAGAAAATCTGTAACAGCTTCCACATTTTCCCCTCGGTTTGCTATGAAGTGATGGGATTAGATGCCATGATCTTAGTTTTTTGAATATTGAGTTTTAAGCCAGCTTTTTCACTCTCCTGTTTCACCTTCATCAAAAGAGTCTTTAGTTCCTCATTACATTCTGTCAATAGATTGGTATTACCTGCATATCTGAGGTTGTTGATTGATGCTTTTGAACTGTGGTGTTGGAGAAGTCTCTTGAGAGTCCCTTGGACTGCAAGGAGATCCAACCAGTCCATCCTAAAGGAAATCAGTCTTGACTGTTCGTTGGAAGGACTGATGCTGAAGCTGAAACTCCAATACTTTGGCCACCTGATGAAGAGAACTGATTCATTTAAAAATACCTTGATGCTGGGAAAGATTGGAGGCAGGAGGAAAAGGGGGCAACAGAGGATGAGATAGTTGGATGGCATCACCTACTCAATGGACATGAATTTGAGTAAGCTCCAGGAGTTGGTGATGGACAGGGAGGCCTGGCATGCTACAGTCCCTGGGGTTGCAGAATCGGACACTACTGAGCGACTGAACTGAACTGAAGTTGTTGATACCTCTCCTGACAATCTTGATTCCAACTTGTGATTCATCCAGCTCAGTATTTCACATAATGTACTCTGCATATAAGTTAAATAAGTAGGGGACAATATACAGCCTTCTCGTACTCCTTTCTCTATTTTGAACCAGTCAGTTGTTCCATATTCAGTTCTAACTGTTGCTTCTTGACCTGCATACAAGTTTCTCAGGAGATGGGTAAAGTGGTCTGGAATATCCATCTGTTAGAGAATTTTTCAGTTTGTTGTGATCCACATAGTCACAAGCTTTAGCATGGTCAATGAAGCAAACATAAATGTTTTTCTGGAATTCCCTTGCTTTCTCTATGAGCCGACAAATGTCGGCATTTTGATCTCTGATTCTTCTGCCTTTTCTAAATCCAGCTTGTACATGTTGAAGTTCTTGGTTCACATACTGTTGAAACTGCTTGAAGGATTTTGAGTGTAACCTTACCAGATGTGAAATGAGTGCAATTGTACAGTAGTTTGAATGTTTTTTGGCATTGCCTTTCTTTGGGACTTGCTGGGGTCCTGCCCTGGTGGATCCAGGGAATTCGAAGGGGAGACGGCGTAGGTGAGGAAAACTTATTTATTTAATTAGAAATATAAACAGAGATTAGGAAGAAATAGTGTAGTAGGAAAATTTAGTGGAGAAAAGAGGCTGAATAATTTGGTTTACATGGAGAACCAATAAAATCTCAGGACAAGAGATTTACACCATCTACGTTAGGCTACTGGCGCCCGTTTGAATATCGGAGAGTGCCCCACCTTGGGCTCCTTCTCTCACAGATCTTAGAAGCTGGGGCAAGTAAGTAGACATGGCAAGCCTCCACGCCCCAGATGGGAATTCAGCCAGAAAATAGAGTAAGAAAAGAAGACATGGGGTAAACCAGTCTTTCCAATGACTGGCCCCACCTCTATTATCTGGAAAGGCCTTTTATACCTTTTTTTGTACATAGAGATCAATGGATAATATAAAATTATGCAGCATCAGCAGCCCTCACTCTTATCGAGACCAGGCTTTCTCTTTGCATACCTAGTTGTATACACAAGTTTTAGGTGATTTACATCATCTTCTGGCCAAAAGGCCAATTAACATTTTACGGCCCTTTTCTGATAAGGGTTTGTCAACCAGAAGACTTATTTTTGTTGTTCTTCCCAAAGTCTGGTGCCACTCTCAGAAAGCACTAAATAAAGTTACATTATTACATAGCAAGAATACAACAATTTATAACAAGTAAAAGGAGTACAGTGATTTATAACAAAGAGAAAATTAATTAACTCAAAAGTCTAGTATTGCTAACATCAAAACTACTATATTCCTGTTTCTGCATCCGTTTACATTAATATCCTCCCAGGTGCCTAAAAGATAAAGGATATGGAGGCCTGGTGGCAAACATTAACTCAACAAACTCTTCACAAAACTAATTCTTAGCTCCAAAAGGCTCTATATCTTTAAGATGTTTTAAGCTTCGTGCCTCTCACGGTTGGGGGCTGTAAACAATCCACAAGTTTAAAGCAGACCGGTCAGATAGATTAGAAGGCCATCAAAGGGGTTTTAAGCCGAAACATTCTTTTTATATGCAGGAGACTGTTAACTGGAGCTTTGAATTAACTCTTTCCAGAGAAAAGGTGGTAATGTCAGAAGAGTATAGTATAGCAGACAGTTAACAGACAGATTTTGGTTTTGGGGTAGATGCTCAGGAAAACCCAGGGGAACCCCTGAAGCCTGACTTCCCTTGCCCATCAGGCCTTTCCGCATGACCTTGTCATGGGTGGGATCTCCCATGCTGGCTCCTGGCAGGGACCAGAATGAAAACTGACCTTTTCCAGTCCTGTGGCCACTGCTGAATTTTCCAAATTTGCTGGCATATTGAGTGCAGCGCTTTAACAGCATCATCCTGTGGGATTTGAAATAGCTCACCTGGAATCCATCAACTCTATTAGCTTTGATTGTACAAACACTACCTAAGACCCACATGATTCCACACTCCAGATGTCTGGCTATAGGTGAGTCATCACACCGTCTTGGTTGTCCAGGTCATTGAGACCTTTTTGTATAGTTCTTTAGGATGGTTTTGGTCACCGCTTCTTGTACAGTGTTACGAACTTCTGTCCACAGGTCTTCAGGCACTCTGTTTACCAGATCTAATCCCTTGAATCATCATCTCCACTATATAGTCATAATGGATTTGACTTAGGTCATACTTGAATGGCCTAGTGGTTTTCCCTACTTTTCTTCAGTTTAAGCCTGAATTTTGCAATAAGGAGCTGGTGATCGGAGCCATAGTCAGCTCCAGATCTTGTTTTTGCTGACAGCATAGAGCTTCTCCATCTTCGGCTGCAAAGAATTTAATCAGTCTGATTTTGGTATTGACCATCTGGTGATGTCCATGTGTAGAGTCATCTCTTGTGTTGTTGGCAAAGGGTGTTTGCTATAACTAGTATGTTCTCTTGACAAAACTCTGTTAGCCTTTGCCTTGCTTCATCTTGTACCCTAATGCCAAACTCGCCTGTTAACTCTAAGCTATCTCTTGACTTTCTCCTTTTGCATTCCAATTGCCTATGATGAAAAGGACATCTTTTTTTGGCGTTAGTTCTAGAAGGTCTTGTAGGTCTTCATAGAACCGTTTGACTTCAGCTTCTTTGGCATTACTGCTTAGGGCATAGACTTGGATTAAAATGATGATGTTAAATAGTTTGCCTTGGAAACAGCTGAGATCATTCTGTCATTTTTGAGGTTGCACTTCCTTAAAAGCTAACACAGACAAGGATTCTTACTCATCTCAGTGTCTCAAGTGATTTTCTTTGATGCCAATGTTGAGTTAATGAGTAAAAAGAAAGGAAGGAAGGGTTGATGGACAATACTGCAGTTATAATTTGATAATGTTTTGGAAGTTCTGGCTAATGAAATAAGACAATATATTTATCATCTCTTCAAATATGGTGATAACTATATGTATACCTGGGCTTCCCAGGTGGTACTAGTGGTAAAGAACTTGCCTGCCAATGCAGAAGATATAAGAGATGCAGATTTGATCCCTGGGTTGGGAAGATTCCCTGGAGGCGGACATGGCAACCCACTCCAGTATTCTTGCCTGGAGAATCTCATGGACAGAGGAGCCTGGCAGACTAGAGTCCCTAAGGTCACAGGAGTAGGACATGACTGAAGTGACTTAGCATGCACATATGTATACCTAGAAAATCCTAGAGAATTGAAGAAATTGTAGTATTAATACAAAAATTTGTAATTTGGCCATGTAGAATAAAATCATGGAGAAATCAATTGTATTTGTTAATCACTAGCAAATATGAAGAAGGGATAATTCCATGCTTCATGAAAGTATAAAATTCTAAGGAATCAATTTTATTGAGATAGATTTTTTAAAAAGTTGTCCATAGCTAAAAAGTGATTTGATTAATTAATGAGAAAGATTATATTTAAGTAGAAAGATTAAATACGTTTAACATGTTAATTTTTATAAAATAATTTGTACATAATCAAGATCTTAACTTTTTCCCCCCTTTGGAATGCTGTAAAACAATTTTAGAAATCTCTATAAGATGTGAAAACATTGTAGTGTTTTTTAAAAACAATTCTATTATAAGCTATAAAGATAGCACAACAGACATTAAAGCAGTGTGATACCAGTACACAATTAGAAACTGAATAGAAAGAACTGAATACAATAATAGTATAGCCATATAGATATGGCTGGGAGAGGATACCTCACTGAAGGCAGTATGCACAACTAAAGAGAGAACTGCTCATTTAGAAGATAGATCTGAAGAACTTACCTAGAATGTAGCCCAAAGGGACAGAGTTATAAAAAGTAAAGGATAAAAACAAAGAAAAGAGACATGAAAGACAAATTCCAATTGTAGTTCTCAGAGGAATCACTAGAGATTAGGGAAGCAGCAACAGCTTGAGAGATAATAACTGAAGATTTTACAGAACTTTTGACACACTTAAATTCTAAGAAAAAAGATGCACAAAATTCCTGAGCAGAAAGAAACAGGACTAAATTACCAGTCAGAGACTTATTACAAGGTATGCTTTAGTAACATAAAACCAAATTTAGAATAAGGGAATGTTATGCAAGAAACAAGGAAGTCAAGCAAGAAATTGGTAAAGGTAGGTATATCAAGCTTTCATACTTAAAAACAGTAGCAACGACTAATTGTGTGGGGGGTGCTAGAGTGAAACTGAAGTTATAGCCACCAAGGGGAGAATCTAGTGGATAGAGGTGAAGCCCTCCAGGAAAAATAATGGAAAAAATCAGCATCAGGAAGCAGATATAAGGGAATCTTCAGGTTGTACTATTGAGTACCTCTTACTATAGAACCATAGAACTGGGGATTCTTCTTTTATTTTTTAAATGTTTGATTGAAGTATAATTGCTTTACAGTGTTGTGTTGGTTTCTGCCATACAGCGTGAGTCAACTGCGTGTGTGCCCTAAGTTGCTCAGTCATGTCTGACTCTTTGTGATCCTATGGACTGTAGCCCACCAGGCTCCTCTGTCCATGGGATTCTCCAGGCAAGAATACAGGAGTGGGTTGCCATGTCCTCCTCCAGGGGATCGTCCTATATAATCAGCTATATGTATACATATATCCTCTTCTTCTTGAGCCTCCCTCCCACTCCCTCCACCACCACCCACCCCTCTTGGTCATCACAGAACATCAGGTTGAGCTCTCTGTATTATACAGCAACTTCCGAACTGGGAATTCTTATTACATGGATATGTTATATTCCATATTACTAGATAATCCAGAATCTGTAAAAAATTTGAGTCAACTACCCACTATGGTCTGTGTTACAAAGATAGACCTACAAACCTGTGAATACTTTTATCTCCTCCCTAGACATCTGTTTTCTTTTAAAGTTAATACAACATTTGTATCCTTCTGCTCTTAGGTTTTTTTTGGGGGGTGGTGATAAACAGAAATGTAAGGTGTGTGGTTTTGTACAATACCATCAATTTTGCTCTAATTCTTATATATGTGTTTCTCAGTGATGAGCTAATCACCCTAGGATATTATTAATCTTCTAGAACTTCAGTTATGAGGTGTGAGTAGTTGCCGCTCCCCTCCCCCTCTCATTTTCTGTCCAAATATCACAAAGCTGTTGGTATTACATCCTCATTTTTGATTCCCATCTCATGGTTGCCTCTCTGTGCTCCCTCCAACCACCATCCCTCTCGTTTATTACTATTAATATTTCTGAGTTTTGTAACTGCTCACCTCTACTACTTCTGCTTTCTTTGTTTCCAGTCTTATTTTTTCTGTTACCTGTTGATTCTTTTTAATGCTTTTTGACTCTCACAGAAAAATGCTGGCATTTTATTGTCATCAATAATAGATTAAAATATTGGTACAGCATAACCTTCAGATTTCTTGGTTATCTTTTTTTTTTTTTTTTTTGTCGTGGAGTCTCAACAATTTCTACTTTGTTACCAAATAAGTTGTCTTTATTTCAGGGTATAAGTTGCTTTGGGAAACAGGGTTTCTGAGATTAGTGTGTATGTTAATATTTTTCCCTAAAAATCTTGAAATCTACTTATAAATCTGATTATAAACTGCCTGATTCTATGCCCAGAAATTCTGCTAAAAAGGGTAAGTAGTAAATTTAAAGATTATTGATTCTTTTGGTACAGTTAGTCTTGAATTTTCATGCATTCTAGTAAAAATATTTAGAAGGGAAAATATGTAAGGTAACACTGAGATTTGCATACAGTGGGTCCTAACTTGGTGCTTGTTGAATTAATGAGTGACCATCTAATAGTGCAGAGAAGAGTGAGCGGTTGTTTTACCTGGGTTTTACACCTGGCTCTGCTTTTGACTTGCTGGGAAGGATGATCCTTCACCTGATCTCAGGGCCTTCATTTTAGAAATTAAAAATTTCTAAAGGTCTAGAAGGTCTTTAGACCATCTGGAAGGTCTCTAAGGGTTTGTCCCATTCAGCCATGTATGAACTGACTTTCCTGTTAAAGGCATTAAATGCAATTTACTGTTTTCTAGCTTTGAACAGTAAAGTTGAACCAATGATATTAGCTTCTGGTTATCATTATTCACAAGTGCTTTTTGATTGCAGATGTTATTACATTATTTTTTTCCTAATCACTAAGGAAACTTTCAGTATGAAAACTAAAAAAAATAATTTGTAAGTTCTTATGCACAAGTACATTTAATTATTTTATCTAAATGATTGTCTTTATCCCTGTTGTTCTGTCAGAGTTGCAGATTTCTGTTCTCAATAGTTTTTGTGTTCTCAAATGCCCCTAGAACCACTTCACTTTCTGATGCATTTCATAAGGAAATTATCTGGCTTTTTCCTGCATATTTTTAGATCAGCAGGTCAAAAAGTACAAGATTGTTACTTCTATCAAATTTTTATGGAAAAAAATGAGAAAGTTGGAGTTCCTACAATTCAGCAGTTATTAGAATGGTCTTTTATCAACAGTAACCTGAAATTTGCTGAGGTATGTGATAATTACTTACTATATTTTATATTCAAGTCCTTAGGCTTCTTAAGAAAACCATTACTTCAATAACTATTACTTTTAACACACTGAGAACAGTTATAAACACAAACTGTTAACATAAATTTAAAAATTATGCCATGCTTCAACTTTGTCCTTGTAGAAAATACTTTAAATTGAACTTAGTAGACAATACTAAGATTGAACTTTTTAGATTTTTGGTGCCAAAGAAAATATCAATCTGATTTGTAACTTGAAAACATTTAAGTAGCTTAGAGCAAAAAAGATTGTGAGGGTTTCTGTTGTCATTTCACTCAATTTCACATTTTATCCAATTTAATAGTTTGCTCAAGCATATCATCCAAAGGAAGGTTTACTTTTCCTCTGTCAATGAAAGACAAAACTCACTTATTGTAAATGAATAAGTAATATAATTTACTTTTCTTTTACTGACTATCTTCATGATCTTAGTAGCACACACTGTGGCTCATTTTCATTGTATCCATTTTTAAAGGGTTGTTCTGATAAAACCTTAATAGCTACCATTATTTATTTGTTGAAATATAAGGAATAGTGTCCTTCAGTGATGAATTTCTTAATTATACTTGCAAAAACAATTTTTCTGAAACCTTTTGAAAAATATAAACCCAAAGTAGAATGTTACTCTGCACAGTCATCATATTCTTTGAGACCCCAGGTGGTTGAACTGCCGGACCTGTGTGTCCATGTGTCCATACATCTTGGACTACTTGAGGCTTGTGACTCTTTGGTGCTCTGCCTTTATACTCTGTGTTCACATGCAGATCCCATTTTACAGGCCATCCATGTTATGTTGGAACCACTGCTTGGTTTGACAACCATGACTATTTTGGGGGAATTTCAGGGAAATTTATCAGTGTTTTGATTCTAAAATTATATATATCCTTTTTTTTTTTAAGGCACCATCATGTCTGATTATTCAGATGCCTCGATTTGGAAAAGACTTTAAACTATTTAAAAAAATTTTTCCTTCTCTGGAACTAAATATAACAGATTTACTTGAAGACAGTAAGTATAAGATTTTTTAGTTTGTTTTTCAACAATAGTCTATCAGGTCATTCACATTAATTGTGAATATGAGTCTGCTAACTGCTGCTAAGTTGCTTCAGTCGTGTCCGACTCTGTGCGACCCCATAGACGGCAGCTCACCAGGCTCTGCCGTCCCTGGGATTCTCCAGGCAAGAACACTGGAGTGGGTTGCCATTTCCTTTTCCAATGCATGAAGGTGAAAAGTGAAAGTGAAGTCGCTTAGCTGTGTCCGACTCTTAGCGACTCCTTGAACTGCAGCCTACCAGGCTCCTCCTTCCATGGGATTTTCCAGGCAAGAGTACTGGAGTGGGGTGCCATTGTCTTCTCCGGAATGAGTCTAACAGGATACAAGTTTTCTTAAAGACAGTTTGCTGTCTGAAGAGCTTGGAAATATTACACTAGAAATTTGTTCTGAAAAAAATCAGACACGTAAATCAAGATTTCGTATGCAAATATATTTATGAATAAGAAATTAGAAGCACTCTATATGTTAACTAAAGGAGAGTGGTTAAGTGAATTACAGTGTATCTGTACAGCACAAGTACTGCTATTCAAATTCATGTTTTTGAAGACCAGTTTTATATGAAAGTGGTCATGATGTAATGTTAAGTGAAAAAGTATGTTGATATTGTCTACAAGAGGAGCTACACACACACACACACACACACACACACACACACTGAGTTATGTTAAGTATGCAGATATAAAGTTATAAGAGAAATTACAAGAGTGGTTATCTCTTGCTAACTGAAATTGTAGATGCTTTCAGTTTTCTTCTGTATGTTCTCTTGTGTCTTAGCACATTCATCAGTAGAAGTTTTATAATCAGGGGAACACTCTAGAGTTGTTTTTTTTTTTAAGTCATTTGGTCAGAGAAAATGTCTTTAAAAATATTCTGAATCCTAGGAAATCCAATTTATACTTTATGGGGAGGGATAGACTTTATTGAGTCCATGAGCATTATCCTTTTTAAAACTTAATTTTTCTTTTTAATCTTTTAAAATAAAAGAATGCATTGTAAAAGACCCCTTAACTCCCCCCACCCCACCCTTTTCAGCCCCCAGGCAGTGCCGGATATGTGGAGGGCTTGCGATGTATGAGTGTAGAGAATGCTATGATGACCCTGACATCTCAGCTGGCAAAATCAAGCAGTTTTGTAAAACCTGCAATGCTCAAGTAAGTTTGACTTCACTTAATGGATATTCTCTTAATAAATAATAAATCATTTGTAGTTGAACCAGATTTCAGGTTTTGAAAAGTTTTCAAAATCATAATTAACTTTAAAAAATTCATAATTAAGGGGTATGCTTCTTCTGTTTATTTGATGGATTTCCATGGGGTACTCAGTTGCCATTTATAGGGACATATTCCATTAGAGTAAGTGAAGTCCATTCCCTTCAAACATTGAGTTTGGCTCCTTAATGGCTTTCTTTTCATTTTCTGCTATAGGTCCACCTTCATCCCAAGAGGCTGAATCATAAATACAACCCAGTGTCACTTCCCAAAGATCTGCCTGACTGGGACTGGAGACACGGCTGCATCCCCTGCCAGAAGATGGAGTTATTCGCTGTCCTCTGCATAGAAACAAGCCACTATGTCGCTTTTGTGAAGTACGGGAAAGACGACTCTGCCTGGCTATTCTTCGACAGCATGGCTGATCGGGATGGTACTTTACAGACCTTTCTTCCACACGTGGCTATATTTGAGTTTGTAGTGGGATAGTTGTAGTGGGCTAGCCTGTTCTGAGTAACAAAACAGCGTTCAGGATTATCTTGGTGATGCATTAGCAGCCTTGCTACGAAACTAAGGAATAGTATTGTTGTGATAATTTGACATGCATAGAGTCTTTAAAAAAAAAAAAAAGAATCAGATTTTTTTCCTTTAAGGCTGAGAGTTTTTATTTCTACTTTGTTGTCCTTGACTTTTGAGCTCCTCTCATTTTCTATACTATAGTCATCATTTCTTAAGTACTTCTGTGCCAAGCTCTCTGGAAGGGACTTTAGGTCATTTACCTAAATCCTTGCAGAATGGGAGTGGTTCCTGTTTTTGTCTTACTAAAGCTGAGATTTAAGGTGCCTAAGGTCTCAGAGCATGTATTTAATTCAGTCTTTCTAAATTCAGTGCTTATGTTCTTTTATATACTAAACCATGTGTCTTCTAAATGACAAAGCTAAGAATAGAAGTAAATGTCTTCTTTGGAAAAATAAGCTTATTCTATGTATAATGTCTTTTCCTGAACTGGGGAATATACTGCACCTTCTAGGCTGCTTTCTAGGATGTTTAGTCATTATTTAACAAATACCTAATGAGTGCATGTGAAGTGCCCAGGGCTCTAGTAGGTTTCAAAAATGAAGCAGTTGTCAAAACAGCTGTACTCCTGCCTGTATGGAGTTTACAGATTAGGATCAGCCCTAGGCAAAGTTGTGGGAATATGACTTCCATATCCCTCCAGTTCTTCCATACCCCGTTTTTCCTTTAGCCACTCTCACACTCCAGGACCCAAGTCTTCTGGTGTGGTCCCCTAGTGACCTAGGACATCCCCTTGTGGCCGCCTCTTGATCAGATGCCCAAGCTCTGCCTCATGGGTTCTCAACATTTTCTCAGCATTCAGACATTTGATATAGCACAGCTCCATCTGTAAATATGTCCCTAGCCCAGTTAAAATTTGCATTTAAGCATGAAATTCAAAAGCACAGGGGTTCCAGATATTTTTAGAAAAGCCATTGGGAGGCTAAAGCAGAAGAACCTTTCCTGGGGTCCCTAAAACCATGCCTTATATCCTCATGCTGTCTAGTGAAACGTGAAACAGAACCTTGATAGAGTTACACAAATATGTTTTTTAAACTTAGGGGAATAAAATAGTATTCATTTTACTAGATGTACTTTAAGCTACTAGATCTGCTCTAAACTGGCCAGGCTTATGGTAAAGCAAACAGGGGTGCTTGTGTCCAGGAAGGGGTTTGGGAATGTGAGGAGTTGAATGTGTGTGCACATGTGTAGGTGACATTATTGCTTGACTGAATGCACCGAGAAACCTGGGAAGTAAATTTTGGACTTTGCTCAGGATATATATCTTTTGACCAATTATATTCACTGTTGGTCCCAGAATCCTTTCAGAAACCAAGAAGTGAGAGTGTCAAGAATTAAACAGAGGACTTCTAGAAATCAGAAGTAAAATGAGGTTTTTCTGATCCTGGAAATTAGCGTTAACTAAATTACAGAATTTTAAAGTTACTTTGGTGGGGCAGGGCAGCGAAAGTGTTTGTAACTTCACTGCCCTCAATACGGCTCTTCCTTTTCTCTATAGGTGGTCAGAATGGCTTCAACATTCCTCAAGTTACCCCATGCCCAGAAGTAGGAGAGTACTTGAAAATGTCTCTCGATGATCTGCATTCCTTGGACTCCAGAAGAATCCAAGGCTGTGCACGAAGACTTCTCTGTGATGCATACATGTGCATGTACCAGAGTCCAACCATGAGTCTGTACAAATAAACAGGGTCATCTGGACGGGTGCAGAAATCAGATACACAGTTTCCACGTTGCGTCTCACTTGAGCTGGCAGTTCTGTTCAGCGTCCATTGCCGGCAATGGATGTCTTTGTGGTGATGATCCTTCAACGCAGGATTCCTGCGTTTAAAAATAAATTGCTTTTGTGTTACTAAAGTATTTAATAAGCATTTTGCACTCTAGAAAGTATGTTTGTGTTGGTTTTTTAAGAAGTCTAAATGAAGTTATTAATACCTGAAGCTTTAAGTTAAGTGCATTGATCATAAGATATTTTTGGAAGCATAAAATTTTAATTGTGACAGTTTAAAACCTCTTTTAGTCCATTGAGAATGTAAATAAATGTGTCTTCTTTATGGACCAAGATTATGAAATCATTTTTCCTTTGTAGCTAATTGCTGCCTTGAGGAGGATATACTTTGGTTTTATTGAGTCTACTTTCAATCCAGCGATTAAAGTTGTTTTGAGTTTGATTTGTTAATTCTTCCCTTTCTAGTGCCGATTCCTGCATGTCTGCAACCTGAGTTTCTGTGTTTCTGTGGTAGTGGTCACAAAAGTATTTAAATTTCCTCAGTGGTGTTTTCTATTTGTTCTGGTTTTGAGATAAATGAGTGATTTTTGTCATGAAATGTCCATTTTTGATGTAGTTTTCCTGGGGTATTCACATATACAGCAATTGAAGCTCTCCATTCATAGTAGGAACTGTCAGCTAACAGCTTTCTTTTCTTTTTTAAAGACTCTATTATGAGTGGGGTACAGTAAATTTTATTAAAGAGTTTGGGTGATAAATATATTCCTATACAAATATAAGGTTAATAGGAAAATGAATTGGTCATATAGAATCACTCATTGGAATTTCTCTGAAGAGATGTATTGGCTGTCTCAACCTCTACTATCTTAGATAAGACCATCTAGAACTTAGATCAGTCCCTGCATTAAGTTCAGTCTGATATCCCTTGAGATAATGACAGTTAAGAACCAGATATTTTATTGAAATGTTAGCAGCAGCTTTGCCTTCCTCCTGATTCAATAAGTAGAAAATGGATGTTTTTGTAGCTAATACCTGTAGTGTGTATCTGTTGTACACTAGCAGCATAGGTTGTCCGTGTCAGTGCTGTGGGACGTGTTGTGTGGCGATGGTGTCTCTGTGGAATGACTTCCTAATTGCATGGAAAGGCAGAGGTTGTCATGTGTGTCTAGCATATGACTTCATAAAACACTGAATGTCCAAAAGAAGAGAAAGAATCTTTGCAAACCCTGCAATTATTTCTTTTTAAAGTCGCATTTACCCTTTGGTTTTGTCATTCCATTTTCCTAGTATTTATTAGCTAGGATTCATTGTTATGAATCATAATGTACAGAAAATTTTGTCATACTTTTTTCATTATGAAAAAAGTACATAACTTTTGCATGAAGTTTTGCTCAGTACCTGGGTGACTGGTGATCTGGATACTAGGTCCAGAGAGATTGGGACCAGCCCCACCCCATCACCCTGGGGTTAATGAGGCGCCTGGGGGGCAAGATGCCTAAGGTTCTCTCTAGCCCTGACTTTCCACAAGTCCAGTCACCCCTTAATCAGTACGTGTTGGATGAATACATGGATGTAGGAGCTTATCAATGTGATTTTAAAAGGCTCTCTAGAGAAATGATTAGGACTCTATATCTAGGTAAGACTGGATTTAACAGTTAAGAGAAGACAGTTCCTTTCCTGTAAAAATTAAAACACAAGTTGAAGGTTAGTCCTGCTCAGCTCCTCGTGGCAGAAGACTTGAAGAGGACTTGTGGGGTTGTACGCTTATTTCCCGTGGGTAGGGTGTGGAGGCACTTTCTAGTGGGAGGGACCTCTTCCATAAACCATTTCTAGGACAGTTTCTTCAAGCAGAGCTTCCTGTTCTTTTAATATTAGCTGGGGAGGGAGCACCCAGTAAAGGGATGCAGGGCCCACTATGATGGTTCCTCTAGAGGTAAGGGTCCTTCCAGGCCCTGGTGTCCCCTCTCCAGCACCGCCCCCCACACCCCATCAGCAGTCCTTTCTTGTTGCTGCTCCCGCAGAGCCCTGTGTGTCAGGTGGGCACAGGCAGGGCTGGGCTGTGTGGCACCAGTGACTCATGTGCCTGTCGACTTACTTAATTTTTAGCCTTAAATTTTCTTTCATATTTTTCTATTGGTCTTTTAAATGTTTCTGTTATCCTTTCTTCCATATCCTATGTACAATCAAGATGGCAATATAGTAAAATCATCTTATTTATAAAACAAGTCATGTTCCCCCACCTCCATTGAATACACACGTGTGTGTTTGTGTGTGAGAATTTATATATATGGGAGGGGGGGAGGGAGGGCATCCATTTCGTAATGTGTTCAGCACATTGCTATCAGCTTTATGAAGGAGTTTGACTCCAACCACAAAAGAATGTTTTGTAAAACTGGAAATACACATTGCAAACCAAGAGAGACAGAAACAAAACTCAATAATGTAAAATTGTTACAATTGCTAAGGATAATTTCCTTAGAATAGTTGAGGATTTTTGTAATTCATATTTGCCAAAAGTTGTAGGTAAATAGCTTCTTTCTATCCCATGGATTCACTTTTTTTTTTCTTTTCACCTAATTGACATAATTCAGGAACAGGGAAAGACGTAATTATCTTATGCATTGTCATTCAGATTCCTGTTGTGGGAACATGGCACCTTCATAAATTCAGAGATGTTACTGTTGTCTTCTGATGGATCTCGATATCCAGCTAGATGACCTTGCATCTGTGTCGATGATTATAGGCCGAGGTGTGAGAGAAGACAGAATTAGGCCTTAGCTGAGGGACTGCCTGCCAATAAGTATTTCTTAGATGCTTGTCACCTAAGATTGTGTCAAAAGGAACATGAGACATGGCACCTGTCCTCGAGCAGATCACCACCTGCTTCCAACAGCAGAGTGTCTCCTAAAGGCTTCTTGGCCTAAGTGTAAGGGCGCCGGGGTGGGGGGCTCTGGGAGGCAGTGAGATGCGACAGAAGTGGTGGACGAGGGGACAAGAACTGGTCCAGCCCTTTCTCTGTTTCTTGGGCAATGTCTTGACTTCTCTGGGCCTCAGTGTCTTCCTCTGTATGGCAAGGGGGTGGGACTATTGAATCTTACAGGAAAGAAAGACAAATTTCTGGGTCCTCGGCCATGCCTGCTGGATCTGACTTCACAAACGGTAGACCCTATTTCCTAGACCCCAAATGTCCATCCACCCCCACCCGCCCCACCACAGGTGACCCTGAGAGTGATCATCAGCCAGATTTGGAAAACACTGAACTGAAAGATCTCGAAAATACCTTTTCTTTATGTGATTGTGTGGTCATAGAATGTTGTTGTATTAATTACTCCACATACATGTGGGTAATTGTATATTTGTCATATTGTTTCTCTGTTTTTACATGTGAATTCATATTAGAAGTGCATTTTAGGATCAATGCCTCAGCCCACTGTTTCCTAGAGGTTTTAGCCATCTTAGGAACCCTCTTGAGACTGAAGAGGATGTTACGTACCTGGACATTTACCCTTCACTTAATTTCTGTAGGGGAAATTGAGGCTCTGGAAACCAAAGAAATGGAAAAATTAAATTGTTATGCAAAGTTAAAGAAAAAAAAGTAGACTTAACTAGCTGCTACTTTATGATGAAAATTTTAACCCTAATATGGGAAGATTTTTTTGTCATAAAGTAAAATGTCCTTGTTCAAGTAGGGGGACTGTAGGTTCATAGTGAAAAATAAGACTGCGTTTTCTAGGGGGATGGTGATGTTAACACACCCACAATTCTTCAATGAAAATAATACTTGAATTCCCCAAGGCAAGTGAGGGTGGAGAAGGAGGAGAGCATATTAAGATGGAAATATTCATATGAATACTAAGATGCAAGAGAGGGTGGAGGATGGAAGGCCATCCTGAGAGCAGGTGTGGTACCTGCTGGGGCTGTAAAGGTGGGTTCTCCTCTGCCTCCCAGGCTGTGTCACTGCTCGGAGACTGGGACTTCATAGAGCCAGGCTTCTTGCAGCAAGTCAGCGTTGCATTGTCTAGTTTCCTTTCAGAAGCTTTATTGGAGGAAAAAGAGGGGAAAAAAAAGACTCTTCATCTTAGTCTAAATCCTGAAACAGCCGAAGGGTCTCTCTTGAGTTTGAAAGTGGTGGTAAAAAGCTAACCAGCACATATGGCCAAGGATAATGAAAAGAGGGAAAAGAAAGACATCCCTTCTTCCTGCTCGCAATAAATGTCAGTATTTGGAGCAGGTCATTCAAGAAATCCATTTGCCTTCCTGACTGTCTTGTCAGTGATGCCATTTTTGTTTACTGTATTTGAAAGTCTTCTTATAATACAGGTTGCGGGGAAAGGCCAGGTCCAGAGGCATCCTCCTTTGGAGCTCCACAGACTCAGATGTAATTCTCTTGCACTTTAAAACCCTGTCCACTTCTGCTTTTTATTTTTTCAAGAGATTGTGTGGGAGACTCAACTGTTCTTGGTTTCATTTTTTAAAATGGCCTGTAGTACTCCAGAAAGTATTAGTATCCTGTCATAAACATTCATTAAAAGAAAAAAATCCTGTTTGGAACTTCCCGGGGGAGTCATGGTTGTTAGGAAGTTGGTATAAAGGAGCACATTTTATATTGCATTTCCCATATTTGGTATCTTGTTCATTTTTTTTTTTTTTGCCTGATGAACATTCTATATTTATGAAGACATTCTTTAAAAGTAAAACCACATAAAATATCCCTTTATTATCAGATTGCTCTGATTTAGCCTTAATTTTGTTAAATTTTTTAGAGATGATTGAAGTGCTGCTGTGGAAAGAAATGTACTATATACTATTTCTGTATCATTAAAATTAAATTTTTATGGTTGTTTTTCCTTGATTTCTTTGGGGAAGGGTTTTGGGTTATGGGAAGACTGGAATAGAGGAACATTGCTTTAGGAAAATGCAGTACCAGGCACACCTGTGTCTTCATCAAATCTCTGTCATCATTGTGCTTGTTTTAGAAAACAGACTTTTCCTGGGAGATGTGCCAGTGGTCTCTGGGTTCCCTCCTGGCATCATGATTTTGTGTAGTTTCTTGAAATAACTTGGCACCACCAAGCTCTGATCCTAATTAAAGCTCAGTTCTGCCAGTCTCTAATCCAACCAAGAGTTGTTCATCTCTTAAACTGGGCCAAAGCTGTTGACTATAGAATAGTGTGTCTTGATCCCTCACAGCTGCCAAGGAGACAATTAAAAACACTACTTTTCTGTATAATCCAGAGAGATGATTACATGATGCTATATTAGGTAACTGATATAATAAGTTTTCTTCAGGAATTACTGCTTATAGAGTTTCAGTCCCTTGTTATGCCAAGGTAGGAAAGCTAGAATGGTCCGAGCTGGCAATATTTGTATTAATACAATACATTCAAGAACTTTCCTACTTAGAAACCCACAGCCAAATGACGTATTGGTGATAATGAAACTTGGCCATTTGAACATCATTCTGATTTTCCTTTGTTCATACTCAAGGGTTGGCATGCTTTTTCATAGATCCCATCCCTTCTAATTCTCTGTGGGTGTGCTAGTGCCACAGTGATTGTTCAGATACTTGTGCCCACCTGTGGGTGTGGGCAATCAAGACCAGACCTTGTTGGAGGCGGGCTGACAGGCTGGCAGAGGACGATTGCCTCTCTAGGCCTCTTCTCCTGGGGCCTGGTCCCTGCTCCTTTCCTGACTTGCTGAGGCCAATTGTCCCTCGTCTTCCTGAGGAAGGGATGCGTGGCCTCCAGCAGCATTTCTCGGTTCTGGCTGCACACTGAATTCATTCATGGATCGAGGCTTTTCAGATGCCTCAAGCATGTGCCCACCCAAGCCACTAGGATCTGCAGATGGTGCTCCCGAATCCAAGTTCCTGTGCCTGATGCACAGTGAGGCCAAACAAACCGAAAAACAGGAGTTTGGAGCAGAAAAAAGTTCATTGCAGGGCCATGCAAGGAGAATGGGTGGCTTGTGCTCCCACAAAACCCCAAACTCCTGGAAGTGTTTCAGCAAAGCAATTTAAAAAGCCACGTAAGGTAGGGGCAGGTCACAGGGTGTGCGATCAGTTCATGTACAATTCTCTGACTGGGTGACAGGGAGGATTACATCATCAGTCTTTAGGCACCAGAAGGTCTGGGGGCTATGTGCTCATGAGCATCAAGCAGTGATTTTTTTTTCACTTGGCAGTGGTTTTAGCATCTGAAAAACTCAAAGTCTGCATCAGATACTGTTATCTGAGTACTTCATAGAGGAGCTAAAGCAGAGGAAATGGGGAGGGGGCTGTCCCAGGAAGTTTCCACAGGGTCCTAGTCAGTGACACCACCACCAGGCACATGGTCTTTTTCACAGCTCCTTATGTTAGTCCAACATGCCGCTGGGCCCTGCAGCCACTTGTCAGGGCCAGTGGAGGTTTCTGAGGAAACATAACCCACTTGTCATTCTCCGATGAAACCTCTGCTCTGATAAAGGGGATTATGGACGTGGACAAGCTCCAAAGAGGAAGGAGGAAATCTGTTCCAAAGCTCCTGACCTAGACTGTTGAGGAAGAGCCTTGGGACTCTACGTGGGACATATTCTGAAGGCCAGAGAAAGGATTCAGAAACAGGGTGAACCTCACTATACCTGAAGAGGGCTTGAACGAAGATATACTTCAAGAGGCATAAGGAAGATGCCGTTCTGCTCAGGAAGTATTCAAGGTGTCTATAAGTGTAAATGTTATAAAAAAGAAAACCCACCAGTCTGATTAGGTAGGAGGCTGAGTTCTTGGAAAGGGATTCAGTTTTTTTGGGGGGGATGAGGTGGGTACTATTTTCCAGTAGTCATGTATGGATGTGAGAGTTGGACTGCGAAGAAGGCTGAGCGCCAAAGAATTGATGCGTTTGAGCTGTGGTCTTGGAGAAGACTCTTGAGAGTCCCTTGGACTGCAAGGAGATCCAACCAGTCCATTCTGAAGGAGATCAGCCCTGGGATATCTTTGGAAGAAATGATGCTAAAGCTGAAACTTCGGTACTTTGGCCACCTCATGTGAAGAGTTGTCTCACTGGAAAAGACTCTGAAGCTGGGAGGGATTGGGGCAGGAGGAGAAGGGGACGACAGAGGATGAGATGGCTGGATGGCATCACTGACTCGATGGACGTGAGTCTGAGTGAACTCCAGGAGTTGGTGATGGACAGGGAGGCCCGGTGTGCTGCGATTCATGGGGTCGCAAGAGTCGGACACGACTGAGTAACTGAACTGAACTGGGGTGGGTACTGCCTTCACACTGTGGACAGTCAGGTCTATGTGAGTTGCCACTTTTGAAGGGATGGATTTTATTGGAAGGGGGAGTAGTCTGAGATCCAACTGAAGTAATTCAGTGTGTGAATATTGAACTGGACATCATAAACATGGAGTAATTCACCCAGCAGTGACCTCCATCTCAAAAGCGCCACTGAAATTTGCAGGGTGGGTCCAACTGCTTTACCCCTTCCCTAGGAGTTTATGAGAACCCTCAATTCTATGCATCAAACCACTCCCTTAGAACTAGGTCTCAGGTTTGTTTCAAATACTGCATTTTCCAAAGCAATTTGAGGTTGAACTCAGGTTTTAAGAGTTGGATGGAAACTGACTTCCCCAGGGAGGACTCCCGAGTTCCTCTCTGCCATCCACCCTACTTGTGAGACACTGAATGTGACCTCCGAGGTCAAACCTTGCAGGTCCCATTTGAGGCAGGCACAGTCTCCCCAGCCTGTGGAATAAATGAGGCCAGGCCTTGGGCCATGATGTATGGCTTCTTGGCTGTGTGTCCTACACACTTGAAGACAGACAGGTGAGGCTGCTCCATAGAGTGTGCCTTGATGGGGTTATTGATATTGGAATCTCTATATTTCATTTGTTTAAATATAATTTTTAATTGGAGGATAATAACTTTACAATCCCAAAGAAAGGCAATGCCAAAGAATGCTTAAACTACCACACAACTGCACTCATCTCACATGCTAGCACGGAGAAAGCAATGGCACCCCACTCCAGTGCTCTTGCCTGGAAAATCCCATGGATGGAGGAACCTGGTAGGCTGCAGTCTATGGGGTCGCTAAGAGTCAGACATGACTGAGCGACTTCACTTTCACTTTTCCCTTTCATGCATTGCAGAAGAAAATGGCAACCCACTCCAGTGTTCTTGCCTGAAGAATCCCAGGAACGGGGGAGCCTAGTGGGCTGCCGTCTATGGGGTCGCACAGAGTCAGACACGATTGAAGTGACTTAGCAGCAGCAGCGGCAGCAGCAGCACATGCTAGCAAAGTAATGCTCAAAATTCTCCAAGCCACACTCCAACAGTACGTGAACTGTGAACTTCCAAATGTTCAGGCTGGATTTAGAAAAGGCAGAGGAACCAGATATCAAATTGCCAACATCTGCTGGATCTTCGAAAAAGCGAGAGAGTTCCAGAAAAACATCTACTTCTGCATGATTGACTATGCCAAAGCCTTTTTCTGTGTAGATTGCAACAAACTGTGGAAAATTCTTAAAGAAATGGGAATACCAGACCAGCTGACCTGCCTCCTGAAAAATCTGTGTGTAGGTCAAGAAGCAACAGGTAGAACTGGACATGGAACAACAGACTGATTCCAAATAGGAAAAGGAGTACGTCAATGCTATATATTGTCACCCTGCTTATTTAACTTATATGCAGAGTACATCATGAGAAACACTGGGCTGGAGGAAGCACAAGCTAGAATCAAGATTTCTGGGAGAAATATCAATAATCTCAGATATGCAGATGACACCACCCTTATGGCAGAAAGTGAAGAGGACCTAGAGAGCCTCTTGATGAAAGTGAAAAAGTTGGCTTAAAGCTCAACATTCAGAAAACTAAGATCATGGCATCCAGTCCCATCACTTCATGGCAAATAGATGGGGTAACAGTGGAAACAGTGGCAGACTTTCTTTTTTGGGGCTCCAAAATCACTGCAGATGGTGATTGCAGCCATGAAATTAAAAGACGCTTACTCCTTGGAAGGAAAGTTATGACTAACCTAGATAGCATATTAAAAAGAAGAGAAGTTACTTTGTCAGCAAAGGTCCATCTAGTCAAGGCAATGGTTTTTCCAGTAGTCATGTATGGATGTGAGAGTTGGACTATAAAGAAAGCTGAGCGCCGAAGAATTGATGCTTCTGAACTGTGGTGTTGGAGAAGACTCTTGAGAGTCCCTTGGGCTGCAAGGAGATCCAACCAGTCCATCCTAAAGGAGACCAACCCTGGGTGTTCACTGGAAGCACTGATGCTTAATCTGGAACTCCAGTACTTTGGTCACCTGATAAAAAGAACTGACTCATTTGAAAAGACCCTGATGCTGGTAGGGATTGAAGGTGGGAGGAGAAGGGGACAACAGAGGATGAGATGGTTCGATGACATCACCAACTCAATGGACATGAGTTTGAGTAAACTCCAGGAGTTGGTGATGGACAGGGAGGCCTGGTGTGCTGCAGTCCATAGGGTGGCAAAGAGTCAGACACGACTTAGCGGCGGAAGTGAACTGAACTTTACAATGTGTGGGAGTTTCTGCCATACACTAACATGAAGCAGCCATAGGTATACACATGTCATTTCCCCTTTAAACCTCCTTCCCACCTCCCTCCCCATCCCATCCCTCTAGGTTGTCACAGAGAACACCTCTGGGTTCCCTGCCTCAAACAGCAAATTCCCACTGGCCATCTATTTTACATATGGTAATGTATACGCTCAATACTACTCCCTCAAGCTATCTCACCCTCTCCCTCCCTCACCTGTTCTTTGTCTGTGCCTCCTTGCTGCCCCGCAAATAGAATTATCAGTACTTTCTTTCTAGATTCCATGTATATGTATTAATATACAGTATTTGCTTTCTCTTTCTGACTTACTTCAGTCTGTATAATAGGCTCTAGGTTCATCCAGCAGAACTGATTCAAATGTGTTCTTTTTTATAGTTGAGTAATGGAATCTCTGTATTTTAAACAAGTGTGTGTTTTATTCTTTCTGGCCTCTGCGAAATGTAGACTGTTTTGCTGAGATCTACTTCCAAGCTACGCCCTGTATGTTACCCCTGGGGGGTGGGATAGGCAGCCGCAGGAAAGACTTAAGTCCCGTTTCAGGTTCCTGTGCAAGAGGTCACGTCCCCAGAGAGGCCTTCTCAGACCACACTGGCCTCTGGTGTGCTGGTAAGTGTTTAACAGCCAGCTCTCCAGGGAGAAAGCAAGCCTGGATCTGTAGTGTTTGCCAATTTTGAGGTGTAAATACTCTCAGTGTGGCTGACTGCAAGCTGCCAGTGACATCCCTGAAGGTGGTGCTTAGAAGAGATGCAGCTGGGATTAGCACACAAGTACATAGCGCTTCCACCGTGCAGACAGAAACAGCTGAGCGCAGACCTCAGTTCATACCGCTGAGTATGGCGGGGGCGACCAAACCCAGCTCCTTGCTTGTACTTTTTCCTGGCTGTGCTAGATCTCTGTGGCTGCTCGGGCTGTTCTCTAGTTGCTGCAGGTGGAGGCTGCTCCCTAGCTGCGGTGTGCTGGCTTCTCAATGCTGTGGCTTCTCTTGTTGCGGAGCAGGGTCTCTAGGGTACTTGGACGTCAGCAGTTGCAGCATGTGGACTCAGTAGTTGTGGCTTCCGGGCTCTGGAGAACAGGCTCAATAGTTGTGGCTCAGGTGGTTAGCTGCAGGTGGGATCTTCCTGGATGAAGGATCAGACCCATGTCTCCTGCACTGGCAGGCAGACTCTCACTGCTGAGCCACCAGGGAAGTTCCCATCGCTTGTTTCTGATAACATTTTATTTCAAGACAGTCATGCCCATTCATATGACATACTTCTGGCTGTGTTCATGCGCCAGTGGCAGAGTTCAGTAGTTATGATAGGCCCTGTATGCCTCGTAGAGTCTGAAATATTTACTATCTGGTCCTTTAGGGAAGAAGTGTATTTATCAATAGATAACTGTTACATGTAAAATAATTAGGAAGGAATGAGTTTTAAATAAGACTTAATGGTAACTTTAAAATATAACTTAATTGTAAGTTTATATAATTTAACACTAATAATGGGTGTTTTAGGAGAGGGTGATATGTATGCGGAGAGTAACATGGAAACTTACAATACCATATGTAAAACACATAGCCAATGGGAATTAGCTGTATGACTCAGGGAACTCAAACAGGGGCTCTGTATCAACCTAGAGAGGTGGTATGGGCAGGGAAATGGGAGGGAAGTTCAAGAGAGAGGGGATATTTATATTCCTATGGCTGATTCATGTTGATGTTTGACAGGAAATAAAATTCTGTAAATCAACTCTCCTTCAATTAAAAAATAAATTAAAAAAAAAAAGAATTGACTCATGGAATTCCTGAAAATTGAAGGACTGGTTTTGTGGGCCGGTGGGACCCAGGTCCAGCTCAGCACCAACATCCTCTAAAATGCCCCTGCGGGCACTTTTTGCCCCTGAGGCACCTCTCCTGGGACCTAGTGGTTTATCAAGGTCTGTTTTTGCACTAGAAGCAGGGTTTTTCCTTCAGTTCCTTCAGTTCTCTTTCCTTAGCACCTTGAACAGGGCATGGCACGAGTAGGTACTCAGCTATTTGCTCAATGAAAGAAGGAACTTTCTACAGCTTTTTATGTATAGAAGCCATGCCATTCACTATTGTTGATGTGGTCAGAATCAGATCAGTGTCTTCGTCTCTTTTGAGAAAATACAAGAGGTCTCGGCTTCTGGTTCCCCACATAATGCTTCCTCTCAGAAGTGGAGACATCGTGAAACTTCCCTCATAAGGCCTGATGAACTCGAAACTGTATACATTCAGACGGCCTATCACAGCCTGGTACGCGGTAACCCCTCAGTAAACGGCAGCCGCTGGTAGCAGCAGCTGTAGTGATGATTGTCATAATAGAGAACTTGAGAGACAAGTTGCAATCTAACCAACATGTCTCTTCCTCTCTTTGCCCTCCACGATCTTATTTTCACGACATATTCTCCAGTCTCTTTACTGCCTTTTAAGATTTAACTGTTCCTATGCCTCTGGTCCTCCTGGTGCAGCACCGCCATCTTGTGGTCATAGTAGGTTATGTGACCGTCCTAGGTCTTAACTCCCAGCTAACAAGAGTTTGGGTGAACTCCGGGAGTTGGTGATGGACAGGGAGGCCTGGCGTGCTGCAATTCATGGGGTCGCAAAGAGTCGGACACGACTGAGCGACTGAACTGAACTGAACCCCGCAGCCAGCTCCCAGGTTTGGGAAGCAGCAGGTGATTTTTTGTTTAAACAAATGTGTCAGTCAAGGCTACAAATTACACCCAGGAAGGTCTAAGCTCTCTGTGATGTTTCTTCTTGTGACTGTCCTCTGTCTCGGTCTTTCCTTTACTCTTCTCTCCATCTGTGTTGAGCGTTCAGTCTCCTTTTACAAACGGTATTTAAAATGAGTTAGTGCCATCTGCTGGGGGAACGACGTAAGGTCTGGTGTGAGCGCTTCTCTAGGGGACCTGCCACGAAAATAGCCTACCAATCAATCCCTAGCTTAATGGGAAGAAAGTAAGTAAATCATAGGGTCCTGATGTCAAGCCCCTAGATTGGTATGTGTTTCTCTTTTTGTTGTTGCTGCTGCTGCGTCGCTTCAGTTGTATCCGACTCTGTGCGACCCCATAGACGGCAGCCCACCAGGCTCCCCCGTCCCTGGAATTCTCTAGGCAAGAACACTGGAGTGGGTTGCCATTTCCTTCTCCAGTGCATGAAAGTGAAAAGTGAAAGGGAAATTGCTCGGTCATGTCCGATTCTTAGCGACCCCACGGACCACAGCCTGCCAGGCTCCTCCGAACAAGGGATTTCCCCCGCAAGAGTACTGGAGTGGGGTGCCATCGGCCTTCTCCGTCTCTGTGTTAGAAACATTCTTCTCTGGGGGTCCGGAGTGCAGAGGAAAGACTCTCAGGGTGAGCTGCACAGCTACTGAACTAACTTTGCGACAGTGGAAGTTGTCAGGGTCTCAGCATGAAAATCAACCAGACTCTCATCGGTGTTTCCCAAGAGTGGTTTGTGGACCACTGCATCGGAGTCATCCGGGGCCTTAAGAATGCAGAGGGCCCGCACAGAACTACAGGATCACGTCTCAGCGGGCAGCCCTGGCAGCGCACTCTGAACACCTCCCCCTCCGCCCCACTGAATGAGTCTTGCACTCGCTTTGCGTGTGTTTGAGAAACGCCACCCTAGATCCTGCCTCTGTGGAAAAGACCTTTTTTCCCCAGCAAAATCCAGAAAGGGTTTGCATTTAGGTGACGTCTTGCATAAACTGCTTTTTGTGTGAGCGAGAGGGGGAATTGCTTGCAAAATTGCGGCTCCTTCCTTCACTCCGTTTGTCGTGTGGGTTTAGTGGGGGCAGACCCAAAGGCCTGGACCAACTCGCGGCATGCTGCCGCAAGTCCCATCTCCCCAGCTCGCACCCACCGTCTCCCCAGCTCTGCTTGCCAGGTGGGATAAGACCGGTCCACACTCCCTCACTCAGGTGCAGCCCTGCAGCCTGGACCTGCTGTTCCCTAGCGGGGTCACTTCACAGAAAGCCCAGGGCTGTGTTGGAAAGATTCCAGACCCAGGGGTCGCCCCCTCCCTGGTTGCCTTTCTCTGGCCTGCTTCTCCATTCCTCAACATAGTCTCTGCTGTCCTCTGGCACTCAGGGGCTCTGCCACGTTCCAAGCCGCACCCCCACACTCACCTCTAAGGATGTCTAGGCCTGCTGCACGCACAAATCTCTCCTCAGCCCAGTGACTTCTTCTGCTTTATTTCCTCTTCAGTTCCCTGGCTCTGAACAGTTACACACAGGTTGTGAGTCATGTGGGGGTTCCATCCACGTGCACAATTTTTCAAAAGCCTGAATGTTTTCCTTCTACCTGGCAATGCTATTGCTCCGCCATTTTTCTCAGGATGTGATTACCAGGATGCCCAAGATTCGCTGTAAGACCACAAATGCTCTGCTTATAGTGTGGCTACACTTGAGACGCTTAAGTGTGTAGGGCTCTGATCAATTTCTGGTATAGATGTTTGGAGTATTTGGTGGTCGTTGATGATACTTCTGGAACATTTTTTTTTTAGTGACATGAGCCAAATTCCACAATGTATTAGGAGAAAAAAGTAGATGATGAAACACGCTTTGTAATAGATCTAATTTTGTTCATACAAAAGTCTGTATAAATGTACTAAAAGTTAGCAGTGAATATACTGACTGCATAGATTACTGTGACCACAAAAGATTCTGACATTTTCATCTTTTTCTTTTATCAGTATCATACACATCAAAACCCGTGTTTGACTGAGTGACAGGATACGCAGGGAGGTGGCTAGGAAGGGCCACATATCAGGAGATAACAGGAGTGACAACGTCTGTGAGCTGTCAATCAGATACTGCTGGGGCATTTGGGAGCTTGGGTGGTGATTCTGGAAGTTATTGGCTCAGTGGTAAAGAATCTGCCTGCAATGCCAGAGACATGCAGGAGACATGAGTTTGATTTCTGGGTCGGGAAGATCCTCTGGAGTAGGAAATGGCAACCCGCTTCTGTGTTCTTGCCTGTAAAATTCTACGGACAGAGGAGGCTGGTGGGCTACATACAGTCCATAGGGTTGCAAAAAGTTGGACACGACTGAGAACACGCATGTAGCGTGATGAAGATACTTGTGTGTCCACCAGTTTTCAAGTTCTCTTCTGGCAGTCCTGGAGAGAAAAGACTGCTCTTGGGGAACGGGAAGGGAGACTGGAGGGGCCATGGAGGTCTGAAGGCATTAGGACCCCACAGTGTGTGAGGCAGCAACAGGCCAATGACCGGATCAAAACAGAAGCTATTCCCAGACCAGGAGGACCATTCTGGGCGAGGGGATCTTGAAGGGAAGACAAGGAACTGCGAGGATCACACTGGGGACACCGAGGCAGCCACTCAGGCATTAGGTGGCCAAGGAAGAAAACAGTGTTCAGGTTGGCTTGGTGTAAGCAGGCTTGGCTGAAATCGGGCCCCGCCCTTTTCACTCCATTCTCCGCTTGGTGTTGTCCTTCGTGCTGTTGCCAGGACACTCACAGCCTTCATCTTCATTCCCTAAACGCATAGGATGGAGAGGTTCGCAACCCACTCCAGTACTCTTGCCTGGAAAATCCCATGGATGGAGGAGCCTGGTAGGCTACAGTCCATGGGGTCGCTAAGAGTCGGACACGACTGAATGACTTCACTTTCACTTTTCACTTTCATGCATTGGAGAAGGAAATGGCAACCCACTCCAGTGTTCTTTTCTGGAGAATTCCAGGGACGGTGGAGCCTGGTGGGCTGCTGTCTAGGGGTTCGCACAGAGTCGGACACGACTGATGCAACTTAGCAGCAAAAGGTTAAAGTAGGCGTCTACTGTGGTGCTCCTGAAAATATAAGCTGGCTTCTCCCAGGGCCTGCAGGAGAAAGTGCCAGCGGGCTGGGTCCCTCCGCAGAGCCTGCTGCCTGCTCAAGTTGGGGAAGGGGGAGGGAACAAGGGAGCCTCGCCCTCCCCAAAGCCACGCCCCTTCCAGCCTCCTGAACAGGGGGTCTGGACCAGCAGGGCTGGGGAGGCTGGGGGAGGCTGAGATAGGGTCGTTTGGGCCAACGCAAAGGGCAGTGGTGGGCGGGAAAGAACCACAAGGACTGGACGTGTCCTTGTGGGTGTCAGAACAGGCTGGGGGCAGTTGGGGCTGGAGGAGGAGCCGCCACAGAGCTCTGCAGCCATGGGGTCTGGACACCCCCATCGAGACGAGTCTGTCTGCTCCCTGAGTCTCAGTTTCCCCATCTGGTGAACATCAGGTCCTGGGTTAGGTGCTTCCTATCGGTACTCTCCCATTCTTACAAGAATCTTACCCCTAGTTCCCAAATGAGGAAACTGAGGCCCAGACAGAGCCAGTGGGACTTGAATTCAGGGCTGCCTGGCTTCGGAGGCAGGAGTGGCCCAGTGTTTGGAGTCCTGCTCCAGCCTGCCTGCAGAGAGGATGCCATCGTCCCCGCCACAGAGGGGTGCTTGGGGGCACGGCGCTGAGATATAGGATTTATCCGAGGATCTGATGATGGAGGGAGGCTGAGGACACCCTGCCCACCGTGGGCATGACTGCATCTGGCTGTGGCCTTTTTTCTTCTTTCTTATTGAGATGCACCTTGTTTAAGCACATGTCTTCTGTTCAGGGTTCCATGGATTTCAAGCATCCCTACAGGCGTCGGGTCAGCCTCCCAGGTTTTCTAGCGTTTGGCCCCTTTGCTCCTCCCAGGCAGTTCCTGCCCACTTGCCCAGCAACAATCACTGTTTTAACTTCTGTCACCCTGATTCGTTTTGCCGGGTTTGGGGCTCCACCTAAAGGGAGACAGGATCCTGTACACTCAGTGCAGCGCCTGTGATTCTCACCCATTTGCGTGTATCCGTGGTTCTGTCATGGCCCTGTAGGGCTCTTTGTGTAAATACACCATAATTTGTTTATTGGTTCTCCTGCTCCCGGATGTTTGGGTTGCTTCCAATTTGGGGCTGCTGTGAATAATGCTTCTGTGAGCCTCTTGAGCATGTTTTTGGTGTGTGCTTGGAAGCCCTTCTCCTGGGAACACCTAGGAGCAAGCCTGCTGGTTTATAAGAGAGGTGCGAGCTGAACTTCAGACTGTTTCCAAAGCAGTTTTGATTTCTACTCCCTCCTTGTTTTCTTTATAAAACCAGAGTAAATGTAATTAAACAAGGAGGCCATTGGTCTGGGGCGGCTCTTCTACCTTGGTACCTAAACAAATCTAAGCCAGAGTGGTGAGCTCTAAGTCAGAAGATGAACGCCAAGGACGACCAATCACAAACAACCAACAAGGACCACCAATCACAAACAGCCAACAAGGACAACCAATCAAAAATAGCCAATGAGCTTGGCTTTCCCAAACAAGGCACCTGTGATGCTGTCGTCAATCAAATCATTTCTTTGCTTCCTTGGCTTCTCTGTAGAATCCTGTTCTCAGCTTCTAACCCCTTTTGGTTTGATGCTGATTCCAATGCTCAAATAAGCTGAAATTTTTTTTCACATGCCTTAGTTTGCTCTTAAAACCACTTTCACTGAAGTCTAATTTACATACAAAACTTTCAGTAAACACTTGGATGAGTTTTGACAAACATTTTTTCATTAAAGTTCAGTAACTTTAATAGTCACCTCCAGCTCAAAAGAAGTGTGTGTGTGTGTGTGTGTGTGTGTGCACTGCGCTTCTTTTTGAAACTCAGGCCTAATGTAGAATAAGAAAACCCTCCACAAGTTCAGGGAGAAGGCGATGGCACCCCACTCCAGTGCTCTTGCCTGGAAAATCCCATGGATGGAGGAACTTGGAAGACTGCAGTCCATGGGGTCACTAAGAGTCAGACATGACCGAGTGACTTCACTTTCACTTTTCACTTTCATGCATTGGAGAAGGAAATGGCAACCCAGTCCAGTGTTCTTGCCTGGAGAATCCCAGGGACTGGGGAGCCTGGTGGGCTGCCATCTACGGAGCCACACAGAGTTGGACATGACTGAAGCAACTTAGCAGCAGCAGCCACAGGGTCAAGTCTGCAAGCAGGCCTTTCCTGCAGTCTGCTGGACACAGGGACCACCTGGGTCACTGGCGTGATGAGGAATGGATCAGACCCTTCATTTTGTAGCTGGATGCCCTGAAGCCTTCAAAGAAAGGGCATGCCCAGGGTCATGTGATAAATTAGGACAGAGCTGGGTTGGACCCCAGGTCTGGGCCAGTCTTCCTCCTACCCCCTGGGTAGGCCACTGTCTGCCCACTGTCTGCTGAGCTGAGCTGAGGTGTGGGGAGCAGCTGAGTGGGGGTTGTGCTGGGTCCCCAGCCCTGCAGACCTTGGGGGATGTGGGCTTGTTCCTGCCGTGCATGCTGGGCCTTCCCCAACTTGCAGGGAGTGTGTGTGTGTGTGTGTGTGTGTGTGTGTGTGTGAGTCACTCAGTCATGTCTGACTCTTTGTGACGCCATGACCTGCCTATGAAATTATCTAGGTAAGAATGCTGGAGTGGATGGCCGTTTCCTTCTCCAGCAGATCTTCCCAACCCAGAGATTGAACCTGGGTCTCCTGCATTGCAGGCAGGTTCTTTACCATCTAAACCACCAGGGAAGCTCTGGTCAGGGAGTGGGTTGGTCCAAAGGCTGACCTTTTGACAGAAGCAGCCTCAGATGCTCACCTCTAGCTCCTGGGTTGTTGTGTGAGGCTTCTCAGTTTCCCCACCAACAAGGACTCTGAGGCCTGAGACCTACCTTATTCCTTCCTCTCACTCCTCACCCACCTACCACTTCCTGCCTCAGGTTGGCACAGGAAGAATTCAAGACTTTCCCTACGGGAATGCTCTTCTCACCTGCCTGAGTGCAGAGGAAGGCCGGGCCTCAGAGCTTTTTCCTCTCTTATTGTCAAGGGGCCCCCTCCTCAGGCATACCCAAGACTCCTGGGACTTAGCCAAGCTTTGTTCTCATCTGTTGGCTCCAGTAGGAGGGCGACCAGAGGGCGACAGGCTTCTTGTCCCTGCCCTCTCATTGTCCCTCCCAGGAGGACCCAATGGGAGGCACGTTACGTCCCCTGGAGGGTTGGATGGTTCACATGAGGTTATTTTCACAGGCATCTCCAAGCTGACTGTTCTTTTGTACACATGCTGTTTTAGTTGTCAGAACTTTTCTCTTCTGGTCCCCTCAAATGTCAGGGTTAGGAAGAATTTCCCCCACCCTTCCCCAGCTCCACCAGAAGAATCTGGGATTAGCGGGACTTGTCCTGTGGTTTCCCATTGCAAACATCCAACATGGTGGTGTTGGCGCATCTAGTCTATAGCAGGGAGAGGGTCCACTCAGGGACAGGTCCACTGACCTCGGGCCCCAGGCTCGCCTAGATGCGTGTGAAACCAGCCACACCCAGCCTGCTGGGAGCCTGGTCACCATGTGCTCCTTGATGACCTGTCCCTCTGGGCTTCAGTTTTTTCACCTATAGAATGGGAGAGCTCTCCTAGACCTTGGCAGTCAAGTGCACTGCCTATAGGGACCAGACAGGTAATGAAAGAAGTGTTGAGGTGATAAAGGGGATGGGAGAAGCAGGCCCAGAGAATTCCGATTTTTCTCAAAGTCGGGAATTTCCAAGAGAAGTGAGATTTCCCAAATTTGTTAAAATCTGGCCACCAATTCGTTAGCTCTGGCTAAGACATCCTATTCCAGATCCTCTATTCTGCCACTCCGAGTCTCCATTCCCTCTGCGCGGGGCGTTGGCTGGCGGTAGCGGGGTGGGAAGCCCAAGCTCTGGGGACCGAGTTTCTGACTGCCTGCATCTCCCCCCTCCCCAGCACACCAGCTGTCATATCACAGGCACCCTTTGTAGGAAGATCGCCTTCCTTTTGGGGCGCCCAAGCTAGCATATGAATTTTTGATCAGATTGCCTTTTGAATGAGTTGACTGTCATGAATAGTAGGGCAAAGGGCGCCAGCATTGTGTCTTAACTATAACTGTTCCAATTAATTATGGGTTTAATTAGCATACATCGAGAGCAGCCTGGAAAATAATACTTCATGGGTTACAGATGCCCCGGCAGCTGTTACATGAAGTGTGATACCGGGTTGGGGTAGAGA
The DNA here is from genome assembly GCF_042477335.2 of Ovis canadensis. Taxonomy (NCBI): domain Eukaryota; kingdom Metazoa; phylum Chordata; class Mammalia; order Artiodactyla; family Bovidae; genus Ovis; species Ovis canadensis. The sequence continues at coordinate 32,400,690 of NC_091258.1, forward strand.
TAGTTATTAATAAATTACTCCCATTGTCAGAGACCCTTATTTATACAAATTAGCAGGGGATACATAATCAAGTTTAACTGTATAATTTATAATAATTGATTTCATTTTGACTGACCACTAGTCGCTCACCAAATACCCTCGGAAGAAAAATTGCTCTATTAGGGTAAGTTTAATCCTAAACATAGCTAATGAATCCTATTACTTTAAGGTCATATTTGAAGCTTTTGTTAATTGTCAGAACCATTTTAAATTGATTAGAGTTAAATTAAATCAATGTAATGTTTAGAAAAACAATATTTCTAATGGATGAGGCCGGGCTGACCTCGAATAAACATATTTATCAACCGATTCTCGGTGACGAGCAGGGGAACAGCTGGGCCCATAATTCACACTTGTCTATAATATGGGAAATGTCACCAGGCAATTAGTTATGTCAGGTAATGAATAGGGAGCAGGGGGATGCCCCTCTGGCAGCTGGGGTGGACAGGGGTAGAATGTTCTGGACGGTAAGCGGCGACTCACCATCTCACGGCTTCCCTTTCCCCAGCCTGAGCACAGGGCTCCCCAGCTGCCTCAGTCACCCACTCTGGGAATTCACCTGGCTCACTGGCACTTGGGCCCCTCCAGCTCCCTCTCTCAGGCCCTTGGACTTCCTCCAGGAGCTGGGAGGCTGGCCCTTGGCCTGCTCTTCACCTACTCACCCTCAGGTTTCATTTAAGTAGGGGAGACATCCCTTGATCCCGTCCCCCCAGCCACCAGGCTCCACCAAGTCCCCCAAGTATGGGTTCTTGGGACAACAAGGTACCTGCCCCAGCCGTCATTTTATACCACGTGACACTGATGGTAGCTGATTCCTTGCAAGCTCTGTGGGAACCATAGTATTGTTTTGCAGTGGGTTCCCAGAGTCTCATCCAGAACAGGAACTCCAGGAGGACTTGCTGAATGAACGGAGGGATGGATGATGCAGGACAAGGTCGCACTAGCCTGTGAGTTCTGCTAGAAGGAGAGGGGAGTACTGTCTACCACTTTCTGAACACTTACCAAAGCCAAGTGCTTTATATACATCCAGCTAGTTTTGGGGATATTCCCACAAGGTGGGCAGTGGTACCTCCATTTCACAAAGCAGGTAATTCACCCAAGGTGTCTCAGCTAAGCAATACGGAACCTGAATTCAAACTCAAGTCCAAGAGAATCCAGGGTCCTTGCTGGAATTTTCATCTGGTCAGGAGGGCTTCCTGTAGGAGGGAGTGTGGAGAGCCTTGAAGAAGTGTTTGGACTCCTGGAGGGGGCTGGGCAGATGCTCTAGGCTAACTGCCGAGGGAATGAGATCAGGACAGGAACAGATGTGGAGGAAAGTGGTGGTGGCCTCCTGCTACTTTCCAAGCCCAGAGTGATGATGACGGTGGTGAGATGATGGGCAGGGTAGAATTCCTGGGGAAGGTCTAGACCTGCTGCAGGTCCTTGGTTGGAAATGCATTCATCATGCTGATGCGGGCAGTTCACTCTGGCCTCAGTGTCCAGGGCTGTGAAATGGGTTCCTAGCCACGCAGCACTCAGAGGAAGGGCCTGGAAGGCAGCCCTGCCTCTGTCACCCTGGCCAGGCAGGTCAAGGGAATTCAGTGTGGGCAATGGAGATCTTGCACTTTAGCTGCTGCTTGGGACCCTGGGGGCAGGGCAGAGGAGGCAGGCAAACTGGGGTCTTTCAAGCCTGCTGAAGCCTGAAAGAGGACTGCCTTGAAAAGGCTAAGGTGCCCAGGCTAGGAAAAGCATCAATTGGATCCCTGCCTGGGGAGACAGCTTGGAGATTCAACAGTATGCAAGTTCATCAGGTCCCCTGAACTCGGCAGTTTCTAAAGCTGTTGGGTATCCGCCACTGAGAAAGGCAGTCCAGCTTCATGAGGCCCTTCCCCAAAGATGAGAAAACTCAGGCCTAGAGGGGCGACACAGCTTGTCCCCAGCAGCAGAGCTGGAGGTGGGCTACACTGGAAATCAGGTCTCCTGCCTCTGACCCTTCCATCTCTGCCAGGCCTTTCCCCTCCCACTGCATCTGGCTGGCCCTCTGCCCACTGCTGTTGACGACCTGGACTGCTGGTGTGGCGGTGGGGGGAGTACACAGGGACCCCAACCCCGACCCCCCCCAGCACCCCACACTGTGCCAATGGCAACCACAGCTGATGGTTATTGCCTGCTTTACTGGTGTCAAGCAACATTCTGAATGCGTCCCAGGCCCTGTTGTAATTGATCTTCACAAAATTAGGGAACATTATATAGCACAATCATCCCAGTCTTGGGGTATTTCACCTAAGGCACAGAGAGGTTAACCTCCTGCCAGAAGCTGCACAGCTCCTAAGTGTCAGAGCTGGGATTTGAACCCTGGTCTCACTCTGGGGCCTGAACTCGTCATGCTTGCCCAGGACTTCCCCCTCTGCCATGGAAGATTGAGACCTGGGAATAATTTCTCATGATCTCATGCAACCTTATCCTTGATCACAGACTCTTAAAATGACTATGAGTTTTTATCATCAAAAACCATTAAAAAACAAATGTAACCCAAACTGGAATAATTTGGATGATAAAATAAATAGCTGCAGTATTGGATTATAATCCCCCAAATGAAATAAATATACATGAATCCACAGTGATACAAATAAATGACTGACTACATTAAAACATGGGGGGAAGGGACAAGTCTCTTAGAAAATGCCAAATAACACGTGTGGCTGCTGGCAGCTCTGGAGCGGAGCGTCTCCTCTCCCTGTGTGCGGGCTGGACTCTGGGACTCCCATCAGAAGAACAGAGTATGAACAGGAAAGAACAACCATGCTAGCAGGGAACTGGAAGACAGACTGACCAGCTGACCAAGGCTGACCTCACCAGGGGTAAACGTCGTATCATGGAACCTGATGTGGTGTGACAAGTGGGGCATGTCACCTCCAGGCCATTTGTCCCCCACACCGACAACCCAGACTGACCACGAGGAAACAGAGGAAACCCAAACTGAGGGCCGCTGGACAGGATAGCTGACCACAATTCTTCAAAAACGCTCCCGTTCATGAAGACAAGGTAAGTCTGAGAAATTGTCACACACTGAATCTAAGGAGACGTGATGCCTAATGTGACAGGGACCTTGGATGGGAACCTGGATCAGAAAGAGGACATTTCTCTAAAGATCAGTGGAATCTAAATAAAGTCTATGAGATGGTCCCACTGGCAGTCTTTTAGCTTGGACGAATGTACCATAGTTACGTGGACCTTAAGGGGAACTGTGTCTTCTTTGCAAATCTGTCAATCTAAAAATATTTTCAAATGAAAACTTTGTTTAAAAGAATCACTAATATAACCGTAAGGTTAAGCTTCATGCATGTTCAGTCATGTCTGACTCTTTGTGACCCTATGGACTATAGCTTTCCAGGCGCCTCTATCCATGAGATTTTCCCAGCAAGAATACTGGAGTGGGTTGCCATTTCCTCCTCCAGGGGACCTTCCCGACCCAGGGATCTAACCCATGTCTCCTGCATCTCCTGCACTGGCAGACAGATTCCTTATCAGTGAGCCACCTGGGAAGCGCACCATAATGCTAAAAAGACGCCAAACAGTATAAAAGTGAAAGACAAGCTTCCCTTCTCCTGTGCCTCCTTGCTGCCCATCCCCTTCCCTAGTGTTGAGCATTTTTGCCAGTTTCTTATCTCCTTCCAGAAGTATCTTGTCATGCGTCTACACAGGCAGCTCATGCATCAGCAAACATCACCACTTTGGGGTCGTAAATGGGACACACTCTGAACGTGGTCCCTTGCGTTTCCTTCTTCGTGGAACTATCTAATGGGCCTCCTGATTTTCCCACACAGCTGCAGGGTGCTCTGTTGTCTGTCTGTGCCATCATTAGTTAGCATTAGGGTGGTTTCCAGTCTGTAGCTTTTTCTTCTCCTTCCTTTTTAAAAACCATTATTTAGTTATTTTAAATATTTATTTATTTGGCTGCATCTGGTCTTAGGTGGGATATTTTGTTGTGGCATGTAGGAGCTAGTTCCCTGACCGGGGATCGATCTGGGCCCCCTGAATTGGGAGCTTGGAGTCTCAGCCACTGGACCACGAAGGAATTTCCCTCCCCCGCCAACCCCACTTTCTTTCTGTTTTTAGAGATTGGAATATGGCAAGAAAGAAACCACTTTCTAGTGTTTGATAATGTAATACACTCCTTCCAGGCAGTCTGGAAAGCCTGGCCAGTTGCCAAGTGGTCATCAAGGGGAAGAGCTTTTCTTTATGAACTCCGAGTCCTTCCACGCCGCTCACCTCTGTCATCGGAGGGACACGTGTGTCGCTCTGAGCAGAGGTGGCTGAGGTGGGTGGGAGCATAGCTGGGAGAGCGGCTTCCAGGCAGGTGGGCAGCTGGCAGGGCAGCGGGGCCACAGGGGAGAGAATCCCGCTTGTTACGGTGGCCCCTGTATTGATCTGTGTCTCCAACAGAGAAAGGGCTCTTTGGTCGACATTCTCCAGAGGCAGAAAGAGTGGGCTCTGACATCTCCCTACTGGGAGAGAGGGTCTGGGCAGCGGCAGTGGATATACGAGCATGTATCTGAGAACTGAGGAGGCTCTGCTGGGCGTGGACTGTGGGCCCAGGTGGTGTGGGGATGGGCTGGTCTTTAAGGATGAAGTTGGTCTGTGTCTCGGGAAACTCTCCCCTGGCGAAAGGATTTGATGGCAACCGTAAACTGCAGCCTTTTCTCTGCTGTGTAGAGGTGGTAAACTCAAAGTCTGCGTGTTTGAAAATGAATGTGAAAAGTTGTCTGTGTTCCAAAAAATGGAAACTTTCTCATGTTATCTGGACCTCCAGCTTTTCTTGAAAAACTGGGAACTCTGGATATTTAAGTGGAAGGGCAACCAAGGGCTGGAGCTGAGCACCTAGGACAAGCTCTGTGCTCTGCCCCAAACTGATCACATTCCCCAAGGCCTGGTCACCAAAGATAATTGAGTTTGTAACCCTTGGCATAAAGAGAGTGGTTGCCAGGGTCCACAGGCCTGTCCTATCTCCCAGGAAAGATGAACACCAGTCTCACTTTAAGGAAAAGGAAATCTCAGAGCCTAGTGTACTAAAGTACTTAACAGGAAGAGAAGGGAGCACAGAAGGGGAATTTTCTGAGCCAATCACCATACAGGACCCTTCATGGACACACAACGAATTTTGCCAACAGCCCATTTTACAGATGGGAAAACGGAGGCTCAGACAGATCAAGACAGTATACCTGCTATCTGGGACAGGGTCTGGCTCCTTAATAGATATTTTTCAGGATGAATGCATGAGTAAATGAATGAATGAATGAATTCCTGAGTGACTGAGTGTGAATTGTGTGACGGTTGAACACATGACTATCAAACTCTGTGAGTGGGGAGGGGGTGTGCCGTGTGGAGTGGGCAAGTTTGCTCTTGAGTCTTAACCAGAACTCTTCCAGCCTAAATAGCCCTCTCCCCATACTGGTTTCCCACCCTCCTTGGGCTTTGGTGGGTTGCCAGGTAATCTGATGTTGTTGAGGTGTTAATGGTGATTCTGGCTCCTTGGGTCCTCTGCCAGCTGAAGGATTTGCCTTTTTGATTTGCCTTTGCTTTAAACATTGTTGTGGAAATAGTTGTAGGTTAGACAACTATAAAAAATGAGGAGAAAATATCATAGAAATCTAGGTTTGTGTATTCAGATTGTTCCACAGGTGTCTTTAAGTCTCACCACACCTGTTCATGGTAACCAAGACATGTAAGCAGCCTAAATGTCCATCAGCAGATAAATGGATAAAGAAGATGGTGATGGCTTCTGACTCCCATAGTTCAAGTTTAAAGGGTTGGGCATTTCAGACAAGGGGAAACTCCGATTCCTGTCCAGTGAAGAAGCAGTAACTGGATAAGTCTTTGCCCTATTAATAATGCTTTACACATAATTCTCATTTTGTATACGTCATCATTCTATGAGCCAGGTATGATTAATATCATTTTGCAGTTGAGGAAACTGGGTCCCAGAAATTAACTACTTGACTGTCTCTTGTTCACATTTGTAATTAGTAAGGTTGGAGCAGAAACCTCATAACCAGATGTATTTGACCCCATAGTTAATATTGTTAATCATTTTGCTAATAAGGGTGTGGAGATGGAGATGGCACGAAGGAGATGGCAATGGCAACCCACTCCGGTGTTCTTCCCTGGAGAATCCCAGGGATGGGGAGGCTGGTGGGCTGCTATCTCTGGGGTCACACAGAGTTGGACATGACTGAAGCGACTTAGCAGCAGCAGCAGCAGCAGGACCATGAAAGATGGAAGATTATTTTCCTTTTTTTTAAGGATAGGTAGTGTGTTAGGGTGTTCCTGGTGACTCAGTGGTAAAGAATGAGCTGGCCAATGAAGGTGACCTGGGTTCAATCCCTGGGTTGGAAGATGCCTTGGAGAAGGGAAATGGCAACCCACTCCAGTATTCTTAACTGGGAAATCCCATGGACAGAGGAGCCTGGAAGGCTACAGTCCATGGGTTCACAAAGAGTGGGATAAGACTAAGCGACTTGAGCATGGAGCCTGAGTGTGTTAATTAGCTTGGGCTGCGATGGCCCCCCACTCCAGTGCTCTTGCCTAGAAAATCCCATGGACGGAGGAGGCTGTTGGGCTGCAGTCCATGGGGGTCGTGAAGAGTTGGACATGACTGAGAGACTTCACTTTCACTTTTCACTTTCATGCATTGGAGAAGGAAATGGCAAGCCCCTACAGTGTTCTTGCCTGGAGAATCCCAGGGAGGGGGGAGCCTGGTGGGCTGCCATCTATGGGGTCGCGCAGAGTTGGACACGACTGAAGCGACTTAGCAGCAGCAGGAGCAGCCATAACAAAGTATCATTTCTGATTTAGGCCTTCATTCTGCTTGGTTCAACTTTGTTCCCTCTGCTTGGAATGTACCTGACCACAGATAGATAGTTCCTCTGAGTCACCACAGACCCTGAAATTCTACTATAAAACCCTTTAGGAAGGGCTGGGAGGGGTAAATCCTACAGTGGTTACAGCTCAGCACTGTCTTTTGTAAATGGCATTCGTGATGAATTGGCTATTTTCAATTTCAGTTTCTAAAGGTGCAGAGAGACTTTTTAAAAATTGAAGTATAGTTGACTTACAATGTTGCGTTAACTTCTGCTGTACAGCAAAGTGATTCAGTCATACGTACGTATGTATTCTTTTTCATATCTTTTCCGTTGTAGTTTATCACAGAATATTGAATATCATTCCCTGTGCCATACAGTCGGACCTTGTCATTTATCTGCCCTATAGACAATTGCTTACATCTGCTAATCCCAACCTCCCACTCCATCCCTCCCCCAATGCCTTCCCCTTTGGCAAGCGTAAGTCTGCTCTCTATTTCTGTGAGACTGTTGTCTTGTAAATACGCTCATTTGTGTCCTGTTTTAGATTCCATTGGAGAAGGAAATGGCAACCCACTCTAGTATTCTTGCCTGGAGAATCCCACGGACAGAGGAGCTCGGTGGGCTACAGTCCACGGGTCGCAAAGAGTCGGACATGACTGAGCGACTTCACTTTCACTTTAGATTCCACATATAAGTGATACCATACGATATTTGTCTTTGACATTTCGCTTATTGTTATAGTCTCTAGTTGCATCTCTGTGGCTGCAAGTGTCATTATCCACTCCTTTTTACGACTGAGTAATATTCCATTGGATGTGCACCATGTCTTCTTTATCCATTCATCTGTTGATGAACATTTAGGCCGCTCCCTTGTCTTGGTTATCATGAACAGTCAGTGCAGAGAGGCTTAAAGGCACTTGTGGAGTGATCTGAATATGAAAACCTAGATTTCTATGATATCTTATCTTCATTTTTCACAATTGCCTTACCTACACACCTATTTCTACAACAATGTTTAAAGCAAACTACTGTCACAGAATCTTCAAATTAGATACATTCACATTACTTGAAAAATTTTTTCCTGCTCAAATTTCATGGGTTGACTAATACTTAACGCCTATTACAGCAACTTGGGCATACATGTGTGGGAGAATATACACAGTCGTCACCATCCAACTCAATCTGTGATCAGACTTGAAGCTTCTCAAGTGTTTATAGGCACAGGAATGATCTGGAGTCTGGTGGAAATGCAGGTTCTGACTCTGCAGCCCTGAGCTGGGGTATGTGCAGGTGTGTGTATACGTCTGTGTGTGTACATCTGTGGCTCAGTCATGTCTATTTGTGACTACTGTAGCCTACCAGGCTCCCCCGTCCATGGGATTTTCCAGGCAAGAATACTGGAATGGGTGGCCATTTTCCTCCTGCAGGGATCTTCCTGACCCAGGGATTGAACCTGTGTCTCCTGCATTGCAAGCAGATTCTTTATCTGCTGAGCCATCAGGAAGTCCAGGCTGGGGTGTGAGATCCTGCATTTCTAACATCGTTCCCCCCAGCCCTCCTTGGTTCCCAACAGGCAATGCTGAGCCTGCTGGTCTGGGGACCACACGCTGGGGAACCAGGCAGACAGAGCAGCCTTTCAGCTGCGGCCAACAGTCACTAAATTGTACAGTGTGGAGAGAGGCTTAGGAGAGGTGCCTGGAGGGACAGCTGCGCTGAGCTGGTTTCTGCATTCCTCGCCCTCTCCCAGCTGCTCAGTCCAGTGCTGGGCTTGGGACCCTGCAGAGTAAATCGCTAAGTGACCATAAGCTTTGTGAGAAGAGTGTCTGCTCAATGCTTGGCAAGCAGTTGAAACTCCTTAAATGTTTTATTTTTGTCAGTTTTATTGAGGTGTAATTTACATAGAGTAAAAAATCACTTTAAAAAGTGCACAGTTCGATGAGTTTTGACAATATACACAGTCATGCCATAGGCACAATCAGGATATAGAATGTTTTCTGGATCAAAAAACTTCCTTTATGTTCCTTTTAGTCATTTTCCTTCTGACCCCCTAGTCGCTGGCAACCACTGAGTTATTTCTGTTCTTATAGTTTTGCCTTTTCTTGAATATCAGATAAATGAAAATGGGTCTGGCTTCTTTCACCTACCATGATGCTTTTGAGATTCATTTGTATTGTTGCCCATATTAGTGATTCATTCTTTTTCTTGATAAGCAGTATTGCATCACATCTATTCACTGGCTAATAGATATTTGGTTGTTTCTAGTTTAGTCTAACATAAATAAGGCAGCCACAACACTGGAATGTAGGGCCTTGTGCTCAAATAAATTATTTCCACCTAGGAGTGGAACGGCTGGATCCGAAGGTGAGTATATGTTATGATTTTATCAAAGACTGGCAAAATGTCTTCCAAGAGAGTTCTGGCTGTGTCCCATTTTCACCATCACTTGGATTTTTAATCTTTTTTAAAAATTTAGTTATTCTTATGCTGATGTATTAGTATCTCGTTGTGGTTTTAATTTGAATTTCTTTAATGACTAATAAGGCTTCCCAGGTGACTTGGGGTAAAGAATCCCCCTGCCAAATCAGGGGCCACAGCACACACAGGTTCGATCCCTGGGTTGGGAAGAGCCCCTTGAGGAGTAAATGACAACCCACTCCAGTATTCTTGCCTGGAAAATTCCAGGAACAAAGGAGCCTGGTGGTAAAGAGTCAGACATGACTTTGCATGCGTGCATACAATGAGCAATTATGTCGAACATCTTTCCACGGCTTATTTGCTATCCATATACCTTCTTGATGTAGTTCTGATTTTTGCCCAACTAAAAAAATGGATTCTATGTCTTATAACTGATTTGGAAGAGACTTTTTATGTATTCTAGATACAAACATTTTATCCAGCATTTTTCAATATGTATTTTTGAATATTACCCTTCTCCCAACCCTGGAGTCTTTTCGTACATTTTCCCCTCACGCCTGCACCCCGACCCCATGAAATTTAATGCCAAGGATATACTGCATATCTGTTTATGCCCCATTGCTCTTTGGAGGGACACATTATGATATTTAAAAGGTTTTTAGCCCCCTAAGAACAAATTTTGCCCCCTTTAGGGTGATATAGCCTTCACTGCGGAGAAGGCAATGGCACCCCACTCCAGTACTCTTGCCTGGAAAATCCCATGGATGGAGGAGCCTGGAAGGCTGCAGTCCATGGGGTCACTGAGGGTTGGACATGACTGAGCGACTTCACTTTCACTTTTCACCTTCATGTATTGGAGAAGGAAATGGCAACCCACTCCAGTGTTCTTGCCTGGAGAATCCCAGGGACAGGAGAGCCTGGTGGGTTGCCGTCTATCGGGTCGCACAGAGTCGGACACAACTGAAGTGACTTAGCAGCAGCAGCAGCAGCAGCCTCACTGAGACTGTATACTTTAATCAGATAAGTATTTTACAAATATTTGCTCTCCATTTGTGGCATGACTTTACATTTTCTTAACACTATCTTTTGTAGAGCAGAGTTTTAAATTTTGATGAAATCTGTTTCTTTTACAGTTTGAGCCTTTTCTTTTCTATCTAAAAAGTATTTGTCTAAACCCGGGTCAAAAATGTTTCTCCTATATTTTCTTCCAGAATTCTTATGTGTTCATCTTTTACATCTAGGTTTATGATCCATTTCAAGTTACATTTTTGTATATGGTACAACATAATAGTCAAGGATCTTTGCTTTTGAGATGGATGTCCACATTTCAGGCATCATATGTTGAAAATGGGCTTCCCAGATGGCACTAGTGGTAAAGAACCCACGTGCTAATGCAGAGATGTGGGTTCAATCCCTGGGTCGGGAAGATCCCCTGGAGGAGGGCATGGCAACCCACTCCAGTATTCTTGCCTGGAGAAGCCCCATGGACAGAGGAGCCTGGCAGGCTACAGTCCATAGGGTCACAAAAAGTTGGACCTGACTAAAGCAACTTAGCACACAAGCATGAAATTTGAAAATACTATTATTTCCCTATTTCATTACCTCTGATCCTTTGTCAAAAGTAAATTGATTATTTTGTGTGGGTCTATTTCTGGACTCTTAATTCTGTTCCACTGATCTATCTGATATCATTATGCAAATACTATGTCATCTTGATTATAGTAGATAGCTTTGTAGTAAGTCTGAAATGACCATGATTCCTCCAGGCTTGCTTTTCTTTTTCAAGGCTGTTTTGGTGATTCTAGGTCCTTCATTTTATATCTCTTGATGAAAGTGAAAGAGGAGCGTGAAAAAGTTGGCTTAAAGCTCAACATTCAGAAAATGAAGATCATGGCATCTGGTCCCATCACTTCATGGCAAATAGACGGGGAAACAATGAAACAGTGGCAGAATTTATTGTCGGGGGGCTCCAAAATCACTGCAGATGGTGACTGCAGCCATGAAATTAAAAGATGCTTACTCCTAGGAAGAAAAGTTATGACCAACCTAGACAGCATATAAAAAAGCAGAGACATTCCTTTGTCAACAAAGGTCCATCTAGTCACGGCTATGGTTTTTCCAGTGGTAATGTATGGATGTGAGAGGTGGACTATAAAGAATGCTGAGCACTGAAGAATTGATGCTTTTGAACTGTGGTATTAGAGAAAACCCTTGAGAGTCCCTTAGACTGCAAGAGATCCAGCCAGTACATCCTAAAGGAAATCAGTCCTGAATATTCACTGGAAGGACTGATGTTGAAGCTGAAACTCCAATACTTTGGCCACCTGATGCAAAGAGCTGATTTCATTTGAAAAGACCTTGATGCTGGGAAAGATTGAAAGCAGGAGGAGAAGGGGATGACAGAGGATGAGATGGTTGGATGGCATCACCGACTCAGTGGACATGAGTTTGAGTAAACTCTGGGAGTTGGTGATGGACAAGGAGTCCTGACATGCTGCAGTCCATGGGGTTGCAAAGATTCGGACATGAATAAGTGACTGAACTGAACTGAACTGATGACAGAAATCAGAGCTACCATTTTCCAGGGCCAGAATCAAAATATGTGCTATTTTCCGCTGGATGTACAGGCATCCTCATTTGTGATGGGTAGGTGTCATGGGTTGAATGGTGGTCCCTTTCTGCCCCTGCCCAAAAGATACATCCACTTGGAACCTAGGTACATGACCTCATTTGGAATAAGGATCTTTGCAGATATAATTAAAGTTTCAAGATAGGATCATTTTGGTTTAGGGTGGGCCCTAAAGCCAAAGGTAAGTGTCCTGAGATAAGAAGGGAAGACACATTAGGGAGAAGGCGACGTGAAGATGGAGGCAGCGGTTGAGGTGATGTGCCTGCAAGCCAAGGATTGCTGGCAGCTACCAGAAACTGGAAGAGGTGAGGAAGCTTCCTCCCTGAAGCTCTCAAAGTGAGCACAGCCCTGCTAACACCTCGAGTTCAGACCTCTCTCCCCCAGGACTGTGAGTGAACAAGTTTCTATTCTTTCAAGCCACCAACTTTGTGACAAATTGTTAGGGCAGCCCCAGGAAACTAACATCCTGTGGAAAGGGTGATGATGGAGGAGATATTTTGCTAGATCAGAGAGTGCAAGCCATGTACATGACACTGTGGTAAGCTGCCCTAGTAAATACTGCATTTCAGCTATTCCTTGGTTGAGTTTTTCTCCCACCATCTGGAAAGAGAGTTCTGGCATCTCTACTTCATTTAATGTGAGCCATCAGTTTTTCTGAGCTTTTAAGAAAATTTTAAATTTGTATTTATTTATTTATTGGCTGTGCTGGGTCTTTGTTGCTGCCTGCCAGCTTTCTCTAGTTGCCGTGAGCAGAAGCTGGGGCTACTCTTTGTCGCTGCAGGCTTCTCTTTGCGGTGGCTTCTCTTGCTGCGGAGCACGGGTTCTAGGTGCACGGGTTTTCAGTAGCTGCGGCTTGTGGGCTCTAGAGCACAAGAGCACTAGGGCTCTAGAGCTCTAGCAGTTGTGACCCCCGGGCTTTAGTGGCTCCCAGGTATGTGGGATCTTCCCAGACCAGGGATCGAACCTGCGTCCTCTGCATTGGCAGGCAGATTCTTAACCACTGGACCACCAGGGAAGTCTCTTTCTGAGCTTTCTGATGCTTTAATGGAAAGTCCCATTTCCTGTGTCAAAGGAGAGAGTTCACTTATCAACAAATATTCCCTCTATATCCAGCTTTATCTTCTGTGTGTTCCTCCCAGCATTGTGACCAGCATCCCCCGGACCCATTCCTGGGCACCCTCTGCCAGTCCTGCGGGGACCTGTTCATGGGCTCCTGCAGCTCCTTTAGCTTTTCAACCCCACGGGCCCTTTGCAGGCTTGGCGCAGTTGACTCACGATCAGATCCGACCCTAGAAGTTTTCTGGTGGTCAGTGAAGGAGGTGGTAGCAGACTGTGAAGAGGACCAGCACTGTCTTACAAGCCCCATTTAAGAGAGGCTTTTCCCATAATCTCCTCATCACTATCCAGGGAGTGGGCCACTTCTGCAGACTCAGAGGCTTCAAAATTTTCTGGTGCATGTATCCCGATGACCCTCGCCCAAGTTTCAGAGTCCTACGCCATCCTCACCAGGGTCCCGACTCGGTGCAGAAATCTTGCTTAGGTTGGCAGTTGAGATTTCTCTGCGGTTTGGTTCCTGGTGGTCAGCTCCTTCTGCCTGTGATGCTGTCATGAGGGCTCTCGCTGTCTCATGGTGTGCTCCACCTTGTGACTGGTCCCCCCGAGCCTGGTTTTTCCTGGAAGGCATTGATGGTGTTCATCAATGGGCTCCCAGTCCCGCAGTCTAAGTCCATCTTACCCCCATACCACTCCAACCTCAGAACTCTCGCATGAGGCAGTGCACGCGCCATCCACATGGATCCTAGCCCCAGGAGCCCCGCAGGTGGGCGCCTTGGTAACTGCTGATACTACATGTCCCAGACGGTTGAAGACTCCCAGTGGGGTTGTCATGCTAGCTGGCTAGCAAATTTAGAATTGCATTCCCTAAGTCTGTTTCCAAGGACGACTCAGTCCCAATTCTGTCAGTTCAGGTTCCCTAGAAGCAGAGCCTGAGATGAGAACTCAGGAGCACAGGATTAACAGAGAGGGTTCTCTTCTGGAAAATCCTGTAGGGGAGGGGATCAAGTAGGAGAAGCTGAGAGAAAGAGCTGCACGAGGAGGTACCCTCAGAAAACTCAGCCTTGTCTGAGACACGGTGATGGGTGGGAGCTCTGGGCATAAACCACGCTGCAGCTGTCCCTCCTCAGGGCTATGGGCTGCCTTTGCTGCGTGCTGCGGTTTAACTTCCGGGGCAAAGGACCCGCCATCAGCTGAGGACAATTCTCCAGAAAATGGGCTGCTGGGGGCCATTCCCAGCCTACTTCATAACAGCTGGGGTCCAGAAAGGGGCTCTGGGAGAGCACCAAAGCATCCCAGAGAGCTCAGCTAATTCAGAGTTAGCATAATTCAAGATGAATTGTTTTGTGAGGTGGATATACTGTCTTCTGGAGTGCAACTCTATCACGATAGTGAATTTTTTTCCAGCAATATTTCCCATAGTTTACAGAGCACACACTCCTAAGTTAGTAGCACATCATAGTAATTGTTTGGTCCTCAAAATACTTTTATTGCCTCTGTTCTCTACCCCAGAGTTTTCTATGTTTATGTGTATGTATGTTGGGGGTATTTTAGCTACAAACATAGTGCTACCACTCTAATAATGCTTGGAGGATTTCGTCAAGAGATTAAACTATATAATTTTTTGCAGTAATTAAAAAAAATCTTTATCGGATTTGTTATAATATTGGTTCTGGTTTTCTTGGGGCGGTGGCCATAAGGCATGTGGCATTAGTCATCAAACTTACTGTTGGCAGTTGTGACGGGAGAACCGCTGCTCAGATTGCAACAGTATTGACAAAGGACAGCGGGTCCTTTTTTCCACCTGCTGAAGAGGCTGCGCCATGTTGTATTCATGTAAGTGTAGTTTCAGTTTACTTTGCCCTAGTTTTGAGATTCTACCATTTCTGATTAGTTTTTGGGCTGCACCCCACAGACCTGCAGGGTTTGTAAATGCCCAGTCTGTAGACCAAAGAGAGTCCAGAAACAGGGACAGAGGCAGCAAAAGTTTATTTAACAGGGTGTCTGAAGCAGGGCTCCTGTCCTGGAGCCACGCCCTACCATGCACAGCAGACAGCAGGCAGAACGTGGCAGCAATCTTTACTGCCCCCGGGGAGAAGGGGTAGTATTTATATTCCCCATTTATAGGGGGATCTGACGTCAGGTTGGCTCATCAGTTACCATGGAAACTAGAGGCTGGGGCAGGGGCAAGCAAATAGGCAGTTACTGATGAAGCCCTATAATTAAGAGGATTAGAGAGTTCTGTGAGTGAAGCAGGGCCTGGCCGAGCAGGGGGTATACAGAGAGCAAGAGAACAGACATCTTGAGTGGCCTGACCATACAATTGTTTCACATGAGGGCAATTTCAAATTTTGTGTGTAGAATTTTTTATATTACATGATTTCAAAATGACATCATTCTGTGGTAAAGAATGTGGTAAAGAACCTGCCTGCCAATGCAGGAGACGTAAGAGACACGGGTTTGATCCCTGGGTCAGGAAGATGCTCTGGAGGAGGGCATGGCAACCCACTCCCAGTATTCTTGCCTGGAGAATCCCATGGACAGAGGAGCCTGACGGGCTACAGTCCATTGGGTCATTCTGCTGCTACTGCTGCTAAGTCACTTCAGTCGTGTCTGACTCTGTGCGATCCCAGAGATGGCAGCCTACCAGGCTCCCCCGACCCTGGGATTCTCCAGGCAAGAACACTGGAGTGGGTTGCCATTTCCTTCTCCCATGCATGAAAATGAAATTGAAGTCGCTCAGTTGTGTCTGTATTCAAATGTATTTAAAGATAATAGTTGACTGATTTGTAATACTGAATTCCAGGCTCAGTTGACAGCAGGTAGAGTGTACAGTATTGGAGAAGGAAATGGCAGCCCACTCCGGTGTTCTTGCCTGGAGAATCCCAGGGACAGGGGAGCCTGGTGGGCTGCTGTCTATGGGGTCGTACAGAGTCGGACACGACTGAAGTGACTTAGCAGCAGCAGCAGCAGAGTGTCTAGTGCTGTCTGCTTGTTCTTCACATCGTCAAAGAATGAAGCTCCTTTTGTAAGAAACATGATGGCTCCACTGGCTACATACAGTGATCCCATTAGTTGGTGTATTTATGGAGGAAGCATTCAAATGCATCATAGATGGCTCACCTGAAAAGTCCTTGTTTAAAAAGATAAGTACTAATATGACCCCCTTCTAGATATCCGATTTCACAACCAGGCCAAATCTCTTGTAGACTTTGAACTCCTGTTGTGGAATATAGGCATCTTCTATGATGAGGCTTGGGTCAACTGGAACTGAGAAATTTGCTACATGAGTACATTCCTCCGTAACTCCTTTCATAAATATTAAAGATTCTTTCTGAAGATCCTTTCTCCTTTGTTCTTTACTGAGTAGGTGGCATGACTGAGGACTGCAGCTTGTGTAGCTACTTTTGTTGGTTGAAAGTGTGTGATTGAAGCAGTCCATCTTGGAGGCATCTTGTAATAAGAGCCCTTCTGATGTGGCACTGATAGGTGTTTTACTAGATTTATGGCACTCAATGGATTTTGGGGACACAACTTGGTCCGTCACATCTAAATTTAAAGTTCTAGAAGCCAGATCAAGGTTAGTTAGCTTGTCTGCACTGCTAGGGAAGCATTTCACGAACTCTTGTCCCATTTTAAAAGAACCTTTTCCACAGTATTCAAGCATGTGAATAATTTCTTCTTCATAAACTGTCTGTGTATAATATTGCTTTTCTAGTTCCCTCCAATTAATTGATTTACTTAGCATGCCCGTATTGAAGAACCCAGATGCTGTGGACCAAGACAGACATGGAATCAATGGCATGGGCTTAGGCCAGTTGGATACAGCTAAGGAAGCCCTGTGTCCTCCCATGGATATTCCGGTCATTCCTAGAGGTCCATAAGCCTCCCTCTGTAGCCAGTGCAAGAGAGCTGCAGATTCTAAAACAAGAGCTCCTCCCATCACAAAAAGGTCAGACATGTTTTTTAAGCTGGACCTTAT
Organism: Ovis canadensis; assembly: GCF_042477335.2. Classification (NCBI taxonomy): domain Eukaryota; kingdom Metazoa; phylum Chordata; class Mammalia; order Artiodactyla; family Bovidae; genus Ovis; species Ovis canadensis. The sequence goes on from NC_091258.1 coordinate 32,417,650, forward strand.
CTGGTCCTTGGGTTTCCTGTAGCCATAATAAGGGTTTTCTAACAGCAAAGAGGCCATTCGGGCTTCTTTAATCATAGGACGAGCCGTCAGTGTTTGAAGTCTCCAGTAATGATGATCTCCTGTTCCAGCAAGATGAATGCATACAGGTCTGTATTTGCTGTTCCACTCTTTAGGCACAATAAATTAGAACCTAGCAGTAACAGATTCAATTGGCATGATATCAGGCACATAATGGGCCATGGGGGAAACAAAGTGTCCATCTAGGATCTTACAATCTGATTGCTCTTCAATCTTATCGATGTACACTGGATAATCTCTTGAAACCAGATTCTGACATCTTTCTTGATTTCCAATAAACTTTCTGAATTCAAAGAGCCTTTTGAGATCCTCTGGCCTTCCCCATCCTCTGATAAAAAGTTTTGTAAGGAGCAGTCTCTGGTATAGAATATCTAACTTGTCACACCCATCAGTAGCAAACAAACATTCAGTGGCCGCTTGGCGGACGCCTGCCGTCCAGCTGGCAGAGACTCCCAGCCCCGCAGCTCCCTAGGCTCCTGGGACTCGCCGTCCTCCTGAGCCCCAAAGGCAGTGACAACAGTCTCCCCAGGAACTGAGAAGTGAGAGGTACTCAGTTTTGAATTACAATTAGAATTGGGTCATTCTAATTCACATCAAATACAACACGTGGTATTGCCTAATGCTTTTCTGCATTTGTCTTTCGTGTCTTAATCTGGTAAGAGTTTACTTTTATACATGATGTGAGGTAGGGATCTGACTTTTTTCCTCCTTCAAATGAAGAACCGGATATCATATCTTGCCGGGGTCCAGCCCCGGTGGATCCAGGGTGATTCGAAGGTGGGGACGGAGTCGGCGTCTTTGGAAAAATACATATTTAATCACAGATATAGAGAGATTAGAAATGGATAGTGTAGTAGGAAGATCAGTGGAGAAAAAGAGGCTGAATAACTTGGATTACGTGGAATAACATCCATGCTCCAGATGGGAATTCAGCCAGAAAAACGGGAGCAAGAAAGAAGCGACATGGGGGAATCAGTCTTTCCGGAAACTGATCCGATTTCTTTATTTTTGGGTTTGCTTATATACCTTTTGTTACACATAGGGATGAATACAGAGTCACGTGGGGGTCAGCAGTCCTGACCTTTATCAAAATCAGGTGCTTCACATAAATATATTTAAAAAAGGTCTTAGGGATATTACATCATCTTCTGGCCATGAGTGAGACCTGCTGGCATTTTATGATCCTTTCTTTCTGATAACCAAAAAAACTTATTTCTTCCAAGGGTGTTTTTTCTTAAACCAGGCACCACCCTCCAAATAAAGTTACATTCCTATAGGGTGAGGGTGTAGTGAGTTACAATCAAGAAAGGAATTTATTCAACCCAAGGTTAACATGATTAGTCTTAAAGGTTAATACTTATTTCTTCCTATATGCTAGTTATATTCATTATAAGGGTAGGGAACATGGAGATTTAGCAGCAAACATCAACCCAACAAATGAAAATCCTTTCACCAATGCTCCCCTTAAGATCTATTTAGTCTTAAGATATGATAAAGTTACATTCTTACACAGCAAGGACACAGTGATATATAACAAAGTACAGTGATCTATTACAAAAGAGAAAATCCATTAACTCAAAAAGTCTAGTATTGCTAACATCAAAAACTACCATATTTCCTTTGCTATATTCCAAATACATTGATTAATATATTCCCAGGTGCCTAAGGATATGGAGGCCTGGCGGCAATCATTGACTCAACAAGAAAGTCCTACGCTAATTAAGACTCTCAAAATACTCCAAAACTCTCTGTGCTGTTTATGGTTGAGAGGTAGTAAACAGTCATGTGCCTAGTGGCGGCAGTAAGGATAATCCTGTCACACAAGCTAGTCTGTCAGCAGAGAGGTTTGACCTGAGACATCCTTGTCCCACCCAGAGCAGGGAATCAGCAGCAATTATTGACACAATAAATGAAGAGACCCTTCACCAATATAATTCCTAACCAACTATACTAATAATTTCTAACTCCCCAAAAGAATTTGTCTTTAGTAAGTCTAAAACATCTCGTGCCTCTCAGGTTGGGAGGCTGTAAACAATCACATGTGGCCGGACAAACCTATACAGGGGGGCTAGATAACCTTCAGAGGAGTCCATAAGCTGAAACACTCTTGTCACGCCCAAGAATTTTTATTGCCTTGGAGCTGCACGTTTACTCCTTCTCAGAGAGAAACGGTTATGGGGGAGAGCCCCCCGTAAAGTCAGAGGTGTAGGTGAGAGCGTAAAACAGACTCTGGTTTTGGGGTTAGATGCTCGGGAACAGGGGGTTTCCTGAGGCTTGATCACGCCTTTGCGTATGCCAAGCCTCCTTCCTCATGACCTTTGCCATGGGCGGAATTCCTCACGCTGGCCCCCAGCAATATCTCATTCATTTGAAAACTCCATCATTTTCCTGATTTTCTCTGTATTCATGTGTACATTTCTGGACTTTCTATTCTCTTTCTTTGGTTTGTCTAATCCCATCTGCTTCATGCTCTTTTGAATACTTCATGGTCTGTTTTCATATTTGGTAGAACAAACGCCCAAACAATTTGGTTTCCTTTTCAGGCTTTTCCTGGTTATTCTCTTGCGTTTTCTCTTTCAAATGAAGTTCAGTTTGGGCTCATCCAGTTCCATAAAAATTCCTGTAGGGGTAGTGATTGGGATGGTAGTGAATTTACAGTTTAATTGGAGGAGGCCTGACATCTTTACAATATTGAGTGTTCCCATCCAGTCCATGGTTGTGCCTTTCCACTTATTTAGGTCTCCTTTTATGTCCCACAGTAAATTTTTATAGTTTTCTTCTCATAGGTCCTGAACATTTCTTGGTAGCTTTAGTCTCAGCTATTTTATCTTTTTGGTTTTCATTGTGAATGAACTGGAGGGTTTCTGGGATTGTACTTTTGTCAGGACAAGATTCTTTAGGTTTGGTGAAATGTCTCTAGCTCCTGAGTGAAGGTGACTATACCTCCCCTTGGCAGATCAGAGGGTGAGACTGCCTGTGGAAGTCGGTTCACCTTCTGCGCGCGCAGTCCCTGCGTTTTGACCTGAAATGCCGCTGCAGCCTTCTAGATACTGTACAGGGACAGGTGGGCTCCACTGGCTCCAATGCAGGTTCCGAGCGTGCTAATTCTAACTTCTCTCGTGATCACTCCGCCCCTGGCTTTCGGCGCTTGTTTCCTCTGAACCCGAGGCTCCTTTGGGTCTCTCATCCCCTGCCTCAGCGGCTCCGGCTATGGTGCTTTTCACTGAGGATTTGCCCACTCCTCTCCACCCTACATGGTCTGCCTCTCGTCTTCTAGAATTGTAGACACGTTCTTGTTTGTCCAACCTAGTGATGGACTCGCTCTTCCTTTTTCTTTTTTTATAGTTTAATTAATTAGGCAATTATTGGCTGAGCTGGGTCTTTGTTGCACAGGTAATTCTCCGGCTGAGGCAAGCGGAGGCTGCTCTCTAGCGGCAGGGCACCAGCTCGAGAGCACTCATTGCGGAGGCTTCTTCCACGGCAGGGCACCAGCTCGAGAGCACTCGAGCTTCAGTGGTTGCAGATCCCAGGCTCTAGAGCACAGGCTCTATGGTTGTGGCACTGGGGCTTAGCTGCTTGGCGTCATGTGGGGTCCTCCTGGATCAGGGATCGAACCAGTGTCTCCTGCATCGTCAGGTAGATTCTTTACCAATGAGCCACCAGGGAAGCCCCACTCTTTCTTTTTATTGTTTTATTTTATTTTTTATTTTAATTTAAACTTATTTATTTTAATTGGAGGCTAATTACTTTGCAATATTGTATTGGTTCTGCCACACATCAACATGAATCTGCCACGGGCGTACACGTGTTCCTCTTCCTGAACCCCCCTCCCACCTCCCTCCCCGTACCATCCCTCAGGGCCATCCCTGTGCACCAGCCCCAAGGATCCTGTATCGAACCTGGACTGGCGATTCATTTCTTATATGATATTATACATGTTTCCATGCCATTCCCCCAAATCATCCCACCCTCTCCCTCTTCCACAGAGTCCAAAAGACTGTTCTATACATCTGTGTCTCTTTTGCTGTCTTGCCTACAGGGTTATCATCACCATCTTTCTAAAATATGACTTTTCAGGGATTAGAGGCAAGAGGGCAGGGAGACAGGAAAGCTTGATGTGTCTCCCGGATCTTGTTGTTTTGTGTGTTCATTTTTCTTAACTCAGAAGACCCTGAGATATGCTATCATGGTGGCAACGGAGCAGAGAAAGGTGAAGATGCAGGGAAGCAGTTATGACTGATGCTGAGTTCAGCCCCTTTGAGGGGCTGAACTCAAAGGTCGGGGTTGATTTCAGACAGGCAGCATGGGTCAAGGGCAGGCAGAGGTGTAGGTGTGCCTGCAGGTTTGATGGTAGAGGATGAGCCGTATTCTCGTTGACTCCTTCTGTATTTTGTGAGAGCCAAGATGTGAGGTTACCATGGGGAGAGAGAGATGGTTGCAGAGAGGAGCCAAGGGTTTCTGGCGAGAAACGAATCATTACTGTGGGGAGCATAAGAGGGGGCCAGACAGGGAAGGAGGCTTCCTGTGTTGCACTGGAAGCCAGCCCTTGGGTCAGAGGGGCAGCCCACAGGCACTGCCCCCAGCCAGTCCTTAGCCACTCTGAACGGGGTGCTGGTTTGGAAGCTGGAGAACTTGGGTTCAGTTCAGTTCAGTCGCTCAGTTGTGTCCGACTCTTTGTGACCCCATGAACTGCAGCATGCCAGGCCTCCCTGTCCATCACCAACTCCCAGAGTTTTCCCAAACTCATGTCCATTGAGTTGGTGATGCCATCCAACCATCTCATCCTCTGTCATCCCCTTCTCCTCCTGCCCTCAATCTTTCCCAGCATCAGGGTCTTTTCAAATGAGTCAGCTCTTCACATCAGGTGGCCAAAATATTGGAGTTTCAGCTTCAACATCAGTCCTTCCAATGAACACCCAGGACTGATCTCCTTTAGGATGGACTGGCTGAATCTCTTTGCAGTCCAAGGGACTCCCAAGAGTATTCTCCAACACCACAGTTCAAAAGCAGCAATTCTTCAGCACTCAGCTTTCTTTATAGTCCAACTCTCACATCCATACCTGAGCACTGGAAAAACCATAGCCTTGACTAGATGGACCTTTGTTGACAAAGTAATGTCTCTGCTTTTGAATATGCTATCTAGGTTGGTCATAACTTTCCTTCCAAGGGGCAAGCGTCTTTTAATTTCATGGCTGCAGTCACCATCTGCAGTGATTTTGGAGCCCAGAAAAATAAAGTCTGACACTGTTTCCACTGTTTCCCCATCTATTTCCCATGAAGTGATGGGACCAGATGTCATGATCTTCATTTTCTGAATGTTGAGCTTTAAGCCAACTTTTTCACTCTCCTCTTTCACTTTTATCAAGAGGCTCTTTAGTTCTTCTTCACTTTCTGCCATAAGGGTGGTGTTATCTGCATATCTGAGGTTACTGATATTTCTCCCGGCAATCTTGATTCCAGCTTGTGTTTCCTCCAGCCCAGCGTTTCTTGTGATGTACTCTGCATATGAGTTAAATAAGCAGGGTGACAATATACAGCCTTGATGGACTCCTTTTCCTATCTGTAACCAGTCTGTTGTTCCATGTGCAGTTCTAACTGTTGCTTCCTGACCTGCGTACAGGTTTCTCAGGAGGCAGGGCAGGAGAACTTGAGTGGGATCTGGTTGATCTTTTCCACCTGTGACTTTCTTCACAGACCCAGGAGGTCCAGGACCCAGAAGATCTGGGTTCAAATCCTCCTGTGACTTCTTGTAAGCTGTGAAACCCTGGGAACACTGCCTCCCTTTGGAGCCCTTCTTTTTCTTCAGAGGTCACGGTGACACTGACCTCATGTGGTGGCTGTGACTGACACCTGGCATAAAAATGGCATGTTCAGAAATTCTGGGGACATTGTACTGAATTGGGCTGTAATGATACTTATGTCTGTACTATGCAAGTGTGCTAAGCTGCTTCAGTCATGTCCAGCTCTTTGTGACCCACGGACTGTAGCCCGCCAGGCTCCTCTGTCCATGATATTCTCCAGGCAAGAATACTGGAGTGGGTTGCCATGCCCTCCTCCAGGGAATCTTCCACAGCCAGGGATTGAACCTGCATCTCTTACCTCTTCTGGTTTGGCACATACCTTTCTAGAATAAAAAAATGTTGCTGAGGTCAAATTTGGGAAGAGAAAGACTGAGATGGGTAATACCGCCACCCTCTGGTTAAACTGTGACACTGGCTCTTATTTCTGCCTACTTTGAGGCCCTTTCCCCTAATTCCTTGGTATTCCCTCAACTCCATCAACTCTTCCATCCTCCATTCACACATCAGTCATCTACACCTTTGAAGCAGTATCTTAGACACTGGGTCTGGAAGGGACGCAGAAGGTCTTCCTGCCGATTCTGATGCTCTAATCACTCTCCTATCCCTGGCATCCATCTTTAATGTGAAAGCCTCTCAGGGCCAGGTTCCTCCGGAAGATAAGCTGAGAAATTTCCACCCAAGCAGAAGACTGTGCTGCTTGTAAATGGCATTTCTGTTTGAGACAGGGTGGGTTCTCTCCACAGGCAACTATAGATTCTGCCAGCCCCTAGAGGGGGTGCCTGTGTGCCCGCTGGACAGGGTCTGGCTGAGCTGTAGTGATAGGGCTTCATCTGCTTTGGGCATAAGTGACCTTATCCATGGGCTTCCCTGGTGGCTCAGTGGTAAACAATCTGCCTGCAGTGCAGGAGCTACAGGAGACGCAGGTTTGATCCCTCAGTTGGGAAGATCCCTTGAAGGAGGGCATGGCAACTCGCTCTAGTATTCTTGCCTGGAGACTCCCCATGCACAGAAGAGCTTGGCAGGCTACAGTCCATAGGGTCTCAAAGAGTTGGACACAACTGAAGTGACTTAGCATGCATGCACGCAACCTTATCCACAGAAATCTTTTCTCACCGAAGTTTTATCTGGAGAGGGCTCCAGAATCAACTTTCTGGATGAGTCAGGAGCATTGCGGGCTGTGTCTGTACCTCATTCACTCCTAGAAAGCAGAAAGTGTTCAAACAGAAGTTGGTGTAATTGGCGGGGAAGGTGGGGTTTAGGTCACTAAGACTTCCCCAGAAGAACAAAACTATACCCAGTGCAGGCAGGTTGGAAAACTTCAGTGTATGACTTGTTCTTTCCCCCAAATTCCTCTTTTCCCCGTATTTCATTTTTTTCCAGAAAACGTGTGATTTTATATGCTTTTCTCTGCATGTATTAAACAAATTGCACAGCTGAATAGCTTTTCTTAAAACCTGGACATTCACCAAAAATAAGTTTGCCAGCACAGACAATTAAGCTTTCTTCTTTGAACAATGGAGTGACTGACTGGCACATTTGAAATGCAAGCCTGTTTTTTTTATTCCACTGTTCATCCTTCAAGCTGATAAACAGCAACAATGGGAAACAGCTGGGACAGGAAAACATTTGAGTTTGTATTTTCAAAGCAAGCAAGAAAGAAACCCGTCAGAGTGGGCCAGATCCCGTCTTCCGCCTGAGGGCGAACCGGCATTTGGGGAGGGAAAAATACTATACATATTTCTAATCAAACATTACATATTTATTAATGTGCAGCTGGTGCATTGTATTCCGAGGGTTGGTGGTGGGGGGTGTCTCCCCCCACCCCCTCACCATCCGCCTTGTTCCTCTAATGTGTCTTGTCTGGCAGGCTGGTATTGTTCTGTTACTGACATTACTTTATAAGAATCCAGAACTGAGTACATTTAATAGGAGTCATGGAGACAATCGCTCTCTGAGCAGTTCGGGTCCCTGTGACGTAGGTGCCATCTGAGCCCGAGTGTCTGTTCTGGGAGCAGGACAGGTGGGCAGTGGCCTAATTTTTAGGCAGGTGCATGGGGGATACTGCATATGGGGAAGCCCCCAGTACCTCTGCTGCTTCCCCAACATCACACACTGGGGTCCCTTCTACGAAGGCCATGCCTCCCACCCACGTGTCTGTGTCCTTTCTAAACGTGGGAGCAAATTTCTTTTGATGCTCACGGAGATTAAACTTGCCATGCATTTCATCGAAAGCAAGGGTTGCATCTGTTCATTAGGTGAGGAGGCTCACCTTGTCAATTCCCATTGAGCGCTGGCACGAGCGATCACTTTATCATCATTTGTCAGCAACCTCGACAGGTTTTACTCAGCTTTGATTCCTCCCGGGCCCTGCTGTCATAACTTCATTGGCCTCATGGTAGCAGCTGGGCTCCCTCGTGTAATCGTCTAATAGATTGACTTTGCCTTAATATTGGTAATACGTTAGATGCAAAAGAATGCGCAAGACAGGCAAAAACATTAAAGCCCAGACAAGCCACATACTCCTGTAACAACCCCAGCTCCACCCTAAACTCATGGCCCCATCCATCTTTGGAAATCTCATTATTCTGAGGAGTGGAGGGAATCTGTCTCTTAGAGCTTGGAAAAACCCGAGCTGAGATTTCAGTCTCCCTCTGGTTTTGTGGTCCAGGAAATTTAGGAGGGGAGGGTGGAAAGGGCTCTTGGCCAGGGATTGGGTGGGTGCCCTTGCCTTCTAGGGCCCTGCTGTGGTCTTGCTCTTCCCATCTTCAGTAGATGGGAAGTGAGCAGGATGTTGGGGCTCTTATACTCCGGTTCACACTGGCGCCAAGCAGCAGTGGAGATGAGCTAGTGGGCCGGGAGGGGACTGTGGCAGGCTGGAGGGCACCGCCACAACTCAGTCACCAGCAGCTTGTGTATTGCCGGGGTGAATGCTAGCCTGTCAGACCTAGAGGTTTAGATTTTTACAGAGGAACTGGAATTCTGAATTCATTTTTTGGCCACAACCTGCGGCATGCAGAACCTTAGTTCTCTGACCAGGGACTGAACCCGTGCCCCCTCAGTGGAAGCATTGAGTCTTAACCACTGGGCCACCAGAGAAATCCCTGGAATTCTGAATTTTTAGGTCATCTGTTTTAACTTTTAGTGTTGGCGCTGAATTAAAATAAATTGAGAAACCCCACTCCATTGATAAAATAAAATATCTGCTGGTTCTGATTAAGGATGATGATGGTGATGAGTGACAGTTGACATTAATATTGTTGAGTCCTTGTCACGTACCAGGGTCTGTTTGAGGCAGGTTTTATCCTCACAACAATGCTGTGAGACAGGTACTGATGCTATCCCTGTTTTACAGGTGAGGAAGTGGAAGCTCCATAAGTAACTTGTCCAAGGTCACTATCCTTGCTGTCCAGCTTATCAGGTAATTCACTTCCAGGAACTTGGAGATCTACTGACAAGGGACACTGGGCCTGTGTGGAAATATGGCTTGTGTCTGAAGATAGATTTCCTGGCAGAGGACGACTTATTTCAATGTTGCATTTAGAAAAACAAAAACAAAAAACCTATGTTGTCCTTAAACAATAAAACAAAACCTCTTTTCTGGAATTTTCCACCTCAGTATTATCACTGTCTTCCAAAATCCTGAGATTTCATTAAGTAACAGGGGATAACCAGGTTAATTTCGAAGTTTCAGGGCAGAGGTTAAAGGATGTGCTTGTGATTTCCTGACTTTATCAAAACATACTTTTATTTATAGCCTAGAACTCCTCCTCAGGTTTGATGAAAACTCTAGCTGCCTGCTCTGCTCCTCATAACACAGCTCTTGGAAATCCTGAGTGGATGTTTACCTGAAATTTACTAGATCCTTATAAATATTTGTGGGATGGATGGGTAGTGAATTCAAAATTTGAATGTAGAGTGTTTTGAACAAGAATTTCTTTTTATTTTTTGGCTTCTGACTGTGCTTAATTTTTTCCTGTCATTATCTCTGATTGTCATTCTTTGGACCTGTTTTCACAGACCAGCGTGCCCATGTCCATTCACTTCCCTGTGCTTCAACACACACCCAAGCACATGCAGACTCAGCGTTTACACGTGAGAGTCGTGAGACTGAGACTCGGTCTCAGTCGTGTCCAACTCTTGGTGACGCCATGGACTGGGACACGCCAGGCTCCTCTGTCCATGGGATTCTCCAGGCAAGAACACTGGAGTGGGCTGCCGTTTCCTTCTCCAGGGGATCTTCCCGAACCAGGGATTGAACCTGGGTCTCTGGCATTGCAGGCAGATCCCTTAGTGTTTGAGCCACCAGGGAAGCCTCCAACACAAATGTGGGCACACTTACACGTGGGCCAACACAAACGTGCAAATGCACGTATGTGTGTGTGTGGTTCAATATACACATGCACACACATGGCTCAGCGTGTAAATGTGCACATGCTTACGTGTGACTCAACATCCATGTGTGTTACATGCTTGGAGTGGTTCAGATACACCTGTGAGGTGGGAGTTTCATTGAACCCCTGAGTGAGCCCGAATCCTGCCCTGGCTTAGAAGTGATGCAATAAGTGTCTATTGCAGAGGGAAGAGGGTAGGGAGCCTGTCCTCTTCCTCACCTGAGCCAGCATCTTCAGCTCCCCCAGAGAATGTCTGATGTTGGCTGATAAGCAACATTCGCAGAGGGCGGTGGAAAATACTTACTGGTCAATATAACATTCCCTAGAGAATACCTGGGCTGTGCGGAGTTCCACCCAGTGAGTTCCAGCCTTGTAGGTGGGCGGGTGAAGGGAGGTGGGATTTTCTGGGGTGTGATACGGAGGTGGATCACACATTGGATGTCCTTTGTGCCAGAATGTGCGTGTAAACTCACGCGATGCAGTCGGTGCCCACACACGTGTGCAGGCCACTGAGGGACACCTTGGAAAGGGAAGAGGGGACAAGTATAGGTTCCCTTTCCTACACCTGTCCAGGTGTGATGCGCCCTCTTCTGGCTGGGCCGGGGAACAGCGGCAGCCTCGAGCTGATGGGGGTCCTTACGTGCCCGCAAGCCCCCGCCTCAGGAGGTTGCCTGGAGGAACAGCGCTATCTCCTTGGGGAAGCCGAGGTGGGTCAGAGCCTTGGTGGGGGGGAGTCGGTATCTTTTCACCAGGCCCGGCATTTCACTCAAGGGAGTTTGTGGGGGCCCTGTCTTTTTTGGTAAAGAAGTGGCTGATATTCAGGCAGGTGGCCGGAGATCTTAGACTGTGGAAGTTGGGGATGAGGGGGCTCCTGTCCCTCTACACCCACTTCCAAGGCAAGGATGGAGAAGTGGAAGCAGAGGCTGATGGGGAGGTGACAATAATTGAGGATAATAACACTTGTTGATAATGCAATTTGAGCGCTGACTATATATCCATTCCTGTGCTAGGTGCTTCTGGGAGATAATTTCTAATCTTGACAGCCACTCTGTGAGTTGGTATCTTTAGCAGCCAGCCGGGTTCAATTTTCAGATGATATAACTGCGGCTCAGAGATGCCAAATCAACCCATGCAAGGTTATACAGCGTGGACACACAGAATCAGTGCTGAAACCCAGGACTCCAGGACTCCGCAGCCCTTTTCTGTCCCCAGAAGAAGCCCACCCATGAGATACTGCCCACTGCTGAAGGCAGTGTCGAAGTTCTGTTTCTTAGAACTAGAAACAGCCCCTCCTGCTGTTTCTAGTTCTAAGACTGGCGGAAGGGAAAACTTTGCGCCCTTACCAGTCCTAACCAGCACCCCACAAGCCAGAGTAGTTCCTCCACTGCTTGGGGAGGGCGGGCGAACCCAACCTTTTCCCAATACTTTGTCGTTTCTGGGAGGAGAGAAGCGGGAGCGGCCCCGCGTGCTTGCGGTCCGGCGTTCAAGGTTATCAGATAGCTCGGGGCTCATTTGCATGGCGGGGCGGTGCCGCGAATGCCCAAGCAGCGCCGGGCGGCGGGGCGCGCAGATAAGGTCTGGAAGCCCAAGTTTCGGGAGTTGTTCTTGCATTATCGTCGGCTTCCTTAAGCTCGGATGAATATGTAAATCTCTCCCTGCCGCCGCCTGGTGCCGCAGTAACGGGGGGCCGCCTCCACCGCCCGCAATTCCGAGGGTAAAATTGATTAATATTTGTTTTCAAAATGACACGCGGTGATGTATGGGCCCTTTTACAACTTAAATTAATACTTTAAAGAGATGAATGGTCTCTACAGAGGGTGTTAAAGTTCAAGCCCAGGGAATTTGCATATTTATATTACAGCCAACTGATAGTAATTGTGGGAACGGCCTCTAATGCTGTTCGTTTGTCATTTTCAGCGGGGTGCGCTGCAGCCTGGGACCTCATTAACTCCCCGAGCCGCAGCCCCTCCGCCCCTCAGGACACGGACTGGCGGCTGGGCGCCGAGGGCCTGTGTCCAGGCCCTCGTCCTGCCTCCTGGTCCAGGAGGCGGAGACCCTCCCAAATCCCGCATCAGGCCTGCAGTGCGGGAGACCCAGGTTCGATTCCTGGGTCTGGAAGATCCTTTGGAGAAGGAAATGGCAACCCACTCTAGTATTCTTGCCTGGAGAATCCCATGGACAGAGGAGCCTGGCGGGCTGCAGTCCACGGGGAGGCAAGAGTAGGACACAACTCAGCGGCTAAACCACCACCACCAAGACACACAAGCAGGGGTGAATGAAGACAGGTGCTTTGAGTCTACAGACCCACAGCCCGTTTGTCTGAAATCTGTCTGTAGTGTAGCCAGAGTCTGACCCCTTCTCACCATCTGTGATGTCCTGGCTTTCCCAACCACCTTCTGCTCTCACCCGGGTCCTGTGGTCCTTCCCTCTTAGTGAAGGGCCTCCCAGAGGCTTATCTCAGGGAAGGGTTTGGGGGCAAGTGATTCTTTGGGAGGTGATCCAGGGAGAAATGGTAGGGAAGGAAGGTGCGTTAGTTCATGTCAGACTTTTAGCGACCCCATGGACTGCAGCTCGTCAGGCTCCTCTGTCCATGGAATTCTCCAGGCAAAAATACTGGAGTGGGTTGCCATTCCCTCCTCCAGGGGATCTTCCTGACCCAGGGATAGAACCCATGTCTCCTGCTTGGCAGGTGGATACCTTACCACTGAGCCACATGGGAAGCCCTTCTCACCATAGCCCTGCTCAATGTCTGATGTAGAACATGTTTATTTATCTTATTTGTTTGTCTCTTGCTCTAGAATGTAAGCTCCATAAAGGCATGGACCAGTCTGTTCACTGCTGTATCCCCAGCAAGTATAACAGTCCCTGGGGGTGTAGTGGACACTCAAGAAACTTGTATTGCATGAATGGATGGAGGTGGACCCAGCAGAGGCTACCTGGTGGGATAGCCAGGGTCAGATCAGAAGAGGAGGCTTGGCAGGCAGGGCCAGGATCACAAACGTGTGACCTGTGCAGGACCCATGCTTAGCAGGGCTCCATGCTCGGTTTTAATGCTCTGCTGTTGCTGTCTTAAATTTTTTTTAATAATCTTGGGGTAAGGGACTCTGTGTTTGCATTTTTCTCAGGCCCCAGAAATTATGGAGCCAATCCTGCAGGCAGGGCTGTTGTTGTTTAGTTGCTAAGTTGTATCCGACTCTTCTGTGATCCCATGGACCATAGCCCACCAGGTTCCTCTGTCCACAGGATTTCACAGGCAAGAATACTGGAGTGGGTAGCCATTTCCTACTCTAGGGGATCTTCCTGACCCAGGGATCAAACCTATATCTTCTGCATTGCGGGAGGGTTCTTTACCACTGAGCCACCAGGACAAGCAGGGTAACGGGAGGTTAATCATTGTACAACCAGGCTAAGCGCTGGGTCTGGGCAGGGACTTTGCAAGGAGTTTCCAGGTAGAGCTGCCACCAGTCACGGGCTCTGTCTCCAAGAGGGGTTTGGGAAGGCAGAAGGGTGGCACGAATGGTCTCAGAGTGTGGGAAGCCTGCCATACAGCACAAACACTTTGTGCAGTTCTCATGCACGTGTACTTCATACAAGCCCACTCCTTCACACACACATAAGGACAGAGGCAGGGGCTTGCACACTTTTGGATCAATTACTTGCAACATTGGCCCCCTTTCTCCACCATCCTGGCCGTGTGATTTTTGCAACTCCTCCTTTCACTGTGACAAGTAACAAGGTCAGAGCTTGGTGGGCACACCCCTCAGCACCTGCTCAGACAGACTGGGACAGACTGAGTCAGTCCTCAAAGGGGCAACCAGTGGGTAAGGAGGGCCCGTGTCACCAACCAGATGGTGAATGGCACACACACACGCACACACAGAGCAAGACTAGGACAGAAGGCAGATGGCACTGGGGTTCTTTTGAAGTGGAAATTTCCGTATAAAGTTGCAAGAATGTCCAGTGAATGCCTGTTTACTGCCACCTGTATTTACCGGTTGCTAACATGTTGCTACCTTTGCTTTCTCTCTCCTTCTATCGGTGTATAGTATTCTTGTTAGAGGAAGTACTGAGTGAAACTCCCACCCTGACCAGGTACCACAGTAGCCATTTGTGTGAGTTATTTTACAACAGGAGGTCCTGGTAAGGAGCACAGAACTAACAAGCCCCAAGAATTCCGGAAAGCTCAAAAGGAGACAGGAGACACCAGTGCACATGTCCTATGAGCCTCCCAGAATCCTCCTCGCTGGCAGCCATCTTGGCTGAGTGACGGGTGTGTCTCCAGGAAGGACGCTGAGTCAGAATGATTGTCCAGAGACACCCCGGAAACTAATCCCATCACCATAAGACCCAAGACTGGGAGCCACTTGGTAGAGCAGTCCTCCTGGTTTCCCTTACCCTCCTGCTCTCTGCCTGGCGCGCCTTCCCAATCAAGCCTCTTGCTTGGTCAGCGCATGGGTCTCCTTGGGCAATTCGTTTTCAAGTAGACAAGAGCCCACGCTCTGGCCCTGGAAGGGGTGCCCCTGCCTGCAACACCCTTATGATTATTGCTGCCTCCTGTGAGAGAAAGTACGGGTTAGGACCCTTCACGCGACTCCATATTTCAGGGGATATCTGAACACAGGCACTTTCTTTACATGTCCAAGTATAATAATCAAATTTAGGAAAGTTAACACTGACATCATAGTGTTATCTGGCACTGTCCTTATTCAACGTTCACTGTGTCCATAGACAATATCCAGCCGAGAAGCAAGGCTTGCATTTATGTGTGTGTCTCCCTGAATCCAGACAGCGCCTCCGCCCCCACCCTCCCTGCCCCTTTGTCTTTCACAACAGTGAGGCTGAGGCTTTTGGGACAGCTGCTTTGTAGAACACCCCTCCATTTGGGTCTGATTGTTTCCTCCTGATTCTATTCAGGTTATGCACTTTTGGCAAGAAGCTGGATACCTGATATCGTGTGAGAGCATCCTTCAAGGCTGTGGCATGCTGGCAATGGTCAGGCTTTTTGATCATCAGCTCAAACATCACTCCCCAGACCACCTTCTGGCCCCAGGCCCCCAAGAGCTATTCTTCCTTAGAGTTCAGTCAGTAGAGTAATGTAGCTAAGAGGCCCAGTTCCGGATCCAGGGTCCTGGACTCAAAGTCCAGTTCGAACACGTCCACTGTGACCTTGAGTACGTTACTTCACCTCTCTGGGCTTCACTTTCCTCTATTTCATAATGGAGATAACAGTCCCTACCTTTTATGCTTGTTATCTGAATTAAAAGTGCCAATACATGTCATGCATTTGGACAGCACCTGAAATCGTGTTGATGGCAGTTAAAAATAGTTTAGCAAAGATTTCTGGCCCTTGCCTTGTGGAAGCTTGGTAAAATTATACTTCTTGTCCCCTTGAAGTTGGGTGCACAGAAGTAGCTGCGGCCAATGAACTATTTGCAGGAAAGATGGGTGTCACTTCCTGGGCCAGAGTATTCAACTGCTGGTGTAAGACTCCCCTGAACTCTTTCTCTCTGGCACAGTGACTGGCAACTTTTGAATGGATGGAAGCTGCTTCACTTGCCCAGGTATTTTACAAACTAGAATAAGCAGCATCTCTTCCTTCTGCAATGAACAAGCCAACTTGCAATGAACGAGCATGAATAAGCAATAGACCTTGGCCACTGAGATTGTGGGCTTGTTACTGCTGCATACGCTAGTTTACCCTGACTAATACAGTACGACATGGATGCTAGATGTCATCCCCATCATTATTCTTAATACTGACATTATTGTTTCTTGTGCCCATCTCACTCAGAGCCTTGCTGCTGTGCTATGATGCTCTCCCTTCCCATCTCCAACTGGGAGTTTCTCAAGCACTGGCTCCATATCCTTCTGTCTCCAAGGTCCAAAAATCTCAGCTCAGGACCAGTCAGACCCTTTCCATTCAGCGTTGTGTGTGTGAGTGTTTAAATCTGAGTTATAAGTAGCCTTTAACTGGCTTTGTTTCGATTTCAGCGTTTCTAATCGCAAAACAATAATGTCGCATCAGCCAAAAAATAGAGGACAAAAACAAAACAAAACAAAACAAAAACAAAAAATAGAGGACAGAATTCATTTATAGTCTCTCACATTTTAAGGGTCTTTCCGTGCTCTCATTTGTCCTTGTGAATGTATGGTTTTTAAGGTTGCTCTTTTGCCAGACAGCCTTTTTCTCCAGATAGGAAAAAAGCCTCCTGCTTTTTGCTCCATATAGAGTACTATCAGGAGGGCACTTTCCACAAGTTTATAAGACCTGTATTCTAGAGCTTGCATATATTCCATGGAGTGGATGAACCTCCAGTGGTTTAGAGGGGCTTTTGCTTTTTTGACATTTAAACATTCTCCAATTCTTTGCCGTTTCAGCCAGCACTGCTATGAACATCTATTCTATGGGCTCTTCCCTCTCACCCACTATGTCTTCAGGAAGGGTGCATCATATGAGCACAACATTAGGCATGCCCCCCCCCCAAAAAAAAAAAAGAAATATCACAGAGTCATTTCAATGACTGCTCAGCCACCAAATGATTGAATAATGGTACTAAAATAAGTGCTGCCACTTTAAACTGCCTCGTTTTCTTTCTCATTTGATGAGCTGTTTCCCCATCTTCCAGCCCTTCACCCAAAGAGTCTTGCGATTGGCTATTTCCTGTTTTCACTTGAAGCAAGGGTGGACTCAGCACTGCTTCCTGCCTAGATTCATGTAACTTTGTGCCTGTTGACTTACCCCATGCTTTGCTTTCTTAAACTGCTTCTTGGACTTCGTTTCCACCCCAGCATTAGCAGCTGGCTTTTTAGCTTGGGACTTGTTATTATGGAGAAACGGACTTTTATCTTTTCACTAGAATTATCCCATATGGATAAAAATGAGTAGCTGCAACCAGGATATGTGTCTTGGTGCTGGGCTGTTACCTCCTGCTCTGTGCTGGGTGACCCAGGAGGTCTCTTTGTGTCCCAGGCAAATGGCTGTGTCCCCAACACTCAGCTCAGGGCCTGGCCTGGAGCAGATGCTCAGTGACTGATTGTGGAATAAATCATTGGATGAGAGGAAAAGGCTTCTGGAAGGAGCATCTGCACTGGGTCTTGGAGTCTGGGGAAAGGAAAAAGGGAGGATGAAGAGAGAAAGCTATTTTCAGAAGGGACCTTGTTAAGTCCACATCACTGCTGGGTGTGCGGCTGTGTTTCTTGGTTTCAGTTCTATTGAAGATTGAATAGAAAGACCATTCATTCACTCATCAAATACTATTTAAGTGCCTGATATATACCTGGGTTTATCCTAGGCAGAAGTTCCAGCCCACATGAGGCTGACATTCTCCTGGGGGGACAGACAGTAACTAAGGCAAAAAAAAGTTCCACACAGCACGTTCTAAGTGAGAAAAAATGCCATGGAGAAAAAGAAGCGGCACCAGCCATGCTCCCACTTCTTATTTTGTTTTCTCTTTGGCAATTTCAGTTCAGTTCAGTTCAGTCGCTCAGTCGTGTCCGACTCTTTGCAACTGCATGAATCGCAGCCAGGCCTCCCTGTCCGTCACCATCTCCCGGAGTTCACTCAGACTCACGTCCATCGAGTCGGTGATGCCATCCAGCCATCTCATCCTCTGTTGTCCCCTTCTCCTCCTGCCCCCAATCCCTCCCAGCATCAGAGTCTTTTCCAATGAGTCAACTCTTCGCATGAGGTGGCCAAAATACTGGAGTTTCAGCTTTAGCATCATTCCTTCCAAAGAAATCCCAGGGCTGATCTCCTTCAGAATGGACTGGTTGAATCTCCTGGCAGTCCAAGGGACTCTCAAGAGTCTTCTCCAACAACACAGTTCAAAAGCATCAATTCTTCAGTGCTCAGCCTTCTTCACATCATTTAGTTTGTTTTAAAAGTGATGCAGGAAAATATGAATATATCCTCACAGTAAGAAATTCATACAGTACAGGGATAGTATGGAGGGCATCAAGGGAAAGTGTTTGCCAACACCCTGTCCCAGCCTGCTCTCCACCCCAGAGGATCCATTCTTCCAGATCTTTCTCTCTGCATTTACATCAATACCCATTTACACATTCACGTCTTGGTTTTTCTTCCAGGACTCCTGTGATTATATTAAATATATTGCTCTTGCTTTTTTTTTCCCTCAGCAATATTTCGAGGATCTTCTTTTCATGTCAGAACATACCACCCACCCCGTCTTGTGAAGTGCTGCAGAGGATTTCAGAGGAGCGACGTCTGTGATGGATTCAACCACTTCTGCATGGAGGGACCTTCCATCTGTTTTGAGCCTGTTGAGATCACGGATGCTTGGGTGTGTCTCGGTGGGTGGGTGAGAGCATTCTGGTAGGATGGAGACTTAGAAGGGGAATTGCTAGATTCGAGAAGGGGAATTGCATTTTTGACACACGCTGCAAAACTGTACTCCAAACAGACTGCCTTAATTTCCTCCTGTGCCCAGAGGGTCTGTTTGCCCAAACCCCTACCCAGTCTGTACCTCTTCCTTCCCCATGGGCCCTCCTGCCACTAATCTTTGCTCCTCTTAGGACCCCCTGGACTGCAGCCTGCCAAACTCCTCTGTCCATGGGGTTTCTCAGGCAAGGATACTGGAGTGGGTTGCTATTTCTTTCTCCAGAGGATCTTCCTGACCCAGGGATTGAGCTCGCGTCTCCTGCTTGCCAGACAGATTCTTTACCACTGAGCCACCAGAAACAGTGCTGCTAACAGACATCTTTGTGGCCCTGAAGGCTCATGTGGGCTCATGTCCACTTCACAGAAGGTCTGAGTTGGAAAGGCCTCCTGAGACCGCCCAGTCCATCCTGCTCCCTGTTGGGATGGGGAAACTGAGGTCCAAGGAAGAGATAGGCCTTCCTCTTACAGAAGAGAATGTACTTCCTTGTACCTTCCTCTGAATGTACAACATGTAAAGGGCAGCCTGGGATCAGAACCCCAATCTCCTCTCTTTGCTCAGAGGACAAGCATCTACACAGGCTGTGCAGACTCATATTTTTGTGAGGGGTGCTAGAGTATGATGATGGTGAGCACGGGCTCTAGAGCCAGATAGCCTGGAGTTAAATTCCAGCTGTCAAAGCTGTGTGACTCAGGGCAAGCTGCTGAACTCCTCTGATCCTCAGCATTCTTATCTGTAAAATGGGTCTAATGGGAGCCTCTATCTTAGGGGCTTTTGTGAAAACTGTCTGAAATCAGACATGCAAGTTGCATGTAAGGCAAGGCGTGCACACTATGGATTCTATTTATTCCTCTTGCTCATGGAGGAGACATGCTATTCATTCAATGATAATTCTCTTGGTACTTACCCCATGCCATGCATTGTACAGAGGCACAAGAGAGGAAAGAGTGAAAAAGAGCAGGATTCGCCAAATTCAAGGTCGTGAGTATTTACCCTTGGTTTTCTTCTGAATTTTGTATTGATAGTTTTGCCCTTACATTAAGATTTTGATCCATTTTGAACTAATTATTATATATAGTGATAGGTAAGGGTCTAACTTCATTCTTTTTTCCTGTGACTGTCCAGTTGTTCTAGCACCATTTGTTGAAAAGATGGTGGATGGTCTTGGCACCCATGTCAAATATCAGTTGATTGTAGATGTGATGGCTTGTTTCTGGACTCTCAGTTCTAGCCCATTGACTTACATGTCTATCTGTGTGCCAGTACCATGATGGTCTTGATTACTGTAGCTTTGTACTAGGTTTTGAAATCAGGGAATATGAGTCTTCCCATTTTGTTCTTCTTGGCTCAAGATTTTTTTTTTTACTATCCACTAAGGTCCTTAGAAATTCTCTATACATTTCAGAATCAGTTTGTTAATTTCCATAAAGAAGTCATCTGGGATTCTGATGGGGATTGTACTCAATCTGCAGATCAGGTTGACAGACTGCTGTCTTAACAATGTTAAGTCTTCGACCATAAACATCGGCTGTTTTCCCAATTATTTAGATCTTTTAAAATGTCTTTCAACCACGTTTTACAGGTTTCAGTGTCCAAGTCTTGCACTTCTTTGGTTAACTTATTCCTAATGATTTTACTCATTTTAATGCAATTGTTAATATGATTTTTAAAGAATTTTCACTTTGGATTTTTTATTGCAAGTATATAGTAAGACAATTGATATTTATACATTGATCTTATGTCCTGCAACCTAATGAACTCTTTTATTATTTCTAGTAGTTTTTAGTGGATTCCTTAGGATTTTTTAAGTATGAGATGATGTCATCAGTGAATAGAGATAGTTTTTACTTCTTCCTTTTCAATCTGAATGCCTTTTATTTCTTTTACTTGCCTAGTTGCCTTTGCTAGAGCCTGTAGTATAACATTGAATAGAAGTAGTGAGAACACACATCCTTACCTTATTCTTGATCTTACAATGCATCCAATACTTTACAGTTAAATATGATGTTAAACAGTGGGCCTTTTGTAGATGCCCTTTAACAGGTTGAGGAAGTTCCCGTCTATTACCTGTTTGTTGGGTCTTTCTACCATGAAAAGCTGTGAGAGTTTGTCAAAAGCACGCTGTTCAGTCGCTCAGTTGTGTCTGACTCTTTGCAACCCCACAGACTGTAGCACGCCAGGCATCCCTGTCCTTCACCATCTCCTGGATCTTGCTCAAACTCATGTCTATTGAGTCAGCGATGCCATCCAACTATCTCGTCCTATGTCATCCCCTTCTCCTCCCGCCTTCAATCTTTCCCAGCATTAGGGTCTTTTCTAATGAGTCAGCTCTTCGCATCAGGTGGCCAAAGTATTGGAATTTCAGCTTCAACATCAGTCCTTCCAATGAATATTCAGGATTGATTTCCTTTACGATTGAGTTTGAGTCTAGTCAAAGCAGTCCAAGGGACTCTCAAGAGTTTTCTTTAATGCCATAGTTAAAAAGCTTCAGTTCTTTGGTCCTCAGCCTTCTTTATGATCCAACTCTCACACCCACACATGACTATTGGAAAAACCATAACTTTGACTAGATGGACTTTTGTCAGCAAAGTAATGTCTCTGCTTTTTTAATACGCTGTCTAGGTTTGTCATAGCTTTTCTTTCAAGGAGCAAGCATCTTTTAATTTCATGGCTGCAGTCATCATTTGCAGTGATTTTGGAATCCAAGAAAATAAAGTCTGTCATTGTTTCCATTCTTTCCCCTCTGTTTGCCATGAAATGATGTGACCAGATCTTAGTTTTTTGAATGTTGAGCTTTAAGCCAGCTTTTTCATTCTCATTCACCTTCATCGAGAGGCTCTTTAGTTCCTCTTTATTTTCTGCCATAAGGGTGGTATCATCTGCCTATCTGATAAGATCACTGATATTTCCCCTCACAATCTTGGTTCTGGCTTGTGTTTCATCCAGCTTGGCATTTCACATGATATACTCTGCATATAAATTATATAAGCAGGGTGACAATATATAGGCTTGAGGTACTCCTTTCCCAATTTGGAACCAGTCCATTGTTCCATGTCCAGTTCTAACTGTTGCTTCTTGACCTGCATTCAGGTTTCTCAGGAGGCAGGTAAGGTGATCTGGTATTCCCATCTCTTAAAGAATTTTCCATAGTTTGTTGTGATCCACACAGTTAAAGGCTTTAGCATAGTCAATGAAGCAGAAGTAGATGTTTTTCTGGAACTCTCTTGCTTTTTCTATGATCCAGCGGATGTTGGCAATTTGATCTCTGGTTCCTCTGCCTTTTCAAATCCAACTTGAACATCTGGGAGTTCTCAGTTCACATACTGGCTTGGAGAATTTTGAGCATTACTTTTCTAGCGTGTGAGATGAGTGCGATTGTGCGGTAGTTTGAGCATTCTTTGGCATCGCCTTTTTTTGGGATTGGAATGAAAACTGACCTTTTCAAGTCCTGTGGCCACTGCTGAGTTTTCCAAATTTGCTGGCATATTGAATGCAGCACTTTCACAGCATCATCTTTTAGGATTTGAAAGAGCTTAGCTGGAATTTCATCACCCCCACTAGCTTTGTTCATAGTGATGCTTCCTAAGGCCCACTTGACTTTGCACTCCAAGATGTCTGGCTCTAGGTGAGTGATCACACCATCATGGTTATCTGGGTCATGAAGATCTTTTTTGTATAGTTTTTCTGTGTATTCTTGCCACTTCTTCTTAATCTCTTCTGCTTCTGTTAGGTCCATACCATTTCTGTCCTTTATTGTGCCCGTCTTTGCATGAAATGTTCCCTTGGTATCTCTAATTTTCTTGAAGAGCTCTCTAGTCTTTCCCATTCCTTGTTTTCCTCTATTTCTTTGCATTGTTCACTTAGGAAGGCTTTTTTATCTCTCCTTGCTATTCTTTGGAACTCTCTATTCAGATGGGCAAAAGCATATTTTATGTCAATTGAGATGATCATGTGATTTTTGTTTTTTATTTTATTGATATGATTTATTACATTAGTTAATTTTCAGATGCTGAACCAAACTTGCATTCCTGTGATAACTCCAAGCTGGTCATGCTGTATAACTCTTTTTATATGTTGCAATATTTAGTTTGCCAATGTTTTTCTTGAAGACTTTCAGATTTATGTTCATAAGATATATTATCTGTAGTTTTCCTTTCTTGTGGTGTTCCTTCTGCCCCTGGCTTCTGGAAATGCCCAAGAGTTCAGATTAGCCATCAAGGCCCCCATGCCTGGGCCAGATTATCAGCCTCTGGGAGGGGCACCAAAGTATTTTGCCAATCTGTACACAAGTGCCCAAGGAGATAGGGCTCACTGACGCTGGCTGAGTGCTGGACCCTTTTGTGAGTATTCTTCCATTTGAACTTCTCAGCACCCTATTACGAGTATTATTACTCATTGTATGGATGGGGACACGATATGGGGTAAATCTGTAGACTCCGTAACAGATGCTTTTGATGCTTTCTCATTATATATGTGGAATGAGCTGAATGTTTATGCCCCCCTGCAAATTTATATACTGAAAGCTTAGCTTCCAAGGTACTAAGTTTAGGAGGTGAGGCCTTTGGGAAGTGATGAGGTCATGAGAGTGGAGCCCCTATGAATGCAAGTTGTGCCCCATAAAAGAGGCCCCAGAGAACTCTCCTGCCCTTCTGCCACATGGGATCACAGTGAGAGCACAGCGGTCAATGGACCAGGAAGTGGGCTTTTACCAGACTGAATCTGCTGGTGCTTTGAGCTTGGACTTCCAGCTTCCCAAACTGTAAGAAATAAATTCGTACTGTTTATAAGTCACCCGGTTTATGGTATTCTGTCACACCAAACTGAATCAACTGAGACAGAATGTATAGTTAGATTTATTTCCCTTTCTTATTTTTATCTTAAAGAATAATGTAACAAACATCCCTACTCCTACGACTCAGCTATTAACCATTTCTCATATTTGCTGACAGTGTGCTTTTCATTAAAGAAATAAGGTATTACAAATAAAACTATTTATCAGTTAACCACCCCCTCCCTCCTCCCCAGAGACCATGATCCTCACTATTTTCATGGTTAATCTTCTAGACAGAGCATTTTTGTACTTTCCCATGTGTAAATATGTATCCGATAATAGCACATACTTTTTTGCAGTTATGTTTTTAATAATTTTTATTTCATAAGCCCAAATATTTACATAACTGCATCAATTTGGAGTTTTTATTTATTTTTACCAGAAATGGGATTATTTTTATACATATTTTCCTGCTTTTTGTTTTTCTTACTCTTCAGTGTCTTGAAGAAATCCTTCTAATTTTGCCATTGCTCTAATCCATTCTTTTTTATGGCTGTGTAATATGAATATATCTATCCATGAATGATTTGATGAGCAGCTTGCATCTCATCATGGTGAAGAGCTGTGTGACAGGCACATGTATTAGGTATCAATGTTTTTATTTTGTAAGATATATTTCTTAGAAAGAGAGGGCCAGGTCAAAGAATATATGTATTTTTACATGTTAATGACTGTTTCTGGAAATAATTCTCATAAAGCTGAAATAATTCTCATTTTCTAGATTTGAACTAGAGAACCCAGTTTATCACAACTTCCTGGCAGTAGATGTTATATAACTTAAAATATATAATCCAAACTATTGGTTTAAAAATAGTATCCTCTTATTATTTCAATTTACATAGCCCAGAGTTTGAATCTTTTCATTTTTTTCTGTTTATTTTACTTTACAATATTGTATTGGTTTTGCCATACATTGACTTGAATCCGCCATGGGTGTACACGTGTTCCCTGTCCTGAACCCTAACCCCTCCCACCTTCCTCCCCATGCCATCCCTCTGGGTCATCCCAGTGCACCAGCCCTGAGCACCCTGTCTCATACATCGAACCTGGACTGGTGATTCATATCACATATGTTGTTTATTGGCATTTTGGACTTGTTCTGCTGTGATTTGCTTATTCATGTACTTATCCCAATTTAAAATTTAATTCCTTCTATTTTTAACACCTCATTGGCATATTATAAATATTAACCTTCAATTTTCTATGTTGCAAGTATTTCCCCAAATCTATTACTTGTGTAAGTTGGTTTTGTTTGTTCTGTTCAGTTCAATTCAGTTCAGTTGCTCAGTCATGTCTGACTCTTTGCCACCCTATGGACTGCAGCATGCCAGGCCTCCCTGTCCATCACCAACTCCTGGAGTTTACTCAAACTCATGTCCATTGAGTCAGTGATGCCATCCAACCATCTCATCCTCTGTCCTCCCCTTCTTCTCCCACCTTCAATCTTTCCCAGTATCAGGGTCTTTTCCAATGAGTCAGTTCTTCCCATCAGGTGGCCAAAGTATTGGCATTTCAGCTTCAACATCAGTCCTTTCAATGAATATTCAAGGTTGATTGCCTTTAGGATTGACTGATTTGATCTCCTTGCAGTCCAAGGGACTCTCAAGAGTCTTCTCCAGCACCACAGTTCAAAGCATCAATTCTTTGGTGCTCAGCTTTCTTTATAGTCCAACTCCCCATACATGACTACTGGAAAAACCATAGCTTGGACTAAATGGACCTTTGTTGGCAAAGTAATGTCTCTGCTTTTTAATATGCTCTCTAGGTTGGTCATAACTTTTCTTCCAAGAAGTGTCTTTTAATTTCATGCTGCAGTCACCATCTGCAGTGATTTTAGAGCCCCTCAAAATAAAGTCTGTCACTGTTTCCACTGTTTCCCCATCTATTTGTTATCTGATGCCAAAAAACAAAGTTTTAATTTTTATATCATCAGAATATTTTGATGACAAAAAATTACTTTTCTTTTAGCGCTTTGGGGTTTTAAACTTCAGAAAATCACCAATATTTATTTTTGGAGTGGCTCAAAAGACCAGTGCAATAGTGTACTTCTGGGTTTGTTATGTAAAACTGTCAGGAGCCACCAAACCATTTCAGCCTGTTGGGACCAATTCAAAGATAGTATAATTCATTGTGTAAGTATTTATTCAGGACTTGCTATTTATCAGTTTCCATAGAACCATACATGTATTATTCACTGACTCTGAAACATTCTGTGATGTGGTACCATCGTTATTTCCAATTTATAGGTAAGGAATCAGAGGTACAGTGTGGTCAAGTAGTACCTTAAGATTACAAAGCAGGAAAGTGGCAGAGCTGGCTTCCAAATCCTCACACCTTTGCCTCCCCCACTACCCTGCTCTGGAGCCTATGCTCACAACTGCTGGGCACACAACTAAGTAGCAAGCTTGAGTCTGTGCAGGCCTAGAAGGAGATTCTGACTCTAACAGAAAACAGGTACCCAGAGGGTGGTCCCTGAGAATGATCCAGAAGGCAGCAATTGTTGCACTTAATGATGTGGCCACCCATAAAGGATCATGTTTTTCTCCCAGTGTTCAAGACTCAACCCTCCTGCTCATTCCCGAGGTGGAGACAGTTTCCCAGCCTCACGACTGGGCAGCTCACCAGGCTGTGGGTAAGCCTCTTGGGGTGGACCCTTCCTTAGTCTTGGCTGCTCTGGGCTCGGGGCCTTCAATTCTAGGGCACAAAGCTGTGCTGGGCTCGGATCCTTCAATTCTAGGCCCAACCCTAGAAATGAGAAAAGGCTCAGGACTGGGAAAAGAAAGGGAGAGGGTTTTATGTTCCTCTAGCGAGAACTCCAAAGCAGGCCCCGGGTAGGTAGATGCCTTTCCTACAGCAAGGATATTAATCCTCACATCATGCCTTTTAAGTGGGTGTTGCTGGCACCATTAAAAAATGTATATGATTCAGGGGGCCCAGAGTTCCATTCTTGGTTCAGGAACTAAGATCCTGCATGCTGCAACTAAGACCCAACACAGCCAAATAAATAAATAAACATTTTTTAAAAATAAAAATGCATATTTGTTTGTATTATTATTGCAAGCTTAACTCATTCCTTATATAATTTGGTTAAGCAATATGTAGGTATATTAAGTAAAAGATGAAATACATGCTTCCCATTCTATGCTCCCACAGTTTATTCCCATCCTTGATGATATGGGATGTATCCTTTTAAGCTTTCCATAATACAGGTGGGGGCTTCCCTTGTGGCTCAGACAGTAAAGAATCTACCTGCCAATGCAAGAGACCTGGGTTCGATCCCTGGGTCAGGAAGATCCCCTGGAGAAGGAAATTGCAACCCACTCCCGTATTCTTACCGGGAAAATTCCACAGACAGAGGAGCCTGGTGGGCTACAGTCCATGGGATTGCAAAGAGCTGGACACGACTGAACATCCACAGATAATACAGGTACAAACATACACACATAAAGTTTAAAAAAAATTTTTTGGCAGAATATATCTAACATAAAATTTGCTGTTTTAACCAAATTTGAGTGCACAGTTCAGTAACATTAAATCCTTTTACAGGGTGGTGTAACTATCACCATCATTCCATTTCCAGAACTTTTTCATCATCCCAAACAGAAACTCTTGTATCCATTCCATTACACAGTAATGCCACATGCCCCTTTGCTCTCCCCCCTGGCAACCACCATCCTACTTCCTGTCTCTATGAATTTGACTAATATTATTCTTTGGGTTTGATCCCTGGGTTGGGAAGATCCCCTGGAACAGGGCATGGCAACCCATTCCATTATTGTCTGGAGAATCCCATGGATGGAGGAGCCTGGCAGGCTACAGTCCATGGGGTTGCAAAGAGTCAGACACAAGAGAAGCGACTTAGCATGCATGCTCACACATTCCTACTATATTATATTTATTACAGGGAGTTCATGATTCATTTACATGGAATCATACAGTATTTGTAGTTTTGCGACTAGCTTAGTTCACTTAACATACTGCCTGAAGTTCAATCGCATTGTAACATGTGTCAGAATTTCCTTCTTTTTAAGGTTGGGGGATATTCCATGGTATGCACAGACCACATCCTGCTTATCTATTCATTTACCAGTGGACACTTGGGTTGCTTCCAGGTTTCAGCTATTCTAAATAATGCTGCTATGAACATGGGTCTACAAACATCTATTCAAATTCCTCTTTCAGTACTCTTGGGTTTATACCTAGAGGTGGAATTGGTGAATCAGTTGGTGGTTCTATGTTTAATTTTTTTGAGGAGCTGCCATATCATTTCCCACAGTGTCTACACCATTTTACATCCTCACCGGTGACGCCCAAGGGTTCCAATTTCTCCACATCCTTGCTCACCCATCTTCTGGTTTTGTTTTTTGGATAATAGCTATTCTAATGGGTGTGATGAGACATCTCATTGTGACGGCCATAGGTTTTAATTTCGCAACAATGGTGTCATACAATGTAAGTTGGTTACCAAACGTGCACTTAGAAACACAGCATGGTACCTTTTTATGGCAGCATATGCCAGTTGCCTCTTTATTATTACTATTCTCATGGTTCAGATGAAGAAACCACGGCCTGGGGAGTTCAAAGAAGAGAGCAGACTCCTCCTCCGGGGAGGGTGGGGGGCAGACGCTGTGTCAGTTACTGGGGCTGGGTGGTAACAGCCTGTCCTCCAACACTGGCGCAGAACGAGCCTTCGCTCATAGGAATGGGGATGTTTGCCTCTGCTCCAGCCTCAGAAGGAGATCTTCAAGGCTGCTTTAGTTTCTGCTGCTGCCACAACAAATTATCCCAAATGCAGAGGCTTAAAACCACACCAACTGATTTTCTTACCTCCTTATCAGTCAGAATTCTGGTGGGGACAGCTAAGTCTCTGCTTAGAGTGTCCCAAGGCTGAAATCAAGGGGACAACAGGACTGTCTGTGCTTCTTAAGAGCCTCTAGGGGAGAATCCATTTTCTTGCTCATACAGGTGGTTGGCAGAATTCAGTTCCTTGTGATTGTTGGACTTAAGTCCCCGTTTCTTTACTGGGATGGATGCTTCAGCTTCTAGAGGCAGCCTGAATTCCTGGTGAAGTGAAGTGAAAGTCGTTCAGTCCTGTCTGACTCTTTGTGACCCTATGGACTATATACAGTCCATGGAATTCTCTAGGCCAGAATACTGGAGTGGGTAGCCTTTCCCTTCTGCTATTCCTAGAGGGTAGCCCTTTTCTCCATTTCCAAAGGTAGCAACAGCAGGCCTTGCTTAAATCCTTGCCTTGCTTAAATCGCTCCTCCTTCTTCCTCTGCTGCGCCCCCTCTGCCAGTCTCTCCTTGTTGGTCCCTCCAGCCTCTGGGGAAAGAATCTTTGCTTATACAGACCTGTGTGATTAGATGGTGGGGGGGGTACCTGTGTAACCCAGGCTGCTCTCTCTCCCTCTCAAAGCCCACAACCCTAATTCCATGTGTAGTTCTTTTGCTGTGAGATGGAGAATATTCACCAGCTTTGGGGACTAGCACATAGAAATCTTTGGGGAGCCATTCTCCTGCTGGGATTTGGTCTCAGCTGAAGGCTCATTTACACCTGTGGCTGCTTGTTGATGCTGGCTGTTGGCTGAGATGTAACTGGGGCATTCAGCTGGGACATTCCCATATGGTCTCTTCATGTGGCCTGGGCAGCCTCACAGCACCACAAGGGTGAGTGGAATGAGAAATGAGAGAGATAGACAGAGAAACAGAGAAAGGGACAGAGAGAAGAGAGACAAAGACTAAAAGAGACAGGAGCGATATCATTTTTATATCCTAGACTTAGCAGTCATATAGCATCACTTTTGTCCCTCCAACCCTTGATAAGAAGTGACGGGTTCTTCAGGAGCCCATGGGACTACAACTATTTTGAAAAATATAGCCAACCATCTCCTCCTAGATAGTAATAGTCATAACCACAGTCATAATAACAGCAATAGCAATAGTAGGGGTATTCTTTGAGTCCTTATGAAGTGTCTTGCTCTGTTCTAACCAATTCAAGGGCATCATCTTATTTGAACCCTCACACTCACCCTAGGATACAGTTACTATCATTATTTACATTTGCATATAGACACAGAAATGAAACTTAGGTGGAAACTGAGGCTAAGATAATCGCTGGGTTTGGGGGAACAGATCTCTGAGGAAGCAGACTTGGTGATGGATGCTAGGCTTGGGGAGGTGGAGGAGAGAAAGCCTGCTGGGTGGGGTCTGGGATAAGAGTGATGGGTACGTCCTTGGGGTTCCAGTTTGGGCCAGGCTTTGAGGGATGGACTGGATTAGGGGCAGCAGTGGTGGTCAGAAGGGTGATCTATGTTTAAGAGCACAGGCTGAATCAAAGGCCTGGAGGTCAGACGTCCTGTGATGAGTAGACAGATGTCCAGGGGTACAGGGAGGAGTGGGATGTTGGGGAGAAGTGGTGGAGGGCCATAAGGTTGGCTGGAACGTGGGGACTGGGAAGCTATGGCAGCTGTGAGAGTAAGCAGGATGGCAAGGTAGGCTTTTCTGTTCCAGACCCCTGGCTGAAGTCTCTTTCTTTCCAAGCAACCCCTCCCCCACTTCACCCCTTCTCGGTCCTAGGGAGAGATCTATACCCTCAGTGACCCACTTCTGAAGGCCAGCTGGGCAGTGGGCCAGCAGGGAAAGCACAGTGAGCTGGGCTGCGGGGACCCCACCAGGGGTTTCCTCCTTCCCCTCTCAGCTGGGAGACGCCAGTCCCACTCACTGTGCTCTGGGGTTGGCTGCAGGGCTGTGTGCAACCACCCAGGTTCCGCATGGTTCTCTCTCCTTTTTGTAAGTTTTTCTTTGGGACTGTGTCTCTATTTTCCTTTATGGCTCTCATCTCCTTTTCCCTACCCTCATGCATTAACATGTCTTTGCCCCAAGTCTGAGCCCCTTTACGGATGAAGAAGCTGAGGCACTGAGAAAGATTTCTTCAGAAAACTTGATGTCAGGGCTCTGGGGGCAGTTGGTGTACTGAATCCAGTAGGGCTTTCTGCTGCCAGAGGGAAAGCCATTCAGCAAAAACTCACAATACTTGCCTGGGCTAGCACTGGCTTGGAGGGCAATTAGGTGCATCCCCTAAGGAGTCTGGCTGGGCATTGGGATACATTGCTTAATTCCTCTGTGCCTCTGTTTCTTCATCTGTAAAATGGGAGTAACAAAAGTATCCACTTTATGGAATTACGTGAGGATTAAATGGGATGGTGCCTGTAGAGTGAGTATTCTGGAGAGTTCCTGGCCCCAACCACAAACTACATAGGTAATTGTAAATAAATGTAACATCTTACACACATTTGGGCCTGTTGGTTAAAGCATAGGGTTTAGAGTTTGACCCACACTCACTGTTTCCTTAACTGTGTGCTCCCAGGGATGTCATTTCTCCTCTCTGAACTTCAATTTCCCCAAAATAGTGTTAAGTGAGATTTGGAATAATGAGTGGGAACCTGCTATAAAGCACAGGGAGCTCAACTGGCCCCTCTGTGATGATCTAAATGGGTGGGATGGGGTAGGGTGCGTGGGAGCTCCAAGAGGGAGGGGATATATATACACATATGGTTGATTCACTTCACGGTACAGCAGAAATGAACACAACATTGTAAAGCAATTATGTTCCAATAAAAGAAGAGAATTAAAAAAAGACATTGTGTAGCTAAAATGCCCAGCAGATAGTGAGCACCCAATGACCGGTCCACTGGGCCAAGCGCAGCAAGAGCTGCAGCCCTTGTCAGCAGAGAATCAGGTGCTGGTGGGAGGAGTCCCACTGGAGCATCAAGGACCCCTTTGCCTGTCTTCCCCTCACCTCATTCCCAGGCTAAGAACCCTGACATTGGAAGTGGCCTTCAGGTATCTGTCCCTCATGGCCCTCTCCCCTTTTGTCTCTTCTGGGGACTGCTTTCTCCATTTCCAGGTGATTCTGGTAGGACTGCCAATCAAGGGCCCTGCCTTTCTGCCCCAGGGCAGACCATGTGATTCCAGCCAGCTAATCAGGAAATCTCATCTGCCTGGAAACAATAATTGGCCCGGAACTGGGCACGTGATTCAGGAAGGGCCAATCAGAGTTCCTCTGGGGGAAAGTGCTAGTGGTGCTGGGAGAGGAAGGCTCTTGTGAAATTAGAAGCTGTGGATCATCAAAAAAGCAAGAGAGTTCCAGAAAAACATCTATTTCTGCTTTACTGACTATGCCAAAGCCTTTGACTGTGTGGATCACAATAAACTGTGGAAAATTCTGAGAGAGATGGGAATACCAAACCACCTGACCTGCCTCTTGAGAAACCTGTATGCAGGTCAGGAAGCAACAGTTAGAACTGGATATGGAACAACAGACTGGTTCCAAATAGGAAAAGGAGTATGTCAAGGCTGTATATTGTCACCCTGCTTATTTAACTTATATGCAGAGCACATCATGAGAAACGCTGGACTGGAAGAAGCATGAGCTGGAATCAAGATTGCCAGGAGAAATATCAATAACCTCAGATATGCAGATGACACCACTCTTATGGCAGAAAGTGAAGAAGAACTAAAGAGCCTCTTGATGAAAGTGAAAGAGGGGAGTGAAAAAGTTGGCTTAAAGCTCAACATTCAGAAAACGAAGATCATGGCATCTGGTCCCATCACTTCATGGGAAATAGATGGGGAAACAGTGGAAACAGTGTCAGACTTTATCTTTTTGGGCTCCAAAATCACTGCAGATGGTGACTGCAGCCATGAAATTAAAAGACGCTTACTCCTTGGAAGAAAAGTTATGAGCAACCTAGATAGCATATTGAAAAGCAGAGACATTACTTTGCCAACTAAGGTCTGTCTAGTCAAGGCTATGGTTTTTCCAGTGGTCATGTATGGATGCGACAGTTGGACTGTGAAGAAGGCTGAGCGCTGAAGAAATGATGCTTTTGAACTGTGGTGTTGGAGAAGACTCTTGAGAGTCCCTTGAACTGCAAGGAGATCCAACCAGTCCATTCTGAAGGAGATCAGCCCTGGGATTTCTTTGGAAGGAATGATGCTAAAGCTGAAACTCCAGTACTTTGGCCACCTCATGCAAAGAGTTGACTCATTGGAAAAGACTGATGCTGGGAGGGATTGGGGGCAGGAGGAGAAGGGGAGGACAGGGAATGAGATGGCTGGATGGCATCACTGACTCGATGGACATGAGTCTGAGTGAACTCTGGGAGATGGTGATGGACAGGGAGGCCTGGTGTGCTGCGATTCATGTGGTCGCAAAGAGTCGAACAAGACTGAGCGACTGAACTAACTACTAGTTCAACAAAGACCATCCTCCCCATCACTTGGAACAAGCCTTCTTGTTATTTTAAATGCCACAGAGGAGACAGAACTGACACCTGGAGAGAGACACAGGTTCTAAAGGATAGAACCTCTGGATCCAGCCATGCCTGAAGACGGCATCAGGCTCCCAGTTCGATAAGCCAATCAGCTTATCTTTTTCATCTGAGCCAGATTGGATTAGATTCTGTGACTCAGCCCAAAGAGTCCCAAATAGCATAGAGTCACACTTGGTGCCCCTTCCTCCTCCATCCATACACCAGTCATCCTCCGGGGTCATCTCCCTCCCTAATCTTGCTTCTCTCCATCCCCTGGTCTTTCACTGTAGTTGAAGCTTTTAGCCTACTTCTTTCCAGTGATCCCTCAAAGTAGGGGGTGAGATGAGAGAAAGGAAGACACAGTGGAAGGAGGAAATGGAACAGAGGCAGCAATATACCATTTGAGTCAAGGGAGCCTAAGGAATGAGGATCCACCTGCGGCAACCCCACAGATTTCCACAACCCCTTGGGTTTGTGAAGCTAACAAGCCACTTTGATACCTACTGTCCTTCACTGGATCCCTGTGGCGGCTCTGCAGTTACCCTGCTTATTTACTTATTTTTGGCCTCACTGGATCTTCACTGTGGGGTGCCGGCTCTTCGCTGCAGTGTGCAGGATTCTCTAGCTGTGCTTGTGCTCCGTAGTTGCAGTGCTTGGGTTTAGTTGCCCTATGGCATATGAGATCATAGTTCCCTGACTAGGGATGGAATCTGTGTCCCCCGCACTGGAAGATGAATTCTTCTTTAACCACTGGACTACCAGGGAAGTCCCTAGCCTGCTTATTTTAGAGAGGAGGAAAACCCGACACAGAGAGGGTGAGTGTTTTGTTCAAGGTCACACAGGTAGAAAGTGGCAGAACCGGGATGAAACTGGGTCTTCCGGCTTTAAACTTCATCCTTACAAACCCTCAGACCATCAGAAAGGAAAGGCTTCCAAATATGTAGATAAGAGAGACTGAGATGCAGATAAGAAAGAGACTGGGTGGATGTCTGCCTAGTAGAGTGGTGATTTACAGGTGTGAACGTGTACGTGTGTGCACACACACATGTACACACACACAGACAACAGCCCCTCTCATTTACGTGCTCAGGGAGTGACTAAAACCATTCAGGGTGATGGTGATGAAGCAGAGCCACTGCCAGGAGCATAAACAACAGACATTTAAGACAATATTTCAAACAATGAACAGTGCTGGCCGGCTTCCTATGCAAAGCCTAGTCTCCTTCCTTTCCTGGTGGCACAGGCCTTCTTCCCAGAGCCTCCACGCTCACTCCCAGCCTGGCCTCCTGAGCACTGCCCATATCTCTCAATAATGCACGTCTGCCACTATTTCCTGATTCATCAGTTTTAGACATTATCTATCGACTTTCTGCTATGATTGATGAGGACTGTGCTCACGGGAGGACGACGTTCACACTCACGCCTACTCCACTCACACAGCATCCCAGTGTTAATTTCCAGCGCTTCCAGTGCTTACCTTCCTAACTTTGAAGATGCTATCTCCCCTTCTGTTTCTTGGTTCTGCAGAGCTGGCTGCCCCTCCTGTAGTTTCCAAGCCCTTGTTGGTCAGAGGAGGCTCCAGGATCAGGCCTTGCCTGCAGCTCCACAGGCCCCTTCCAAGGCCCAATCACGTGCCTGTGGGGACCAGCGCTCATGGCTGACCTGGGCTCCTGGGTCTGTGTTCCTCTTCCCATCACTCTGTCCTTCCTCTTGCGTTCAGTCCCCCATCCTAGGCTCTGCTAGGGTCCCCTAAGAGGGGGTGGATATCAGCGTGACCAGGAGTCCCTCCTTTGGACATTCAGCTTCTTGGGGTCCATGGCCAGATGGTCTCTGAGGTTGCCTCCTCATCTTTCCCAGTCAGCATTTTGAAACAGAAACGAAGGTCTCCAGGGGGCTTTCTCTTATGAAATTATCTGGCTTCATTATGTCATGAGAAAAAGAGAGAATCCAAACACACCGCAGACTGCCAGGCATTTGACAAGTGTCAGCAGCCAGAGCCAGGGTTGGTGATTGGGGAGCCCCCCTCCTCTACCTTTAGAATCTGAACAATGGGGCCTTTTGTGGCGGTTGTCGCTTCTGCTGGGCCCTTCTGAGTCACTGCATATTTTTATGTGTTCAGTAATATACAGTGTGAGTCATTCTCCAGCTTGGGGGTATTTTGGGACTTGTGCTGTTTTACTTACAATCACAGGAAAAAAAAATCAAATATTACAGAGGTGATAAAAAATACAGCAAATTCATATGACCCAACTTGGCGTGTTCACAATGCCAGGGCTGGGAAGGGAGCTAGTTGTGCCTGAGGTCACTGTGAAAGGTTTTTGAGGGTGCAGGGGGTGGGGAGTGTGGGCAAAGTTGAATGTCAAGCATGACCCCTTTTTGCTGAAATTGAAGAAAGGGGCAAAGATGACATCCCTTAGAAACTTTCTGATGCCGAAGGCAGAATGTGCTAGCCCCAAGTCCTGAGTGTTGGGGAAGAAAGCGGTGGTTCCTCCCTCAAAGAGAGCTGTGCCTTTTGGTCTTTAGGCTGGGTGTGCAGGTGGGAAGGGTTGGATGGAAGTGGGGATGGAGGAAACGGTGCTGGAGTTCTGCTTCCTCCAATGGTCGGAGGCTTCGATCTGTGGTGCTCTGACACCTCTTCTTGAGATGCTGGGGGCTCAAGTGGCTGGCTCTGGTGGGGGAAGGGCTGAAGCTGGTCCTTTTGCTTTGATAAGATTCATGAGGACAGGAAGGAACGTCAAGCAACCCTCTCTTTTTCTCATGACATAATGAAGCCAGGTAATTTCATAAGAGAAAGCCTTCTGGAGACCTTCATTTCTGTTTCCAAGCGCTGATGGAGAAACTGAGTCAGAGTGGGAGAGGCTCCTGGGAGGTTGTTATGTAGACCAGTGCCTAAAATGGGGATGAGCGTCACCTTCCCTCTCCTGAATGTTCCCCTCTGTTGCCATGCTGCCTCCCATGTCCCTGACCTTGGGTCACCACTCTGTGGACCTCAGTCTCCCCATCTGTAGGCTCAGGCTAGATTTGGAAAGGCTGACCCAGCCTGGGTGCTTTACTTCTCCGATGGATGTCTATTTATCAAGCTCTAGGCCACCAAGTTCGGGGGCCCCTTGTCTCCCTGGGAGCCCAAGTCTGCAGGGCACTAGGGGTCGGTTCTAGGGGGTGAGGCGTGGCCCAGGTACTAGGGGTTCCAGCATTAATCGCATTCCGAGCACATGCCTACCTCTTGGAGCTGCGGGGCCTGTCTCTTTCTATTAGTTTAACAAGCCCTGGTATTAATGAGATTGCTCTATAATTGAACCTTTTCACGGGTCCCTCGGTAATGAAATTATGCTAATTTGCATTCAGCACCACCAGGCATCCATCACGCGGGATCAGCCGGGAGCGGCCGGTGAGGCGGCGTGAATGCACCGCTAATTATCACCGAAATGAACAAACCCAGCAGTATTATTATTTCATCTTCTGCCCCTTCCCTTCCTCACTACCCGCCTCCCCCGCCCCATCCATATTTTTGTCTTTTCATCCACATGACTGCCCGGGAGCGGGGGAGGGGGGCGGGGGCCCCCGGGGAGGCTGCCGCGTCTCCACTGTGTGGCAGCACCCGCCCGGGAACCGCGAGCTGGAGCCGCTGCCTGTGTGCTGGGCGCGCCCGTGCGTCTGCGTGTGTGTGTGCACGTGCGTGGGAGAGCACGCTGTTTCTCAGCACACGTTGCACGTGTGCTGGTGTCGGAGTGTGTAAACACATCTGTGCTTGTGCGGCAGAATGGGTGTGTCCCTGTGGGGGGGGGGGTGTGCTGTCTCTGCAGGTCTGTCTGCTTGTGTGGGAGTGCACCCGCTTGTGATTGCATTGCCCGCGTGAGTCTCCTGGCCGTGGTGGACACTGTGTGTCTCTGATGTGTGTATGTCTTTGTTTGTGGGTGTACATATCTGAGCAGGAACCTCAACAGCTCTCTCTGCCTGGGGCACTGTGTGTGAGCCTGTGCTGTAGACATAAGTATATTTGTGCGTGGGGCAGGGTGTCTGATGGGTGTATGTCTGGGGTGCTTGGTGTGGTGTATGTCTAGTGTGGCCTGGGTCAGTGTGAATAGTACTGCCACTGTGCGTCTCTGTCCCTGTGTCATGTGTGAATTTCTGGGACTGTCTAGATGTGTGTGAACATGTACAGACTTGTGCATATATATGTCTGACCATGTGCCTATGAACATCCGGCTTTCTTGGGAAACCCAGTGGCCTGGGAATGGTGGCTGGCTGGAAGATGCCACACCCAGGGTGGGTCGAAATGAAGCGAAGGGTGAACCATCATGAGGAACCTTTGTTCCATTTGCTGACCCCCATGGGATCCTCCTGGGCTCCAGTTTTCCCAGCCAGGAGCTGAGAGTGGGAGAGACATTTAGCAAGTTTTTGAATGAGTGTTGAATTTTTTCAAATGTGTTTGATGAATCTATTAAGATGATCCAGTTGATTTTTCTCCTTTGTTACTGTGATAAGTTATATTGTATGCCTTTCAAATATTAAATCAGTCCTGCATATAAAGATGAATTGCACTTTGTTGCCATGATGTATTATCTTTTTACATATTGCTGGGTTCTATTTGCTAATATTTTGTGAATTATTTTAGTTTAGAAGAGGGAGATTGTACACATTGCACACTTCTATTGTAACATCTGAGTCTGGGTTTTTTGGTGGTTATCTTATTGTTTTTATTGTGTTAAAATACACGTAGCATAAAATTCAACATTTTAAATTTTTAAGTGTATAATTCAGTGGCATTGAGTACATACTCAATGTCCTGTGACCATTACTACTACGGAGTTTCAGAACATTTCATCGCCCTCGAGAAAACCCCATATACAGTTCAATTCAGTTGCTCAGTCATGTCCAACTCTTTGTGACTCTATGGACTGCAGCACGCCAGGCTTCCTTGCGCGTCACCAACTCCCAGAGCTTTCTCAAACTCACGTCCATTGAGTCGGTGATGCCATCCATCTCATCTCATCAGGGTGTCTGATGGGTGTATGTCTGGGGTGCCTGGTGTGGTGTATGTCTAGTGTGGCCTGTGTCAGCGTGAATAGTACTGCCACTGTGTGTCTCTGTCCCTGGGTCATGTGTGAATTTCCAACCATCTCATCCTCGTTCATCCCCTTCTCTTGCTTTCAATCTTTGCCAGCATCAGGGTCTTTTCCAATGAGTAGTTCTTTGCATCAGGTGGCCAAAGTATTGGAGTTTCAGCTTCAGCATCCATCCTTCCAATGAATATTCAGGACTGATTTCCTTTAGGATTGACTGGTTTGATCTCTTTGCAGTCCAAGGGACTCTCAAGAATCTTCTCCAACACCACAGTTCAAAAACATCAATCCTTCAGTGCTCAACTTTCTTATACGTTAAGCATCGAGTAAAGAACCCACTTGCCAATGCGGGAGATTTTAAGAGACCCAGGTTGGATCCCTGAATGAGGAAGATCCCCTGGAGAAGGAGATGGCAACCCACTCCAGTATTCTTGCCTGGAAGATTTCATGGGAAGAGGAGCCTGATGGGCTCTAGTCCATGGGTTTGCAAAGAGCTGGACATGACTGAAGCAACTTAACATCCCACCCCCTCCTGCTCCCTGGCCCTCGCAACTGGTAATCTGTTTTGTGTCTCTGTGGATTTGTTTGTTCTGGATATTTCATACGAATGAATTACACAGTAAAACTTACACAGTAAAACAGTGTGTGTGTTGGGCTTCTCTCATTTAGCATAATGATTTAAAAATCCATCTAAATTGTAGTGTGTACTTCATTTTTCTTGGCTAAATAATACCTCATTGTATGGATATACTATGTTTGGTTTATGCATCCATTAGCTTATAGATATTTGGCCATTTCCACCTTTAGGCTATCACAAATAGTGCTGCCATGAACATTTGTGGACGAGTTTTTGTTTGAACATTCGTTTTCAGTTCTTTTAGGCACATACTTAGGAATGGAAATTATGGGTCACATGGTTTAATAATATGTTTAACTTACTGAGGAGCTGCCACACTGATTTCTGAAGTGATTATATCATTTTATATTCCCACCAGCAATGTATGAAGATGCCAGATCATCACCATTGCTTGTTGTTTTCCAGTTTCCTTTGTTGTTGTTGTTGTTAATTATAACCAAGCTAGTGGGTGCGAAGTACTATTTTATTGTGATTTTGACGTGAGCTTCCTTGATGACTAATGACATTGACCTTCATTTAATATGCTTATTGGTAATTTATATATCTTTACAAAAATATCTATTCAAGTCTTTTGCCCACACTTTCATTGGATTGTTTATCTTTTGGTCAGTTAGTTACAAGATAATACTTACTGGATTACCAAACCCTTATCAGAGATATGATTTATAAATATTTTCTTCCATTTTGTAGTTGTTTTTTTTAAAATTCTTTTGATGGTGTTCTTTGATGGATAAAATTTTCTTGTATTGTTGTGGAGTCCTTTGGGTTTTCTACCTGCAGATAAAGATAGTTTTATGTCTCCTTTCCAATTTTAAATGCTATCTTGCCTAGTAACTCTGGCTGGAACTATTTCAATGTTGAATAGAAATACTGAAAGCAAAATCCTTGTCTTGTTTGTTAGTGGGAAAGCTTTCAGACTTTCACCTTTGATTATGACATTGGCTGTGGGTTTTTCATAAATGGTCTTTATCATGTTGAGGGAGTCCCCTTCTCCTTAGTTTGTTTCATTAAAGGGTGTGGGCTTATGTCAATTTTTTTTCTGCATCAATTAGAATTATTATGAATATCTTTTCTTTCATTCTATTAATGTGATGTATTATATCATTTTTTGAAGATTGAACCAACTTTGCGTTTTTGTGTTAAATTTCACATGATTATGGTGCATAATCCTTTAAATATGTTGCTGGGTTTGGTTTGCTAGTATTTTGTTGCGGATTTTCATATCTGTATTTGTAAGTTGTATTAGTTGTTTTCTTGTATTACTTTTGATTGGCTTTGGTATTAGGGTCATGCTGACCTCATAAAATGCATTCAGAAATGTTTCTTCTTCTTCAAATTTTTGGAAGAGTTGAGAAGATTGGTGTTAATCTTAAATGTTTGGTATAATTCACCGGTGAATCCATCTGGTCCTGGACTTTTCTTTGTTGGGAAGTTTTGATTACTGATTAACTCTCTTTGCAGGTATAACTCAGAGATATTGTCGGCTCAGTTACAAATCATCATAGTAAAGTGGATATCATTATAAAGTGAGTCACACAATTTTTTTTTTGTTTCTCAATACATTTAAAAGTTGTGTTTACATTGTATTGTAGTTTATTAAGTATATAGTAGCGATATTGTATACAATGTACATACTTTAAATAACTTTACTGCTGAAAAATGTCAACCATCATCTGACAATGCCAAAACCTTCAATTTGTAAAAACCCAAATATTTGTAAAAAGTTTGTGAATTTTGTTGATCTCCTAAAAGAACCAACTTTTGATTTTATTGAGTCTCTATTTTTCTATTTTTGATTATACTTAACTGACTCTAATATCTATCATTTTCTTCCTTTTGTTAGCTTTGGGTTTATTTTCCTCTTCTTTTTCTACTTCTTGAATGTGTCAGGTTAAGTTTTTATTTGAGATCTTTCTTCTTTTTAAATGTAGGCATCTAAAGCTACAGTTTTTCCTTGACACTGCTTTTGCTGCATCCCATAACTTTTTCACTTTTTGTTTCAGAATATTTTCTACCCTTGCAATTTCTT
The DNA here is from genome assembly GCF_042477335.2 of Ovis canadensis. Classification (NCBI taxonomy): domain Eukaryota; kingdom Metazoa; phylum Chordata; class Mammalia; order Artiodactyla; family Bovidae; genus Ovis; species Ovis canadensis. The sequence goes on from NC_091258.1 coordinate 32,458,192, forward strand.
CTTTCATCCATTAGTGATTTAAGAGTGTGTTGTTTAATTTTACGATGTCTGAATTTTCCACTTTTCCTCTGTTATTTATTTGTTATTTAATTACATGTGACCAAAGGAGTTACTTTGTATGATTTAAACCTTTTAAAATATGTTGAGACTGCTTTTGTGGCTGCACATATGGTCTATACTGGACAATGTTTTGCATACACTTTAAAAGATGTATATTCCGTTGTTGTTGGATGAAGTGTTCTGTATGCTTCTATAAGATTGAATTGACTTTTAGTGTTGTTCAAATCTACTTTCTTAATCAATCTTCCATCTAGCTGTTCTACCTGTTATTGAATGTTTGGTATTGAAGTTTCCAACTATTATTGTGGAACTGTCTATTTCTCTCTTCAATTTTGTCGAGTTTGTCTTCACATATTTTGGGACTCTGTTGTTAAGCATGTATATGTATATAATTGCTCTATATAATAGCTTCTTGATGGGTTGACTCTTTTATCAAGGTGTAAGTTCCTTCTTTGTCTCTTGGGAAATTTGTTGTCTTAAAGCCCATTTTGTCTGATATTAGTTAGGCTGCCTCAGTTCTCTTTTGATTATCTTCATGCATAATTTTTCCTGCATCCTTTCACTTTTAACCTATTTGTGCTTTTGGATATAAAGTGAGTTTTTAATATAAACAAGATGGATAAAAAAACAAAGTTCTATTGTACAGCACAGGGAACTATGTATATATCCATACCCATTTAACCATATATTTATATGGATAAACCATAATGGAAAATAATATGAAAAGATATACATATATATTCATATATGAATCACTTTGCTGTACAACAGCAATTAACACAACATCGTAAATAAACTATACTTCAATAAAAAATATACCTACTTTTATCTGGAATACTCTTTGTCTCAAAGTCTATTTCTTTTAATATTGATGTAACTACACCAAACTTTTACTGCTTACAGGGTATACATTTTCTCCCCTTTTAATTAGTCTTCCTATTTTAAATATTTCTTTTATTGGAATAAAGTTAACCTTGTTTGTCTGAATCAGAATAATAATATTTGCTTTTTAATTGGAGTGTGTAGAACATTGCCATTTCATGTTGTTAATACAGTTGGGTTTAAATCATGTCACCTTACTATTTATTCTCTACTTGATCTTATTCTTTCTGTTTTGTCTTTCTCTATTTTGGAATATAGAAACTTTTTGATTCCATTTTTCCTTCTAGTCTTTTTTTCAGATATATTTCTTTTTAACTCTACTGAGAGTTAATATTCTACCGCTTCATCTAAAATATAAGAAGCTTATATGTTATCATTTTCATTTATTCTTCCCTATTCATTGTGCTATTCTTTTCCTATTTCTCTATGTACATCTGTCTGAGATCTATCTATCTCCATCACCATCATCACCATCATTGCCATTCTCTCTTCTACATAAGTTATAAACTTCACAAAGCAGTGCTACTATTTTTGCTCTGAATAGTCAGTTGTCTATTACAAAGCCAAAGAGAAGGAAAAGGGAATCTTTTAAAATGTATTCACATGTTTACCATTTCCAGTACTCTTTCATTTCTTCCCCAAAGTCTGAGTTGCCATCTGATTTAATTACCCCGATGAGATGGCTGGATGGCATCACTGACTCGATGGATGTGAGTATGAGTGAACTCCGGGAGTTGGTGATGGACAGGGAGGCCTGGCGTGCTGCGATTCATGGGGTCGCAAAGAGTCGGACACGACTGAGCGACTGAACTGAACTGAACTGAATTGCCTAAAAAACTTTTTTCAAGCATTTCTTTTTTTGTAATGTAGGTCTCCTGACAATGAATTTTCTATGCTTTTGTTTATCTGAAAGTATATTTATTGCACTCTTATTTTTGAAGGACATTTTTGCCAGATATATTAATATCTAGATTGACAGATATTAACTCTGGATTGATAGTTTATATCTTTCAAGGTCTTAAAGACATAGCTTCTATTTTTTCTTATCTGCATGTTTTCTGATGAGATTACTTATCAGCTATATAATTATTATTTTCATGTATTATATTTTTCTCTACTTTTTAGATACATCCTTTACTGTGTTAGTGTTTTGACTATGAGCTGCTTACGTATGGCTTTTTTATATTTATATTTATGGTGGGATCTCCTGAGCTTCTTGGATCTCTCAGCTGGTACTTTTCCTCAAACTTGGAAAACATTCTTTCAAATATTTCTCTCCTCCTCTCTTGTCCTTCTAGAGTGCCAGTAACATCTGTTTTAGACTACTTAATATTGTTCTACAGTAGCTGAGGCTTAGTTCATTTTTTAAAGTTTTTTGGCTGCTTCTGTTCTTCAAATTGGGTAATTTCTGCTGATCTGTCTTCAAGTTTCCTGGCTTTCTTCTGCTGCTTCCATTCTGATTTTAAGACCATCCAGAGAATATTTCATTTCAGTTATGGAACTTTTCAGCTCCAGACTTTCCATTTGATTCTCTCTTATGATTTGTGTTTGAAGGTCCCCATTTTTAATTCTCCATTTCTTTCCCCTTTAAGTTCTTTAACACTATATGCCTGTTTAAATGTCCTTGGCTGTCAATTATAAATTCTAAATAGCTCAGATCTGTTTCTATTTTCTACTTAATTTGGGGCTACTTTCCTGTGTGCCTTTTTGTTTGTTTTGCTTTGCTTTTTGCACATGTAAGAACTGCTTATTGCATTGATATTTTGGATAATTTGGATTTCGCTGTCTTCTTTTAAGTAGTGTTGATGTTTGCTCTGGCAATTGGTTAAACTACTGGTGGATTCTCTTGATTTTGTTAGGTTTTATTTTATTTTTTTTGTTATGCTGCCTCTATGTTGATTTTTGTCTTCAGTCTTAGGACGTGGCCCTTACTTTAGGATGTGGTTCTTCTGTTGCATAGACTTTCTAGTTTCTCAGTTTTATGCCTGAGGTGTTCAGTGGGAGCCTTCTCACTCTCCCTGGGTCAGAACTCCCTACATGGTGTAACTTCTGATGTCTAGCCATCAGCCTTCATCACTAGCTCTCAGCTAGCCTTGCAGAGTCTTGTTCTGCACATGCATAGCACCTCTGTTGGCCAAGGATCTTCAGGGAATCCCAACAGAAGTTTCTGGTTCTTAGCTTGTAAACAGCCCCTCTACCTCAGTGCCTTGCCTGGAAAACCTGGAGGAATTCAGGCTAATGAAGTGCCCAAGGGAAAAAGTTGAGAAAAAGAGAGCACTGTTACCCTTGTGTTCCTTACCGTGTCCAGCTATGAGGACCTTAGGGCAACTTGCCTAATTTCTCCTTGCTTCAGTTTCATCTGCAAAATGGGAATGATAGCAGTAACAACTGATAGGGTTATATTGAGGATTAAATGAGATAATACATGTAAAGTACTTAGAGCAGTGTTTAGCATGTAGTGGGTACTATGTAAGAATTATCTGCTCTTTTCCTCCTGGCCCCACAGAGCTCCTTTATGGCTCAAGGACACAGTGGCAGCCCCTATAATTCAAGGCTTCATGATGAAAGAGGAATATTCTAGGCCCTTTTCCTGAGCTGCATGAGAAGATCTTTGGATTATCCATAGATCAGGAAGGCAATCACACTCTAGAAGAATCCACTCTAGAGAATAGATTCCTCCTAGGCACCAGCTAGATTTTTTTGCAGTCACCATTTGCAAAAGCTTTCCTCATTGCCACTGCCTCTGTGAAACCCGCTATGATTCTATAGACTCAGGGATTACTTAGGGTGGAATTACAGGGTTTACTTGAGGCATCTAGGTACTTTGGGGGTACTTGGCAACCACTGCAGTCTCAAGAAATTCCTCCTCTTGAGATACTGCTGCTGCTGCTGCTGCTAAGTTGCTTCAGTCGTGTCCGACTCTGTGCCACTACTGATGTCTAATCCATTTCTTGCTGAAAATTCGTGTTTTTTAAAACCTGCAATTTTATAAAGGCAACAGAAAGTTTCCCTGTGAACAACTGACCTCTCCCAATGAGGGCTGTCAGCTACCCATCTCTTCTAATGGGGATAGCGTAGGAGCTTCTGTCTGAATCCCCTCTGGATGCTTCTTGTTGACTCATGTTCTGGATCCATGTCCAGGCTTGTATGGACAGGCCTGACCTGTGCCGCCCCTCAATTCCTGAAATGCACCCATGGCTTGGCTCCATTTCTTTCAGAATCACATGAGAACATTGTCTTTCCTGAAGCCAAAGTCAGACAAATTTGTGGCAATTTTACCAACATTCTGCCCAAAGCTGCTAAAATTAGACCTCCATTCCTTAGGCTGCATTAACTGGGTGTCCATGCCTGGATCTTTGTTTCTGTCTGTGCTCAGATGACCACTAGTTCCAATGACCCTGAGTGGAGTTCTCTAGTCAAAGAAGGTCTGGGAACTATAGGCTAAAAAGAGCGAAACAGGATTCTTTATTGGAGGGTGCTTCATTGCCGGGTTCTTCTTACTCGGCTCACTTGCGTTGTGACTCTTTTGTATGTGACTCTTCCGTAGTGTTTTTCGTGTGTCCAGATCTTCAGTGAGCATCTTCTCGTGGGATTAGTGCCCTGCCCAGCCCACTTGGAGAAATGCTGGATATGAGTCACAAGAACCATAGTTTACCTTGGGGGAATGCTAATGACTAATGTGTATGTATATATTCCTGTTTGCCCTTTTATTTTCAGTAAATGGTTCTCTGTTGGTTCCTAAAGTGCTTGGAGGGCAAGGAATACTCAGTAGTCTTCTTAGGATTTTTTGTTTTATAGCACTGAGGCCAGGCCTGCATAACAGAAGTGGATACAAACATTTGGCAGAAAAAAAGGGACACAAACAGCCACGCTTTACCTCCTGCTTTAAGCAGTCTCATCATGCTGAGCTTGGGAGTGATTCCCCACCTGAGGGAAGTGAGAACTGGGAGGCCGGCAGAAGCCATTGCATTCAACACTTTCACTTGGAAAATGGGGAAACTGAGGCCCAGGAAGGAGATGCTTGTACTAGGCTGGGCAGAATCGAGACCCTTTGAATGTCTGAGTGTGTGTTAGTCACTTGGTCATGTCCAACTCTTTGCAGCCCCATGGACTGTAGCCCACCACGCTCCTCTGGCTATGGGATTCTCCAGGCAAGAATACTGGAGTGAGTTGCCATTTCCTTCTCCAGGGGGTTGTCCTGACCCAGGGATTTAACCTGGGTCTCCCACATTGCGGGCAAATTCTTTACTGTTTGAGCCACCAGGGAAGCCCAGGTATAATGTCCAGGTAAGACCTGGGCATTAGCAGTTTTTAAATCTCCCCAGTGACCCCCTGTGCTTCAGAGGGCATTGACATGCCCTGAAACCTAGGGGTTCACAGAGATATTTCAGAGGTGCTGTGTGATGGCAGAGGGCAGGGGGGTCCTCAGACCTTCTTGTTTCTCCTTTCTCAAAGTAGCTCTGCTTGCATATCTTTATTTGTTGCCTCCCTATAAAATATCGTTAGAGGGAAAGCCCTCATTGTGCTTCCCCAAGTCAACCCCGCCCACTTCACTGATGGGGAAGGAGTGACCAGCTCAACTTCATGGAAGCCTTTGACACAACCTGAATTCAAACCCCATCTCCTTCCCCCCGCTGCCACCACCCAGGCTCTGCAATCACCTCTTGCCCTCAAATTCTTTTCTTTTTAAATGATTTAACACCCCCACAAAGTCATCCTCAAGCCTCCTCATGCTTCCTCGTAATCCCACTGGCAGAGTCATGCTCTCCTGTGGACCAGATTCTTTGTTTGGGGTTCTGCAGATTAATCAAGGATGGCCGGGGGTCATGGGGCACTTTGGGTATAGAGATTATGTTGAGGGCTGTGAGTTGGGGTAGGGGGAGCAGCTGACATCAAATTAGCCTTCATTTTAAGTTTTGATGCAGCAATTATGACTTCTGAATAGCAGTGGTTGTTACTGAGGATGGTCGCCTAAGCAGTGCACATAATTATTATAATTACTGTGTACCTAATGATGCCTAATAAGGAGCAACACCACACAGAGGCGCGGTGGCTGCTCAGCCTGGTGGTCTGGGCTCTGGAGGGGGAGCAGCTGGGGTTCTGTGCCTGCGTGGGGCTTTAACAGGGACGCCGGGCTGCCTGTCTTGCAGAGTGTGCGTGAAGAGAAAACTCCCAGAAAGAATGTGCCGGCATCAGCTTAGAGGCAACCAGCGTGGATGTGGCTGAACAGAAGCCACCCTTCTTCAGCCATTGAATTCACGGTCTTATGGTCATGCTAATTCCCAGTCCTCAGGGAATCTGCTTAGGGAAGGCAGACATGAATGGCACTTCATTGACTGGATGTGTGTGTGTGTGTGTGTGTGTGTGTATTTATTTTAAAAAATCATTAATTTTAATAGAAGAGTGTGTGCCAAGCAATGTCCATTCTTCACCTCATTTAAGTCTTGCAACAGACCCATTTCACAGATTGGGAAACTGAGGCCCTATGATCATCCCAATGGCAAACACAGTTGCCATTTATTAAGCACTGTAATATCTGCAGTCACTATACTTGGATTATCTCACCTTGAAAATGAAAGTCAAAGTTGCTCAGTTGTGTCCAATTCTTTGTGACCCCATGGACCATACAGTCCATGGAATTTTCCAGGCCAGAATACTGGAGTGGGTAGCCATTCCCTTCTCCAGGGCATCGACCCAACCCAGGGATCAAATCCAAGTCTCCCACACTGCAGGCAGATTCTTTACTATCTGAGCCACCAGGGAAACCCCATCTCACCTTATCTCCACAATAATCACATTATATATGTTTTATTATCATTGTTTCTTATATCTTCCCATAATACAGATGAGAAACTGAGGCATGGGGAGGGAAAATGATTTTCCCAAGGTCATACAGCTGTTCATGTCAAAGCTGAGATTTGGACCCAAGCAGCCTAACGTCTTTTTCTCTTCCTTAACTAACATGTTTTAAATAATGAGAACATGCCAGGCACAGACCAAGCAGATTACACTGTAGCTGGGAAAGACAAAACTGTCAACCTCCACCTGTCTAAGGGGCCACAGGGACCAAGGCTTCAGTGACAGTTTGAACAAAGGTGCAATTTGAATAAAGTTTTAAAAAATGAGTGAGAATCCACCTGCCAGAGGACCTACTGTATATAGCATGTGGAACTCTGCCCAGTGTTATATGGCAGCCTGATTATGGGAGGGGAGTTTGGGGGAGAATGGATACATGTATATGTATGGCTGTGTCCCTTCGCTGTTCACCTGAAACTATCACAGCGTTGTTTGTTAATCAATACAAAATAAAAAGTTTTTTTAAGTTAAAAAAAAAGACAAAACAAAATCAAATTGCAAATAAATGTATAATATTTAGGATATATTCAGGATAGTAGGGCAAGAGGATGAATAGGTAAAGCTTCTATCTTGATATTTATTTATTATTATTATTTTGAAATTTATTTATTTGGTTGCACCAAATCTTAGTTGCCACACACAGGCTCTTTAGTTGAGGCCGTATAGGATTTAGTTCCCTGACAGGGAACAAACCAAGGCCCCTGTATTGGGAGTACAGTGTCTTAGCCACTGGACCCCTAGGGAAGTCCCAGGAAGAGTTCTATTTTAAGGAGGATAGACGGTGAGGACCTCATTAATCATGTCAAATTTGAGAAGAGACTTGAGTGTAGCGAGAGGAGAAGCCACATAGACATTTCAGGGAACAGTGGTTTAAGTAAACACAAGAGCCAGTGCAAAGGCCCTGAGGCAGGAGCACATTAGGGTACTCAAAAGAAGGCCAGAGTATGAACTAGACAGAGTGAGAGGGAGAGAGTTGCAAGGAAAGATCAGAGAAGTGGTAAGAAGTCAGATCCTATAAAGTCTTACAGATGAGGTTAAGGTCGTGGCATTTTATTCTAAATGTATGGGAAGCCCTAGGAGGGTTTTGAGCAGAGGTGGGAATTAGCCTTACACTGGTTTTATTTGGTTGCTGTGTATGGGGAAAACGGACTGTGAGGGTCCCAGAGACGACTGACTCAGACCAAGAGGAAAGCAGTGGCAGTGGTCAGCTTGATTCTCCATATGTTTTGAAGGACTGATGTGATGACAATCTGGTGTGGGGTCAGAGAGAATAGGCACAGCCATTGATGAATCCTGGCAGTCTTAGTCTGGGTTAGGAGATCCTGAGAGCAGGATTCCAGAGCGAGGAAGTTATTTGAGAAGTGCTTCCAGGAAGCACCCACGGGGAGAGAGCTGAGTTGAGAAGGGAACACAGCCAATAAAGATGCCGAAACAAGAAATTACCACTGTGGGCTTTGCTGTTGTTGTTTAGTTGTGATGTCATGTCTGACTCTTTGTGACACCATGGACCTCCTGCCAGGCTCCTCTCTCCGTAGATCCTCAGCTTATTTTGGCTGGGGACTCGGGGAATCAGGAGCACACATCTGAGACACAAGGGGTGAGGGGCTGAGTCCCCATCTGTCACACTGAGTCACAGGACTTTGTAGCAAGCAAGCAGCTTCAGGTGTAGAGGCTAGTGCCCAGGGATGGGGTGGGGTGAGGCACTGTCTGCTCAGTTACACCAGGTTTTCAGCCAGACAATTGGATAAATGGCCATGCCATCTCCTGAGACACGAACTTGTGGTTTAGACAAATGCTGTGCACGAGACCTCAGGCTTTATTTGGACCAAGAGTCAGCAAACTCCAGCCTGTGGGCCAAATTCTGCCCTCTTGCATCATGGTATTTAAAGTTTTACTGGAACCCAGCCATGCTCCTTTATTTCCTTGCCGTTTATGGCTGCTTTTCCTGCAGTGGCTGAGTTGAGCCCTGGGATGTAGGCCGTGTAGCCCTCGAAGCCAAAAACACTATCTGGTCCTTTACAGGAAAAGTTTGTCAACTTCAGATTTAGAGGCGAAGAGAAAAACCACATTCTCGTCTAGCTTCCTTTGGAATCCAGACGCAGGGAGTAAGGCACTTGGAGGACCAGAGATTGCGGAGACCATCTCCGCCTCCAGGGCTGCGTGGCGGGTCAGCTGCTTCCTGTGTGAAAGTTGCCGGCCTCTCCATAGATTGAGAACCCCGACGACGCGCGTAGAAGTTTGCAGGGTTTGTCCTTCCCTCGTTTCTGCCTGACCTTGGCTTTGAACATCTGGATCGGAAGAACGCTGCTTTCTCTGGATCTTCATTAACAAAATTTCCCAGGCCACTTCTCTCTGACCCCCAGGTGGTCCGTTCTGATGGCGATCCTTGGAGAGGAATTCTGATTGGCTCACACTGGGCCGCACCCTCTTCCAGTCCAATCAGTGATGGCGGAGGCGGAGCCTCTTGGTAGGTAGGAGTTGCGCGGTAGGAGGGTAGCCGCGGGGTTTTCAGCAGGTTCTTCGAGTTCTCCGCCCTACTGAGGTTACCAGCTCTCCACCTGGCACTTTCACTGTGCTTAGCACAAACTAGGTCCTTTATAAAATCCATAATTCAGATCATCCGAGTTCTGGGCTCTATTTCTCCACCTACCAGCTGGGTGACCTTGGCAAAGCACCTGATTTTTCTCAGCCTCAGTTTCTTCATCTGGTTGGTTGTAAGGACAAAAAAAACGACACCTCAGGAAGAGGTATCGTGTCCCATCAGGGTTGTGAATAAAGCTTAAGCCCTCACGGACTGGGCATTCAGAAGGAGATACTGACATCTGGTGCTGTCCTGTTTACAACCATTCGTACCTGCGTCTCTCTGCCCTCTCATCCCAGGACCTCTCTGGCCCTGCCCCGTTTCCCTCTCTCTCCCTCTCCAGTCCACACTCTGAGCTGCTGCGGGCTGGGACCCGGCCTCCCGGTAATGGGACATTGTCCCTGCCTGGCGGGAACAAGGCGAGCTCAGCTGGCCTTGGTCAATTACTTCGTACAAATCTGCAGGGACTCGAGGATGCTCTGACCACGGGCGGGATGCGCGAGATCCCATTTCCGGCGCAGACACAGCTCCAGAATGCCCGAGGCTGTAAAAACCGGCCAGCAGCCCAGCTGTGAGATGTGCAGTCCTGAGAACTGAATTCCCCACGTTCTCACTCGCTGAAGGAGAACAGGTGTTTCCTGAAAGCAGGGTTTCTCGCCCTCAGCCCTGATGGACATTTCGAAGCTGATCGGTCATTGCGGGTAGCATCCTGTGCGCTGAGAGGTGAATGGCACCCTCCCTGGCCGCCACACACTAGATGAGAGTAGTGACGTCACCACCCCTCCACTCGTGACAAAAAAAATGTCTCCAGACAGAGCGAAATGCTCCCCCCAGCCTGGGGCTGGGAGCGGGTGGTGGGGTGCAAAATCAACCCAGTTGAGAACTACTGCCTTAGAGGATGGCACTTGGAGTGGTTTCCCGGAACAGATCCCATCAGACAGCCAGGAAGCACACTCGGGCAAGGCTGCTGGAGGGAATGAGAAAGGGGAGGGCTTAGACCTGGCCAAAGAGGGTCCCTCCAGTGTGCAGAGATGAGCACCCTGGGGAAGTGATAAGGGACAGTCATTGTGAATGCCCCAGCAGGCTGCATGGGAGGTGATGTGGAAGCCGGCTAGCCCCAGGAGTGGGCTGCATTAGGAAGTTGAGCAGAGGGGACATTCCAGGCGATGGAGAAAGCCTGAGCAAAGGCCCTGGGGCATGAAATGCGTGTGGGACAGTGTGAAGACAAGCCTGGGCCCTGTAAGTGGAGGGAATGGACATAACAATAAAAGTAACACACAGCTGCCTTGTTTTTGAGGGCTGACCATGTGCCACGTGTTTCCTAAGCCCTCTACTTGCCGTCTCATTTAATCCTCAAGAATTTCCTCTGAGATTTGACTACTATTCTCCTCTTACAGGTAAGGAAACCAAAGCTCTGGATGTTGTAGGGTGTGCCAAGGGCACCCAGCCCACAAAGGCAGGATCGAATGTCAAGGCCAGGCTGCTGACCATCTGGCCTCACTCAGCCCTGCTCTTCTCTGCCCTCAGAGGTGGGTGGGAGTGAACACCAAAGGCTTCTCTGAACTTTTCAAACATAGGGCTAGTCCACCATGTGAATGAATGAGCATGCGAATAAATGAATGAGTGAACAGAAATCACTTTCCCACCAGACTTCTGGCTCCACCTACCATCCACAGGTCTCTCCCTGGACACCCTTTAGCTTTGGGGACATCTGTGGCATCTTGATGTTGGCCCTTGCTTGGAGGGTGGTCCAGCACGAGTGCTCCATAAGAAGTGGTCACCTTTTCCTCCCTGGCCAGGGTAGGGGGTAATGTTTGAAGAAGAGAGAGAGAAACAGCGAGACACCAGGTAGAACTTCCAAGTACAATTAAACACTGTGGGCCCTGAATGAGGAGCTAGACACCTGTGGGGCGAGAATCTGGGGTATGGAGCCAGGGAGAGCTTTGTCATATCCCCCTACCACTTCTGCCCCTCTCTGGGCTCAGTTCCTGGCCTCAGGATGGCCCCTGAGGCCAGCCAAGAGGGTCCTCTAGTCTCCCCTCCCACAGTTCTGTCCATTTTCTCCTGATTTATTCAGCTGTGCCCTGTATGCTCGGCCACTTGGGTGCAAAGTGATTTCAGCTTACATGCACTGTACTCTCACTTACCTCTCCTGGAAATTTCAACGTGGAGCCTCATTCGGGTCTCTGGGGAACTTTCTGATTCAAATTCCATTTGATTCAAATTCTGAGAGTGTGTCTTGGCAGGGCCCTAGCTTGCCGTCCTCGTTATGCTCAGAAGTCAGGAACGGTGGGAGGCGGGGGTAGGGAGCCCCAGAGGTCTCATTTGGGGACAGATGCTGCCGCAGGCCTCTGCTATGTGCCAGGCTTCTTATTACAGGCCACATGGGAGCTCTCACCCGTGGTCTCTCCAGGCAGGGTCATACATTTGGCGGCATCTTGGAGCTCAGCCTCTGTGGGCCCCATCTGTCCTCAGTTTCCCTATCTTCAAAACGGAAATTACAATAGCGTCTCAGGATGAAGAGATCCTTTAATGTGTTTTCCAAGTTGCAGCGCACTGTCTGTATCTTTAGGAGTTTTACTGTGGCCACACGCTATCTGTGGGCTTCCCTCGTGGCTCAGATGGTAAAGAAACCATCTGCAATGTGGGAGACCTGGATTTGATCCCTGGCTTGGGAAGATTCCCTGAAGGAGAGCATGGCAACCCACTTTAGTATGGTTGCCTGGAGAATCCCCATGGACAGAGGAACCTGACAGGCTACAGTCCATGGGGCTGCAAAGAGTCAGACACAACTGAGTGACTAAGCACAGCACGTGTGCTACCTGTACTGTGTTTATTTATGATTGGTTGTTATTTATAAAAACTATTTTTTAATAAAAATTATTTGTCTGGCCTTTGGACAGCAAAGAGATCAAACCAGTCAATCCTAAAGGAAATCAACTCTGAATATTCATTGGAAGGACTGATGCTGAAGCTGAAGCTCCAATACTTTGGCCACCTGTTGCAAAGAGCCAACTCAGTGGAAAAGACCCTGATGCTGGGAAAGAGTGAAGTCAGGAGTAGAAGGGGATGACGAGGGGATGAGATGACTGGATGGCATCACTGACCCAATGGACATGAGGACAGCCTCCAAAGGGACATAAGGATGCCTAGAAACTTGAGAGCAATGGAGCCATTAGTGGCAAAGGAGATAATCCTCTGCACTGCTCCATTTTACTTGCATCTAATTTTGTCTTCATAATCACACTCTAAAGTGAACATTATCAACCAGTCCTTGGGGTGGAGAAACCAAGTCTCACAGTCAAGCGATCCATTCAGCAGCACACAGCTGGTCCATGTTGGAGCCAGGACTCAAGCACAGGTGTCCTGGCTCCCAATCTTATGTTCATTCCATAAGGTGAGGCTGCAATGGATGTGGGTGGGGTGGGGTGGCAGGAAGAAGGTTGCCTCCTGGCATTTGCCAGTAGGCTTTTTCTATTCCCTCGGCACAGATTGCATCCGTATCAAGACACAGATGTTCCTAGCTCAGAAATTGTCCTCTTTTCTTTCCCTGAGTAACTCAGAACCAAACTGTGGGGTCATCTCTCACATCCCACTGATGCATCAGCAAATCTCTCAGCCCCACCTCTTGCCACCTGCTCCACTGCTGTTCTAGTATTTCCCCTGGTTGGCTGAGCAGACCCTCGCTGGTGTCGCTGCCTCTCCAGACGCCTTCCCAGGACTCCCAGCTTGATCAACAAAGGGCCCAAGTTCCTCTCTGCATCCTGCAAGTGTCCACATCTGGGGCCTCAGGCATGTCAGGTATGGTTTCCTTTTCTTCTTTTTCTTTATTAAATAACAAGTGCATTGCAGTGCCCTTTACACTGTGCTGAAATGGAATTCATAGATAACATAACCTAGCTATACACATCATTTAAATAAATCCATATAAGCCATATAATGTCCTAAGTATACTCTAGACGTGAATGAAAAGGCAACTAATTTATAATAAAATAACAATTACCTCAGAACATAAATATTCCAGCCCAACTCTCCTGCAAGACACAGTGAAGGTGTCAGAGCCTGCAGCAGACGTAGGCAGACTTTCCATGAATGTGGCCTTGTCGACACAGGCTGATGCTGTGCCGGTGATTCAGGCTCTACAAGCAGTTTGGCGTTCAGTGATGTGCGTATGTGTTCAGTTGATCAGTTGTGTCTTTGAGACCCCATGGACTGCAGCCTGCCAGGCTCCTCTGTTCATGGAATTTTCCAGGCAAGAATACTGGAGTGGGTTGCCGTTTCCTCCTCCAGGGCATCTTCCCGACCCACATCGAACCAACATCCCTTGGGTCGGTTGCATCGGCAGGCAGATTCTTTACCACTAGAGCCACCTGGGAAGCCCCATTCAGCGATGAGGTTCCCAGAAAGAGGATCAATTCCTGAGAAAGCTCCCAACAGAATAGAGTATAACTTCCCCTAGATTTACACACAAACAACAATCCTAGAAAGTTCAGTGTTAAATAATATTGTGCCAAAGATAAAAACCTTTGAAATTAAATGTGAAATCAAGTGAGAGTCTAGGCGCCAAGCATTATACCTAAGTTTTTCACCTGCCTTGATGTTTAGTGGATAAACTCTTTGTGTGAAGAGCTGTCCACACTTTGCAAGGGGATCTGGCATGCAGGTCCTTACCTACTAAATGCTGATAACATACTCCAATCTTTGTGACAAGCAAAAACATCCCTGTGTGATTTTAACCTCCCCACCACCATCCGTAATCAGCCTACCCTGGGTTCTTCTCCAGCTTCCTTCTCTGCCATGTCCCTCCTTACCTACTGTACTCCAGCCACACTGGCCTTGCACTCTGAGTGAGGAATGCTCTGGGTGGGTGGAATGGCTCGTGCAAAGGTCCTGAGGTAGGACTGTATCTGGCGCGGCTCCCAAACAGTAAAGAGACCAGTGTGGCCAGAGCAGGATGAGTGAAGCAAGAGATGAAAGCAGAGACAATGGGGGCTTGAATTAGGACCTTTGAGATCATTGAAAGGACCAACATTTAAAATAAAAAATGGTGGCTTCTTTTCATTGTGTCAGATTTGGCAAAACTGGGTCTCCATGCTTCCCTATCTGCTTAGCTACCTTTGGCCAGCTTTGGCCCTTATTGGAGGAAACTTTGCTCTTCAATTTATCGCAAGCCCCACCTGTTCCTATTGCCCCACACCGCCCCCTGCTTTGCTCAAGAATGTTGCCTGTCTGCCCCTATAGGCACTTGAGTATGTAACCCCTGGTGAGGAGAGGGTGCTAGGAGATACAGTGGGGGTGGGGATGAAAGGAGAAAGTAGTTGCCCCTTCCTGGCTCTGGAGAAAACGACCTCAGCCTCCAGAGAGGCTGAGGGTGAGGCCTCCTCCCCACTGTAGCTCTGTGCTCCACTCCCAGGCCGCCCGCTGAGAAGGCGTCTCAGCAGGGGAGGCCAAGGCAGGGGCACCCCTGAGGACGTCTTGAGGAAATAGTGAAAATATTTTCCCAGGGAAAGCCAACACTGCTATTTGTTTTCATTGCTTAAATTATATGTGTTATTTATTTTTTAAGTGGTCTGTCATTATTGGTAAATGGGGAAGGCACCGACCTCACAATACAACCAAAATTTTAGATATTGTAAATGTAGTTATTAACAAATGAGCTCTTCATCTTTGGGGAAGGCGCCCTATGTGAAGCCCTCAGGGGCTGGGATTCTGGTTAATGGGTAATTACAGCCCAAGAGGAGGGCATGGCCTGGGTCTTGGGAAGCAGACAGGGTGGGACTTTTCGGATCCTCTGTGTCAAGGCTCTTGGATCCATGTGTATATTCATTCAAAAGTATGTACTGGGGGTCTGCTTTGTATGAGGTGCAATTCTGCAAGCTGAGAAAAAAGCAATGAATGATGATATTAATATGAACAATAAAAACCATCTCTGTGCACTGTTCTGAGTGTTCTACGTGTTACCTCCTTTGATCATCCCAATAGTCCTGTGAGGTCAAGTTATCCCCATTTTACAGATGTGGAAACTGAGGCATAGGGAGAAACAAGAGACCCGGGCTTCCTTGATAAGGGAAACAGACAACAAATGGGAAATTTCACTGTCGTTATAAAGCAGAGCAAAGTCAGGCGATGGAGAAGGCCCTGGAGAGGCTAGATGGTCAGCCAAGTCCTCGGTGAGATGGTGGTGGTGAAAAGGAGCCAACCCCAGAAAGATTTTGGGGAGAGAAGAGCAAGTGCCAAGGCCCTGACGTGGAAATAGCCATGTGGTGAGTAAAGGAACAGAAGGAAGGAGGCTGGAACAGAGGGCGAGTGTGTGGTTTTGCTGAGGAAACCGAATGCCCCCTGGCCCTGGACTTTCCAATGGCCTGGGGACAGTTATGTGCTGGGGGCCCCCAGCTGCCTAGGCCAGAGGTCGGGCGATGGGTGGAGGCAAGTGGAAAGAACACCTGGGTATTTGAATTGTCCCTCACATGTGCGGGGCTGATCAAGGAGGTGCTTCAGGCTGGGTTCATTTTTTTAAACTTTATTTTACTGAAGTATAGTTGATTTACAGCGTTGTGTTAATTTCTGCTGCACAGCAAAGTGATTTCAGTTATACATATGTTTTCATTCTTTTTCATATTCTTTTCCATTATGGTTTATCACAGGATATTGAATATAGTGATGGCTTCCCAGGTGGCTCAGGGGTAAAGAATCTGCTGACCATTGCAAGAGATGCAGGAGACGCGGGTTCAATCCCTGGGTTGGGAAGATCCCCTGGAGAAGGAAATGGCAACTCACTCCTGTATTCTTACCTGGGAAATCCCATCGACAGAGGAGCCTGGCGGGCTACAATCCATGGGGCCACAGAGAGTCGGACAGGACGGAGTGACTGACCACTTCAGAGTGCTATACAGTAGGACCTTGTTTATCCATTCTATAAATAATGGTTTGCATCTGCCAATCACAGACTCCCAATCCTTCCCTTCTAGATGTCCTCTCACCCCTGCCCCAGTCTGGGTTTCTAAAGTAGAGTTGAAGGACATCTCCCCTTGCCCCCAACCTTTCCCACTTAGGAATTTCTTGCAGTTCTTATTACGTATACAGATTCTTGGGTTCACTGTATCCTCTTAAGGCCACATGTCTCGACCTAGAGCCCAGGAGTCTACAGAGTGACCTAGAGGATTCTGGAGCACATGGTAATTTGAGAGCTGGGGAGCCAAGAATTCCTGACTAGAGACCAAGTATCCAGGGAGGAGGGAGGTGAGATCTCCCTCTGGAACCTCAGAGCTGCTCAGGGCTTCCAGCTACGAGGTGCCCCTGCTGAGAGGGGCCTTTCACACGCTGGGCAGAGGGGCTCCTTACCACATGACTGGTGAGCCGGTATTGATGGTGGTTTTAGTCCAGAGCCAAGGAGCTGGAGTGGGGACACTCTGAGCTGAAGGTACCATCTGCAAGGCTCGGCCACCAGAGAGGAGCTGACTTCAGTGCCTGTGAGCTCAGTTGCTTCAATTACGTCCAACTCTTTGCGATCCTGTGAACCATAACCCACCAGGCTCCTCTGTCCACGGGATTCTCCAGGTAAGAATACTGGAGTGGGTTGCCAGGCCCTCCTTCAGGGGATCTTCCTTCCTGACCCACAGATCAAACCCGCATCTCTTACATCTCCTGCATTGGCAGGCACCTGGGAAGCCCTGGCTTCAGTGCAGAGATCCCTAAGTGCAAAACAGGACCAAAGGGCCCTAGTTCCAGGAAGTTTTAGTTCAAGACTGAAGAGTCTTGCAAGAGCTAGAGATGCGGACTTCAGGGCCTCGCAGACCAGGGTGTCATCTTAGCTCTTGATTGTCAGATCTGGAATGGGAGATTAGCCTCCTGCGGCCTAAGCTTTCTCATCCATATAATGGGGACAATGATAGCAGCCTCTCATGAATATGAAATGCGTTAATACATGGACATTGCTATATTGCACACAGCAAGCATTCAATAAATGCCAGCTGCAGTTGGCCTTATGTTCTTACAACTGTAAATGGAAGGGCTTGCCTTCGTAGGCTGATCAACCTCCTGTGATGATGGAGGTGGTCTGTAATGCTCCCTGTTGATCTGAGGGGCATCTGGAAGACCCTTCCACCTGAAAGTGAGGTTTCCATCTGCCTGCTACTGTCATGGGTCAAAATGGTGGTGGCTTTGCCTTCCAGTTATGGCCTCTCTCTGGGGAGTCTCCTAGGGAACTGGGAGGATAAACAGGGAGACCCAGTATTTAGGCTCAGCTTGGCCATGGTAGGCTCTCTCAACATCTGGTTGCCATTTGTCATCAGAGTGCTTTCCCCCATCACTGGAACATCACCGAGTTATCCAGAATTCTCAGGCCTTTGAGGAAGGGTGCCATGCAGCTCAGTAGCATGGCTTGAATCAGGTGAGAATCTTTTTCTGGAGGGCTCTGCATCTGGAGACTGTAAGCTCCTCAACCCATAAACACCTCTGGCAAGCACTTCTGGTTCATTCTGAGACTGTGTTCTGTTTGAGGAGAGCCTGTTAGACACTGAGATGGCAGGACAGGGTCTGATAATGATGAAGGTAAAGATGAAGACAAGGAGGAGAAAGGGAAAAGGGAAAATGATGAAGAGGATGACCATAATTACTATTACATCTCCAGTTTCTGGGCACTCACAGTGTGTCAGAGACCCATAGAATGCTCCACACCCATGATCCTAGCCAACCTCTGCAGTAATCCTATAAGGCAGGGACTATCACCTCCACTTTATTTAGAAAGGCACCAAGGCCTATAGAGTTGAAGCTCTATTTTCAAGGCTACCAGAAAAACACTAGGCAGAGCCAGGATTAGAACTTAGTTCTAGGTGTCCGTGCTTTTAATCACTGAGCATTGCTGTCTGGATGCAGCTGTCCCAGTGACGTTGGTCCATTGGGCAGTTGAGACTGACTCCTTGAGAAAGGAGGACGAGTGTGGGGCACCAGCTTGATGCCAACTGAGTGAGTCCAAGACAGGGAGCCCTGGAGGGCTGGAGCAGGAAAGGAGAGACTTGGCCGTACAGGCTGCCTCTCAGGAAAGATCTCCTTCCTCCCCTAGATCGGACTGGACCACTCCCTTGGCGTCTCACACTCCCTTGGTATTGCCAGACAAGGCAGCGATAACCACTTGATTTCAACGGAAATCATTTGTTTTTTCCTCCTTCCCAACTGGCCTCTCCCCTGAGACCCAGGTGTTAATGAAATCAAACAAAATGAAAATGGGTAAATTATTGCAAAGCTATGAACACCTCCGCAGGGCCACGCCTCACTAGTTTCCAATACCACCTCATCCGGGAGGCTGCCGGAGAAGCCGAAGCAATTTTGTCCCATGGGCGAGGTGCTGGAAGGGAGGGACAAAAAAGACAAGACATTGCAATCAGGAGGTCGCTGACCCAGGCTTTTGTGTAATTATAGAATTTCATTTCGGGCCAACTGGACTGACGGCTGAGCTTGTTGGCAAATTAGTGGAAAAAAATAAAGCAATTTTTAGCATCCTTGAAAGAGTCACCACCCCAGTGGGGTGTCAGGGGCCCAGGGTAAGGGAGGAAGGGGAAGGATGGAGAAGAGATCCAAGATTGGAAGCAGCCAGTCAATAGGATTTTACAAGGCTGATAGGTTTTAATCTAAGCCCTGGAGCATGTGCCCAGCATTGTCCCAAGGGAATGGGCCTTGCTACCTTTGGGGTTTGTCTTCAGAACTGAAGATGCTGAGACGGGAGGCTGCCCATTTCACCCAGAATTAGGGTGGGTAGAGGTTAGTTCCAAATAGCGCCCAGATTAATCTGACTCACATTCCTGGCTTTGCCTCACTTTTTTCTTTCCTCGTAACACAGGGAGCAAGAACACTCACCTCATAAAGTTATAACAGCCCAGTCTATCATAGATGGGAAAGTGCTCTGCCCATTAAAGTGAAATCTGGTACTGCTTGCTATTACACTTTCCAAGCTTTTACTCTGAAAATTGCTTTCAATTATTTGCAAATATATCTAGCATTGAGTGTAACTCTTCACCCTTATCACATATTACCTTTATTATGCTTTGCTGTATCTGCTCCTGTACCAATTGTCTAAGTGTCTTGTTGGCAGTCTTTTTCATTTTTTAAAACTTTGTATTTTGTTATGGAGTATAGCTGATTAGCAATGTTGAGATAGTTTCAGGTGGACAGCAAAGGAACTCAGCCATACATACACATGGATCCATTCTCCTCCAAGAGAGCTTCCCTGATGGCTCAGTGGTAAAAAAATTCACCTGCCAGTGCAGGAGACCAGATTCAGTCTCTGGGTAGGGAAGATCCCCCGGTAAAGGAGATTGCAACCTACTCCAGCATTCTTGCTGGGAAATCCCATGGATGGAGGAGGTTGGAGGGCCACAGTCCATGGGGTCATAAAGAGTCAAGCACAACTTAGCGACTAAACAATAGCAATTCTCCCCCAAACTCGCCTCCCATCCAAGCTGCCACATTACACTGAGCAGAGTTCCATGTGCTATACAGTAGGTTGTTGTAGGTTATCCATTTTAATTATAGCAGTGAGTACCTGTCCATCCCAAACCCCCTAACTATCCCTTCCCTCTGCCTTCACCCTGGCAACCATAAGTTTGTTTCCTAAGTCTTTGACAGTCTTCTTTAGATCATCTTATTTTTAACATTTTTTACTTAAATTCCTCGGCTAAATTTATGCCAAGCCAAACATCCATGAACTCAGAGATTTTTTATGGGCTAGTAGTATATTTTCTAAAACAGATGACAAGAAATATCGATTATCATTAAACGTACAGTTCGTGAAATTTCAGATCCGCGTGATGATGCTTGCTAGACTAGCGGTGCTGAAGGACTAGTTTCTCTTCTTCCTTTGGTGGAGGCACGGTCACTTTGCTGGAGGCACGGTCCACTTCACGAGGCTACTATGCAGTTCCCTCCGCACACTCCTTGCCACCAGAACAGGTTTTATCTTTTTTGTAGAAATGAGTCCACAGAACAGGAACTTGGATATTGTGTCATTTCCAAAGTTATTGACAATTCCAATAACATTTTCTCAATATTTACCTTCAGTTTCTATACTTGACATCAATCAGTAAGAAAGAGTTCATGGCCCTGCAGTGATTGTTGGCTACATTTGGAGCAGCCCAGGTGTGCAAATACTGGAACATACTGATCTTGGGGAGAGAGGGTCCAAAGAAGAATCAGCAGATTCGGTCAGCAGGGACTTACAATTTCTCAGCCTCAGTTTATCTGTCTATAAAATCAGTCAAACTGATGTGGCTCCCAAACTGCTGACCTTCCTTCTCCTGCACCAAAGAATTTATTCATCCTAGGAACATCCCTCCTCTGGGCCCATTACAGGGGATGAAAAGAAATGTCACAGGAAGACCAGAGTATTAAACAGATGAACGCAAAATTCAAGAGATAACTCTTCTTCTGTGCCCCCTGCCGTGGAAGCCCGGAGTCTTAACTAGTGAGCTGCCAGGGAACTCCTCCTTGCAGGATTATTAATACGTCTGTCTTAGAAGGAAAGTTCTTAAGGATCAGAGCAAGGATGAAACTTTCTTGAAGACATCTAGCTGGGTGGTGTGGACCCAGGACACAAACCCAGAGGCGCATGACTCAAAAGTGCTGTGGCTGTGACTGGATCAGTCCACTCGGGAAGTGGGATCCTCACACCCTGCCTCTCCCTCCTGAATCAGCTGGAGGGTGGGGTAAACAGCAAAGCAGAAAGAGGCACCAGCAAGGGGTCTGCATTCACCTCAGCCCTTTCAGGGTTTCCCACTAATACCTGCTGGTGAGCCCAGCAGGTGAATGCTTGACAGATGCGGTTCTTGATGGTCCCAGGAAAGTCTAGAGGGAACTTGGGATGTATTTGAATTTTAGAAAAAACTGGGTAGAAAATCACAGCTGAGTTTGTCTGTTCTCTAGGAGGGGCGGTGCCTGAAAATCTGGGAGCAGGAAGGTCCTCTGTTGTTAGGCCACTGATGATTTGATCACAAGCGGCAGCTCTGAAAGTGCCCGGAAGAAGTAGGGGCATAAGAGAAGTTATCAGAGAGTGTCCCTACCTTCCAGAAACTAGGAGCAAGGAGAAGCCATGGAGTGGTTAGAGAGTATTCTAAGAGGTATATGCAGGAGTAATATAAAATGTTATGAAATCCTAGACACAACCGGCATTGTAAAGAGAGAGAGAGACTGGAAGTCGGAGTAATCTGGGAGGGCTTTCTGGGGGAGGTGAGACTTAATCAGGACCTTAGAGGAGAGAGTATGTTAGCCAAGACCCTGAGCTGTAAAGTTCAAAAATCTCATTAAAGCAAAATTAAAAAAAAAAAAAAAAAGGTGGTGGAGGTGGTTCATATAATCCAGAAGCTCAGAGTAAAGCATATGGACCCAGGTGCTCCAGCAATGTGGTCTGAGCTCTGTTTCTATCTGTTCATTTCTCAGCTTTGCATCCCTCTGGGTTGATACCATTGCTTAGCAGCTGCCCACATGGGGCTGGAAAGGTGCCTCTGGGAGCCCCAGATTGCAAGGCCCTTGTACCTTGTATCTGGAAATGTCCTCATGGGATTCAATTTATGGAGGTGACTCAATGAAGACATGAAGAGGTCTTTGCCACTGAAGATGTTTATTACTTACAGTTCCCAAGAAGAGGAGCCTGCCTCGCCACACAGCCACAGAGCAAAGCACTATTTGGATTGGGAGTCAGAAGGAGTGGGGGGCAAGTCCAGGCCAGAACTTTTACTGGGGTTTTTCAGGAAAGGTAGGGCAGGGAAACAGTTAGAGACTGGCTAGTTTGAATAATCCTCATGACTTTGTGGTGTGAGAGTGGTCCCTGGTTTCTGGGATTTGGCCCTGGGTTGTTTTAGGGCAAGGGTAATGTTGCCTTGGTGGGTGAGAGTTAGATGAAGGAGGTGGTTGGAGGGTATGGGGTTGGGATTGGTTGGGTGTATATTGCAGTACATGTCCACAGGTGAGTTGTTTATTTTCTCTAGGAATTATCCAGCCTTGGGAGGGACAGGCCCTCCACAGTCAACGAGGCCAGATGTATTCAATGCCAAAATATCAAGCGTACAGAAAATAAGCATATATGGTTAATATGGTTGGCCTTATAATGAATGGATGCCAAATAGTCAAGTATAGAATCTAAGAAAACATAGTTGGGAGCAGCTCCTTTTCAAATTTTTAAAAATACTTTAAAACAATTTTAAAGGTTTCATTCCATTTATAGTTATTACAAAATATTGGCTATATTCTGTGTGTTATACAACACATTCCCATAGCCTGTCTTATACACAATATTTTGTGCCTGCCACTCCCCAATCCCCGTATTGCTCCTCTTTCCCCTCCACACTGGCAACCACTAGTTTGTTCTCTGTGAGTGGAGCAGTGTTTTCTTGATAACAAATGAGGCTGGGAGTAGCCCTCAAGCCAAGATGAATAGGAGCTGGTAGATAAATACCCCAACTCCCCTGCCCTCAGGCGTGTGTCCCATACAGCGGCAGCTTGCGCACTGCTGTGTCTGAACTGGCTTCCTTCCAATCCTTCTGTCAGTGTCCCCTTCCCCTCCCAGTGCTTCCGGGGTTCATCTCTTTAACCACTTGCACTCAAATTTTTAGCACGGGGCGGCTTATGGGAGAAACCCAGCCCAAGACACATGCCCCTCAACTCCCAGGGTGGTTCTCATCTCATTCCAGGGAGCAGGGGGTTGGGGTGGGGCCCGCAGACTCCACGACTCAGCCAGCAGCCAGCTGGCGGCATCAGGCCAGCCCCTACACCTGGTCTCTTGTGCACACTCCGTGTCTTGGGGAATGGTAGGTCTCCCGTGTCTCATTCCTTTTCTTCCCTCCTCATGAGTCAGAGCACTCTCTGCTCAGGGCGGCAACTCTCAAAGCTGACAATTTTCTCACTTCTCCATGTTCCTCTCAAACGTTTCCTCGTCTCTTATAGACTGGAGTGGGTGATGGGTGATACTCATAGGACTTATTAAGTCACCTCATAAGGAGTCTGAAGACTCTAGAAGAAGAGCATTCTACTACTCTTCCATAGATCATGGAGGTCCTTATCACCTATTGTGTGATAGCTTAGCTCTGGAGCTTCAGTCAGGGAGAAAAGTCCCCTTTGCCAGCTTGTTTCAAGGTATAGCTGATGTTTCTTTGACCATAATGGCCTGAAACTAGAAATCAACTACAGGAAAAGAGATGAGAAAAAAATGATTACATGGAGACTGAAAAACATGCTACTAAAAAGCCGGTGAGTCAATGAGGAAATCAGAAAGGAAAATAAAAAAAAATACTTGAGACAAACGACAATGAAAACACAACCATACAAAATCTCTGGATGCAGCAAAAGCAGTTCTTAGAGGAAAGTTCATAGTGATGCACGTTTTCCTCAAAAACCAAGGGAAAATCTCAAATAAGCAACCTAACCTACCACCCACTGGGTGGACTCTGAGAGTTGGTGATGGACAGGGAGGTCTGGCATGCTGCAGTTCATGGGGTCGCAAAGAGTTGGACATGACTGAGCGACTGAACTGAACTGAACCTACCACCTAAAAGAACTAGAAAGGGGAAAAACAAACAAAGCCTAAAGTCAGCAGAAGGGAGGAAATAATAAAGATCAGAGAGGAAATAAGTAAAATAGAGATGAGAAAAAAACAATAGAAAAATATCAATAAAACCAAGAGCTGGTTCTTTGAAAGGGTAAACAAAGTTGACAAACCAAAGTGTAACTGACGGACCTACAACTTCCATATAACCTGGCAGTCCCACCACTGGGTGTGTTCCCGAAAGAAATGTGATCACGTGTTTGCCAGAAGACTCACACAAGAATGTCCATGGCAGCACTATTCCAAAAATAGCACAAAACTGGAAAGAAACCAACATCCATAAACAGTGGGGGGAAAAAAGGTAACTACCTTGTGATACAAGCATATAGTGGAATACTACACAGCAACGAGAACCAGCAAACTACAAACTCACTTGACAACATGGATGAAATTCAAACTCACAGACACAGTGTTGAACCAAAGAAGGTTCAACAGACACAAGGGAGACCTACTGCGTGATTCCACTTGTGCAATGCCCAAGACCAGACCACATTAACCTGTGGTGTAAGAAGTCAGGCTCATGCTAGTCTTTGAAAGGGGTGGTGCAGGGCCTGGAATGGGCTACCAGGGGAGCTCCTTGGAGAGCTGGTTGTATTCTCTTTCTTGATCTGGAGGCTGGGTGGCTGAGTGTGTTCATGTCATGAAAAGTAATCTCTTTCTGCCTTGAGGATTTATGTCCCTCTATTATGTATGATTGGAGAAGGCAATGGCACCCCACTCCAGTACTCTTGCCTGGAAAATCCCATGGATGGAGGAGCCTGGTAGGCTGCAGTTCGAGGGGTCGCCAAGAGTTAGACATAACTGAGCGACTTCACTTTCACTTTTCACTTTCATGTATTGGAGAAGGAAATGGCAACCCACTCCAGTGTTCTTGCCTGGAGAATCCCAGGGACGGCGGAGCTTGGTGGGCTGCTGTCTATGGGGTCACACGGAGTCAGACACGACTGAAGCGACTTAGCAGCAGCAGCAGCATTATGTATGATACACCTCAATTTCTCTACAAATGTGATGACACCACCCCAGTGGAAATCTGCTGAGGACATGCTGAGCTTGATAGGGGAGGAAAGAGTTTACATTCTGAAGGAGCTGCCTGAATTAGCCGGCATTTACTAGCAGGAGTCACCTGGGATACAATTTCTGGTTGTTCGATAGAGGGGATCAGAACAGAAGACTGAATAAGCAAGAATTCATCAAATTGGGGCACTTTCTTGGAACACAGGGTTTAATACCCTGGCAAAGGCTTCAGCATATGGGGCAAACTCAATGCCAAGAGGGCTTTTAGAAACCTAGAGATGGCAATGGCCCAGCCTCAGATATGCAGATGACACCACCCTTATGGCAGAAAGTGAAGAGGAACTACAAAGCCTCTTGATGAAAGTGAAAGAGGACAGTGAAAAAGTTGGCTTAAAGCTCAACATTCAGAAAACGAAGATCATGGCATCTGGTCCCATCACTTCATGGGAAATAGATGGGGAAACAGTGGAAACAGTGCCAGACTTTATTTTTTGGGGGCTCCAAAATCACTGCAGATGGTGATTGCAGCCATGAAATTAAAAGATGCTTACTCCTTGGAAGGAAAGTTATGACCAACCTAGATAGCATATTCAAAAGCAGAGACATTATTTTGCCAACAAAGGTCCATCTAGTCAAGGCTATGGTTTTTCCAATAGTCAGGTATGATGTGAGAGTTGGACTGTGGAGAAAGCTGAGTGCTGAAGAATTGATGCTTTTGAACTGTGGTGTTGGAGAAGACTCTTGAGAGTCCCTTGTACTGCAAAGAGATCCAACTAGTCCATTCTAAAGTAGATCAGTCCTGGGTGTTCTTTGGAAGGACTGATGCTAAAGCTGAAACTCCAGTACTTTGGCCACCTCATGCAAAGAGTTGACTCATTGGAAAAGACTCTGATGCTGGGAGGAACTGGGGGCAGGAGGAGAAGGGGACGACAGAGAATGAGATGGCTGGATGGCATCACTGACTTGATGGACGTGAATTTGAGTGAACTCCAGGAGTTGGTGATGGACAGGGAGGCCTGGCATGCCGTGATTCATGGGGTCGCAAAGAGTTGGACACGACTGAGTGACTGAACTGAACTGAACTGAACATGCTGAAGTGAAGCTGAAATACCTGAGTTGCTCTGGAAGATGACAGAGGAAGGAAAAGGCTGAGGGAGATGAGCAGGCAGTATTAAGTGAAGCCAGAATACCCACGAGAGAACTGTGTTTCCCTGGAGGATTTAGAGGACACACCCTTCATCAACGACATTAAGAACACACTTCTGAGCGAGGCGGATGCCAACATCACTGAGAAACTTGGTGGTGGGTCTTCTCTGCAGAGCAAGGCTGCTGGCAGGAGAGGTGGCTGCAGATCGGGCTTGTTAGTAGTCATGAGGATGGTGGGCTCCTGAAGGACTAGAAGCCAGGTGGCTGCAGTTAACACTATGACTTGCAAATTCAGAAGGGCAGCCATGTGGCTTGACCTGCAGAATAGTGAGGAGGTGAGCGGTAGAATGTGATGTCCTTAGAGGCATAGTAGTCAGGCCACTAATAAGGCTGCTTCTTATTCTCGGTCACTCAGTCGTGTCTGACTCTTTGCGACCCTATGAACTGTAGACTGCCAGACTTCTCTGTCCTCTAAGGCTGCTTCTTAGCATCTGCAAACAGAAGAAGGTAAAGTGGAGGAAAGATCTGGAGGTCTTCTGCTTCCAGCCAAGATGGAGTTGCAAGTTTCAGATTTGCTCTTGTATGTGAAACAATCAAAAGTGGATAGAATATATGAAACAATAATTTGCAAGGTAATGAGCTTTAGGCAATGAAGAAGAGCCACCCCGGAAGAAAAAGGGGAATCAAATGAGGTGAGCCCTATGAATGCCCCATTTACCTACCTAGGGAGAGTCTCCAGGTCATGGCGCAGGAAGGGTGAAGTCAAATAGACCCCTGAGTTGAAAAGGCAGACTCTGGGAAGACAAAGCCACCTAGAGTTTGCAGGACTGAGTACTGGAGAAGAGAGAGCTACACAGAGGGGACACACCAGAGATTAATAGAAAGACTCACTTTCCAAATACTACATGAATACTAAAGAAAGTGTTCAGCAGAGGGCAGATTAGCACACATGATGGATGGATGCCTAACAGATACATACAGAATCTAAGAAAACACCGTTGGAGCACCCTGGGAGCAGCTTCTTCTTGATAGCTCAGTGAGGCAGAGTCATCTGATTGGTCAAGTATGGAGACGTGCACACCCCTGGGAGGCCAGGTGGGCCCCATCTGGAGCACAGGAGCAAGCTGTTGTGATGGTTTGGAGGCATGATATTGGCTGGAAGCCCCAAATCCAGTGGAGAGAAGGGAGTCAGTTTGGGAAGGTCGAGGGGCAGGGGCATTGCTGACACAAGCTGACCACACATCGTGGGCATTTACAGGGGTGAATTCCTAGTCCAGGGGTGAGTCTGCCTTCTCTGCCTGCAGCATCTCAACCAGCACAACTGTCCAGGAACTTGAGAAAGGCCTGATCTATAGGCTTGGAATCCCACACAATGTAACATGGTCCCTGGGGATAGACACACTTCCTAGTGGAGAAGGTGTGAGATTGTGCCTGTAACTGTGGTATCGACTGGTTGTATCACATACCACAGGAAACAGCTGCCTTACAGAAAGTTCGCATGGCCCTCTAAATGCACAACTAGAGTGCCAGCTTGGAGGCGAGGATGGGGTGCCCTTCTGGTCCTCCTGGATGCGATATATGCCTTATATCAGAGATGTTTATATGATGTTGGGTCCTCTACAGGGAAAATACACCCACCCAGGAAGCAAGGGATGGAAGCGAAAGGGACTTCACTTAGCATCACTCCCAATCACCCATCAGGGGACTTCGTGCTTGTCATCCCCCCATTCTGAACTTTGTGGGATTCAAGGTTCTGACTCCCCAAGGGATACACTCTTGCTAAGGGACACAGCAAGAGTTCCACTGAATTACAAGCTACAACTGCCAGAAGGGTGCTTTGGACACCTTTCATCCAGGGCCACTGGGGAAATTGACCTTGTCACCAAGAAGGGTGGGGGCTGCTGTTACACAGTGGGGACAGAGAAGAATGTGTGTGGACGCAGGTGACCCCGCTTTGGAGCCTCTCATTATGCCCTGGCCCCACTGTAGCTGTGAGTGACACGTGCAGCAGCCGCACATGAGAAATGCATGATTACCAAGAGCCCAGCCTCCTCAGCAACGACGGGTGGAGGCACACCGCCCAGTAAGTCTCAGAACTGCCAAGGATGGAGGGAATTTGGAAAGGATAACCTGCCGACCAACGCAGGGGACCATAGGAGACTTGGGTTTGATCTCTGGGTGGGGAAGGTCCCCTGGAGGAGGGCATGGCAACCCACTCCAGTATTCTCGCTTGGAGACTCCCATAGACAGACGAGCCTGGTGGGCTACAGTCCATAGGATCACACAGAGTCGGACACGACTGAAGCCACTTAGCACACACATGCCAGCCTAGTGAAGGAGGGAGAGGGTCAGTGCCATTTACGGACTTGAGACCAACCCTAGTGGTCAGGACTGTAGTTCAAGGGTCCACAACCTCTGGGATCTAATGCCTGACGATCTGAGGTGGAGCTGATATTCTAATAATAGAAATAAAGTGCACAGTAAATGTGATGCTCTTGATTCATTCTGAAACATCCCCCATCCCCTCAGTCCATGGAAAAATTGTCTTCCTTGAAACCAGTCCCTGGTCCCCAAAACGCTGGGGACTGCTGCCGTAGTTCATCCTACTTTCTTCCCCCTCCTAAGCATCCCCTCGGGAACAGAGGTCCGTGGCACCTCTGGAGGAGCTGCTCCCTGAACATGCATGGAGAAATGGATCGCCACTGGGGGCACTGCTGGCCGTGGAGGTGCCTTGTTCAGCTCTCTCCATGAGGGGCCCTCTAGCTGTCACGTGGTAAGACCCACTGTGGCTCTCATGTTGAGCCCAGGCTAACTCAGACTGGCTGTGATGGAGCGTGTCTTGGGTTCTAGAGCTGGACCATTTCTACCCCATGTACATGCTGCTTTGTGCAGCTCCTACCCATGGACATGACTGAGACTTTCTAGAACTTTCTCAGAACTCCACTGCAAGTTGTGACTCTTCTTACACAAGCCCTCCTTCCCGCTCTCCTTTCACGGGTGTCAGACCTGCATCACAAAAGGTTCCCCACTTCCTCCTGCTCCAACACTATGCCCAGTAACTCTCCACTCTTGTCTAGACATCTGCTGCTTGGCAGACCCAATTGATATGCCTTTTCCAGTCATCCTGCCTTAAACATGCTCTCTTCCATATATCTGCATTCCAGGCTTCTCTTTTTACCCTTTCATGGGACTCATGTGAACATGTGATGCTTTATATTGGGAGGTGCTTGTTCATGGGCTGCCTCTCCCTCCGGACTGTGACATGCCTGCAGATGACATGCTTTGAAGGCTCTTTGTAGAGTTCACTGTGATGCCCCAGTGCCTGGCATGTGACAGATATTCTATAGATATTTGTTAAATGAATGCTTAATAGGTGATGGGAAAATTGAAGCAGCATTAAACCTATAAAAATGCTTTGGAGAATACCAAATATTCCTTTTTTTTCAAAAGTGCCTGCTTATGACCTGGGGTTATTTCCTATGCTGGTCATTAGAGTCTCACTGAGGGTGCTTGGAGCAGATGCCCAGTCCTAGTACAGGCAGACACAGAAGTATCCTAGCTGTATCTCACCCAAAGCTAGATCCAAGTTCTCAAGGTCAGGGTGATGAGCCATCGTCTCGCTGGAGTGGGCACTATTGTCACATTCCCCCTTGAAAAGCATCTCACTGGGATAAACACTGGACGGGGTGTTTATCTTCAGAATGTGAGATGTGTGAAGCACTGTAATTAAACCAGCAGGGGTGGGGACAGAGCGTTAGCTCCAAATGGTTTCTTTGAAGATGAAAGTCATTAGATTTCAATGAAAATCTAGGATGCAACATCCCACCGACACAAGAATATTTAACCTACATCCTAGAGTGGGGCAAGCAATTGATAGTATGATTGATAATAACTTGATTGCAGTAATTGCGAAGGGGGAACTTGAAAATGGCCAGATTAACACAAAGCAGGCAATGAGTCGAATTTTCTTAGAATGTTGAAGTTTCTCCACATTCCTTTTTTTTTGCTAGGAAAATGCTGCAGTCACTCTGTAAGTGGGCAATCTAGGAACTGGAAAGTCACAGAAGCTCACCCAAACAAACCATCCAGAGAAAATACAGCCAGCGTGTCCTGCCAATAAACCTCTGTGATTGGAGAGCCCCACCCACCTGGTGGATAATTGTCCCATCCCGAGCACTGATTTTTCTCTGCTGAGGCAGACTCTGTCGGCATCTGCTTACCCGCAGTGATTTGTTCAGTTGTTGTTCAGTCGCTCAGTCGTGTGTGACTCTTTGCAACCCCATGAACTGCAGCACACCAGGCATCCCCATCCTTCACTTACTCCCGGAATTTGCTCAGATTTATGTCCATGATGAGTCAGTGATGCCATCCAACCATCTCATTCACTGTTGCCCCCTTCTCCTCCTACCCTCAATCTTTCCCAACGTCAGGGTGTTTACCAATGTGTCGGCTCTTTGCATCAGGTGACCAAACTATCGGAGCTTTAGCTTCAGCATCAGCCCTTTCAATGAACTGTTCAGTGCATGCTCTAACTTCCTGCTGCAGCATCTCTCTGCCTACCTGGCAACCTTTCTCAGCTGAGCCCAGGGCAGACTAGAAGCGCCGGAGAGTTACTGCCCCCAGAGCAGCGCTCTACCAAAGACACATGGGAGTCAATGTTTTTGCTCTCAGCTCCCTCCCATCTCAGTGAACAGCTCTGAGATGTGCTCTGTGGAGTCTCCTGGAAGACCCCAGAGGCTTGAGTTCTTGTTGCCTCATTAATGCACAGTAAATTGCCTTCCCTATTCTCTATGGCTGCTTCTCAAGGGAGGGAGGTGGGAGAGGGGGTCATGTTTGGGAACGCATATAAGAATTAAAGATTTTAAAATTAAAAAAAAAAAAAGACTGTGCTCACCCTCAGTTGCTAAGTCGTGTCCAACCCTTTTGCAATCCCATGGACTATACCCCACCAGACTCCTCTGTCCATGGAATTTCCCAGGCAAGTATACTGGAGTGGGTTGCCATTTCCTTCTCCAGGGGATCTTCCTGACCCAGGGATCAAACTCACGTCTCCCACAGAGACAGGCAGATTCTTTACCACTAAGCCACCTGGGAAACCCTTCTTAGGATCATGTACAAATAAATGATATGTGCCCTAATCTTTATCTCAGGGTCTGCTTCAAGGGGAACCGAAAATAAAATAATAAGGGAGTGTTTTCAAGGGTGAGAGGCTAAGTATTAATAACTGATTT
The DNA here is from genome assembly GCF_042477335.2 of Ovis canadensis. Classification (NCBI taxonomy): domain Eukaryota; kingdom Metazoa; phylum Chordata; class Mammalia; order Artiodactyla; family Bovidae; genus Ovis; species Ovis canadensis. The sequence continues at coordinate 32,489,549 of NC_091258.1, forward strand.
AGCTGGGATGGTACCCCATCAGAAGGGATGCCAACCACAGTGCCAGGCCTTGCCTTCACCTTGCTCTGTGTGTGTGTGTGTGTGTGTGTGTTGAAGAGTGGTAGGGGAAGGCGGGCAGAAAGCTGAGAAGTTACCTTCGAATGGCTAAAAGGAGAAGAGGGCCCTTTCTTCCTCCAACTCAAAACTAAGATCAAAAGGGTGGGTATGCAGGGCTTGGTGCTTTGCTTTTGAATTTTCTCCCTCTGGGTTAGTCGGGACACTCAGAGTTGTAAGTGACAGGTTTGCAACTCAGGTTGACTTAAGCAGTAGAAAGAGCTTATTGTTTTTCTAACTACAGGGCGATGCGGACTTCAGAAACAGCTGCATACAGGTGCTGATGGGTGCTGGCATGCTCTCTCTCTCTCTCTCTCCCTCCATCTTTCCTGTTTCCCTTTTGTCCAGCTTCGGTTTAGACAGTTTCTCTCTGTGAAGTGGTAAAATGGTTGCCGGTAGCTCTGCACCCTTATCCTCACAACTTTCATCTCTTCTCTGATTGCTCCAGAAGTTTCAGAAGTGAATCTACCCATAAACCAATCACTGGAGCCGGGGGGAGGGAATGCTTGGGGCATGTGCCGTCACTAGTGGGTGTGGGCTGAGTCCCACTCAGTTATGCAGACTGTAGTGAGCAGGGATGGTTTTGAAAGGAAAATCGACATGTCTTTACCAAAAGATGAGGCTGATAAGTTGGCCATAAACCACAGGAATCCATTACACACATCACGACAATGATGTGACATTACAGAAAACTTTGGAAAAGGAAAACCAAAAATATCCACCTCTTACCTTATCACTGAAGCTCAGCTATGGATGATACTTTAAACTGAATGCCACCCACCTTCTTCTTCCTTTATAATGCATTTTAAACTTATGTATAAACACAGTGACATACATAATTAACTCGACTGTGGTAATGGTTTCATAATGTATATGTATTTATCAAATCATCATGTACACCTTAAATATATACAATTGAATTTGTCAGTTACACCTCAACAAAACTGGGGAAAAAAACCCCATAGTGACATACTTTGATATCTTGCTTTTTTTCCATTTACGGTTTCATTGCAGGTCTTTTTCCCAGGTTGTTAAAGATTCCTCATGGACATTATTCTTCATGATTGTATAAAAATAAAGACCCTCCAGACCTGTGGTGGATGGTAAGCAGTGACCTCCCCAGCCCTGGAGGGGTATGAGCAGGATCTTCAAGCTACCAGTCAGGGATGCCGGGAAGGGAATCCTGTGGTGGGTGGAAGGGTGCAGGGCTCGGGGAATTTGTTGCTGTCGTGCAGTTACTCAGTTGTATCTGACTCTTTGCGACCCCATGGACTGCAGCACACCAGGCTTCCCTGTCCTTCACTTGGTCAAATCGGGCAGCTCTCACTGCAGTCACTGCCCTCTCTCCAGAGTCTGTCCCCTGAGGCCTGGCAGGTGCCAGGTGTATGGAAGCCCTGGAGACTGTGAATCACACTTTTGTCACTGCCTCCTGGCAACATCATAGCCAAGAGGCCTCCAGATCACCCACTGTACCCCTTACACCAAGCAGGGACTCTGAGGCTTGTGGGAATGTCTGGCTCCGTAAGAAAACAGAACACCTCTCGAGACTTTTGGCCTCAATTCAGAGGCAGCTGTTTGGACCACTTAGTGGTTTGAGGAATAATATTATAAGCTTAGCTGTTCAAGTGTCTCACACCACCTTGCAATTTTAGGGACTGGAATGAACCCCAAATGGTCATTCAGAAGAGTAAGCCCTACACACACACCAATCTCCTCAGAGACCCTACGCTGACTCATTGTTATGAAATCCTCTTCATCCAATCTTCTTGGGATGGGGGACACATAATTTTTCAAGGCAGAAGTCCAGTGTGTCTTTCTTTGCTTGGCAAACCAACAAATTTATCCTTTTCTATGTTACCTCCCCTCAATCAAAAAAAGGCCATATGGTCCAAGAAGGACAGAGTTCATTTTGTGTATTATTCTTTTTAAAATGTATTCATTTTTGATGGAAGGATAATTGCCTTACAGTATTGTGTTGGTTTTTGCCAAACATCAATGCAAATCAGCGATGGATATACATATATCCCCTCCCTCTTGTACCTCCCGCCCATCTCCCTCCCATTCCTCTAGTTTGTTACAGAGCCGTGGTTTGAGTTATCTGAGTGATACAGCAAATTTCCATTGGCTCTCTGTTTTTACATATGGTATTGTATATTTCCCAGGTACTCTGTCCCTATGACTTCTGATCAGGTGCCTGGAGTGCAGCGTTGAGAAGGATTCTGAGGCTGCATTCTACCTCAGGGGAAGTGGAATGTGTGGTTGAGGAATGCCCACCATGGTCTTGAAATCCTGATGTGATATGTGTGTGTCAAGAACTTGGCACTCTCAGTATGGTTCAAACCCTTTTCCCTGACCCCATTTATTACTCAGATTTCTGCCTTAGTGTCTCTAGATTCTTTATCCATTCATTGCTTTGATAGTGCAATTTGAAATATCTGTGTACCACATACTGAGGAGCCAGGAATAAGGCCTCATACCAGTTGTGAAGTTGCCAGGACTCTTGGGAATCCTGCACTAGAGATTCACTGTCTGGTTTAGGGCACTCACGTGCCATCGCTACACTTTTGGTCGTATCTGCAGACCCCTGTACTGCTATTCACTTAGCATTATTCTTTATTGGGGGGACCATATTGCACGGCTTATGGCACTTTTGTTCCATGATCAGGGATTGAACTTCGGCCCTCAGCAGTGAAACTGTGTAGTCCTAACCACTGGACTGGCAAAGAATTGGCATTGGACTTTGGCATTGGACTGCCAAAGAATTTCCTCACTTAACTTTATTTTTTAAGTTGGCTTTTAATTTTTTAAAATTTCCTTTTTTGTATGTTTATTTTTAAAAGCAGGTTTCCTACAACTACCTTTAGAAAGAAATCTGTGTCCCTGGCATTAAATATGAGGAACTAGAGAAGACTCCGTAACCGTAAAAGTAGAAGAATATTAGACCCTAGATTCAGATTTACAAATAGGACTTTATTGTCCATAGGAACCACACAGTTGGAAGCAAGGCGGCAAGCACTCACCAGATCCTCAATTTATCAATGCTATAAACCTTCTTTTATACACAGTTAAATCTAACACCCCTGAGGGCCTCAGGGAGGAGGAGGCCACTAGCCCTCACGTAGAGGGGATGAGGTCTCATGAAACCCCTGAGCTTTGAAGTCGTGCATTAGCAAACTTTTCAAAAGCCTATTTGGAGGAGGTGCTAATGGCAGGCATTTGGCAGGGCCCCAGGAGGACGAGAAGGTCCATCCTTCTGTTAGACTGGAACTTTGTTTCTCTGAGTCCCTACAGGCGGTGCTCCTTTAGGGCCGAGGGACTGGCATCTTCATCCTTTCCATCCGGTTGTCCCCTTCTCAAGGTGGAGTTGTGCTGGTTGCTGTCTCAATTGTTCAGTCGTGTCCAACTCTTTGCAGCCCCATGGACTGTAGCCCGCTGGGCTCCTCTGTCCAGGGGATTCTCCAGGCTAGAATACTGGAATGGGTTGCCATGCCCTCCTCCAGGGGATCTTCCCAACCCAGGGATTGAACCTGAATCTCCTGCACTGGCAGGCAGATTCCTTCCCGCTGAGTGCCTTGGGAAGCCTGCTGTCTTTGGTACATAGTGTGTTAGGGCCTCCGCTGTTCCAGCAGTTTCTGTTTATACAAGCTTGAAGAACTGTGGAGCAAGATGTCCCTCTGGGACAAGTACGGGGGCCCATGCTGGACTGGCTGCTCTGCCTGGGTGCGTAGTCGTCCCCATGGCCCCACTCACGGGAGCTTGGAGACTTCCCACGCCTCCTCTGGGCCGGTGTCCCGCTCTGCCACCTGGAAGTCAGGAGGCAGGACTATCTGTATTTCTACAAGAACCACTGCCCCCTCTCTCGCCCCCCACCCAAGCCCCGGGCCTCGATCCCCTCCCTACTCTATCCCTTTGCCTTCCATTTCCTTTTTGGTGGTTTATCAGAGGAACCCAGTCTCAAAGTTAATTCTCTTAATGAATTGTAAATAACCAGGCCAGTATGGAAAATGCTAACGATCCCCTTTGAAATTCTAAGCATGTCTGGTTCCAGCTTACAGGCAATTCTCTGAAGAGGTCTGGGAGTGGAGGCGGCCGCTGTCTTATGAGGAGTGAGCAGTGCCTGGCCTTGCCCGGCTGACCGCGAGCTGGGTATGCTGGCCAAGCCTGGGCTTTGAGAGCTCTGCTGGGTGCCTGGCGGGGAACAAGTGTACATTCCCAGACAGCAGCGTTGTTGGAACTGTGTGCATGGCCTGGCCCGCCCTGGCTCTCTCCTACCCCTGTCCTTCCCCACCATGCCCACCCCCCATTTTGTCAAACCCCCCTTCTCTCCCAGCAGCCTGTTGAAGCCAGAGATTGAGATGACTTCCGATTCAAGTCTCCAGTAACGGGTCTGAATTTGGTCATTTTCTCTCTGCAAGGCTCATCTGTGTGACAGATTAGACCAGGGTTTGCAAAGTCCAAACCTAAGGGCTGGGCAGGTGACGTAAAGTGCTGAGAACAAAGACGGGGCCCTGTCTGGAGGCCAGCTGCTCCCAGGAACAGCTGACTGTCACCAGTGAGCATGCCAACCCAACAGGGCTGCTGCTTCTGAGTTTTTTTTTAAGAGAAACTGATTTTTATGCACACTCTGCCTGTTAAAAAATATCAGCCCCAGATTTTTAAACATCAAAAGGCTGCAGACTGAATGCTGCCTGCAGGCCTGTGGTTGGAGGCTCTGGCCCTGCAGCTCTACCCATTAGACGTCTCAGGAGTCCTTGGAAGGGCTAGTGCTCTCACTGTGCTCCCGAACCCTGGCTTCCCCAGCCTACCCCTCCATCCCTGGAGCACTGCGCCGCTCCTTAGGGTTGATCTCAGATATCTGGCTTCTTCTCTTCATCCTCTAGAACTCAGATGAGGTCATGTGACTTCCTTTGGCCAAGAAAATGGGAGCAGACATACCATATGGGCAGAAGCACAAGCTTCACCACATTCTATCTTCCTCAAGCAAAATGACAGGTATTGCTCCAGACACTGGCTACCCCATAGGCCCCCAAGACCCTCTACTGCCCTGCAATGGGCATGTAGAGTGAATGAGCGTTTCAGGTACGCTTGTCACTGCAGCATAACTCAGCTGCCCCACTGCCATCTCACCCATAGTTACGGTCTTCACGGCCAGTATCCCAGAGCCCAGAGGGACTGCTAGCGGGAGCAGAGGGGAAGGGTAGCCCTCTGTTTGGTTTGCTTTGTTCTTTGCTGTGTCTCCAGGGTCTGGCACACGATTGGTGCTCAATAAATATTTGTTAACTGATTGAAAGTATTAGCACATGAGGGTTTCCGGCATCAGGGGTGGGTGGTCATGATGTCCAAAAGAGGCTGCAATCCATTGTAGTCTTTGGTAGATGGAGCTCGGCTGGGTCCCTGAACAGTCTTTCCTGGGTTATAAACGACTCGCAAGGTTCTGGGAAAAACAAGCCCTGACTTCAGATTCTGTGTTCTTAACCCTGAGGCTACTGGAAAACCAGGGACGTTCCTGAAAATGATTTTGTGCCTTTTCTGCTCCTCATATGCCCTGAGGCCTTGGACAAGACCCTCCTGGTCTCTATTTCCCCCTCCCAGCCTCAAGTCCTTTCAGAATTTCTTCTTCACAGCTATTAATATAGCTCTGTGTCACTTTAGTGATGATTTACTTAGTGTTTTTTCTTCCTTGCATACTTTATCTTCACCCTAAGCAATATTTCTAATCCAGATTAAAATAAACGTACAGCTGGACAGAACTTTGGCATCATTCTAAATCCCCTGTCTTCTTACACAACATTCAGCCTCAAGGTTCTCTCAACACTGCTTCAAAAATGCTGCTGCTGTTCCTCCCAGGCTCCTAGGTCCTGCCTCCAGCCTCCCTGGCTTCTTCCTGCAACTCAGGTTGTGAGCTCTCTCCTGCTGTGTGGCCTTTGCAGGAGCTGTTTTCTCTGCCAGCGACACTCCTGCAGATCTTCTCATGGCCCCCAGTTTAAATGTCATCTGGTCTCTTTGTCACTGCCCTGTTCTATTTTCCTATTGCCAGTATTACTGCCTGCTATTTTCTTGTCCATTGAGAGGTTAATTGTCTTTTCCACTAGAACAGGGTTTCTCAGCATCAGTTTTATTGACATTTGGGGCCGGATTCTTCTTTGTGGTGGGAGATTCCTGTGCATATGGGACATTTAGCAGCCTCCCTGGCGTCCACACGCAAGAGGCCAATAGTACCCTCTTTCCCCAGCTGGGACAACCAGAAGTGTCCCAGGTGAGGGGGTGGGCAAAATCACCCCCGGTTGTCCAGAATCACTACTGGAATGAATGCGAGTGTTTTAAGAGCAAGGCAGTTACTTTCCTTGTTCATCTCTGTAGCCCTAGCAACCGGACATGACTCGGTAAGAAATACTTGTGCTGAGTGAATGGGAGACAGCATCATTAAAGAGGGACGTTTTGTGCAGCCCCCAAACTAATCTCTATGCCCACGGAGGTCCTTGAGCTTCATGGGAGAGGCAGACAGCTTGATCTCTGAGTCACTTCCAGCTTCCACGAAGAACTCCAGGCGTCTCCCAGGGCCAGTGTTTCTGCTGGGGCTGGGGCCAGCCTGCAAGGCAAAGCTTTAAGCACTCCAATGGGCTGTCAGTTTCTTAATGCAAAACTGAAAGAAAACTTTGCAGCCACGCCACGCCACGGCACAATCTGAAGAAGATAAATCACAGTTACTTGCAGCCGGCTGACAGCAGTTTAAGCCACTGCAATCATTGGGCTCCCAGGGAGAAGCTTCTTTTATCTTACTAAATGCAAAAACTAGACCTGAAATTGGCAATATCACGGCCCTCTCAGCGGCCGGGCTTTTTACATAAATATCAGCGAGCAGTAAGTAAATTCTGTTGACGAAATGTAATAAAACAAAGACTGTTTCAAATATGACCGTTCCCCGATGCATTCTGAAGCCTCGTCCCACTCACTTATTACTCGCTGCTGAGATTATAAGGTTTGCTTTTATCTGTCAGAAATCAATATTTCAAACATCGGATAAAAGAGGAAATTGAACTGGGAATAGGCTGAAGTGCTGTAAAAACTACAAAGCACAATTATCAAAAAGCACTTAAAGTGTTTAATAGGACACACATATAAAAATGCTCAAATTAATGTCAGAGAGCCATAATGAGAACTTTTGCTATGCTTTTTCATCCCCACGCAGTGTAATTTGAAAGCTGGCCAGTCCATCAATATGGTTTTCAATTTCTATGATGCCCCGAGGACCCTGAACTGGGCATTTGTTAGGAAGGAACCATTACATATGATTGGTTAATATTTCAGTTTATTGAAGATACATTATTTTGTATGAAGTGTTTAAGTTGTTGAGGCTTAACCATTACAAACAGTTATGACAAAAATAGATCTTGGGGTAAACAGCCTCCACAGTCATGCTTTTAATAAGCATGGCCATAACTAGGAAATTGGATTTCCAGGAGCTGGGAGGGAGAAAAGTTGTGGGGAGACATGAATTGATGGGGGAGGGAAGTCCTCGAGTCTTCTCTGTACCCAGAACACCCACGTTGGAAAGTTGAGGAGAGTGTCTTTTCTTTAGATATTACTTGGTTATTTTATTGTTCTTCCCCCCAAAGAAGAACATCCCTCACCCCCAGCCAGCCACCCACCGGTGATGATAAACATATTCCTAGAGAGGGATTGCTTATCTGGCATCCTTCTAGGCAAAGGATCAACTACATTCTTCTGCAAAGAACTGCATAACAAATATTTTGGGTTTTGCAAGTCAAGAGGCAAAATCAAGGCACTGCAGGGCTACGCGGGCACTTGTGTAAGAACCATTAAAAATGGAAAAGCTATCCTTGGCTTGCAGGCAGGACGAAACCAGGCGGCGACCCCCATTTGTTTGCAGACCCCTCTTCCAAGGGAAGCGTGTGCTTACATAACTTTCATAACAGTGTGATTTGTCGTCAGAGCAGAGGCATCGGATGAAATCCACAGCTCCATGGTCTGGTCTCCGAGGCCCAAGACCTGTGACCTATGACCTGCCCCGTTGGCCTCTCCCTCCCCCGCCCACCGTACTCCCCGAGCCCCTGCCCTCGACCACGTGGACCTTCTGTCTGGTGCTCGGCTTCCTTTTCAGCACTTGCACTTGCTCTTTCTTCTGCCTGGAATGTTCTCTTCCTGACTCCCTCTGGGGTGGCTGGCTGCTTCTCAAATTTCAGGTCTCGGTTCCAAGGCTCTCACCTCAAAGAGGCCTTCTCTGGCCACCTGGGCCCCCCCACCTCCCTCGCACATTCCAGCAGGAATTCCTGCTTGGAATGATGTGTTTATTTGTTTGGTTGTTTTTCCTCCACTTCCTTCTGTTTTCCAGGGCAGGAACTGTGTGATTTATTTACCTCTGTATCCTTATATCAGGAACAAAAGGATTCTGAATCTGGTTTCCAGTTCCTATCCCAATTGTCTTAAGTTCAGTTTCACCAGGCTCAATCAATACGTGCTGAGTGGGTGAGTGAATGAATGAAGCCATGAGTGATAATCCTGAGCAGCTGACTTCAGTTTACTGGCAAGAAACGCTGTGGTCGTTAAGACCCACTTTTTGCTCCTGGATTTGTCGTCTCAGTAAGCCGGATGGTTCCCTTTACTTTGCCTCAAGTGCTCCTTTTGGCTGGGAAAGCCCATCCTCCACCTCATCCATAACTATCCAAACCTTCCTCATTCTTGACTGGATACATGACTTCCTCCAGGAAGCCCTCCTTGATCCTCAGGTCATGCTGATGTTGACCTGAATGAGATACTTCATTACCAGCATACCTGCCAGATGCCTGGGCTCACCTAGGGGTCACTGTCCCCTCCGTTCGTCTCCCTCCAGAACTGTGCCCACAGGGACTGACCCAGTTAGTATTATACTTAGCACCAGCAACTGGACAGCCAATGATGATGGCAGAGATCTCCAGAATTGGGACCTGAGCTCACATCTGTCCCCAGGTCACATTGCTCATACAGCACAATTGATCCTGAGGTCCAAAACCACACCAAGAGCACCTGCAGATGTCCTTCAGGCCCTGCCATCACATTGGAAATGCCTACAAGATTCCATAGTGAGGGGAGATGCTGATGGCAAAAGGAAACGAGGTCCACTCAGCTGTCTGGAAGGGAGATGTGAGGTTAAGTGGTGTCTGTGTGTGTGTGGTTGGTACCTGGCCTTGGAGAGCTAGGCCACCTCTCTGCTCAAAGCTCTGTGAACATGCCTCATCTCCATTCTATGCCCTTGAACCTGAAGGCCTCTCCTTTACCATACAGGATGCACCTGGAGGAGCCTGTGTGGTGGGTGCAGAGTGGGGGCGCCTCTAGCTCAGTAATGAATACACCTGCACATGGGAGCAGAGCTGCTTGCATTTTCTCGGAGCCTGTATCTTCTCCAGAGGGAGAATGCTCTGGCTGGGGGAGAGAATACCACTATTCAGAGAGCCTCCTCCTTTGGGGTTGAGCAGAGAAAGAGGAAGGGTTTCAAATGTACAAAGGGACCAGCCTCGGGAGCTGTGTTCTCTCCTTGTTTGCAACAAGGCTCCGGCAAGTCCTGAATCGCTTCTTTAAAATGGGAAAGTGGACGGTAGACCAGATGTTCATAAGGCTCCCTTCACCCTGAGCATATCTGCAGGCATAAGCTGAGGAGGGGACGGGTGTCCGCAGGGCTGTGGTATCAGAACTCTGGGGGTTGCAAGTGGCAGAAACTAGAAGCCTAGAGAGGCCGAGTCTCAGAAGGGTTGGATGGTCAAGTACATGGAAGAACTGAAAAGCATCTGGACTTCTGGATAATGGGGCCAGAGTCTCCCACTCTCTGTCTCCTGTTATTTCAGCAATGCAACCATCAGTGGGCGGGTGCCCATTACGTGCTGGGCATCCTTCCAGGACCTGGGTAGATAGGGGTGAACAAACCAGCGGGGCCTCTGTCCTCACAGGCTGATGACAGGCTTCCCTGTGTTCCTGGCTTCTTTCTTACTCATTCCTCCTTGGCCAGCTTCCTCTACGCAGGGAAAACATGGCTACCGACTACTGGACACCTCCCAGCTGCATGAGGCTCTCTCATTTTACATCCAAAGACCCCCAGGAAGGAGTCATGTGTTCACTTCTGGACCAATCACTCAGGGCCAGGACAGAGTCCCATTGTGAGAATGTGGAAGCTTTGCTGTACACAGTGGTTAGAGTCTCTTTTTTTTATAGGTGGCGCAGTTAAAGCTCAGAGAAAGTGATTCATTCGTCAAAGATCACACAGTCAGTGAGTGGGAGAGTTGGGGTTTGAACTCAAGTCAGAGCCTTTGATGTCTCTACAATAATGGAGGATATTTCCAGGAATGCAAGTTCCTGGGGAACACAGGCTTGACATTGGACAGAAGGGGACCCTTGTGAAGTCACCAGGGCAGCTCCCTGAGTCCGAGGTGCAGAGGAAAGAGCAGGGAATGCCAGATGAGTTTAGCAGGGGCAGGCGCCTGGCATCTTTGTCCAGATGGGGAAGGACAGGTCTGGGGTTGGGAAAAAGGTGAGAATGCTTCAAGGAGCTAAGGGGCCAGTGGCTCTTCCTCCAAGTTTGTGCTGTCTTGCAGCTTCACGTCCATCCAGAGAATGAGCATGGAAACGCAGTTGCAGGCTGCCAGCAAGACCCAGGGTTACTCTGCCCCTCGTAGTGTGAAGAGAGACCATCCTGCCGGGACCATTGAATTTCACTTTTCATAGCAGCAAAGTGCCTCTCAAAAAGGAGAAAACGAGAGAAAAGAGATGTCTGCTCCCACAAAGGAGGAAGATTACTCTAAGTAGAGGATTTTGTAATTATATTCATTTGAAATAATAATCAAGCATTTCCACCTATTAAGGGAGTCGTAAAGGAGATGCTGGAGAAAGGGATCCAGCCATTTCCCGGGGAGCTGCCTCATTGTTCGTGGGAAGAATAGGAGCTGCACATACAGATTAGTCTCCTCTGGGAAGGGAGGCGGAAGGCCTGGCTGAAGCAGAGAAGGAGGGCCTAGCCCTGGGTCATTGTGTCCCGGCAGCTCAGAAGCTGCAACAGGCTGCTCGCTCGGTTGAAAGGGACACTGTGTTGGGACTGGGGTGGGAATTTAGAGCCAGGCCGTGCAGGAGAATCTGCCTGCAATGTGGGAGGCCTGGGTTCAACCCCTGGGTCGGGAAGATCCCCTGGAGAAAGGAATGGCAACCCATGCCAGTGCTCTTGCCTGGAGAATCCCATGGAAAGAGGAGCCTAGTGGGCTACAGTCCATGGGGTCACAAAGAGTCGGACATGACTGAGTGACTTTCACTGTGCTGGAGAACTTTACATGTCGATGGATGGCTCCCATATATACTGGGCTGTCCAACCCAATAGCCACTAGCCACAAGTGACTTTATGGCATGTGAAAGGAGGCTGGTGTAACTGAGGAACTGGAATTTTAATTGTATTAACTTTAATTTATATTTAAATTCAAATAGCCACCTGTGACTAGTTGGCCCATACTGAACTTTGGAGAATAGGGTATGTCCTAGATGCTGCGCTTTAGATGACCGGCTCCCGCAGAGCCTGGACATGTGATATTAGCACATCGGCATCAGTGAGCTTATTCAGTCAACAAACAAAAATCCCATCTCACATTTTTCTTGCCACATGCTGCCCTCTTGGCCCATTTTTCATTTAGCAGAGAAAGCAATAGCCCTGGTGCTTTTAGGAAACCCTCAGGGCTCTCCCAGGGACTCACTTTTCTGCTCTCACTTTCTGCTTAAATCAGCCAGCCCATTTCTGTCTATTGCAGCTAGGATCCTAACTGATACATTCCTCTTTTTTAAAATATTGAACTTATTTGGCTGCTCTGGGTCCTAGTTGCTGCGCATGGGGTCTCCACTGTGTCACAGGGGTCCTGCGTTGGGGTCTGCAGGCTCTCTAGCTGCGGCGCCCAGGCTCTGGCACGAGGGCTCAGTAGTTGTGGTGCGTGTGCCCAGTTGCTCTGCGGCATGTGGGATCTAAGCTCCCCAACCAGGGATTGAACCCACGTCCCCTGCATTACAAGACAGGCTCTTAGCCACTGGACTGCCAGGAAAGTCCCTGATAAACTTTTCTTTCAGGCGCCACCCAAGCAACTTTGTCCAGCAAGTTTTAGGAGAGGAATCCACGAGAGTCCATGTGATTTGACTGTTTGCCATCCCAGGCCCCACTAATAGGAGGCTGCAGAGTAAGGCTGCACGCCTAGAACCCATGGAGGTGTTCCCCGATGATCTAATCCCTTGTAAAGGCAGTGCTTCCGGAACAGCCACCATCTCTCCTCACTAGCAACACCTGTGTTGGTGATTAAAATGTTAGTTGATTGCAGATAGAAATAACTCATTTTCCAAAGATGCCAGATTTCTTAAAATCCACAGAAGTGATATTGGAGAGCTGCTGGATACCCCACCAAGCTACTGGGCAGATGATGACCCAGGAGGAGAAAACAATTGGTCGGGATGACCACAGGCTGAGGGCTTCAGTACTTGTTCAGTAATGGTAGCTGAGTCCTTCAAATGTCAAGGATGAAGAACCGACTTGGGAAAATCAGTGCTGGTCTTTGAATAGTTTTGCCCAGATCACCCTTGTTATGTCTGGACTGTGAAAATCTTGTGAGGGGAAGGATGTTATATCAAGCTACTAAACAATTTTGGATAACAAGTACCCCCCCACCCCAAACCAATAATGGAGTCTCTCTATTTTAGGAATTGATGCTGTATTACCATTATGGCCTAAAGTTTACTATCTGGAACATGAAGTGAAGTTATATTCAGAACTTTTAGTGTCGGTTTTCAAGAGAAGCCCTCCTCCCCACCCTCCCACTGCCCATCAAATCTTGTATCTCCTGACTACTAATTAGTGTTGGATCTCATTTTTCAGTGGCCTTTAACTCTGGGCTGATAGAGATATTAGAAAAATTATTTATTCTGTGTCTGGCTCTCTGCCAGTCACCCTGGCCAGCCTACACCCGTCCTGGCCACAGTGCCCTCCACCTGGGTCCTGGCACCTGCTTGGCCTCTGAAGCATCTTCCCCAAGGTCATCCCAAGGCAGCTGGGTGCTCTGTGACCCGGGGTTTGGGACCCCACTGGGAAAACCAGAATGCTTGGGCCCCCTCTGCGCCTCCCTAGTCCTGCCCACCCCCTCATAGCAGGCAGGAGCCAGGTAGGAAGGCCGATCTGCTCTGCAGCCCAGGGCCACACAGGGACGCTGGTCACCGAGGCTGCTCTAATTACTTTTTCACCTTGCCTCCTTCTCTGGTGCTCTGCATGCTGATGGTGTGGAGCCCGGTGTCCACTGGGCTGGAGTGGTATTTTTTTAGCGTCTGAACCAGTGTCCGGTTGACTGAGACATTTCGGGGAAGAAGCAGGTGCATTTACTTTTCAAGTATTATTTTACTAATCAATTGAAAAATTACCTTCATGAATGACAGAAGTGCAGACCTTTGGATTATTTCATTAAAAGGAGCAAACATTAATTACGAATCCAGTCCAACCTTGCACAGACATAAATTATGGGCCTGATCTATTTCCTCTGTGCTTAATTGCAAGCAGTGACTGGTTCTTTAAATTATTATCTGCTGGGCCTCCAACAAAAAGAGAATTTATGGAGAAGTATCCTGAGACCATGCCTATATGGCTTTGTGGGGATAGATGGGGAGAGGAGGCAACAGAGGGTGGCATAAATGCCCCAGGAATGAGGTCCATTCTTTCCAAGAGTGGAGAAGGGGACATTTCCCACCACTGTCCTCTGACGGCCTCTGTGATCTGGAGACTCAGGAACTGGCCTTGTTGTTGTTTAGTCGCAAAGTTATGTTCAACTCTTTGCAACCCCACAGACTGCAGCACACCAGGCTTCCTTGTCCTTTACCATCTTCTGGAGCTTGCTCAAACTCATGTCCATTGAGTCAGTGATGCTGTCCAACCATCTCATCCTCTGTCGTCCCCTTCTCCTGCCTTCAGTCTTTCCCAGCATCAGGGTCTTTTCCAGTGAGCTGGCTCTTGGCATCAGGTGCCCAAAGTATTGGAGCTTCAGCTTCAGCATCAGTCCTTCCAGTGAGTATTCAGGATTGATTTCCTTTAGGATTGACCAGGAATTGGTCTAAGTCCCTCTGAAATGAGTGAATAGGAGACGGATGCCCCTCCCTTAGTTATTTACTGCCATCTATCAGAGGGCAGTTACAAGAGTGATGACAGGTCAGGATGACCAGGCAGTGGGTGATGCTCCCTGCAACTGTGCAATGCAGCATGTGCAGCCAAACATGGAAGTCTTCGGGGATACCTATTAGTCAAAACGAAGCTCTTTCCTTCAGATGATTTCTGTCTGGGGTCTAACCTCCACCCTGGCTTAGTTGACAGAGCTGGTGGGTTAAAAACCCCTGAGCAAGTGGACGTTTAGGCTTTGTCCTGGAGCAAATGGCCTTTTCCCTTTCTTCTTTTTTTAATAGCTATTTATTTGGCTGTGTCAGGTCTTCGTCTGGCATGTGGAATCATTTGTTGTAGTACATAGCCTTTCTGGTTGTGGCACACAAGCTCCTTGCTGGCATGGGCTCAGCAGTTGTGGCTCTCAGACTCTTGAGTATCAGCTTCAGTAGTTGCCACTCACAAGCTTAGTTGGTTTGTGGCACGTGGGATCTTAGTTCCCCGACCAGGGATCAAACTCTTGTCCCCTACATTGCAAATCAGATTCTTAACCACTGGGCCACCAGGAAAGTCCCAAATGGCCTCTTTTCTGAAGCTGTGACTCAGAACATGAAAGATTCCAGGGGTTATGTGAGTGGCTATTTGGAGGCAAGGTCTGGCTACAGTGGTTTCCCTCCCAGATGCTTTCTCTGGAAGTTCATAGTCCCTAATCAGGCACCTCAGACAGTAACTTGGAAGGACATTCCCAGGGGAGAAACATGGGCAGGGTTGGAGCTGTGGCAGGAAGGAAAGCCAGCCTTCACTGGGGAGGTGATTCTGGGCCATAGTGAGTCATTCTTCTGGAAGTCCTGAGTGGGTATATTTGTCGTCCTAAAAATAGGTCCAATGAATGTGAGCTCATGGATTTGGGAGCTCGTTTGTACCTCCTGCTCCCTGATAGGAGGTAGTGAGTGGTCCCAGGCTGTCTCCTCCGCTGTCTGCCCTGTTCTGCCTGGGCTTCCTGGACGACTTGAACTCTGAAGAGAAGGCCCCACTGCAAGGGGGTTCAGAGTGAGATCAGAAGCTAGCTCTTGCTCATCTCAGGCTGGGCTATTAGCAACGAGGCCAAGTGAAGGTCCAAGGAGAATGGATGTTCAATGGGAGAAACATGGGTGACTTCCTCCTATGAGGGTGTTTAGGGATCTGTAGTCCCCAGTTTATCACAAAGCCCTTTCCAAATCCAAGCTTCACCACAGGACAGCCCTAGCCTGCTCATCATCTTGGTGTCTTTAAGGATTCAGCATTCTATTTTTGAGCCCCTGGAGTAGCTGTTTCCATGACGTCTTCCCTCAGCCATTTGTAGGAACTCCCTGGTTTATGGCATTTTCCCCAGCAATGACAGATCTGCGGCCAACTGGAAGTAAAAAGAGTGCTGTGACAAGACTACCAGATGCCTGGGGGACTGCAAAAACCCCACCAACATTCTTGTACAAGAGTGTTTATCTTAAAAAAAAGATAATGCAAAATTCTATACGATATTGTTTCCCAGTATCGTGATGCAGGTTATCTTTTGGTGGAGTCAAAGTTTCTTTACATTGGTTGGAGTCCTGTCTGAAAAGAGATGCAACACTCAAACTGGGGAACTAGAGGCCAGTTTGATACTGGGACTCTACAAAGATGTGAACAGGATGTAGAAAATCCACCTGCGATGGAGCAGCATGGGGGGCTACGAATAGCAGCAGTATAAACTTCCTTTAGGCCTAAAAAGTGGTAAAGAATTGCCTCCGATGCAGGAGATGCAGAAGCCATGGGTTTGATCCCTGGATTGGGATGATCCCCTGGAGGAGGGCATGGCAATCCACTCCAGTATTCCTGCCAGGAAAAATCTCATGGACAGAGGAGCCTGGCAGGCTACAGTCCATGGTGTCTCAGAGAGTCAGACAAGTCTGAAGTGGCTCAGCATGCATGTATGCAGGCCTAAAACAGCCCAATATGGGGTCAATGAAGAGACCCTGGAGACAGAAGGCTGTATGGAGAGGGTCCCTAGCAGGAGCCGTGACTTTGGAGGGTGGGGGAGGTGGAGGAGGCAGGCAGTCATGGTGACTCTTGGGGGCAGACTTGCCAGTGCATCCCATTGGCTGAACCCAAACAAAAGCCAAAGGACCAGGGATCCCCCTTCTGTACCTCATAATCCAGGTCAGCAGAACAGGGAAGAAAGGGTGGAGAGAGAATCTGGAGCTGCAAGCAGAAGACAGCCAGCACATTTGCCCCTGACTCAGCCTGGGGGTTAGCACTGAGGTCCACACTGACCTTGAGATGTCATGTTCCATTGTCTCTTGTCCCCACTCACTGCCACAGCACTTCCCAGCTCCTGTAAATGTCTCCCTGTCCAAGTATTTTCTGAGAGTTCTCAGAGGAAGTCTCACAGGTGCTCACAAGTCTTCTCCAGAACACTGGGTGTGAGCGCTACTCTGGATACCACCATAATGTGTTGCAGCCTTGTCCTGCAAAGCTTCATGGTAGTGAAGAGGATCAGCCCCTCATCAGAGGGGTCCCAAAGCAAGGATGTGGACTACAGCATCTTGCGTCAAATTTTTGAATGAAATAGCCTTCTTCCTTTTTACTTTCATCTCTCTTGTTCTCAGGACTCTGATGATAGTCCCCAAGGCTGACCATACCAGAAACAACTGCTCCTCCATTGTATTCAGATTCCAAATCCTTCCCTAACATCCTATAGCCAAGGTTTTCTTCCTTGGCCAAGTTGACCACACCTGGGCTTCTTCTTCAAGGTAGACTGTCTCAGGAGGCTGAGTCTTGCACCCAAAAGGACTCCTGCAGTTGTCCATGGATACCCCACTCATTTTCCCAACTCATCTGAATCCCGCTATGGTTTTAAGCTGAGAGACTTGCATCTTTGGGAAATATAACCATGACACAGGTGTCTAAGTTAGAAGATTTTATCACATCTTTGCTGTGTGACCTTGGGCAAGTAATTTCCTTCCTCACAATTCCATTTCCTTATCTGCAAAATTAGAATAATAGTTTATATCTCTGTTGGGTCATTATGAGGATTATGTAAAATAGTATGCATCACATACTTAGTAACACAATCTCTAGAACGTGCCTATGTTCTATTTTTAAATTTTTTTTATTAATTTGCTGCATTGGGTCTTAGTGGTGTCATGTGACATTGAGGTGCACAGACTTAGTTGCTCTTCCCTGTGGCATGTGGGATCTTAGTTCCCCAACCAGGGATCAAACCTGTGTTCTCTAGATTACAGGGTGAATTCTTAACCACTGGACCACCAAGGAAATCCCTATGTCCTATTTTGTACAAAATTTGGAGCACATATGAGTACTACGGAGTACATATTGAGTACTATGCTATTAGTCAGGCTCTCCCAGTGGCAGAAATCCATCTCAAGTTGGCTACAGCATGTATTTATCTATCCATCAGTCTCTCCTGTATTTGAGGCATTTCCTCATGTTTGGAGAATTCCCCACCTTTTGTAGCAGAGCCCATCTTGCACTATTGCAGATAATAGTGCCATCTGTCCATTTTTCCAGCCTCCCTTGCAGCTACAGTATGGTCACATGACCCAGGCTCCACCAATACGTGCCCTGGACTTTCCACTGGACATGGAGAAGCAGGGACTTATCATAATCCATGCTGGCAAAGATCATGGCTATGGTGGCAGCTGCATCAGATTCTCAAAGGCAGCAAGCGAATAGTGCTAGGGTAGCACTAAGGTCCAGCATCAGGATTGGCAGGAGGCAACGTGAGACCAGCACCCAGTGGTGTCCTCCTGGCTCCAGTTCTGTGCATGAATTTGGGCACAGTTTTGAGCAGGACAGCTCCAAGTCCTGGTTCTATTTTTCCTGATGAGTGTCTGTGAGT
The DNA here is from genome assembly GCF_042477335.2 of Ovis canadensis. Taxonomy (NCBI): domain Eukaryota; kingdom Metazoa; phylum Chordata; class Mammalia; order Artiodactyla; family Bovidae; genus Ovis; species Ovis canadensis. The sequence continues at coordinate 32,507,662 of NC_091258.1, forward strand.
AATTACCATCCTTCTAATACATCGTTTTTAGTTTACGTTAGCTAGAGTTGATTTCTATTTTCTATCATGCAACACTAGATGAATGCATTAAGATGACATAACCATTATTACAAAGAAGTCCAAGAAATTTGGTGGCTTAACACAATGGAAGGTTACTTCTCATTCACCTCAGTCCAACTGGAAGTGGAATGAGAAAGCACCTTCATCCATACTGTCATTCAGGGACCCTACCTGATGCCATCTTCAGTATATGGTTTCCCAAATCTTCCTGGGTGCTTTGCCTTTTAGCTCTTGGATGGAGAAAGAGAGGAGTGTGAAAGATGGCATGGAAGGTTTAGGGGGTAGTGGTGTTCTTTAATTCTGTCTCCGATTTTACTGGCCAGAACTCACCTGTGTGGGACTTGTAGGGAAGGATGCAAATCAGAGTTCCGCACTGGGTAATTTTTTCTCAGCAGAAACTTCCCAGATCTCTGATGGCAGTCTCTGCCATTCTGGATTAACTTGTTACAGGGAATTTACTGCCTCCATAACTGCAGAGTATTCAGTCTTAGGAATGGCTACATCTATGTATGTAGACCATTTCTCCTCACTTCTTAGCTCCTTGCAACATCCCACCCCATGTTGTTAACTCATTTATTAAAGGTCTTCAGCTTTAATGCAGGATGTCAACCAGAAGCTCCAGGATAACATTTCACCAGCTTAGCAAAAACAGTGGGAAGAGTGCTGATCAAAACCCTAAGGCTAAATCTTATTGGATCACCCTGAATCACATGTCCTTCTCTGAACCAATCACTGTGGCGCAGGAGATGAAATAAGCTGACTGGCCAAGTCTGAGACATGTGCTCACCATCCCTGGAGGCAGATGGAGGCAACTCTACCTAGACTTCATAAACTGAGAGCAGGAAGGGAGCAGGTGGTTACACAAAGAGAAATATGGGTGTTTTACCAGAACAGAAAACAAAGAAGCAATTAGTGTCTATCAAACATATGTAGATGTTTACTCCTGGCTGCAGCCTGTGGAGAAATGATCGTGGGCACATGGGGACAGGTCCCATCACAGAGCGTTACTAAATACATGGAGGATGTTCCTCACTGTGGCATTTTCCACAGGCAGAGTCACAGGCCCTAGCCTCTGAGTGCCCCAGACACATCCACTTTACTGTTTGTCTTCTTTTCAACTTTCCTGGGATTTGGGAGGCCGGCTCTGGCTCTGTCACTCTCCCTGTGTGTGTGACTTTGAACAGCCTTTTCCCTACCTGAGCCCCAGCATCTCATTCTGTGAAGCTGAGGACAAGGATGAATCAGGTGAGAGCTGAGTCCCACCAGCTTGGACATTTCAGGGGTCTGCAGAAGGCCATCTTTGTTCAGATCTGGAAAACTTAGCTTATGTCTGCTCAGCACTAACAGGAAAATTGAATGAACTCTGGGTTGGTGCTGGGAATGCTTGCTAATCTTTGCTTTATTTTTGCAGGATAATTCAATTCAGCAATTCAATTCTACAAATATTTATTGAGTGCCTACCAGAGTCAGGAGGGGCTTCCCTGATGGCTCAGTGGTAAAGAATCTGCCTCCAATGTAGGAGATGCAGGTTTGATCCCTGGGTTGAGAAGATCCCCTGGAGGACAAAGTGGCAACCCCTCCAGTATTCTTGCCTGGAAAATCCCATGGCCAGAGGAGCCTGGCAAGGTACAGTTCACAGGGTCTCAAGAGTCAGACACAATTTAGCAACTAGTCACTCGGTTATGTCCGACTCTTTGCGACCCCATGAACCATAGTCCCTCAGGCTCCTTTGCCCACAGAATTCTCCAGGCAAGAATACTGGAGTGAGTTGCCATTTGCTTCTCCTTTAGCAACTGAACCACCACCATTATCAGAATCAGGATAGGCCAAGCATTTGAACAGTTACTTTTATGTTTGCAGTATCTGTTCTCTGCTAAGATCCTGTGAGTTGTATAGGTAGAGAAGGGGACAGGGCAAGGGAGGAAATTCCATTTTCTATGGAATTTCAATGGACACTGGACAGTGTTGCATGCCCTTGACACAGCCTCTCTGCCTCTCTTAATCATAGTTGCCATTTTACTTCAGTGTGGGATTATTTGATTAATTCCAGTCTTTCCCTATAGGGTCTTTGCTTCAGCAGAGGAGGGATCAGGGCTGTTTTTCCACCTAACACAGTACCTGCCACATAGCAAGCACTGAACAAATGTTTGTTTAATGACTGCATGAATGAAGAGGGGAAGAAAGAAACAGAGGTAAGGAGGACTCAAGAGGACATTGAAAGATGTGCTTCTGGGTTTCCCTGGTGGCTCAGTGGTAAAGAATTTGCCTGCCAATGCAGGAAACTCCAGTTAGATCCCTGATCCAGGAAGGTCCCATAAGCCAGGGAGCCACTAAGCCCTATGAGTCACAATTATTGAGCCCATGCTCTAGAGCCTGGGAGCCACAACTTCTGAAGCCCACACACCTTAGAGTCTGAGCTCTGCAACAAGACAAGCTACTGCAATGAGAAACCTGTGCACCACAACTAGAGAGCAGCCTCTGCTAACTGCAACTAGAAAAAAGCCTGCACAGCAACGAAGACCCAGCACAGCCATACGTAAATACATAAAATTATGCAAAAAAGAATGATGTGCTTCTAACTTTCTGTGAGACCTTGGCCAAGACCCTTTTCACTTCTGGCCTGAATTTTTTTCCCCTGTCAAATGAGAGGGGTATCAATAAACAGTGATTTACCAGTAGGCTTTGCATCAGGATCATGTCTGGCATTGACCAATAATATGGACACCCTAGCTGCACTCCAAATTGTCCTTTTTTTTTTTTTTTTTGATTACATGAGTTTCAAGTGTGCCACATTAGATTTCCCAGGTGGTGCTAATGATAAAGAACTTGCCTGTCAATGCAAGAGATTATAAGAGATGTGGGTTCCAACCCTGGGTTGTGAAGATCCCCTGGAGGAAGGCATGGTAACCCACTCCAGTATTCTTGCCTGGAGAATCCCATGGACAGAAGAGCCTGGTGGGCCACAGTCCATACAGTAGCAATGAGTTGGACACCCCTGAAGTGACTTAGCATGCACACAGGTATACAACATATTGATTCAATACTTGTATGTGTTGTGAAATGCTCAACACAATAAGTGTAGTTAAGTTCCCTCACCATACATAGTTACAGTCTTTTTTGTGATGAGAAGATTTAAGATTTACTCTCTTAGTAAATTAATTGGTAACTTTCAAATACGCAACATAGTATTATTAACTATAGTCATGATGTCACAATGCTGTACTTTAAATTCCAAGGACTTATTTATTTTATCCCCAATTTTTTATTTGGAATCTCTGAGGGTGAAGTTCAATTATCTGCTTTTTAAAGAAAGCTTCCAAGCCATTCTACTGTAGCCTGCTAGGCACCTGGCGTTTGGAACTCCCAGGCAAGAAAACCCCTCAGAACTTGTCCAGTTCTGATGGCCTTGGATTTCCACATGATGTCCACTCAGCATCCACGTCAGCACCCCACCTCCCTGGCCAGCCTCTCTGCTCTGCTCTGAGATGGCACCAAACCAGACTCACCCTGGAAGCTTCACTGCCTGATTCCACTCCAGCAAGCACCAGGTAATTTATGTCAAATTTTACTCTTACTTCCCAATCCTTCCCCTCCATCTCTGGGCTTTTTTGGGGAGTAAACTCCTGAGTTTCACCTTTGGGTCACCGTACCCCCATGCTGAGCAAATTGCCTGGGGGGTGTGCCCACACCCATCAGGAACTGCACACTCTTATGAAGAGCTCGACAGAGCTCAGGCATTTCCCCAGCCAGAAGGAGGCAGTGGAGCTGATGGTTGGCAGGTGGAGAGTGCCAGAGAGGGGAGAAGACACTCGGGCATCACCACCAGTGCCAAGGGCCCAAAGTCTCCCACCTCCGACAAAAGACACCTCCCCTCCTGGGAGGGACAGATGCTCGGTCATGAAATAACAGCTTTCCCTGAGGAGCCTGCCATGTTGCTTTGAAGGTGGTGTTGGGAGGGGGAAGAGCCCTGCACGGAACATTATTCCACAACTTGAGCCTCAGTTTATCCACCTATAAAATGGTATCACACCTCTTTACCTATATCCATCATGGAAGCAGAAGCAAAAGAGAAAAGATGTAACTGTAGTTGAGCAGTCTATAGCCACTTGATATTTATGCATCTCTCTCACCCCCCAGATAAGGCTGTACCCCTATGGGCCCAGCCATGGCAGCCCAGCCATGTCAATAGATGGCTATTTGCCCAGTGTCTTGGGTGCTTATTGCTTCCACCCTAGTAATGTGTGCATCTCCCAAGGACAGATCTTCAGTTAGGTGGCTGGTTTCCCTCCATATATATCAGGCAATGCTGAAACTCATTTGAGGACGAGACCTTACCATGCCTCAAGGAGATGGTCCTGCTGGTTGGGCATCCATCTAGCATGAGTGACCATGGCTCCAGAGTCCCTCATCTCTCTCGGCACCTGTGAGGCAGGCATCCACGTAGTCGAGAAAAATTGACTTTGGATTGAGTTCATACAACACCTGGGAGTGGGGAGCAATCTTTCTTAGAACTCAAATGAAAAAACATAATGTGGTTAATATTAAACAAAGAGATTGGGCAACCCTCCCCCCTTTCTTTCTATGGTTTCTGCTGATGTGTCCTCAATCAGGGACTGTTTTGTTTATGATTAATGAATGATTCACCTTGAGCTGCTTTCTGTTTATTTCATACTCATTATGAATTTGAACAGGGCATGTCAAACTTGGCACCCAAAGGGAATGCTCAGGAATTTGGGGGAAAATGCTAATAGCTCAGAAGCCTTCTGGGAGAAATGGATGCCAGGAGAACACATTCTCAGCCTGCAAGTTCCCAAAGCAGGATCCTTCAGTTTGTAATCACCCTCAAACCATATACCCATCAAGTACCTGCTCTAGGCCAGGTACTCTTCTGTCCTCACAGAAGGTTTGAAAGAAATTAACACAACCACTCCCAGCACACACACACAGACACACAGACACACACACACTCATATGTATGTACTTATATGAGTCACATTTCAGCTTGAGTCCTAGCTCTGCCTGACACCGTCCATTTTTCTGAGAGAGTTTCTTCCCCTCCATGGACCTCAGTTTTCTTATCTGTATAATGGGCTTTCTCTGCGGTCCTTCTAGCTCTGCTCAGTTCAGATCTCCAGAGCCCCTCAGAAACAGAAACTGTGTCTCATCCCCACCTGGCTGATGGAGAGTTTGCTGATTTGATGAATGAATTAACAAAAGATGGCAGTCAGAGTGTGGGTGGAGCTTGGTTCTCATCTTCATGCTGCTCACCTCTTACCACACGGCCCATAGCAGCCCCGCCTCTCTCTATGGGTCAGAGTTTCCAGCAGGACAACCCAAAAATCAGGTTCGATGGATATAAGGCTGAGCCTGGCCTGCCAGATGTTTTGTGTTTGGTGCAACATTAAAGGTGACAATGACTTGGATGCACTTGCTCTCTGGGTGGGTCCACAGGTCGTCACCTCCCTGGAGGTCCCCACCTGGTCCAGCCAGCCACAGTGGTTCCCTGTCTGGTCCTGAGTGTGTGATCTCAGATTAGCCATCCCTCTGAGCACTTCCTTCTCTGACATCTTGTGAATCTAGGAAGGGGAAGGGAGGGCTGTGGACCTGTGGACACCCTAGAGTGGGCTCTATTTCTGGGAAGAGCCCCTGGGATGATTAATTTTATGTGTCAGTTTGATGTGACATGGAGCTCCCGGATCGAATGCTATTTCAGGGTTTATCTGTGAGGGTGTTTCCAGATGAGATTCCCAGTGTGGGTGGGCACCATGCAATCAACTGGGGGCCTGAATAGAACAAAAAAGTGAAGGAAAGAGGAATTTGCCCTCTCTGTCTGATGCTTTAAGCTGGAACATCAGTGTTCTCCTGCCCTCCTTGGGACTTACACCATCTTCTGGCCTGCCTTTCTCTTCCCTCCTTCCTTTCCTTCTTCACCCCTTTTCTCTCTCTTTCTCACAGTATTTCTTTCTTTTTTATATGTATTTTGTTAATTATACTTGGGCTTCCCAGATGGCTCAGCTGGTAAAGAATCTACTGCAGTGCTGGAGATGTGGGAGAGGAGGGTTTGATCCCTGGGTTGGGAAGATCCCCTGGAGGAGGGCATGGCACCCACTCCAGTATTCTTGCCTGGAGAATCTCATGGCCAGAGGAGCCTGTGGGCTACAGTCCACAGGGTTGCACAGAGCTGGACACAACTAAACTGACTGAGCACACATAATTTTTATTTAATTCTAGCCCACTGGTTCTGGAGAACTCTGATTAATCCAGCCCCACACCTTCTGAGAGCCTGTCCAGCTGTCCACTCCTTCAGTCTGGTTTCTGATGCATCAATGCCCGGAGGTGCTCAGTGACTCCCAGCCACCTTGCTCACTTTCCTCCAGCCTGTGAACGAATGCACAGCTGAGGGACTTGGAGAATACCCAAGTTCAGAATGAATGGTGTGATGTCATCCCTGCCCTTCAAACGGGTCTACAAACTGGCACCACTAGGACAGGCTGAGGGGGATCCCAGGGCCTTGATGCAGGTGTGCAAGGCGGCTTGAACCAGCCTCCAGAAGCAGGATCAGAACAAGTTCCTTCCATCTTGATTTTAGAGGTCTGGAGCTGTCTGATCTTGGGTAAGCCTCAGGGCCGTTGTTTTCCCATATGTTGTGGGAGGGGCTAGAGATTGACCACTCCTTCATTTATCCAACATACGCAGAGTCTTAAGGAGGGACCTTGAAGGTCCTTTGGCCTGAAGAGTCTTATCCTTGAGAATCACCCCCCAGTGTATCTACTGGGGGATGTCTACTGATGGAGTGTCTGGACAACTCCAGCTTATCTATTAAGCACCCATCATGTGCCGGGCCTGAGCAAGACACTTTGACCATGAATTCCTGCTGTACAGGATTTTAATTGCTTCATGGATGTACACTATTACTGATGGCAAAACTGATGTGATATCAGGGAGAAGCATTCTATAAGCTGTTGAGTTTTCAGAGAAGAGGAAAATGCCACTTTCTTTGCAGTTCAAAGATGTAGCTTTTGAAGGATGGGGTTCCTGGTGTAGGAAAATACACCCAACAAATATGTGGGTGTGGTCCTGCACCAAATGTTTTCCCACAAGATGGATGGGTCTAGTCCTGCTGGGGACCAGAGTGCTTGCAAAGGTAGCTCCAAGGCCACTGGAAGGTGATGTAGGGCTCCGAGGACTCAAATAATAACCTCCTGAGCTGATGGAACACATTCTTGTCCTCTGTTGTCTTCCAAGACATCCTCTTATTCAAGTTAAGGCTATAGGGTTGAGAGCTGGGCTGGCTGCCCAATGGAAGGGGTTCCCTGGCACCCCCATGGCCCTGCAGTCCTGAAACTCAGCTGATACCAGCACATTCAGTCCCGTTCCCAAGGCTGGCAGAACAAAGTGCACAAACTGGGTGGCTTAAGACAACAGAAATGTATTCCTCCGCAGTTCTGGAGTCTAGGACTCTGAAATTAAGGTGTTGGCAGGACCGCTCTTCCTGGGAAGAATGCTTCTTGGCCTCTTCCTGCTGGGGCAGCTACCTGCAGTCCTTGTCAAGGCTTCACATCCTTGCCTTCCTGCTCTCATTGTCTCCTGGCCTTCTTCCCTCTGTGCCTGTCTATCTCTGTGTGTCCTCTCCTCTTCTTATAAGTACCTCATTATTTTAAAAAATATTTTTTGGAGTATAGTTGCTTTAAAAGGTTGTGTTAGTAGCTTGATTGATAGGGATTGCATTGAATCTGTAGATTGCTTTGGGTAGTATACTCATTTTCACTATATTGATTCTTCCGATCTGTGAACATGGTATATGTCTCCATCTATTAGTGTCCTCTTTGATTTCTTTCATCAGTGTTTTATAGTTTTCTATATATAGGTCTTTAGTTTCTTTAGGTAGCTATATTCCTAAGTATTTTATTATTTTCATTGCAATGGTGAATGGAATTGTTTCCTTAATTTCTTTTTCTACTTTCTCATTATTAGTATATAGGAATGCAAAACCTCGAATACCCAAAGCAATCTTGAGAAAGAAGAATGGAACTGGAAGATCAACCTGCCTGACTTCAGGCTCTACTACAAAGCCACAGTCATCAAGACAGTATGATACTGGCACAAAGACAGAAATATAGATCAATGGAACAAAACAGAAAGCCCAGAGATAAATCCACACACCTATGGACACCTTATCTTTGACAATGGAGGCAAGAATATACAATGGATTAAAGACAATCTCTTTAACAAGTGGTGCTGGGAAAACTGGTCAACCACTTGTAAAAGAATGAAACTAGAACACTTTCTAATACCATACACAGAAATAAACTCAAAATGGATTAAAGATCTAAATGTAAGACCAGAAACTATAAGACTCCTAGAGGAGAACATAGGCAAAACACTCTCCGACATAAATCACAGCAGGATCCTCTATGATCCACCTCCCAGAATCAGTTCAGTTCAGTTCAGTTCAGTTCAGTTCAGTCGCTCAGTCATGTCCGACTCTTTGCAAGCCCAAGAATCGCAGCATGCCAGGCCTCCCTGTCCATCACCATCTCCCGGACTTCACTCAGACTCACGTCCATCGAGTCCGTGATGCCATCCAGCCATCTCATCCTCTGTCGTCCCCTTCTCCTCCTGCCCCCAATCCCTCCCAGCATCAGAGTTTTCTCCAATGAGTCAACTCTTCTCATGAGGTGGCCAAAGTACTGGAGCTTCAGTTTTAGCATCATTCCTTCCAAAGAAATCCCAGGGTTGATCTCCTTCAGAATGGACTGTTTGGATCTCCTTGCAGTCCAAGGGACTCTCAAGAGTCTTCTCCAACACCACGGTTCAAAAGCATCAATTCTTTGGCACTCAGCCTTCTTCACAGTCCAACTCTCACATCTATACATGACTATTGGAAAAACCATAGCCTTGACTAGACGGACCTTAGTAGGCAAAGTAATGTCTCTGCTTTTGAATATGCTATCCCAGGCCTCCCTGTCCATCACCATCTCCCGGAGTTCACTCAGACTCACGTCCATCGAGTCCATGATGCCATCCAGGCATCTCATCCTCTGTCATCCCCTTCTCCTCCTGCCCCCAATCCCTCCCAGCATCAGAGTTTTTTTCCAATGAGTCAACTCTTCTCATGAGGTGGCCAAAGTACTGGAGCTTCAGTTTTAGCATCATTCCTTCCAAAGAAATCCCAGGGTTGATCTCCTTCAGAATGGACTGGTTGGATCTCCTTGCAGTCCAAGGGACTCTCAAGAGTCTTCTCCAACACCACAGTTCAAAAGCATCAATTCTTTGGCACTCAGCCTTCTTCACAGTCCAACTCTCACATCTATACATGACTATTGGAAAAACCATAGCCTGACTAGACGGAACTTAGTAGGCAAAGTAATGTCTCTGCTTTTGAATATGCTATCTAGGTTGGTCATAACTTTCCTTCCAAGGTGTAAGCGTCTTTTAATTTCATGGCTGCAATCACCATCTGCAGTGATTCTGGAGCCCCCAAAAATAAAGTCTGACACCTCCTAGAATACTGGAAATAAAAGCAAAAATAAACAAATGGGATCTAATTAAAATTAAAAGCTTCTGCACAACAAAGGAAACTATAAGCAAGGTGAAAAGACAGCCTTCTGAATGGGAGAAAATAATAGCAAATGAAGCAACTGACAAACAACTAATCTAAAAAATATACAAGCAACTTATGCAGCTCAATTCCAGAAAAATGAACGACCCAATCAAAAAATGGGCCAAAGAACTAAATAGACACTTCTCAAAGAAGACATACAGATGGATAACAAACACATGAAAAGATGCTCAATATCACTCATTATCAGAGAAATGCAAATCAGGACCACAATGAGGTACCATTTCACACCAGTCAGAATGGCTGTGATCCAAAAGTCTACAAGCAATAAATGCTGGAGAGGGTATGGAGAAAAGGGAACCCTCTTACACTGTTGGTGGGAATGCAAACTAGTTCAGCCACTGTGGAGAACAGTGTGGAGATTCCTTAAAAAACTGGAAATAGAACTGCCTTATGACCCAGCAATCCCACTGCTGGGCATACACACCGAGGAAACCAGAATTGAAAGAGACATGTGTACCCCAATGTTCATCGCAGCACTGTTTATAATAGCCAGGACATGGAAACAACCTAGATGTCCACCAGCAGATGAATGGATAAGAAAGCTGTGGTACATATACACAATGGAGTATTACTCAGCCATTAAAAAGAATACATTTGAATCAGTTCTAATGAGGTGGATGAAACTGGAGCTGATTATACAGAGTGAAGTAAGCCAGAAAGAAAAACACCAATACAGTATACTAACACATATATATGGAATTTAGAAAGATGTTAATGATAACCCTGTATGCGAGACAGCAAAAGAGACACAGATGTATAGAACAGACTTTTGGACTCTGTGGGAGAGGGAGAGGGTGGGATGATTTGGGAGAATGGCATTGAAACATGTATACTATCATGTTAGAAACGAATCGCCAGTCTAGGTTCGATACAGGATACAGGATGCTTGGGGCTGGTGCACTGGGATGACCTAGAGAGGTGATATGGGGAGGGAAGTGGGAGGGGGGTTCAGGATTGGGAACTCATGCACACCCGTGGTGGATTCATGTCAATGTATGGCAAAACCAAAACAGTACTGTAAAGTAAAATAAAATAAAAAAAGGTTGTGTTAGCTTCCACTGTACAGCAAAAAAAAAAAAAAATTACCCATACATATACATATGTCCCTTCTGTTTTGGATTTTCTTCCCATTTAGGTCACTACGGAGTACGGAGTAGAAGGTTGTCATTGGTTAATCTATTTTATACATAGTAGTCAACATTCAGAAAATGAAGATCATGGCATCTGGTCCCATCACTTCATGGGAAGTAGATGGGGAAACAGTGGAAACAGTGTCAGACTTTATTTTTTTGGGCTCCAAAATCACTGCAGATGGTGATTGCAGCCATAAAATTAAAAGATGCTTACTCCTTGGAAGGAAAGTTATGACCAACCTAGATAGCATATTCAAAACCAGAGACATTACTTTGCCACCAAATGTCCATCTAGTCAAGGCTATGGTTTTTCCAGTAGTCATGTATGGATGTGAGAGTTGGATTGTGAAGAAAGCTGAGCACTGAAGAATTGATGCTTTTGAACTGTGGTGTTGGAGAAGACTCTTGAGAGTCCCTTGGACTGTAAGGAGATCCAACCAGTTCATCCTAAAGGAGATCAGTCCTGGGTGTTCTTTGGAAGAAATGGTGCTAAAGCTGAAACTCCAATACTTTGGCCACCTCATGCGAAGAGTTGACTCATTGGAAAAAATCTCTGATGCTGGGAGGGATTGGGGGCAGGAGGAAAAGGGGACAACAGAGGATGAGATGGCTGAATGGCATCACTGACTCGATGGACGTGGGTTTGGGTGAACTCCGGGAGTTGGTGATGGACAGGGAGGCCTGGCATGCTACAGTTCATGGGGTCGCAAAGAGTCGGATATGACTGAGCGACTGAACTGAACTGAACTGAAGTGTATATATGCCAATCCCAATCTCCCAATTCGTCCCACCCATTTTTCCCCCTTGGGATCTGTACATTTGATCTCTATATCTGTGTTACTATTTCTGCTTTGTAAATAAGATCATCTTTACCATTTTTTTTCAGATTCCACATATGCATGTTAATATACTTCTTTTTCTCTTCCTGACTTATTTCACTCTGTATGACAGTCTCTAGGTCCATCCAGGTCTCTATAAATGACCCAATTTTGTTCCTTATTATGGTTGACTAATATTCCGCTGTATTATCCAGCGGATAATCCATCTTCTTTATCCATTCCTCCTTCAATGGACATTCAGGTTGTTTGTATGTCCTGGCTAGGACTTAGTGCCCACCCTAATTCAGAAAGACTTCATCTTAATTATAGCAGATTCTCACTATTCATTTGGGCTTCCCTGGTGGCTCAGATGGTAGAGTCCGCCTGCAATGCTAGACACTTGTGTTCAATCCCTGGCTCAGGAAGATCCCCTGGAGAAGGAAATGGCAACCTGCTTTAGTATACCTGCCTGGAGAACTCCACGGACAGAGGAGCCTGGCAGGCTACAGTCCATGGGGTCGCAAAGAGTTGGACATGACTGAGCAACTAACACTCACTATTCACGTATCTGTATTGGCTAAATTTACCTACTTGCTAAAATTTACCTGTGACCCCTGAGTCAATACCCATGGTCATTAAAGATATGCACAGAATGGTGAAAAATGTGAGTTGCCTGATTTACCATTCCTGGCTGAGGCTTCATAGCTCTGCTTTCTTGTTTCAGCTCTCCTAAACAGGTGTCTTTTTGACTTTGCTCAATGTTGTGCTTTTTGTTGGTGATTTTGTTGTGTAAAATGGCACCAAGTCATTCCTATGAGCAAGAAGATTGTGATGCACCTTACAGAGAAAATGCAGAAAATGTGTGTGTTAGACAAGCTTCAATGAGTCAACAGTATATAGTAAATAAGGTGTCTTTAGATGGAAAGACACACACACACACAAAACATGCAAAAAATATACCTGATAGATTGATGAAAATATTGTGACCAAAGTCTCATGGGAACCTAACCCTATATTCCCAGGAGCAGTGGTTCAGTGTTCTTGAATTCAGCTTTCATGGTGGCTTTTTTAGAGCAAAACTGATGGAACTGACTGAAGCTACACATACAAAGACCCTACTTCTGCATAAGGTCACATTCTGAGGTTCTGGGAGGTCATAGATTTGATAGGGGGATACTATTCCATCCAGTACAGACCCCAACCTGGCTCTCTCTCTCCCTCTCCAGTAACTTTCTAAAACTGGCCAGTTATCTCATTTTCCCCTGAGACTTTGTTGAGAATACAGATTTCTTAGGTCCCACCCTAGAGATTATAGTTCAGTAAGTCTAGACTAGGGACTAGGAATCTGCATTTTCAAATATTCCTAGTCAACATGATGACTGCTCAGCCTGGAGATCCTTATTTCCTCTGACTTGGATTTATTTTTGTAAAATGTTATGTGAGGATAAATGAAGAAAAGGCAGTATAGTCATCTGCATCATAATAAAGCTGGAAAGCAAAACCAGCAGTAGCATCTTCTTAAATATCTACATCTTCAAGTTGACATATTTTTTCCCCAGCATACTGCCACAATGATCCTCTCCTTTGGTTCTCTTTAAGAACCCTATGAAATACCCAAGTGTATTTGCTTATCTATGTGTGTTTGTGTGCGTTTGTGTAGTCACTAAGTAGTGTCTGACTCTTTTGAGACCCAATGGACTTGTAGCCTGCTTAAATACTACTTATCCCCTGAAGTTCAACTTTCTGGAATAACTTCCTGAAAGAGAATTAAAAAAAAAAAATCTCTAAAGGAATCAATGGAGATTGTGACTAAATCGCAAACAGCTTTCTTTGCTTAGGCACCCTGCATTCCCACTTTACATGTAATTTTCACAAGAACAGGTTTTGTATTAAAAGTAACTGGTGGGATGGGGAGGGAGGTTCAAGAGGGAGGGGATGTATGTATACCTATGGCTTGACAGAAACAACAAAATTTTGTAAAGTGATTATCCTTCAATTAAAAAATAAATAAATTCAAAACAAAAAAAAGTAATTGAAAGTTGCTCATTAGAGATAGATGGGTGTGGGTGCAGGTTCTTGGGGGACAACAGCGAGAAAGGACAATGGACAGTGAAAGGAGGCAGATTCAGTTTCCAAAGAGGACAAAGTAACTCAAGAGTCACCTTGGGGCTGTTTTGTTTAAGGTATCTAGCTGTGTACTTGCTGGTAACCATGGGATCACACTATACAGTCACTTTCTTTAATAATGAGAAATTTGGGATATAATGGAAGGAGTGCAAGCTTCAAGGGTGACTTAACTAGGGTTTAATCCTACCCCTCATCAGCCTTGTGATCTCAGATTAATCAACAGAGCTTGTTTTCCATCCAAAAGATGGGAGCATAGCATCCAGGAAGCAGTCAGATGACTGGTGATGGTGACATTTGTAAAGCCTCAATCAGAGTGCCTGGTGCTAGCATTTCAGAATGATGTGTTATATCATACTTAACTATTTCAAAGCATTTCCAAATATGCTATCTCATTTGCTTCTCATGGTAACTTTTTATCCATCCATCCATCCATCCATCTTGTGATTGGCACCAGCTAGTTGTACAGTAATGAGCAAAGCATGCAAAAAGCGCTCACATTTCAAAGCTTAGAGACCCAGGAGAGAGACAGACCACAGGCAGGTGAGGAGGCAATCAAATAGCTACGGTAAGGTGCAAGTTTTTTGAGAGGAATAAACAGGGTGTGGAGAGAGAACAATGGAGAAGCCCTATTTGGCGAGGGTGGTCAACAATGACCTCTCTGGGGATAACAAGAAAGGTCAGCCAGGGGAGGACCCCGAAGAAGGGCATCTCAGGCAAAGGGGCACATGGAGAGCACAGCCAAAGGCCCTGCAGTGCGGACAGCTCAGATGATTGCGTTCATTCATCATCCATTCATTTAGAATCCCCTGGAGGCAGAGCTACTCTGCGAGGTTTTGCCTGTCACATACAGAAGGTTAAATGTGAGCTCAAGGCCCTGGGCCAGAAAATAGACCAGAGTGTCTGAGTTTGGGTCCCTGCTGCACAGCTGGGTCACTGCCAGGAAATCAAGGCTGACCTCCATGGCTCCAGGGTATCCTGCACAAAACTAAGAGACTTCTGTGACCTTGGCCAAAAAAAGGATGAGTTTGGATGCCTTTTGGGGATAAAAGATTAACTCTGAATGTCATCTGAGAGGAATAAATGCCTCCTTTCCTTTTCCTGCCCCATTAGTGATGTGTGAAAGTGAAAGTTGCTCAGTCGTGTCCAACTCTTTGCGACCCCATGGACTACGCAGTCCATGGAATTCTCCAGGTCAGACTGCTGGAGTGGGCAGCCTTTCCCTTCTCCAGTGGATCTTTCTGACACAGGAATTGAACCGTGGTCTCCTGCACTGTAGGCAGATTCTTTACCAACCGAGCTATCACAATTACTCTCATGTATGTACAAAGGAGGGGCTTCACTGGTGGCTCAGTGATGAAGTACCTTCCTGCAATGCAGAAGACACAGGAGATGTGGGTTCGATCTGGAGAGATCCCCTGGAGAAGGGCATGGCAACTCACTCCAGTATTCTTGCCTGGAGAACCCCCATGGACAGAGGAGCCTGGCAGGCTGCAGTCCATGGTGTTGCAAAGAGTCAGACACAACTGAGCAACTAACACTTTCACTTTCCCAGTAGGCTGGCAGCCTTCTACTCCAACCATCAATCTTTTTCTCTTTTTTTTTTCCTCAGACACCAAGGGAGCTTGCTTGGGTCAGTGGCAGCACAACTAGTCAGGAGTGTGTGTGTGTGTGTGTGTGTGTGTGTGAGAGAGAGAGAGAGAGAGAGAGAGAGTTTGTGTGACCATGTGCACATGCCCTGGAACCATCTTCAGTCAATGGGGATGAGACTCAGTGGGTAAATGGCCCAGCCTCCATCCTCCTAGGGGGATTAGTCAAAGGTGTCTTCCCCATGACTGCTCGAAGGGCCCAGTGGAAATGAGTCTCCACTGCCCAAGGCCATCCCAGCTCACTGGCAAAGCCTACACTGGCTTTCTTTCCTTCTCCACTGCCTCATCCATACTTCCCAGGATCAGCCCCTTAATACACTCTCTGTGTCAGCTGGGATTTGTTCTTAGGCTTCCCTGGTGGCTCAGATGGTAGAGAATCTGCCTGCAATACAAGAGACATGGGTTAGGTCCCTGAGTTAGGCAGATCCCCTGGAGAAGGGAACAGCAACCTACTCCAGTATTCTTACCTGGAGAATCCCATGGACAGAGAAGTCTTGTGGGCTACAGTCCATAGGGTCACAAAGAGTCGGACATGACTGACCAACTAACCTCACTTCAGATGAAGACTGACCTTAAATACCTGCTTCTGGCTTCTGGGAGCCAATGTGCCCTGCTTCCACTGAGGGCTCTGAAGTGGCCATCGTGTGAGCTGTGTGCTGTGCCTGAGGCTCACTGTCTGCTCGCTTCCCCTGAGAAGGCCTGAATGCTTCATCTCCAACCCCCACCCCAGCCCATCGCTTCCCGCCCCGCCAGCCAGCAGATGACTCACCTGAGCACCGAAGTGTTTGCAGATGCCAGGATGGGAGGTGTGTCTTCTGCCCTCTCCTGGTGGAGGGCTCAGCGAAAGGCAATGCCCTGCCCCCTCAGTGACCTGTGCCCTCTCCCTCCCTCTGGTAATTAGACCAGTGTCTCAAAAGTCCCCAAATCCTGGGTTTCTAAATGACAGTCGTGCCTACGTGAAGTGTTATGAATCACATAGAGCTATCCTCAGCCCAGCTGCCTCTTTCCCACATCGACACCTAGTGGAGTTCAGGCATCGCGTTACTTGGGAGGGCTTACTCAGGGACACTGAGGCTTCCAGAGCTGGAAAGGGCCTTGCATTTCCATTTCCTGTGGCTCCAGTTGCTGCTCTCCAAGATCATTCTCATGGCCAGCATTGCCCACAGACCGCCCCCTTTTTTCCTATGGACCTGAACATAATGGTACGATCACCCCAGACTCAGTGTGTAGGGTGCCACACCCCTGCCAGGCCAGGAAGCAATGGGTAGGGCCCTGGGAGGTCAGGGATGCAAGACAGATGGGCTACCTGTTCTCATGGAGCTTGTAGACTAATGAGAGTCCAGAACAAACAAATGGGCCTGCCCTGGTGGTTCAGTGGCTAAGAATCCGCCTGCCAATGCAGGGGGCAGGGGTTCAATTCCTTGTCCAGGAGGATCCCACATGCCACGAAGCTAAGCCCGGGCACCACAACTACTGAGCCTGTGCTCCAAAACAAAAGAAGCCACCACAGTGAGAAGCCCGTGCACTGCAACAAAGAGTAGCCCTGGCTCACCACAACTAGAGAAAGACTGCATGCAGCCACGAAGACCCAGCGCAGCCAAGAAAGACAGAAAAATGTTCAAGATAGTATCAGGTAGTGGTGGGTGCCGCAGAGGATCAGCCAGGGTCACGTGAGAGAAAGTGTTGGTGAAGGAAAAAGGCTTTATATTAGCAGGCTGGGTGAGGCTGGCCTGGGCTCCGTGTGCTCCTGGTCTGGAGAGGAGGACAGAAGGTCTGGAGGTGGGAATAAAAGGCCCTGGCCAGACATGGTGTCAGCAAGGAAGCATGATGCGTCACTTAACCGAGACTGGGAGTTCTAGAGACTCATGTGAAGACAAGGAAGTGTCACAGGAGGATTTTCAGTAGGGGGAGTAATCTGATTTTTTTTTTTTTTTCATTTTAAAAAATTGAGGTATAAACTGGATTCAGGGAGTGCATCAGTGCACACACCCTAGTGAATGTCTCAATGTTCACATGCACACCTGTAAAAATACAGGGTAGTTCTAGAACCCCAGGCATTTGTGTTTTTAAAATATCCTTCTGCTGCTCAGTGGAGAAGGCATTGCAGTGGGGGTGAGAATCAAAAGAGGGAGAACTTAGAGGTGACCGTATTCATCCAGGTTTGGATCAAGGTAGATAACATGGAAACAGAGAAAAATGCTGGAAGAGTCAGGATGCTTTTTGTGGGAAGAACCAACAAGATTTGCTCTTGGAGGGACATGGGTGAGTCAGAGCAAGAAAGGAATTGAGATGACATCTCAGAGTTTTTGGATTTAAGAATGTGGATAGGGCGGGGAGTTTGGGATTGACACGTACACACTGATGAAATAATCAACAAGAACCTACTGTATAGCGCAGGGACTTCTCCTCCATATTCTGTAATAACCTGTATGGGAAAAGAATGGATATATGTATAACTGAATCACTTTGCTGTACCCCTGAAACTAACACAACATTGTTAATCAACTATATACCAGCATATATAAAAAAAGGATGTGGTAGATCATGTGGCCATGGGGCAGCCTGGGGAAGGAAAGAGAAAGGGGATGGCATGGGGCAAGCCAGGCAGATGACGTAGGATGGTCCCTTGAACTGGTTCGTGCCGGATACCTTTGGCCACCGTCTGCTTCCCCCGGAGCCCAGGGCAGAGCTCCCTTGAAGATGAGTCACAGGATGGGGAGATCTGACAGCCCAAGTCCCTGATGGGCTTAAGGACAGAAGAACACAGCCCCTGACTTGCCTGAGGTCTTCGGGAGAGGTAGGGGAAGGGCAGCTTTGGGTGAACACTGTGTTCCATGGAAACCTGGGTCACTGGAAGGAGAGGTGACAAGTGGGAGCTGACATCTGCTTCTCACCCAGGAACCATCTGCTCGCTAATGCAAACAGCCCTGTCTGTCAAGCAAGGTGAGGAAAAATGACTGGGGCAGCCCCACTGTGTAGCCCAGGGAGAGGGGTCTCTGGACCCATGAGGTAATCCCTCCGATGATGTATGGCCCAGAGAAGAGTAGGGTTAATGATCTTCTGCAGGACCCGGGAGTAAAACACAGTAATTTCATAATACAGCCTGTGATGGATTAAGGCGTGTTAATACCAGGAGTATACATTAAGGGAAATGATCTCGCTGGCATACTAAATGGCAAAATAAAAGCACTTTTAGAAACTTCCATGATTAATTGGTCTGCCCTTTTAGTTCTGTACCATGATAAAGTAAAGCTCACTTCTCCTGGTCACCTCCCAGGCAATTCCTCTAAAGTTCCCTGGCCCTCCATGGACCCCCCCCCCCTCCCCAACCACCCCCCTCATCCCTGGAGGAGTCCAACCTGCAGCCTGGGACATGCCCTCATATCCTCTTTCATGGGCCCAAGTTGTCCTCGTCCTCATCTGCATCATCTTCATCCAGGGAGTCTGCCAAGCCCTTAGGGCTTTGATCCACACGAAACAGCTGATATTGGACAAGGATTGCAGTTTGACACAGTTCAACCCGATACTGTGTGCAGAAGCCTTTGTGAGTCAGAGGAGGGTGGTGCTGAGGAATTTCGCTGTGCAGCCATGCTGTCTGGTTTGCATCGCTGCTCCTTGTTTCACAGCTGTACAATCTTGGGCAAGCTGTAGAAGTTCTTTATGCTTCAGTTTCCTCATAGATAAAAGGGGGATTATAGGAGACCTACCTCATGAAGTCATAGAAGGATCCAAGGAAGGTGATTTGTTTCACAAGAGCTTTTGGCATTTACTGGGCACTTTGGATGCATGTCCAGGGCGTAGAATAGCCCAGGTCCCACAACAAACACTCAGTAAATGTTAGCTCTTGCTGTGTTAGCCGTATTGACAGCACTCAGCAGCCCTGAGGGGCAGGTACCATTAATTTCCCCATTTCACAGATAGGAAAAGATGAGGCACAGAGAGTTAACTAAATTGCTAATGTGCCTATGAAAGGGTGGGAGCAGGGTTAGATACACACAGGTTGATCTCTAACCTTCAACCAATGGGCTCCCCACTGCCATTTCCTTGGGAAGAAATGGCTGCTTTGGTTCTGGTCACGTGAGTGTTAGTTGTGTCTAACTCTTTGTGACCCTGTGGACTGTAGCCCACCAGGCTCCCCTGTCCATGGGATTCTCCAGGCAAGAATACTGGAATGGATAGCCATTCCCTTCTTCAGGGGATCTTCCTGACCCAGGGATCGAACCCAGGGCTCCTGCATGGCAGGTGGGTCCTTTACCATCTGAGCCACCAGGGAAGCCCAGTTCTGGTCATAGATGATGGCAATTCTAAAATCGGAGGCAGGAAGGGCCTCTGGGCCTGCACTCAGACTGCACTGTTTACTCCTTTTGTTCACTGAAGGCCAGCTCCCCACCATCACGGATTTTCATCTTGGAGACAGCTGTGACCTGGTGGCACAGTGGGCCAGACCAGGACCAGGAGACCCAGGCGGAAGGCTCAGCCTTGCCACTTACTCACTGAGAGACCAGGCAAGCCACTGGCCTATGCTTCTTCATCCCCCTAGATTGGTGGTAAAACAATAATAAGAGAAGGCAAGAGGGTGCTTTGTAACCTGCAAAGACAAGAACAGATTCCAGATAAGACTAACTATCCCTAACACCCTGGGTCTGGGGAGAACCTTATCTGCAGTCTAGCTACCCTCCTTTTTGCTGCAAGAAAAGTTAGAGAAATTCATTCCTGAAAGGCAGAGGCCCTGGGGAGCAACAGGCTCCTGGCCCCTTCCACCTTCCAGCTGACCCAGACTCCCAGGCTGCCTGATTGGCCTCCACATGTACCTTCATGCAAGTGCCTTCACCTACCATGATGTTGATGCTACCTGGCTGGCCAGACTCTCACCTGTGTCACCGTGCAAACTGCCTGCCTCTGACAGACTTCGTTAGCCTCCTTCTTATTCATTCACCCACTCAACAAACACTTCCTGGGTGACTTCTCCTGCTCAGGCCAGAGTGCGTGCAGCAAGAATGCAACAAAATGGACCCTGGTCCTCGAGTTTCTATTTGAGTGGCAGTAAACAGGGTAAACAGAGACAGGGGCTTCCCAAGTGGCTCAGTGGTAAAGAATCCACCTGCCGACGCAGGAGATGTGGGTTCATTTCCTGGGTCAGGAAGATCTCCTGGAGAAAGAAATGGCAACCCACCCCAGTATTCTTGCCTGGAGAATTCCATGGGCAGAGGAGCCTGGAAGGCTGCAGTCCATGGGGTTGTAAGGAGTCAGACATAGCGACTAAACGACAAGAACACTAGAGATGAGTCATCTATTTCAGAGCTTAGAGGAGAAGGGAACAGACCTGTATCTCCCAGAAATACTTAGTGTGACGGTGGTAAGTACAGCCTTCCCACAGGTGAGCAAGCAGAATCAATGACTGAAGCCGTAGGCATGATACACAAGGGAGCGGTGAGGACTGGGGTGCCCCGGATAGCGCATTTCTGTCTATCAGCTCTTTCTTTGTTCCAGCCAACAGCTGCTGTGTGAGAATGTGGGCCCACTGGCTGCGTCTTCTGACTTCCCAAGATAATGGGGGAAAATCTGGATTTCTTTTCCCTTAAAATCTCCTGATCTTGAAATATTGGCCATTAATTGGAAAAAGTTTCAATACAATATAGGTTAAATGAAACCCATCTATTAGCTAGATCTGCACCACTGCATGGCAGAGAGCAATCTCTAATTTAGAACACCATTGTACAACACTATCAGTTGATTGACTGGACCCTTCATAGGCTTCCCAGGTAGTGCTAGTGGTAAAGAACCTGCCTGCCATTGCAGCGTCCATAAGAGATGCAAGTTCAATCCCTGGATCAGGAAGATCCACTGGAGGAGACCATGGCAACCCACTCCAGTATTCTTGCCTGGAGAACCCCATGGACAGAGAAGCCTGGTGGGCTCCAGTCCATAGTATCACAAAGAGTTGAATACGACTGAAGCAATGTGGCACACACACGCATTGCTTGTGTACAGCATTCTACAATGTATACAACATTTTCTCAGGAAAGACCTCATTTGGTGCTCATAATGACTCTCAGAAGAAGGCTGTCAACTAAATATTGGGTTGGCCAAAAAGTTCATTTGGGTACACACCTTGGGAAAGATCCGAATGAAATTTTTGGCCAACCCAATATTCTCTCAATGAACTCTCTGAGATGGGCTATATGAAGGGCATTTTCTTATGCAAGGGCATGTTTGGCAGCTCAAACATGGTGTGAATAGGAAAAATGGGGACTAGGGCTCAGATTCCTTTAGGTATTGAAAAGAGTTCCTCTCTCTGTCTTTGCAAGGCCCTGAGCATAGATCCCGTAATGGCTGGTTGGAGTCAAGGCCCAGAGCTTCACAAGCCAGGTCTGGAGCCTGCGTCTGGTGCTCCACCAGGAACATATTTCTCAAATCCTACTAGTCTTGGTTACCGCATCTGCAAAATGGAGACAGTGATGACAATAGTGTCTACTTCCCAGGGCTGTGGCAAGGATATGCCGAGAGGATACCCTTATGTCCTTGGTTCACAGCACTCAGTAAGTATTGTCACTATCACGAGGAATTCTGCGTCGGTGGAGATTGTGTTATTTGGGAAATTAAACAGTAAGAGACAATGTTTATGATATGCAAAAGCAGGCACCAGAGAGGCTAGCTTTATTTTTCTATATATAGGCTTAAAGGCTGGAAAGAGGTATCAAAACAATAGCAATTTGGAATGCTGGGATTATCAGTGATTTTAATTTTCTCCTGTATAATTTTCTGAATTTTCTTTTTTGTCTGTGAGGCACATGAGTTTTTAGTTCTCTGGCCAGGGACTGAAGCTCTGACCCCTGCAGTGGAAGCACTGGACCACCAGGGTAGCTCCAATTTTCTGTATTTTCTAAGTTTTTTAACAGTCAGCTTGTATTAATTTATAAATCAGAGCAGGATAACTTATTTTTTTAAATTAAGTTCCCAACCTTCCAAAAAAAAATTTTCACTTTAAACTTTCTTGCTCTGCCAATTCAACTGCTAGAACCCCCTGTGCTCAGAAGTCCCCCTCTGTCTTGAATTTCCAAGGCTGTTTCAAGAATAGACCCCTCTGGGATCCCTGAGCAGCAGGGAGAGCCCATGTCTCCCTGAATCAATCCCCAAGCTCTACCATTCTTTCCTGTCACTGGGTCCAATGAGAGCCCAGGATTGTCGCAAGTCTTCACCCCTCCCAAGCCAGAAGAGAGAGAAGTCCCATCCTTGGCCCTTCCTGGCCAATGACCACCCAGGACAGAGGTAGGAGAACTGGTCCGCTTATTCCGATTGATGTCTCAGAAAGTCCCCGGGTATTCTGTCAGTGTAAGAAGAGTATTACAGTTTGATCATTCATTTTCCACTTCTACAAAGCCCTCAGGCAGTTCGGTCACTCAATCATGTCTGAGTCTTTGCAACCCCATGGACTGCAACATGCCAGGCTTCCCTGTCCATCACCACCTCCAGGAGCTTGCTTAAACTCATGTTCATCCAGTCGGTGATACCACCCAACCATCTCACCCTTTGCTGTCCGCTTCTCCTCCTGTCTTCAATCTTTCCCAGCATCAGGGTCTTTTCCAATGAGTCAGTTCTTCGCATCAGGTGGCCAAAGTATTGGAGTTTCAGCTTCAACATCAGTCCTTCCAATGAATATTCAGGACTGATTTCCTTTAGGATTGATTGGTTTGATCTCCTTGCAGTCCAAGGGACTCTCCAGAGTCTTCTCCAACACTACAGTTCAAAAGCAGCAATCCTTCGGTGCTCAGATTTCTTTGTGGTTCAACTCTCACATCCATACATGACTAGTGGAAAAATCATAGCTTTGACTAGATGGACCTTTGTCGGCAAAGCAATGTCTCTGCTTTTTAATATGCTGTCTAGTTTTGTCATAGCTTTTCTTTCAAGGAGCAAGAGTCTTTTAATTTCATGGCTGCAGTCAGCATCTGCAGTAATTTTGGAGCCCAAGAAAATAAAGTCTGTCACTGTTTGCATTGTTTTCCCATCTACTTGCATGAAGTGATGAGACCAGATGCCATGATATTAATTGTTTTGAATGTTGAGATTTAAGCCAGCTTTTTCACTCTCCTCTTTCACCCTCATCAAGTGGCTCTTTAGTTCCTCTTCACTTCCTGCCATAAAGGTGGTGTCATCTGTATATCTGAGGTTATTGATATTTCTCCTGACAATCTTGATTCCAACTTATGCTTCATCCAGCAGGCATTTCGCATGATGTACTCTGCATATGCTAAATAAGCAGGGTAACAATATACAGCCTTGACATACTCCTTTCCCAGTTTGGAACCAGTCTGTTGTTCCATGTCTGGTTCTAACTGTTGCTTCTTGACCTGCATACAGATTTCTCCGGAGGCAGGTCAGGTGGTCTGGCATTCCCATCTCTTTAAGAATGTTCCACAGTTTGTTGTGATCCACATAGTCAAAGGCTTTGGCATAGTCAATAAAGCAGAAGTAGATGTTTTCCTCGAACTCTCTTGCTTTTTCTGTGATCCAGTGGATATTGGCAATTTGATCTCTGGTTCCTCTGCCTTTTCTAAATCAAGCTTGAACATTGGGAAGTTCTTGGTTCAAGTACTGTTGAAGTCTTGCTTGGAGAATTTTGAGCATTGCTTTGCTAGTGTGTGAGATGAGTGCAATTGTGCAGTACTTTGAACATTCTTTGGTGTTTTCTTTCTTTGGGATTGGAATGAAAACTGACTTTTTCAGTCCTGTGGCCACTACTGAGTTTTCCAAATTTACTGGTATACTGAGCACAGCACTTTCACAGCATCATCGTTTAGGATTTGAAAGAGTTCAGCTGGAATTCCATCACTTCCACTAGTTTTTTTCATAGTGATGCTTCCTAAGGCCCACTTGACTTTTCAATCCAAGATGTCTTGCTCTAGGTGAGTGATCACACCATCGTGGCTATCTGGGTCATTCAGATATTTTGTGTATAGTTCTTCTGTGTATTCTATGAAATCCTAAGGAGCAAAAAAAAAAAAAAAAAAAAGAGAGAGAGATGAGAAAACTTGAAGCAACCTGTCTTCAATGTTCATGTAAACCAATGGATGAATGGATGGATGGATGAACTCAAGCTGCTGTGAAGTCTTTGCCTTTGCTATGAAATAATGAACTCATGAAGGCAAATTTATGTCTTTTGCATCATATGCCCATTGGATAGAGAAAGAACAGGAAAATTTAGAATCTGAATGTGCTTCTTTTAAAAGTACGAAAGATGTACAGATTGTACAATCCCGCAAATATATCTTTTGAAGAGTATGAAGTTCTGGTCTAAAATTACATTTAATTATTGTTACATTTCAGACTTTGTAGGAAATCACAGTACAGAAGTGTGACTTTGAAATTAGCATTTGAAAGTGTCTGTGAGGTAGGTGAGGGTTTTCACAAACCGTGGGGTTTTGAGCCTAAAATTATATGACATGTATTTGCAACCACAAAATTAGGTTGACCAGTTACTGTTCAAGCTCATCTGTTAGAAGGATGACTACCGTGTTTTATTTCTGCCACACAAAATTTTTCCACCTATCCTCCCCAACTTTTTGTTTAAAAAGCCGGGCAAACCTTGAGCTCTCCCTGGTGTCCTGACCTAACACAGGTGATGAGGTCCCACAGGAATGCCCAGATATGAAGAGTCATTTTGCCTCATTATAGAACAACATCAGTGGTTCTTCCTCAGCCCCTTAATTCATTTCTTATAGTTTTTCTTGTCACATCCACTTGCTTTATAGCTTACTAACTTGCAAGTTATAGTTGTAATTTATGGTCAAAATTGAGTGGTAGCAAATCAAAGAATATTTCCATTGATTACCCTAAATTGTCTAATCTCCTGTATGTTTTTAGAACTTGATTGGGTGGTATTTACTGATTGCCTTCATCTAATTTAAAAATCAATCAATAGCAACAATGAGTGCTGGGGGATAAATCGAGTCTAATGCAGCCTAACCGCAGCAAATATCCATCAGGGGCTACACACAATCACATCTCTGGGCAGTTTTAATACATAAACCATAACAGCCTGGAGCTGGGCGTCCAGGGCAGACGCTCAGAAAATTCCCGCTGGCACCTCATGCCTCTTGCATTGTCTATTGAGGGTGATTGCCCTCTGCTAAAGTGAACATATTTCACTACAACAAAGCTGTAGCAAAGGAGATAAAAACGGGATCTGATTGTGTTTCAAGGCTAGCCAGTCCATCTTCTTCCCCTGCACCCTCAGAGGATATTAATGGGAATTAACATAACGCCAGCCTTTTCTTGTTAACTGCCTGCACGGTCCCAGAGAGAAACATTTTCACACTCATGAATTCACCCCTTTGACACTCAGGAGTATCTGTTTTTATTTTTATCCAATGCTTTCTGGACATTTGTTATGGAACAGTCATGGGGCATGGCATTTTGATTCCTTCTTTCATTTGGTACTTAGATATGGGCTTCCCTGGTGGCTCAGACTATAAAGAATCTGCCTGCAATGTGGGAGATCTGGGTTCAGTCTCTGGGTTGGGAAGATCTTCTGGAGAAGGGAATGGCAACTCACTCCAGTATTCTTGCCTGGAGAATCCCCATGGACAGAGAGTCAGGTAGATTACAGTCCATGGGATTGTGAAGAGTTGGATACCATTGAGTGACTAAGCACAGAGCACACACTTAGACATACCCCCGGAGGATGTTGGCCCTATTGTGCAGAAGAGGAAGTAAGGGCTCAGGTGAATTCAGCAGCTGGTCCCAGATCACGTGGCTGGATAAGTAGGAAAGCTGGGTCTTTGGGCTGCACACCACAGCCAGGTGCTCAGTGCAGGGCATCCAGGAGAAGGCAAAGGGACAGATTCAAACCCTGGATGAGCTTACATCTAGCTGGGAGGCAAGCCTATACAAAGCAGGACGACGTAAGTGCTGTTGTCCTGTGGGCCAGGAGTTACTATGGCACACAAAGGAGGAAGAGAGAATAAATTTTAACTTAGGGAATGGAGAGTCAGAAACATCAGATTATTTTTTGAACTGTCTAGAGATGGTTAGGCCCCAACTTTTTCAGGCATTAAGTAGAATCTTTGCATGTGTTTATTTGTATTGATATGCCACATGGTGGAGCTACCAACTCCTTTGGGAACCGAGGCATCCCCTGCTATGCTCATCAGCCCTGAGCCATGCCTGAGAGGGCCTATCCTCAATCTGTTTTTATACTGGTGGGCATCTTCATCCCCGGGGCCCTGGACTTCTAGAAGAAACCCCTCTAATGTCATAATCTATGTTACAGGCGTTCTGAAGATGGGGTTTTACAAAGACTCAAACCTGTTCATTCCTTTATTGAGAAATACCACTTGGCATCACTGGCAGGCTTTATAAATGAAGACAAACAGACAAATATTGCAAAGTCCTTAATTTCACTCTGCATAAAACTTTGCCCTCACTTGGAGATAATTCCAGGCAATCCGCATCTGTCTCAGAATTGACATCAAACACATTTCCCAGGAAAATTCTTGGAAGTTCTCATGAACCAGGGAAGCAAGAAGCAGAATCTCTTCTAAAAGATATCTGTCACCTCCACGAGAGCCTCTCCCCTAACCTAAAGAGCTGAACGCCAGGTTTTTAGGCCCAAGGAAATGGCTTCTTATGCAGGAAACTTAGACACCACGGGACAGCCTCATTGACCAAGAGCTGCCCTGTGCCATCACGGTTCACAGAGAATCAGCCACTGAAATCGGCAATTATAAACCTGACCAAACTTAAACAATGATTCATGGATCTTGGAATTTGTAGGCACCTCAGCAGACTTCTACTCTGTCTCACTGGACTGTTAAGAGATCTCAGGGCATCACAATACTTTTTTTTTATTCCCCAAATATTGTTAAACTCTTATCACTGGGTTGTAAACCCAAGGAGGGCCATGGCGCTTTCCCACTTTGTTTCCTGAGTTGTTTAATTTTTTTTTTTTTTCCAAAAAAAGACTTTAGCTTTTTACTCTTTAGGGTCACAGCAAAACTGAGAGGAATATGATATCCCATATACATAAATTTTGCTATTATCAACATCCCCCACCAGAATGGTACATTTGTTATGAGTGATGAACCTACTCTGACACACCATTAACACAAGTCCATAGCTTACATGAGAGCTCAGTCTTGGTGTTGTATATTCTATGGGTTTGAGCATGACAAGTTTATCCACCATCATTGAGTATTTTCATTGCCCTAAAAATAAAATTGCTCCATCTGTTCATCCTTCTCTCCTCCAATGCCTGGTAACAACTGATGTTTTTTTCTGCCTCCCTAGTTTTGCCTTTTCCAGAATGTCATATAGTTGGAATTATACTGTCCATAGTCTTTTCAGATTAGCTTCTTCCACTTCAGTTCAGTTCAGTTCATTTGTTAAGTTGTGTCTAACTCTTTGCGACCTCATGCACTGCAGCACGCCAGGCCTCCCTGTCCATCACCAACTCCAAGAGTTTACTCAAACTCATGTCCATTGAGTCGGTGATGCCATCCAACCATCCCATCCTCTGTCATCCCCTTCTCCTCCTGCTCTCAATCTTTCCCAACATCAGGGTCTTTTCACATGAGTCAGCTCTGTGCATCAGGTAGCCAAAGTATTGGAGTTTCAGCATCAACATCAGTCCTTCCAATGAATATTCAGGACTGATTTCCTTTAGGATGGACTGGTTTGATCTCCTTGCAGTCCAAGGGACTCTCAAGAGTCTTCTCCAACACCACAGTTCAAAAGCATCAATTCTTTGGTGCTCAGCTATCTTTATAGTCCAACTCTCACATCCATATGTGACTACTGGAAAAACCATAGCCTTGACTAGATGGACCTTTGTTGGCAAAGTAATCTCTCTGCTTTTTAATATGCTATCTAGGTTGGTCATAACCTTCCTGCCAAGTGGTAAACATCTTTTAATGTCACGGCTGTAGTCACCATCTGCAGTGATTTTGGAGCCCGAAAAAATAACGTCTGCCACTTAGTAACATGCATTTAAGTTTCCTTCATGTCTTTCCTCCAAGACTTTTCATGGCTTGGAAGCTCATTTCCTTTTCATTGCTGAATAATATTCCATTGTTTAGATGTACCAAATGCATTTGTTGGAGTGAGTTATTTTTTGAGTGAATTATTGAACATTTCCCCACCACAAGACCCTTCTTTATCGCTCAGTGACAGCTGACCTCCCTTTCCTTGATTCCCTCAGTAATAGCATTTGAGTACTGGAAGTTCACTCTGTTTTTTCTACTTCCTCCATCCTGTCTGCTTCCTAGGCCTTGGTTGTGTCCCTGGGCTGAGACTGATGGTAGTTTGCCATGTCCCTTCTCCCCCTGCTTCCACAGAACTCTTCCATTTTAGCTGGGTGCAGAAGAAGCCTACTTTTACCAACCTCGCTTGCAGGTAGGTGTGCCAGAGGTGAAATTTTGCAGAGCTGTTTCTGAAAGCTGTTTGTATAAAAGACTTGATATGTTGTACTCATATACAGATGTTTATAGCAGCTTTATTCATGATCATTAAAATTTGGAAGCAACGAAGAGTCGGGCACGACTGAGCAACTTCACTTTCACTTTCAAGATGTTTTTCGGCTAGGATGAGAATGGCACTTTATGTCTGTGGTCTTCTTCCCCAAAACTCATATCTCGACGTTAATCATGAGAAAAGCAACAGACAGTTTCCAATAGACGGTCATTCTGCAAAATGTCCAACCAACACTCCCCCAAACTGAAAAAAACAAGGCGAGTCTGAGACACTGTCACAGCCAAGAAGAGCCGGAGGGGACACGACAAATAAGTGTGATGTGGCGTCTTAGGTGAGATCCTGGGACAGGAAAAGGACATTAGGTAAAAACAAAGGAAATTTTATGAAGTATGTGGACTTTGGTTGATAATAATATACCAATATTGGTTCATTCATTTGGACAAATATACCATACTTATACAAGATGTTAATAATGGGGAAATGATGTGAGTGTTATGAGAACTCTCTGAATTATCATTGCAATTTTTCTGTAAATCTGAAGCTATTTAAACATTAAAAATGTGTTAATTAAAAAAAAAAAGTGTTGGTTTATATTGTTTACCCCAATCTGTTTTGTCCCTTCCTCCATTTTCCTTCCTTGAACATGGATCTATGGGCTGACATCTTAGAACATCCGGGACCCTAAGGATGCTGGAGAGTGAGCTGGAAGGAAACCGGCTCCCTGAGCACACACCCAGTTGAGCAGTCAGCCACACCAGGCTTGGACAGCCAACTTCCCAGCTTTTATGCAGAAGAGAGAGAAAGTCTGATCATGTTGAAGTCATGTGATTTTAGGTTTTTGTTTTCTCACTGCCAAATCTAGTTCTGATACTACCCTTTGCTTGTTTTTCTTTGGGACACAGGCTCCCTGAGTGGAGGTCCAGGGTACTCTGCGGGGATAGGGGCTCCAGGGCCCTCCCCTTGACCTCCTCCAGCCCCAGAAGCCCTTGAGGTATTTCTGTGTGAAGCCCATGACGAAGACCACAGCTCTGTGGCATGGTGTTATAACTAGTCAGTGTTACAGAACTCTGCAGATTATAGAGCTTTTCCCTTCCTCAGGGGTACAGGATCTGGGAGGTGAGGTGCACTCAAGGGTTGCCCCGCCCACACTTACTTTGCAGCTGGGGAAACAGGGGTCTCTAGAAAGGAATAGATCAAGCACCTGAGAGCTGGGGGCAGAAGCTTGTCCTCATGCCGCCTGACAATAATCTTTCCGCTGTGTCAGCAGTAGTTTCTGGATTGATTTCAGAGCGTCCTTAGGGCTCTGCAAAAATGGCGATGGTGGGAGGGGGCGTGGCCAGGTGGGCGTGACTGGGCAAAGCCTTCCTCTCCAGCCTCCTCAACATCACGCAGAGCAACTGCTTTTATCTATGTCACCATTTGGATTTCTAAGACCTTATTTTTTGAAAAAGCGGGGATCTGATGATAAAAATCACAAAAGCTTGTAAATAAAAATGTATAAACTTTCTATATTTGTTATCTCATGATGATTCTAAACTTAATGACTATTTGTGTGCTCAGTCGTGTCTGACTTTCTGCAGCCCCATGGGCTGTCGCCCGCCAGGCTCTTCTGCCCATGAAATTTTCTAGGCAAGAATACTGGAATGGGGTGCCGTTTCCTCCTCCAGGGGATCTTCCTGACCTAGGGATCAAACTTGCATCTCCTGCATTGGCAGGCAGATTCTTTACCACTAGCACCAGGCAGGAAGCCCACATTTATCAAGTATTCTACCACCAACACTGTGCTAGGCTCTCTCTCCATATTATTTCATTAAATTCTTTCCACAGTATGAAGGGTAGGTGTTAGCAGCCTCATTTTACCCAAGGAGAAACTGACATTCAAAGCACCAGACGTGGCCTCGAGATTTGCCTGATCCAAAGACTGTCATAAGCACTAAACACACTGCCTTCCCAGCTGTGGGGAGTGAGGGGATCTGGGTCCCTGCCAGTACCTGGCTTGCCATGTGGTCCCCTGAGGCCCTCTGCCTTTAGCATCTTTGAGGTCTCCACCTGTAACCAAAGGGCATGGCATCTGATGGTCTAGGGTAGGTCCTGCAGCCCAGGGAGCTCCACCAGTTGGTGGCCAGCAGCCAAAGAAGCGGGCTCACAGGGAAGCCTGGAGCCTCCTAGGTGTAGCTTCTTCTCTCCTGAACCATCTCCAGTCCAGGCTTTCAGCACCCCTGGGTGGCACCCACCCTTCTGTATCCCTCACAAAGACCTGGCAGAAAGAGGGAATTTCCTGCCTTGTTAAAGCATCACCGTCAGGTGTGGACACTGATGGGAGGGTGTTCATTACCACCCATCTGTCTATCTGCCACTGAGGGGCGTGCCCATCACTTACACAAATTCAACTGCATGATGTCAGGGTGGGGATCATTTTTAAAAAATTGAAAGGAGCCCATTACCATCATTAGACCCACCTGAGAGAGCCTTTCTTGATGATGGAAGAGGTGTCTGCTCTCTGGCCTCCTCCACGGCAGGTCATTAGTTAAAAAGGGAGTGTGGGGGGTGGGGTGAGGTGGGGGGTCCTTGGGAGGCAGACCAGGTCCAACCACGGGGCTCCCTTTGGAGAAAGGAGCCGGAGACAAATGATTCGAGTCTGAATTCCATATACACCGGAGATTGCTTATCGATCCACATCAGAATACGCGGGCTGGCCCCGGGGACCGACCGAGTATTTTCCCAGGGAGTTAATAACGTGGCAGCTGAGCTGTCTTGTCCAATTCACTGAAGCCAGGCCTCTAATCAGGACGGAGTTTCTTATTTTGAGAATTCTTGCCACTTGTGTGTGCCACCTCCCTTCCACTCTGCTGGGCCCCTGTCAGTGATTGAAATGACAGCCCATGGATGGGGAGGCTAATCAAATTGTTTATTATCGACCTAAATCAATATGTATAGATTGTCGAAACATCACTGTCATGCCGCCAAAAAGTCATACTAATAATTCCCTGGCTGGAGATGTAATCCAGCCACGATTTCTCTGGCTTGAATTACATCTGAATTTAGGGGAGCGAAAACAATTATACTCGGGAGGGGGCACCGGGCGAGAGGGGGCGGGGGCAGGACTCTGCACCGGGAAGCGTGTTTACACTACTCGATACAACTGCATTAGGTATTAATGATGGAATGTCACTTTGCCCTGCTTAAGTGCAAATCCTCAGCACTTAAGAAGAAGAGTGGCAAACCCACACGGGGAAGCAAGAGTGAATTGTTCTAAGATCTAAGTGTTGTGCTCTGCTTCCCTGCGGGGAGGGATGGGAAATCGGGACACTCCAGGTGGGATCCCAGGTAGCTGAGAGTCAGGGAACCCAGGTCCAAGCTCTGGGCTAGTTACCAGGGTTTACTGGGGAGACCCGGTGGGGGCCATGTCCCACCCTTAGGGTCTGAATCAGTAACTGCATGCGGTTTTGCTCCTGCCTTCCCAGAGGACACCTTGAGCAGGAGACAGAGTAGCATCTGAAGGACCAAAAACCAGAGTAACATTAATTGAGCACTTGGGATGTATTGGCATTCCAGGCCACTGCTAGCCAATGCAAATCTTCTTAGGAATTAGACAAAGGCACCGGTCCAGGTGGATGAATTAGCAAAGACACCTTCTCTGGGCTGATGCAGGCTCACACGTGCAAGGCTTTCAGAAACTCACAGCCCCTTCTCCATGGATCAGGCACTCAGTGCTCCACACCAGTGGGGCAACTGTGCCCGAGGGTGATCCACCCGGCTTTCCTGGAAAGAGCTCATTTAATTCTCATAATAGTCCCAGGAGGTGGATGCAGGGATTGTCTCTGATTCCAGAGGGGAAGCTGACGCACCACAGAGTTAGCTAGTTTGCCCAAGGTCACGGATAGTAAGCAGCAGAGTTGGAACTTGAACTCTGGCAATTGGCTGTCAGATCCTGTTCTCATAGCCAGGATGCACCAGATCTGGGCTGGCTGGGGGATGAATGCATTAAGTAGGCAACTCTGGGCTTCTCAGGTGGCGCTAGTGGTAAAGAACCCACCTGCCAATGCAGGAGATGAAAGAGACGTGGGTTCGATCCCTGGGTCTGGAAGATCCCCTGGAGGAGGGCGTGGCAACCCACTCCAGTATTCTTGCCTAGAGAGTTCCACAGACAGAGGAGACTGGTGGACTACAGTCCATAGGATCTCAAAGAGATGGACACGACTGAGCGACAGAGCATGCATGCCCACAGCAACTCTGAGGATCCACCCTAACTACCAGCAGCCCTTGACCATATGCCCCTCCTCCCTCACCCCCCTGAGCCAGCTCCTACCCCCACCCCTCATTTAGCTCTGATGTCAGGCCAGTTATTGACCCTCCCATTTCCTCTCTATAAAGTCGGAAGAACTTTCCATGAGGGCTGTCTCCTAGGGCTTTGGGAAGAGTTGAAGGAGGTGAGGTGAAACTAGGGCTTTGCAAACCTTAGAGCAGAGAGCAGGCTTTTATCATGTAGCATCCTTGGGCCAGCTTCTCTCCAAGGAAAGGCGAGTTCCGTTGCTCCATAGGAAGATGGCCAGCTCCAGGGGCTGCATCTCCCACACCCACACTGAGCCCCTAGAAGCTCAATGCTTCACTGATAAGTTGGAGGTTGGAGTGCTCCCAGAATCACTGGTGCCCAAACCTGTGTGAGGAGGGCCGTCACAGGCTCTCCAGTCACCCTTTAGGAATGTGCCTCCTGATGGTGCCTGCTGCCCGTTGGCATGACTCTCGTGCTCCAATTCCATGGTGCCCACTCTAACCAGGGCTCTGAGATGTCACAGCGCAGAGAACTCCCCAGAGCCAAATGTTGTTGCTGTTCTTTATTCACTAAGTTGTGTCTGATTCTCGAGATCCATGGACTGTAGCCCTCCAGGCTCTTCTGTCCATGGGATTTCCCAGGCAAGAATACTGGAGTGCGTTGCCATTTCCTTCTTCAAGGATTCAAATCTGACCCAGGATTTGAATCTGCGTGTCCTCCATTGGCAGGTGGGTTCCTTACCACTGAGCCACCGCGGAAGTCCGCTGGGACAAATGCGGCTGGTCTGTTCCTATCTACCCCCACCTTCCTAAAATATGGATGTGATATCCAAATCATATCGTCTTTGCCCTGGGGAGTGACCTCTAGTGGAGCATGCTCTAATTGGTAGGCAGGAACATAGAGGTGGTCCAGCCGCTGGGTACCACCCATTTCACGTAGAAGAAGAGCTAGCATCCTCCTCATTCCTGCTGTGACTCCCATAGGCAGCTGGAAGGCCAGAGCAGGTAGACCATCATCCCCAGCCTGAAACTCGCTGGCACATTCTGTGGGTTCAGCAGGCTGTGTCACCTGTAACATGGATTGTGAGGCATCTCCCCTATAAGCAGTCTGCATCGGCAGCAGAAACACAGGCAGATTCCCAGAGGTGCTTTTGACTTTCCTATGAAACCTCAGCAATTACCTAGCATGTACAAGTCCTAAGAAGAGACCTGCTCCTGGCTTCTCTGTGTCTTGGCTTGAACAGATGCCATTTGCTGGGAATCAGCAGTTTAGAATCCTGTGTGCTCTTTATTGAAATGTGAAAAACCATCTTTCCAGGGCCTCACACTTTCCTTTGTGCGGGGAAAAAGAAAGGAGAGTGGTTTCAGACTCTGGGAAGCCTGAGTTCCCCTTGCGATTCCCCAGCCTTTCAGGTTCAAATGGGTTCTAAACTTGGCACACACATTTCCCCTGTCCCTAGAGGGAAAAAAAATAAAATAAAAACCCACCAGCAAAAATACATTACACTGGGCATTATATTTCTGTGACGGAAATAACTCATTTTCATGACACACTATAATAATAGCAAATTATGGTACACAATGAATCCATTCTCATTAAAGTCTGTATGGAGAAAAGCAAAGAATACAAAATGTATACAATTGTTTAAAGGAAAAATGCCATGTAATATAAAAGATACTCTAATCGCTATTTCTAATTACAAAGAAGAGAAAATCACTAAAATTTTTTTACAGCATCTAATTACCAAAAAAAAAAACCCAAAAAACCCAGAACGACAGAATAACTCTCTATAAAATTAATAATGAAGGGGGACTTCAAATGACTGTAGTTTCTCAGAATGGCTCTTCTTCCAATAGAAAACTGTGAAGAGGACAGTGGGCATGGGTGTGTGTGACACTGTCTTTCAAGCAGTTCTATGTGGGGTTAGTTGTGAGCATCTCTTTATGTATCAGATGCCTTCCTAGGTGTCTGCCCGCACATTGCCTTGTTTCACCCTCAAGCAACTTGGTTAGTTAGGTGTCATTATCCTCCTTCACCCCTGAGGAAACTGAGGCTCAGAGATAGTAACTTGCCCATCCTCTAGGATAGCTATACATCGTGATCAGCCCACTCCACTGAGATGCCTGCCCATTGTTCTATCATCACCATCCAAAGCAGCCCTCTCATCAGTCAGGAAAACGCATCCTGTGATCACCCCAACTGCAGTCATCAGCAAGGTGGCTGGGAGTCAGGACTTGAACCTGGAACCGTGGGGTTTCAAGATCCAGGGCTTTTGCACTATGAATGTGGAACTCCTGAGCAATATGAGGATGTGAAAATACCACCTAATTTCCTTGAGCGAGCCTCTGTACCTGACACCATCAGCTGAAGGAAGATACTCAGAAATGCCCCCTTTTATCTTTAGTGACAACTTCCAGATGTACAGTGGGCAGTTGGTCAGAAGGGGGCAAGGCTCGGAGCATGGAGACTGTCAAAGAGGCCATGGTGGTCATCTGGGGATGAAAGGAAGTTGGCGGGATGAGGATGTGGGGGGGAAGGCACACTTAACAGGCAGAATCCCCTGAACTTGATGACACATTAGAAGTCAGCATGATCTCCAGAATTCTTGCCTGGGTATCTGGATGATGGTGGGACCATCTCGGTTATGAGATGGAGCTGGTATGAGACTGAAAGTGATGGGTTGGGCTTGGATGTATTGAGTTCGAGGGTTTCGTTCTGTCCACAGCATCTCCACTTCATGTCTTAAAGGCAGCTCCAACTTATCTTGTGCTGAGCAGGACTCTGGAATCACAGTCCCCCGCCCCACCACGAACGTGCCCCTGCCCCTTTGGTCACTATCTCAGTAAGTGGCCACATAGTTCTACTCGCATACTCAGGGCAAAAACTGACGAGTCGGGCTTCCCTGGTGGCCCAGTGGTAAAGAATCCACCTGACAATGCAGGAGACGCGAGTTCAATCCCCGATCCAGGAAGATCGCACTAGGCCTGGGTACCCCAACTATTGAGCCTGTGCTCTAGAGCCTGGGAGCCGCAGCTGCTGAAGCCCGGGCACCCTAGAGCCTGTGCTGCACAACAAGAGAAGCCACCACAATGAGAAACCTGCGCACCACAACTAGAGAGAAGCCTGCACAAGGACGCAGACCCGCAACAGCCAAAAGTAAATAAGTGAAATAAATGTAAAGATTAAAAAGAAACCAAGGAGTCATCCTACTAATTCTTGCCTTCCAGAGTTTTCTCTGCACACAGCAAGTGGAATGATCTTCTTACAAAAGAAAGCAGATTATTTTGGGACACTGTTCAAAACCCTTCACTGGTTTCCTGTGTTACCCAGTTTTATGGGGTATTCCCATCTCCCCTCCCCTCATCTGTGTTGGTGTCCTAATCCCCCAGTACTTCAGAATGGGACCTTATTTAGAAATAGGGCGATTGCAGATGTAATTAGTTAAGAGGAGGTCGTTGTGGAGTGGGGAACACCTAATCCAATATGGCTGATGTCCTTACAAGAAGACACAGAGGCACAAGGTGAACGTCATGTGTTGACAAGAGACAGGGCTGGGCAGTGGTTCGGTTGCACACCAGGAACTGATGGTCACCGTCGGGAAGAGTCTAGGGAGGATGCAACTCAGTCTCAGAGGGACTGTGTTCCACCTGACACCTGACGTCAGACTTCTCATCTCCAGAACTACAAGGAAATCAATTTCTATTGTTTTAAGCCATCCAGTTTGGGGTACATTGTTGGAGTAGTCCTAGGGAACTGATAGACCCAGAATAAATCTGAAGTCCTCATCTCATGAATCGGCTCCTTCCCACCTATCAACATAACTCCTGCCACCTTCCTCTCCCTCCCATCCAGACACTGCTCCTAGTTCCTATTTCCTGCCTGAGGCGTGTGTGCTTATTGCTCCCAGCTATCTTAGGGCTCACACTCTGCTCCCTTGCCTCCTGCAAATCTCTGCTCACATATTGGCCCCAGCCGGAGACCTCTGCCAGCCACTCTGTCTAAAACAGCTTGCAGCTCTATTAGCCTTTTGCTTTTCTTCTTCCATAGC
Source organism: Ovis canadensis (assembly GCF_042477335.2). NCBI lineage: Eukaryota > Metazoa > Chordata > Mammalia > Artiodactyla > Bovidae > Ovis > Ovis canadensis. The sequence goes on from NC_091258.1 coordinate 32,544,862, forward strand.
CATTCTTATTTCTTAGCCCTTATCACTGCCTGAAATTATTTTTAAAACACTGTTCAGTATTTGTCTTCTCCACTAGAATATAAGCTCCTGCTGACAGAGGTCTTTGCTTAGACCTGGTGTAGAGTGCTGGCAATCAAACAGGTATTGTAGACTCCATGGAGTTTTCCATTTAATCCTCATGATGACTCTGAGATAATAACAAAAGCTACAAGTTACGGTGGTTTCGTTCTGTCTTAATCCTCACAGCAGCCCTAAGGATCTTCCCATTTTATAGATAAGTACACTGAATCACACAGAGTCTGAGGAACTTGCCCAAGATCACACAGCTAGTAGAAGATGGTAGAGCTGGAGTTTGAACTGAGCCAGTCAGCCTCCAGACGCCTTGCCTTTCACAACTTGATGTTCACTCCAGGTGGACGAAGGGCTTGGCTCGCTACGTCATAGCAACACTGGATCCTCATGCCACCTTTCTCTCAACCCCTAAGCAAAACAAAACAAACACATGTACACAGAATTTCCCTTTCCCTTTCTCTTCCATCTGCCTTTGCCTGCCAGAGATCTCCCAATGATCCCGCAGAGGAATCGAACTCCCTAAAGGCGGACACGACTGATGCGACTTAGCAGCAGCAGCAGCAGCAAAAGGGAGTCTGATGGTAGGGGTGGGTGCAGTGGGATGGAGTTTGATGACTTCAGCCTTGGGTGCAGATTTATGGCCACGCTGACCGAAGGTTTGCCTTTTTCCTTTCCATCTTCTGTCATCATCTGCCTCCTCTGCCCCTTCTCCCCACCTCCAGACTCAGAATCCAGACACAGGATGGACTGAGGCTCCCCTCCACCAAGACTCATCTACTACCGATAGGAAGTCAGAGGCCAGGGGAAAGTGTACCTTATAACCAATGCTATTTACCTTATTTTTGCTGAAAACCTGTTGATAAAAATCTGATGATGAAACAAGTCTACGTGATAAGCTTGCTTTGGTCCATAATCTAGTCTTCCCTTTTAGACTGGAAACTTCCTGAGAATAGGGGAGAGGTCTTTCATATCCACATTCCCCACTGTATCCTAAGTTAAGAGAAAATTGTATTTGCCCTCTGATTTGGCATTCATCATTTACTGCCTGAAAACCAGCTCCTCTGGCCAAGCCCACCCACCCCCAACTTGTTCTGAAGATCTTAGAAGGTCCTGGAAGCCCACCATCTCACCCCACCTGCTGATTCCTCTAACCCTTCCCATCGTTCAGTGATCTCCCCCCGCCCACTCACCAAGCTGTGTGTTTCTGCAAAACGATACTGCCCCTTGACTGCCCAGTGACAAAATATTGTTTTACAATGATAAGCATCTCGTAAGACAATATTTGGAAAGTTATTATCTCAATGTCTCTGGTTGAGGGCATGGAATGATATCACCCAAAGCCAGATCTGCTCGATTTGCGGCCAACAGGCGGGGCGGCTGGGGACAGGACGTATGAGGTATCGGGGGTCTTGATCTTCCAGTGATCTGCCATTGATTGGTCCCCAGGTGGCTGATAAGGTCTAATCAAAACTCGAAGGGGAAGCCATGACACTTAGCGGTGAGGTATGTGGGCATCCAGGGAGGAGGGAGAATTTGAGTGGGGAAGTGTGGGTAATGAGATCCCTCGTGATTAATGACTTTCTGCAGAAGGCTCTTCATGCTTACATGTCCTGCCTCTGCCCTGGGGAAGGCATTTCTTTGCGTGACCAGGGGCATGTTTCTTTTGCCCATAGCCAACAGGTTCTCTCGGGCTCAAAGTCCAAAGAAGTTTCGGCCTCGGGGATCTTTCCTTGTCACACACCCCCTACCCCCTGACTCAAGCAAGATCAAGGCACCATCATCCATCCTCTGCCTCAGGTGTTTATTGACAGCTGGCTCCATCTAGATCACACTTTCCAAAGATCCTAGAGCAGGGTTTCTCCGTCTCAGCACTACTGACACTGGGCTGGATCATTCTTTCTTGTAGGGGGATATCCTGGGGACTATGACTCACTGAAGCAGCATCCTTGATCTCCACTCACTAGATGCCAATAGCATCATCTCCTCTCCCAGTTATGACAACCACAAATGTTTCTAGACATTACCAGATGTCCCCAGGGGTAGACAGAATCATCCCCAGTTGAGAACCATTGCTCTAGAGGGACAAAGCATCTTTACTCCCACTCATCTGAACAAGAAAAAAGTTCTAATAACCTAACTAAGACTTGCTGCCCCTTTTTACAGTGTTCACTGAGGTTCCAGAGAGGCTGAGTGAGCTTTGCTAGGCCAAACAGGAGCCAAGGGGAGAAGCCAAGCCACGGGCGTATTTGGTATGACTCTGACTCCCCTGTAAGTCCCTCTGTCTCACCAACTGTTCTTCAGCTTGCCTGCTCTCACAGCCCATCTTCTCACAGATGCCCACAATACCAGTCTTACCGCTAACCTCTCTGCCATAACCTTTGTAGACCCCTTGCTGTGTCCTTGATCATCCTGGGCCATGGAGTTATGGGTCATCTATGGTGAGTGGGAATATGAATATTTGTCTTACTTGGGTATTAATGAGTATTCAAAGGAATGGTTTCCAAATTGGGTTCAAGGCACCTTTCAGGGTTTTCAGAAGTGCCTCTGGGCTCAGAGAGGGGCAGGGATGAGCTCTGCATTTCTGCCTCTAGTGCGACCACAGCTCTGTTCTCTCTCTCTAATACATATGAGAGTTTCACCAAATGCTTCTCCTGAAGACTGCTCCTTCAAGAAGGTTTGACAGTTGCTGTCCTAAATGATAGTGTCTAAAAAGTCTATCATATAAGACAGACATGTGAATTAAAAGAAAAATGATGAGACATATGGGCTTTCCTGATAACTCAGTGGTAGAAAAAAATCCACCTGTCAATGCAGGATACGCAGGTTTGATCCCTGACCTAAGAAGATCCCCTGGAGAAGGAAATATCAACCCACTCCAGTATTCTTGCCTGGAAATCCCATGGACAGAGGAGCCTGGTATGGTGCAGTTCAGGTGGTCACAAAGACTCAGACACGACTTAGCAATTGAAAAACTGATGACATAAGAAATTTCAAAAATTTTAAGAAAAATGCTTGAAAGAGACATGAAAACAACCTAAATGTCCACCCACAGATGACTGGATAAATAAGATGTGGTAGATATATACAGTGTATATTACCCATTCATGGAGAGGAGTGATTATTTCATTCCTGGAGGAGTAACAGCCACAACATAGAGAGACCGAGAGATGATCATACTAAGCAAATAAAGTCAGAAAGAGGAAGACAAATGCCGTGTGATATCAGTTATAGGTAGACTCTATATAGGACACAAAAGCACATATATATAAAACAAAAAGAGACTCACAGACATAGAGAACAGACTTGTGGTTGCAATGAGGGGTCTGGGGAGGGTTGGATCGGGAGTTTGGGGTTAGCAAAATGGATAAAAGGGACAAACAACAAGGTCCTACTGTATAGCACAGGGAACTATTTTCAGTACCCTGTGATAAACCATAATGAAAAATTATATATATATATATATCACTTTGCTGTGCAGAAAAAATTAACACAACATTTTAGATCAACTGTATTTCAATAAAATTTAAAAAAAGAAAAAAACTTGGAAGGCCACTGGGAGTAAACTGAAACAAGTGGATGAAAAGTGACACAGACTCTTGGGGTGCTGATTATCTTTTGATCTGGGTGATGGTCACACAGGTGCGATCATTTTGTGATAATTCATTGGGTTATATCAGGTGTTGGTGTCTTAGTTTAACCTGCTATAACCGAACACTTAAATGACAAACATGGGTGGCTTAAATGACAAACATTTATTTCTCACATTTCTGGAGGCTGGCAGTGTAAGATCAAGGCACCAGCAGATTCAGTGTTTGCAGACAGCCCTTTTCCTGTTTGCAGACCGCCAACTTCTTGCTGTAACAACATAACATGGAAATAGAGATCTCTGGTCTCTTCCTCTTTTTATAAGGGCACTAATCCCATCATGAGGTCCCTATCCCTTGACCTGGTCTAATCCTAATCCTTTCCCAGAGGCCTACTTTCCAATAGCATCACATCAGAAATTAGGATTCCAACAGGTGAATTTTGTGGGGACACAAACATTCAGTTCATAGCAGTTGGCAACCTACAGCCCAAGGGTTGGAGGTGGGGCTGCCTGTGCATGTAAATGAAGCTTTAATGTCACATAGCCATGCCCACTCATTTACATATAGCCTCTAGCTGCTTCCCTGGTGGCTCAGATGGTAAAGCAACTGCCTGCAATGTAGGAGACCCAGGTTCCATCCCTGAATTTTGCAGATCCCCTGGAGAAGGGAATGGCTACCCATTCCAGTATTCTTGCCTGGAGAATCCCATAGACAAAGGAGCCTGATGGGCTACAGTTCATGGGGTTGCAAAGAATTGGGACATGAGTGAAAGTGACGGTTGAAAGTGACTACCACGTTCACTTTCACACAGCTGCTTTGGAACGACGAGCACAGAGTTGAGTAGATGCAGTAGAAATTGTAAGGCTTTCAGAGTCGAAAATATTTTCTGCTTGGTTCATTACAGAAAGTAAGCCAACTCTGGGTTAAAAGTTTACACTTGTCCATTTTTTAATGTATATTATGATTTGTTTTAAAAAAGAAAATGAAAAAGCATCTTTTCTTTCAAAAGATAGAAACAGAGTCTCATTTGATAGGCAAAAAGACCTAAAAAGAGGCAAAGTCACTTGCTCCAAGTCTCATAGCAGACAAGTGACTACAGCCAGAGCTTTCATCCTAGCAGTATCCCATAGTAACTGATCCTAGGGATGCCAATAGGCTCCCATGAGCTGGTCCAGACTGAGACCCTGCTCCTTCTCTGCTCTGGTGAAGTTGTAATGGGAGGACATTCTGGTAGGATGGGCTGGGAGGAGTGGTAGGGCTGCAGTAGGGCTCTGGTTTCCCACCATGGACACGAGAAATAGCCTGTGATCAGTCAACCCCAGGCTCTTGGAGTCCAGGGGATGCTGGCAAGGCCAGGCTGACCTGGGTCAGTCCTTGGGAAGGTGAAAGGCACTGCTCACAATACAGGGTCACTGGCAAGGAAGCCAAGCTGGTGAATGTTTGCTCTCAGTTAAACAAAGTCGGAAACTGATAAGCCCCTCCAGTGGCTAACCCATAGGAGCCTGGTGGGGAGGAGGTGAGTTCAGTGGCAGATGCCAGCATGTACTTGGGGAAAAGGGAGCACAAGTATGTGCCAGGACTGGGCTGGGGGCTTGGTGGGTACCCCCTGCACCAGTCCTCATGGCCCCCTGGCTGGGGGTGTGGGGTGGAACCATTCCCATCCTTCCCATTTCACAGTGAGGCCATCATGGAGATTCAGGGAGATCAACTTCTCTTCCGAAAGGTGGAGCTTGAGAAAACCCTGAGGAGCTAGCATAATGCAGTGTGCTGGAATGCTGCATTTCTAGGTAGAAAACAATGCTTGTGTGTTTGATGCTCTCCAAGTGTCCAGACCCTGCCGTCATTGCAGAGGCTGACAAGATGGCGGCCCCTCACGTCCCTGCCCGGTGCCCGTAGTGACTGTGTAGCACATTTCTCATCCAATAGAAACTAAAGAAGTTCTTCTTTGGGGATGGTCTCCATAAGCTCAAACTCTTCCAAAGAGGAGTTAGAAGGCTTGAAATGGATGTGGAGTTCTCCTTGGAATAGTCTAGACCCAGAAGAAGTGAAAAATAAAATACTGAAGCAGCGAGGTGGGGAAATGGAGGCGATACTCCCACTGTATTGGATTGTGTTATTGGGAGAGAGATATGCGTTTGCCATATTTGAAACACTAGGAAAGAGACGCCCAGAGGAAGAATGAGTAGTTTTCAGACGATACAGACTTCTTTAGGCTTCATGACAAAACATTAAAATAACAGAAATCCAAGGTTCACACATATACTCCAATCTGTCCATGAATAGTGTCAACTGTTCACTGCTGCCCATTTGAAGTGGTGCCTCTCCATCCCACCCTACCCCTAGAGAGAGCTGAGAGTGGATGGTGGGCAGCCTGAGAACCTTGGCCAGAGAGGTGGGGGGAGAGGGCTCACCTGTGGCAGACAGAAGGAGGTAGAGATAGGAGTGACCCAATATTTTCAGCTAGAAAGGAAAGAGACTGGATTTTCCATTTACAGAAATGCTACAAAGTTGCTAAAGTTGCCTACTCCGAGAAATGAACTTGAAGTTGTAGTCATTATTTGGAGCAGATTTCTACAAAGAAATAATGATGATTCAAGGGTATAGTCAGTACAGGAGCCACACAGATACGAGGAAAATGATGAGAATGTTACATAAAAAAATGACCAAAGCTTGGGCTACACTGTTATACATCAAGATGTCTCCAGGTCAGGACAGAGAGATTGAGCCCTTAGGTCTGCCGGCATTTCTAAAACAGCATGTTATAACAGAATTTATAACTCCTTCAAGTGGTTTCCTGGGCAATGAAATCCAACTAGTGCCTAACAAATTGTCCTTTTGCATAAAAGACCCCAGAGAATGTGTTAGATCCCAGAAGCTTTACCAGGAGTTAAGAACTATAATTTGATAGATCTGTGGTTTTCCACCCCACCCCCGCCCTTCTGCTTCCTTTTCTGCCTATACAGCTTCTCTCTGGCAAACAGAGAACCTATTATGTGCATTGCTGCATATTTTTCTGGAAACCTGCTCCTGAGCCATACTCATAACTCCCATAACAACCCATTCCTGTAGTTCAGAGATCTTTTATAAGACTATTTTAGGCGTTTGATTATTGCCTGACTAATAATAGGGACTCTTGTCAAAGAATAGATTGGAGGATGTAGTGTAAATCGTAGCGTATAATTGCTCAGTGACTGCCATTGAAAATCCCTAGTTACTGGAGTAAGAGAGCCTCTCTCTTAGGTGTGAGTAGCTATTTTTTCATGGAATAATAATTAGGCAGGGAGAGAGCAAGCAGAGAACACATCAGAGAGCAAACTTAGAAAAAAAGAAAAAAGAAAATGAAAAAGGGAGAGAAAAGAAAAAAATAGAAAAAGAGGGAAAAAGCAATCCTGAAAAAGCTATTGGGTTCCTTCACATGGCCCCGGGGAAGAGGAAGTTCAGCTAGAATCTAGGAGGACCCTTGGGCCTGTTAGGAGTTCAGGGTGTGGAGCCAATGGCTTGGGTGGTAGAATGAGCAGCTGAAGGGTGAACACACAATACCTTAGGGACAAGCACTGAACGGTGGGTCTGGGGCCCTCCTAGAGAACTTCAGTATTCCTCCAACACACACACACACACACACACACACACACACACACACACACATATGCATGCACGCACACACTTAGATCTAGAAGGCTTTGGAATGAACCCATTGGGATCAAAGTCTTTGAACTTCGGGGGTAGCTTTCTACCTTTTGGTGATGAGAGAGCTACAGCAGCAGTTTGGGGGCAGAAGGAAAATGCCATAAGTATCTTTCCAGCCCTGCCCTGCCCTGGACCCCATCTGGAGGATCGTTTCTAGTTCCCCAAATCTTGATGATTAGGAGGTGCTGGGTAACAGGGTAAGCTCATTGTCCTGGTTATTGTCTATATAGCATGATGTTTGGAATGCTTGGAATCTTCCCATCAACAAAAATCTCTCCCTCAACCTAGCCCTGGAGCCTGAAATTCTGAGTATTTTGGCCTCTAATTTTGAGTTAGGTTGAAACTTCTTTGACTGGAGACTCTCCTCCTTGGATGCTTCATTCTGATAGATGAGGAAATTCGTATTTCATTTTTTTTGTTTCTTTCTAATGTGAATGAATGAATGATTGAGTGAATGGAGAAAGAAAGAAAAGGTAGCACTTAACTAGTGCCTAAAGCTCGCAGTGTTCTATTCATTTTTAAAATTTATTTTATTGATGTATTATTGATTTATAATCTTGTGTTAATTTTAGCTGTCAGTAAAGTGATTCAGTTATACATATATATACACACATTCTTTTTTGTATTTTTTTCATTACAAAATATTGAATATAGTTCCCTGGGCTATACAGTACATGCATGCTCAGTTGCTCAGTAATGTCTGACTCTTTGTGACCCCATGGACTGTAGCCCTCCAGGCTCTCAGTAAATGGACAGTAAATTCTGTCCATGAATTTATACAAACAAGCATACTGGAGTGGCTTGCTATTTCTTCCTCCAGGAGATCTTCCCGACCCAGGCATCAAACCTGTGTCTCTTGCATTGCAGGCGGATTCTTTACTGGTGAGCAATCAGGGAAGCCCCCAAGCTATACAGAAAGACCTTGTTTTTTTTTATCCATTCTATATATAATAGTTTCACCTGCAGTGTTTTAAACTCTAAACATGTATAACTCATTTAACCCTCTCAATCACTAGCTGGGATCTATCATTATACTTATTTTGCAGGTGGGAAGGCAGAGGTCGGGAAAGACAAGTAACAGAGCAGGATTCCCAGCCTCGTCCACTAGCACTCCACCTGGCTTACCTTTGGCTTGAGACATAAACACTGCATCTTCCATTTACTCTTCCTGCACAGCACAATTTTCCACCAGTGCTGAGTGTGGTGGGGCAGATGCAGAACCGTTGTGAAGGTGTAGACAGAAGGCTAGCAGGCACGGTCCTCCTGTGTGCTAACTCAGCATCTCACATCCTCTCACCTCCTGGACCAGGCTTCATCTTAGGTCAGCTGGACCCAGCCAGGATCCCCAAGAAACTCACTAATGCACTCTCTTAGCTGGTCTCTGATATCAGACCATGTGTTTCAGGAGACCTCTGCAGATCATAAACTTTATAAAGAGGAAAACCAGAGCTCAGACAACCTAGGTCTACTTTCAGCCCATTTACTAGTGGCGGAACCCTGGGCCAATCGCTTAACCTGCCTGAGGCTCAGTTTCTTCCATAAAATGGGAGGAAGGTGTCTCCTTGCTGACTGAATGAGCCTGCCTGCCTGCTCAGTTTGTGGGTTCTGCTGGCTGGGTTGGGGCCCCCCCGGTCCCCAGAACCTCCTAGATGTCGCTTACCTCGGCAGCACTGTCTTGGCACGGTGGCTTCCTGCTACCTCCTCCGTTGTACTGGCTCCTCCTGAAGGATGCGGGTCACTTTTGAACTCGGACAAGGTCTTCTCCATCTTTGGAGAAACCTAGCTGTCAGGTGATGTGTTTTTTTTGTCCTTTGAGCCTTAATTACAATTGGTTGGGTCCCCCTTTCCATCACTGGTGAGAAAACTAACCCCACTCTCAGTATCTTTAAGGGTCCTCACTTTCCATCTACTCTGCTCTTAAATCCAGATTCCTACTTCATCTAAATTCTTGCACCTCTCTCTGTTTGGTAATTTTCTACTCTCCCGTGGACAGAAGAACCTGGCGAGGTATGCTATAGGGTCACAAAGAGTCAGACACAAATGAAGCAATTTACCACACACGCACTCCCTAGCCTAGGGCTAGCTCAGATTTAGCAAAAATACAGAACATGCAGCTAAATTTGAATTTGAGATAAGCTATGATTTTCTTTTTTTTTTTGGAGAAGTATGTCGCATGCAACATTGGGGAACATTCTTTTACTAAACAATTAATCAGTGTTTATCCGAAATCCAGATTTAACTGGGCACACTTCATTTTTATCTGGCAACCCTGTGCTAGCTCATCTTCATATGGTATCAGTTCTCCAGGAATCGCCCAGTCCTTTCATTCCTCAAAGCAGCATCGAATGAAGACGAGGAGTCAACTTGTGCTACTGAGGCTGGGGACTTGGTGGGGTAGTCATGTTACAGACAGTACAGCGAGCAACCTGCAGTTAGACATTGTGCATCCTGCACTTAAGCGCCCCTTGGTTATTCCTGAGACTATTTACTGTCTCCCTGCTTATTTACTAACAAGGCTGCAGCCTCCTCCCTTGTGGCTGGGCCCACCTCTGCTCTGTGCTAATGGTCTGCAAACCAAAGCATCTGTTCTCACGTGGCTCCTGCAGCTTCTCCTCAGAGGCAGGGAGGCAGGAAACCAACGCCTCTCTTGAAGGTCCTAGGATCCTGATGGAGGCCACAGTAGATGCCAGCCCTAGGCTGCTGGGCGAGGGCTGCCATGGGAGCAGGTCCAGCTGGAGCAGCCGGTGCCCCTCCTCCTCCAGCAGCTCCAATCCTCCCCTGCACTGGCTTCCCCTTCAGGACTCTGGGCACCAGACGCGGTAGATTTGGGCTCCGGTCGATGATCTGACTCTGCAAGGATTTGGTGGCCAGATCTGTACAGTGAGCCTTTCAACTGCTGCAAAGTCATTGCTGAACGGATGATGGGGAGAAAGGCAAAAGAGGCCAGAGAGACAGCCCAGCTTGCTTCAATCTCCCCAGCCGCTTGCCTGGCCATCTGGAAAAAGGGCTGCTTAGCACAGTGGGCTTCCTTGGCCCTGCCTCTTCCAATCTCAGAAGGGCCAGGACTTCGCTGAGAAAAGTCCGCTAGAGGTAAATACCAGGCAGTTTCTTGCGTGTGAAAAGTCTTGTCCTTGGGGCTCTGCAAGGTCCCTCCTGGTTCTAGCTAGAAGTCTGTTACCCAGATATATCCTTGAGCCATAAGAGGCTGGAGTGCCCTGTGATAGGGAAGACTGTAGGAGGGTTCCTGCCTCCCCACTCCAGCCATGCCTGAGCAAGCATTGCCTCTTCCGCCACAACTCCAGGGGGCACTGTGCCCAGGCTTGGGTACAGGGGCCTGGTGCCAGGGAGAGACGCCAGCCCATCACAACGAAGCCACACAGGGAGAGAGTGCAGTAGGCAGTTGAAAGCAGGGGCTTTGGAGTCAGGTGGGCCTGAACTTCAATCTCCAGTGGTCTCATGACTATGCGTAAAAGTGGGAGTGGAGCAAAGGCAATGATCAGGTCACTGGGTTCTAGTCCTCAGTCACTGTGGGTCCCTGGGAGAAACTGCCCCATTTCCTTTGAACTTTAGTTTTCTCATCTGTAACGTGAGGGGTCCTTGCCAAGCCACCCTCTGAGATGCAGTGGGGAGAAGTGACCAGGTGAGTATCCAGCCACTTTGGAATGCTAAAACTCAGCTTGTGATAAGGGGTGATAAGTCCCTTGTTTTTTCTAAGACTTCTTGATGACTGTGGAGGACAAAGCTCCCCATGATCCAGTTGTCCCCCTTCAAATCCATCACTCTTCCTGGGCTCTTCCTAGAAGGTGTTCTCTTCTGCAGCTGAGGGTGAGTGGACTCGCTGCTCTCAGGGTAACAAGAAGACCTTGGTTGACTTCCCTTTATGCTCCCAGATGTTTGAACATTTTTATTTTTAATTTAAAAACTTGGACTAGGCAAGAGAAGGGCATGGGTTTCTTGGCTTCAAATCCATTTTAACTCTGGAACTCAAGTTTTTCCACATTGGGATCCTTGGATTCTATAAACAACATCAGCAAGTTTATTAATCCTTTTATCCAGCTGTCCAGACACCAACCATCCACTCACCCATCCATTTTTCATTCATCTGTTCATCATCCACCCATCTATTCATTCATCATCCATACACTGATTCATCATTCATCCATCACCCATCCACCCATCCATCCATCCATCCATCCATCCATCCAAGTAGGCATCAATATGTACACATATATGCCCAGTCCTGTGCCTGGATCCATGAATGGAACAGGGAACCCTGTTTTCAAAAGCTTCTCATCTGGCAGCAGGGCTATGAAAAACCCTACAAGAGTCAAAAGCAAGACAAATGTAACTGAGTCCTAAGAGGTCCAGACAGGAGAGGTTGGAACAGGAGAGAGACCACTGGAGACTGCCGGGGAAGAAGTGGGCCTCCCAGGGCACTGGGGTCTGGCCAGAGCCTTGAAGAAAAGAAGTTTCAACTTGATCCTGAGCTCCTGGAGTCAGGAGCTTCTCTTGCCCCATGGTTCTCCATCCTAGACTGGGCCAGAGGACAGTCAGAGAATTCTTGTCTGTAGAGAGCATGTTCCTGGATTAGACTCGGCTCCCTCTCTAGCCAGAAGCTCTGCTCAGATATCTTGGGCTGGAGTTCCAGCCTCTGCTCTGCTGACCAGATCCAAGACTGCAAACATATTTTGAGCTCTCTTTGGAAATAAGGAGTGGGAGATGGGGGCTAGAGGGTGCCGGACTGAAATCCAGCTCACACTCCCTCATCCTCAGTGCTTATAGAATAATAATTGTTCCTTTGAAAACTGCCAACCGGGAGGCGCTTTCAAGGAGTAGCCCCACACGTTGAGGGCTGACCCCCTCTCTGCCTGGCAAATGCGCTTTCTGCTTTCCTGGCTAGGCCATAAATAACCCGGCCACCTCTAATTTGGCCTCCAATACCCTGACCAGCCGTGATTTATTCACAGACCAAAACAGGCATCTCTAATTTGCTAACCAATCGCTGCAATTCTGGCCTCACCAACCAATAATTCTGCCATCTCTAATTTGCCAATAAATAATTCTGCAGCCTCAAATTTACTAACCAATAATGTGACCAATTTGCTGACCAATGGTTGTGTCAAGGCATAATGGTGCCCCTAGCAGATGGTAATTTGCTAAGCAATATTCGGACCTTTCCCCCTTCAGCAATAAAGAACCTTCATGATCTTTGAATTCCAAATCCATTACTTTGTTCTGAAGGATGCTGCAGGCTGCTGGTGGGAAAGGGCTCTTCCTCAAAATTTGCTCTTACCTACACATTCTCCCTCGAGCTCCTGAAATCACAATTAATATCTTGGCATGTGAGAGACAGCCCAGCCCGCTCATTTTACAGACGGAGATATTAAGACCCAGAGAGGGAAAGTGACTTACCCAAGGTCACACAGCAAGCTAGGAACAGAGTTGGTCTACTAGACCCAGAACACAGGTCTCTGGGTTGCCAAGCCAGTGCCCAAGCTACACCATCCTGGTAAGATGACTTCCTTCTTTAGATACTTGTGTCAAGGCGCTGGCTGACTCTGGCTGGGCTGGCTGCCACAGGACCTTGGTTTGGCTTCAGCCAAGTTTCCCTGGTGCCAAAGAGGGAGGAATCTGACCTTGCTGACCCAGCCACCTAGGGGGTCTGAAAGCTGGGCAGGAAGAAGGATTCACTGTGCCACACAGAGGACTTGGCCGCATGTCAGCCCCAGGAAATTCTGGCTCTCAGCAGAAACCCAGAGCCAAATCCCACATCCCCTAAAGGAGCTGGTACCCACATTTCCCAGAAGGAGTAAGAACAGGAGTTCAGCAGAGTAGAGCAAAGACCTCTCCCCCAGCGGGTCCCGGGGACCACGGCACGCTGGCCCCATGGAATCCAGGAGCACCCTTAGCACAGAAAGACCTGGCTTCCTCGGGGGCTGAGGTGAGCCGCTGACAGAAGCATCCATTTCTGCCTGTCCCAGGTCAGGTGAGTCCAAGCTGGAAGCTCCCATATCTCCATGTAGCTGAGAAAGATGACACTTGTCTGCCTCTTCCTCTTCATCTGTAAAGGTCTCCTTAGCTCATTTTCATGGTCTTGGCTGTTTTTCAGAACTTAGAGCAAATAACTGAACGTGCTTTGAGAATGTGAAGGGGAACGCCTAGGGATGCCAGAGCATGCCTTCCACACCCCACCCCACCCCCACGCCTTGAACGGCATCCAGCCAGCCTCAGGTGATTCGGTCTTGAGCACAGAATGGCTGGCGATGGACATGGCCAGGCCTGGGGTGCACGTTGGGAGACTGAGGTTTGTCTCTCTAGGAGACACATCCTCTGCAATTTCAGGTGCCCCCAGGATCAAACTCCCCTCCAACACTCTGCCAGACACGGGCCAGTGAGGGCAGCAGACTCAGGTGGGAGCGAGAGAGGAAGAAAAGATGGCAGAGCAGGGAGAAGGCAGAGGCTTGGGGGATCAGCACAGAATCTTTGAGCGCTGAAGGACCATCTTGGGATTGATTGCATTCTATTCTCCTGGTACTGGAACATTCCTCTCCACCTCCTTAAAGACCAGAGCAGGAGAAAAAGGACAAACTGGAGGAGCAGCAGGCTCTGGTTAGACTCAAGGGAGAGCTGAGGGCAAGTCAGGAGATTCTAGTATGTTCAAGAAAGGATGCCATGGTAAGTTATATTCATCACACATATCTAACTCCTGTCCTCCTGGGTGGACTTTGAAAACTCAAGAGCCAGTTTGGGTTTTGTCCTGGTCTAGCGACCGATCTCAGTTTAGATGTCACCTCTTCTGGGCAGAGTGGGTTGGGTGCCTGCTCTGTTTCTCCCGATTATGGCATTTATTCTCCTTCAAAGCTTAAAGTAGCTAGTGGACTCCTTTCCCTGTGCACTGGGAGCCCTTGACGCAAGACCTGTGACCTGTTCATCATCTGATCCATTGTTGCATCTCTAGGTCCCAGCATGTGTGAGTCCTAACCTCAGAGCATTTTTTGATTGGTTGGCTGGTGAATGATCTCTTAAAAACTTGGGACCTCAGATCTTTTCTCAGGAAGCTCTTTAACCAGAGAGTCCCTCAAAAGCAAAGCCTGAGACAGAGGTTTGTGTTCAAGAAGCTCGTTAAGAAAGGTTCCAAGAAGTAGACATTCAGGGCAGGAGGTGAAAAACAGAGAAGGTCAGGAGGCCAAAGCAAGGCTACTGTGTGGAGCTGGCCACCAATATGGCTGATTGGACTTGATACGCTGGCACTTTGGGGAGAGCTTTAGGACATACCTATCAGAGCTGCCACCCAGAGGATGAAACAGGGAAGCAATAATCCATTGGTTTCCGTCCCCTGTGGTCAAAGGCATTCACTTCCCGGTTGGGCATATGTGAGTACTGGGCATCCCATGAGATGGTGTTAGAGGAGCTTTGGCAGAAGGGGACACCAACAGGGTGCTGGCCAAGGTGAGGGGTTGTTGGTTGCACCTGTGCAAAGCTATTTCTACCTTTATGGACCTGGCTCCTGAAGCAGTGGCTTGAGTGGGAGGTGGGGGTGAAGGTTTTGAAGTGGGGCATGAGGGGTGTCTGATCTATAGATCTTTCCCTTTCTAACCAAGGAGTGGATGGGGAGCATCCTTAGACCCAGAAAAGAAGACCCGGCTAACAGCTTTCTGCAGGACCAGGCTGGAGGGGCAGGGAGCTGCCCCCATACGCAGGCTGAGTGCTGGCTATGTGCTCATTCGGGCAGATACGAAGATCACATCTAGAGCCACCATCCCTGTCGTACCCCCACCATGCTCTGCTGTTGCAGGAATAGATCCTGCCCCACAGAGATGCCTCTATCTCTGCTCCCCTCCCCTGCTCCCCAGCCTAGTCATCAGCCATCAGTCCTTGGTATGAGATGGTATTCCTTAATGCCTGCCCTAGCCTCACTCAGGGAAACCAACTGGAGGAATAGAGGGGCCTGGGGTTCTGAGTGCAGAACCAGGGGCATTTGCACCTTCACCTATCTGTGTAGCCCATTGGCACAGACAGTGGAGAGCAAGACCCTCTCTGGTCCCTACATCCCAAGGATCCATCTTTCTAACCACCCTTACTCAGCATCATTTCCTTACCACATGGTAGATGGTCTAAGCTAACAGTTCCCAAAGTGCTGGACCAGACACCTCAACATCACTGGGAAGCATGGTAGAAACACAAATTCTGAGATGCTGAGGATAGGGCCAAGCAATCTCGGCTTTGGGAAGCCCTCCAGGTGATTCCAAGGAATGCTGAAGTTTGAAAACCACTGGCATAAATGAATGGGCTTCCCAGGTGGCGCTAGTAGTAAAGAACCCACCTGCCAACGCAGGAGACATAAGAGACCTGGGTTCAATCCCTGGATCAGGAAGATCTCCTGGAGGAGGAAATGGCAACCCACTCCAGTATTCTTGCCTGGAGAATCACATGGACAAAAGAGTCTGGTGGGCTACAGTCCATGGGGTCATAAAGAGTCTGACATGACTGAAGCGACTTAGCATGCACATGCGCAAATGAATGGTGTCTGTAATTACAGAGTAGCCCTCACACTTGCCTTCCAGGTTGGAGTGAAAGCCCCTGTCCATCAGAAGTATGGGGGGACATCCAAAAGCGTGGTCAACTTTGCTAGGAAAGCACTTTGAAACTCCACCTGGGCCCTAGCACAGATAAGAGTGTGACCTATGGGTCACCTCCAGAGATTACCACACCATTCCACCCTGTCTCCCTAGGGAGAGTGAGCAGTCATACTAGGGAGAGTAAGATTAAGAATAATGGAAAAAATCATAGTAGTTACCATTCTTATTGGACACTCAATATGCAGTAAGCACTTTGTCTCATTCCCATGAAAAACAAATCCTATGATATAGGTTCTGTTGTTCTACCTTTTTTGAAGATAAGGAAACAAAGGTACAAGTTCCCACAGGCAGCAAGAGGTTAGCAGCTAGACTTAGCCCAGATCTGTCTCGTTCACTGACAGTTCTCACATGCTCGTAAATTCTGCTGAAAATAGTTACATGCATTATTTATGGAACATAATATAAAACTTTTAAGTAAAATGTGTACTTATCTATGTACATATATAATACACACATATATAAGATATATGTATTAATATATGTGTGTATAGGCAAATATATAATTGCATTCATTCATATATTCATTTATTTTTTTTAAATTAGGGAACAAGATTTCAATGTCAAAATTCAGCTGAACAGCAGATGGAGGGACAGTCTTAAAAAGTGATGATACCTGTCTTCCCACCCCATTGCTCAGTGTGTGTTTCCGGGAAGTGATGCAGTGTCCCAAGCGTTCTGATTATAGAGCCACAAAATGACAGAAGACAGTGTTGGGATCAAAAGGAGGGATAAAGGAAAGGCAGAAGAGGGGATTAAGAGTGGTGGTCGAGATAGAGAGCGCGGCTTGGGCAGGCACTGGGAAGTTTAGGAACCAGCTCCAAGATGAAAACCAGAGGCCACGGGGACCACCTGGGTAATGATGGTGGGCTGGGCTGACAGTAGGGAGCAGTGGGGACTGTGGTGAATTGCTGAGCCGTGAACTTGGCTGCAGGAGCTGGTGATAACCCCTTCTAGCCACTGGCATCATGTGAGAACATGGGCGATGCTGGATCCTCCCATTTCTGCAGAGAAAGAGGACATCAGAATTTTAAGCAAAATCTCCCACTTAATAAATTTTATCAATGAATTTTTAAAAAACGTTATACAGACCAAAGAACCCACCCCCACCATCGTGAGGGCTGTGTTTAACTCTCTGAGGGCTGCTTCTTGGCCAGTTCAGAAAAGAACAGGCCCACGTCATCTCTGATTTAACCATCACACTTCACTCCTCTGGGTCTGTGAACACCAAAACTGTATAATTTATCACTTGTTTGTTTGGGATTTGTCACTTGTCTCCCATCACCCACCCAGCCATAATGGAAGTTCCAAGGGACAGACTTTTTCCTCTCTTGTTAGCTGATGTTTCCCAACCACTTGGTAAAATACCCAGTGCATAGTAGGTGCACAGTAAGCATCTGTTGGATGCACCAAGGCTAGAAAAGAGCCATTTGGCCTTCCTTTCTAACAGGCCTGCCCGGCGAGCTCTCCCCGGCCAAGCAATGCTACTCCCCCACCCCAGGGGCATTTTACAAGCTGCTCAGGATAGATGGGCCAGCCAGCCCTCAGCTTCCTTCTCTTTCCTTTTAGGGTGTTATGGTTGGTGGGAGGCGAGAATGGGGATCCCCGAGACCCTCAAACCAGAGGTTGGGGCTGAACAAAGCAGATCTGACAGAGGTTAAGGAGGAGAGAGAGACGGACAGACAGGCAGCGGAGAGAAAAAGAGAAAAAGAAAAATTGTCCCATGCCAACAATGGTCAAAATGCATTATTAGGGTGTCCAGGAAATTATAGCTTATGTCCATTAGTTCTTTCAGGGTTAATATTGATGCAGATATTATTTCTATCCACGGCCCCATTTATTTGAAATATTATGACTGGGAGTAGCTGCCGCCGTGAATCAAATCAATTGATGGAGTAGTTAGCTGTGCCACCAGGGCAGCCTGCCTGCCCCCTCCCCCCGCCGCGAGCATGAAATATTATGGAGATGGTTCCTTAAAGTGAGCACTTTATCATCATTTGTCTGCAGGTCCCCGCTAGGACCGCCTTGCCCGGCTTCCCGTTGGGCGCGGAAGAGCTGTCATAACTCAATCAGGCGGCTAACGTGCCGCCCCGGTACCTCCAGCCCACGGCGGATGCCCGGAGCCCGCTGTCAAGCCGGTGGTCCCCGGGCCCGCCCCGCTGCTGGCCAAGTGCAGGGGAGAGATATTTTTGGAGGCGGAATGGGAGGCCCGTTTCCCTGTGCCACTTAGCATTCTCCAAACACAATTTGTCATTTCCCACCACCAAGCTTTTGGTCACACTGTTTTCTCAGCCTGAGTGCCTCCTCCCCCGGGTCTGTCTGCCAAGATGCTATACGCTCTCAAAACAGGATTTGAGACACAGATCTGTGGCCCGGTTCAGGGACCGCATCGGAATCCCTGTATTCTACCGCCTCCAGGGGCAGCGTCCTTCAGCTGTCACCTAATAATACTAACAACAGTAATAATAATACTTGAGTCCCAGCAGAATTCAGATAATCTGTGCAGGGCTATATGCTAGTGGTTGGCAAACTTGTTCTAGCAAAGGCCAGACAGTAAATATCTTAGGCTTTGTGGGTTGCAGGGGATCTGTTGCTGCTGCTGCTGCTGCTAAGTCGCTTCAGTCGTGTCCTACTCTGTGCGACCCCATAGACGGCAGCCCACCAGGCTCCCCCGTCCCTGGGATTCTCCAGGCAAGAACACTGGAGTGGGTTGCCATTTCCTTCTCCAATGCATGAAAGTGAAAAGTGAAAGTGAAGTTGCTCAGTCGTGCCCGACTCTTAGCAACCCCATGGACTGCAGCCTACCAGGCTTCTCAGTCCACGGGATTTTCCAGGCAAGAGTACTGGAGTGGGTTGCCATTGGCTTCTCCGAGGGGATCTGTTACAACAACTCAATTCTTGCCCAAGCGTTGAGTGAAGGAATGGGCGTGGCCTGACCAGCCCTCTGGGTCTTAGTTTGCTGCGCTTTATGCTATTACCTCATTTAAACTCTCCGCAGCCTTGGCTCAAATGATACCTTCTCAATGAGGGCTTCCCTGGCTACTTAAAATTTAACTCTTGGCATTCCTCAGCCTGCTTTCTTGCTTCACTTTTCTCCATAAGTCTTCATCACATGAAGAAAGAAAGTGAAAGTGTTAGTTGCTCAGTCCTGCCTGACTCTTTGTGACCCCATGGACTGGTAACCCATTAGGCTGTCCATGGAATTCTCCAGGCTAGAATACTGGAGTGAGTTGCCATTCCCTTCCCCAGGGGATCTTCCTGACATAGGGATTGAACCCAGGTCTACTGCATTGCAGGCAGGTTTTTTTTTTTTTTTTTTTTTTTACCATCTGAGCCACCAGGGAAGCCACATATTTTGATATATATTTGTTTTATTATGTTGCTAATATTAACACTGGGATTCCCTGGTGGCTCAGAGGGTGAAGAGTCTGCCTGCAACGCGGGAGATCGGAGCTCAATCCCTGGGTCAGTACCGCCACACCTACCACGAAAACGTCAGCTGCATGAGGATAGGGCTTCACCTGTTGTGTTAGCCACTTACATTCCCAGTGTTCAGCACAGCGGCTGGCACATAGTGGGGATAAAATGGACCCATTGAGCTAAGTGCTAGTAATGGCCCCATTTTTTTAGAAAAGATTGACTTATTTTATTTTTTGGCTGTGATAGGTCTTTGTTGCTGCACAGGGCCTTTCTCTAGTTGCGGCCGGAAGTTCTATTCTCTAGTTGCAGTGCTCGGGGTTCTCATTGCGGGGGCTTCCCTTGTTGCAGAGCACACGCTCTAGGGCGCACGGGCTTCAGAGGCTGTGGTTTCTGGGCTCAGTAGTTGTGGCCCATGGCCTAGTTACCCCTAGTGGCATGTGGGATTTTTCCAGATAAGGGATCAAACTGGCGTCCCTTGCATTGCAAGGCAGTTTCTTAACCACTGGACCATGAGAGAAGCCCAACAGCCCCGTTTAGATGAGGAAACTAAAGATCAGAAAGCTTCAGGCATTGTTCAAGGTCATCCATCTGGAAAGCATTCCTGAGCACAGGCTTGAGTCCTCACTAGGGTTTTTTGTTGTTGTTGTTGTTGTTGTTTTCAGTGTATCAAATCCTTTTTGAAGCCCTTTGGGTCAAAGATCCTGTTTAAATTCCCCTTGTGCACGTGAAGAAATTGGCTCAGAGAAGTGACTTATCTCAGAGCTTAGGTAGCTGGCCAGTCGTGAAGTAGAGAATTGGACCCTCTTCATCAAAGTCCATTCTCTTGCCTCGCTGGCATCCTTGTTGTCCTAGACGTGGTGGGTAGAACTGAGAGCCCAGAACCTGGGAATATCTGGTGGGGGAAGGTGGGCAGTCCTCTGCTTGCGCCTCACTGACTTTGACTTAACCTGTGAGCAGGGTGAAATCATAGCCTCCATGATCACACACGAGGACCTCAGAGGCTCTGGGCTGGGGCAAGGATGATACAGAAGCCTCTCCCACTGTTCCTCCTCGAATCTCCATCAACTTCCTTTCCCCAGCTTCTGCTGCCATTCTACCCTTCAACTGGGGCAAGTCCTCCAGCTCTTCCTCTTTGGAGTCTTTGCATCCTTGAACAAAGGCTGAAAAACAAACAAACAAACTTTTAGCAAGTGCTATTAGGGGCTGCCCTTTGGTTTCAAGAAGCAAAGCTTGAAGCCCTCTTCCTCTGTGCCTGGACCACCCTGGGGAGAGAAAAGAGAAGTGGTGAAGCCCACTTGGGCAGGATCAAAGCTGTTCTGCCACACCCTTTGGGCAGCCCTGGGACACCTGAGGATATATGGCCATTTCTAGACACCTTCTCAAACAGACGGCAATAGAGTTTGACATTCCCTTGCAGAAAATCCAGAATTTGACCCAGAGAACCATCAGATGCTTAGAAACTGTGAAAATTAAGTTTCTGTGTCAACTTGGCTAGGTCATGATATCCAGTGTTTGGTCGAACTCCAACTCGTCCCTGAATCTCCAGCGTGCCAGCCTGTCCTACAGATTTCAGTTGCCAGCTCCCACAATTGAGTGAGCCAATTCCTGCAAATAAATCTCTCCTCCTGTATCTATATCTGTTGTTGTTTAGTTGTTTAAGTCATGTCTGACTCTTTTTGTGACCCCCATGGACTGTGTCCTGCCAGGCTACTCTGTCCATAGGATTTCCCAGGCAAGAACACTGGAGTGAGTTGCCATCTCTTTCTCCTGGGCATCTTCCTGACCCAAGGATCGAACCCAGGTATCTTGCTCGGCAGGTGGATTCTTTGCCACTGAGCCAAACTGGAGAGCCTATATCTATATCTGTATCTATCTATACCCATCCTATTGGTTCTCTTGAGAACGCTGAATAATACTAATGTTAATAAAGGACTCTAACTCTTCATTAAACAGAAAGAGGTACTAAAACTCAGAGAAGGCAATAAACTTACCTAATGCTACACAGCAGATGAATAACCAGGCTTAGATCCTTCAGAAAGCCTCCTAGGCTGTAATTCTTGCCCTCTACTGAGGGGCTGGGGTCCCACCTCCACATTTCCAAGCCTCTCAGTCAGGCGGAGGGCAAAGATCACAAGTGTTTGAAGAAAATTTAGTTCCTCACCAGCGGTGGGTGGGCAAGGAATGAGAAATCAAAAATTCAGTGTGAAAATACAGAAATCTAGCCACAGAGCCAATTTTCCATCGCACTTAGCAACTCCATTTGATGTGATAGTTTGCTAATAAAACATGAGCATTACGGTAACATAATATTTTAAGTATCCATTAACTAATACGTAAATATAATGGAACCTTATGGAAATATACTTAAGCTGTCACCAACACCCCTAATGTAATATGCATGATTTCCAAGGCTATTTATAACTCCTTGGGTTCACTCTCTCCCCAGTGACTTCACGGGCTCAATCAAAAGAGGATCTTGTTTTCTCTCCCCAGCCCTGTCTCTGCACACTCTCTACCTGCTGGCCCCTCTCCTCATGGTACTACGTGGTCCTGGCCAATATCTATTCACCGCACAAGGGCCAGACACGTGAGCGGGGCCCAGCCCGCCAGCCTGGAGCCAGTCATCTGGGGGCCCCACGATATGTGGGTGATGAGAGTTGTCAAAGAGGAATGGCAAGGGATTGTGAGAGGGCAAAGCAGGGAGGCTTCTCGGAGGAAGCGGTGCTTGGGCTGAGGAATGGGGGATGGACAGGAGTCAGCTAGATAATTCAGGGCAAGGGGAGGGAGGGAGGAGCATCGTGAGGGATCCAAAAGGGCAGAGGCTCAGGCATGAAGAGCAGGGAACATTCCTTCTGGGAATTGCATGGAGTCCGGATGCTGATGCAGAGATTAAGAGGGGCAGAGAGTGGCGAGGCAAGAGGTTGGACCAGTGAGCAGGGGCCAGGCTGCAGAAGGCCAGATAACAGTGGGAGATGGTCCTGAGAAGGGCCAGAGAAGGCTCCCAACTGTGCAAGGGAACACCCGCAATGCTGTTTCCACTCACACTGGCCATTCTGACACCACCAAGCCACCAGCTCACTGATGATTCTCCAGACACCAGCTGGGTGTGTGACAAGTCAATTCTGACACTAAGTACCTAGACTAAGTACTGGGTTCACTTAGTACACTAAGTACCTAGACTAATTCTGACACTGAGTATCAGACTCGCAGGTTCAAGGACCCAGTCCCACCAGGCTGTCCCCACTTCCGATATCTGACACAAGTTTTGGGTTCCCAGGGCCCCCATACTTCTGTCTGACTTGGCTACAAAGCCTGGGGGGATCCCACACAGAAACTATTTTAGGGAGATCCTTCACTTACAATTACTGATTTGTCATAGAATTTATAACTCAGGATTAGCCAGATGGAAGAGGGGCATGGGGTAAGGTCTGAGAGCAGAGGGTGTGCACAGAACTTCCATACCTTCTTTGGGCACAACCTGCCAACACTTCTGTGTGTTTACAGACTCAGAAGCTCACCAAATCTTACTATTCAAGAGTTTTGGCAGAGCTTAACTTTGGAAAAGACCTTGATGCTGGGAAAGATTGAGGGCAAGAGGAGAAGGGGACAGCAAAGGAAAAGATGGTTGGATGGCATCACTGACTCAATGGATATGAATTTGAACAAACCCCCGGGAGATAATGAAGGATAGGGAAGCCTGGCATGCTGCAGTGCATGGAATTGCAAACAGTCAGACATGACTTAGCAACTGAACAACAACAAAACCTTCAGCAACAACCCTACTTCCAGGAACAAGGTGGTGGATGGGGCTGAGTTCCAACCTCCATTCACTGGCTTTTCTGGCGACCTGCTGCTTCCAGAGATTATCAAGGGTCCCCATCCTAAGTCATCTCAGTATAAACTCAAGGGTGCAATAGGGAGTCCTACTGAATAACAAAGGACATTCCTGCTACCCAGGAAATTCCAAAGGCTTTAGGAGCTCTGTGTCAATAGCATGATAGACTTGAAGAGGGTGGGGGAAGGAGATAGCCCCAGCCCCTTCCAGCTGGGGGCTTGTGTTCTGAGATGTGTTGAAAACAAACCTGAACCCCTAGCCTCCACTCAAGCTGTATAATCTTGGACACCCCTTCTCTAGGTCTTGACATCCTTCTATGTGCTCGAAGTTGGGGTGGAGCTCTCAAGACCATCTAGGTCCGGCCTTCTCCCCACGCTGCCATCACACCCAGAAACTCCTGGCTGTGTTGGCAGAGGACTTGGGTACCAACATCTAGCAGGTCATCACCTGCAAAGTGCAGGACAGGAATCACTGTTGTGGGCATCGCACTTCTGCCAGAAGTCGAGGGATGCCTCTTTCCTGCATCTTGTGTAAGGGAGCTCTACGGCTCTTTGAGTTTGGGTTTCCCCAGAAGCAAACCCCGAGACAAGGCTTTGAATGTGAGTGGTTCATCTGGCATGTGAAGAGCTCGTTTGGTGGGGGATGCAGCAAAGGCATAGTGAGTTATTGAACTAGTTGCCACAGTGGGCACCCAGAGTTTAATCTCCCTGGGAAACTCAAAATTCTGCCTTAGAGCTGCCCTATGAAAGGGTAAGGGAGCTGGGGAGTCGTCCTCCAAACCTCATGAGTCATTGGTGAAGGAGGTTTTCCTCAGGACACTGATGCCCCAGACAGCCCAGCCTGCTAATATGCACAGCATGAAAGGCCCACCCAAGTCTTGGAGAACAGCTCTCAAGCAAAGCCATCAGATATTGGCAGTTGGGAGCTGGTGAGGGCAAGAATAAATAGTCAGATTTGTAGGATGTGAACCAGACACCAACAGGATCACCCACGATGGTTAGAATTCAATGTATTCAAATGATTGCACAATCTTATTGTATTCTTGAAAGACCTGTTTGAAGGAGGTAAGGAAGAAATAGTTATCCCTGGATATCTGTGGGAGATTGGTTCCTGGATGCCCCACTCTCCGTAGATACAAAAATCCAAGGATGCTCAGGTCCCTGATATAAAATGGCATAGTTTTTACATGTAAACTCTGCGCATCCTCCAGTACACTTTAAATCATTAGAAAACTCAAGTTTTGCTTTTTAGAACTGTCTGGAATTTTTTTTCCCAAATATTTTCAATCCATGGTTGGTATATTTTTGTTTCCATAGATACAAAACCCGAGGATACAGAGGGCTGACTATAATTGACAATCTCCATTTGACAGATGAGGCCATTGTGGTTTCAAGAAAAGACTGATGTCCCCCTGCTGGAATGGTCCCTTTGGCTTCTGTGTATCTCCTTTGGCTGGAGTACACTTCCCCCATGTAGCCTTTTCCTTTGTTGACAGAACATTCACTCTGAGCTGGAATCCTAGATTATTATCAACCACTAAGATTTGGGGTTGCTTATTACTGCAGCACAATCCCACCTGTACGGACTAATACACACCTGAAAAAAAGGTAATTCAAAAATAAAAGCAGTTATTACATGTGGATATGGCAGAAAGTAAGACAGTAGGCCTGCATATAACTGACATTTATGGAGCAAACAATGCCTTTGTACTAATAGGTTGGTACATTTCCTGGGAAGGAGTTTATTTAGAAAATGAGGGGTCAACTTGTTTTTCTGATTATTATTCAAAGGCAGCTACAGAGAGATGCCTCAGTCAGTCTTCTTAGCCTCTAGGATATACACTCTGTGCTTATAGGGTACTGACCAGGGTGCACTTGACCATCAGGACTCCTGAGTCCCCTCTAAAACCCACATCTTAGAGTCTTGAAAGGATTAAGTGTCACTGGGCATATGCCCTAGTGTGTCTCATTTATGACTCAATTACAGGACACATTGTAAGTATCATCGAGAAAGAAAAAATATCTGGTAAGCTCTGATGTAATATCTTCAAAAGAGTGAGAGGCAACAATTCACCAGAAAAGTCTTTTGTTGCTTTTGAATTTGCCACATAGTCTCAGGTGTTTGGGCTTCCCTGGTTGCTCAAAGGTAAGGAATCTGCGTGACTCAGGTTTGATCCTGGGGTTGGGAAGATCCCCTGGAGAAGGAAGTGGCAAGCCACTCCAGTATTCTTGCCTGGGAAATCCCACAGACAGAGGAGCCTGGTGGGCTACATGGGGTTGCAAAGAGTTAGACACGACTTAGTGACTGAGCACACGCACCCAGGTATTTGGCAACTTCTCCTACCTTTGGTTCATTCTTGGCAGGTGCTGGACAATTCTTTCTAACATATCTCAGTAATAAAAAAACAAGAACAATGTCAGCTCACTGAGCTATCTTTCATCTTAGGTTCCATAATGCAGGTCGTTGTGGAACATTCCTTCGCAAGGAAATAATACATCGTGGTTGCTCCAGCAATAAGCATTTGCATCTCGAATCCCAGCTGCATGGCTGCCGTCTTATCTCTGCCTTTCTGCACGCACAGTAACTTTTCATTCCCTTGCTGAATCATAGTCTGATCTTTTCGAAGGTGTGTAAAATGGCAATTACACTCAGCACGAGTCATCCAACAATGCCGAGCTCGCCACTGATGCGACAACAACGGGGATGGCTATGACCATGCTCTCCAGGAGATGACAACTGCATCCTGACAGCCACTTGGCCAGTGACTTGAGACATCATCATTTGTGAAATGGGGCCCGATTTCAGAATGTGAAGAGGAGAAAAAAGAAAAAAATCCATCTTAGAATTGATGAAATTGGGTGGTAAGCGTCTGTTATGGAGTAGCTGTGCATCTCATTTAGGGGCTGATTACTATTTTTTTTTCAGCACACGTGGGGATGTGCATGCATAAGGTGGCTGCAGGGTGGGAAGTGGGACCCATGGAAGGGGTGGGTGGTGGTGGGATTTGGGGTGCTTGGGGAGAAGTTTATCTCAACCACTAGCCTTCTCAGCCCTCGCCTTCAGAGACACAGCAGACTGTCCTTTTTAATCCACCAAGTGTGGATCTAGTACCTGCTGTATACAGGCACCATGTGGGAGAAGGGGGCGAGGAAGTAGCAGAACTGAACATGAAGTGACCGCCATCCTCCTGGGGCCCAAAGGGGAGACAGGAACCTGCACACACAGCAATGGTGCCTGGTGGATAGCAGTTAACCCAAACACAACCAGTGACTCAGACAAGGGTTTGGAAGCCTTGAGGGTGTCACTGTGGTTTCACCTGGGAAGGTGTCCTGGAGGAGGAAGAAAATCAGCTGAGCTTTCAAACAGGGAGGATTAAAGCTTGGGATGTGGGGTTAGGTGGGTGCTGGACAGTGGCAGCAGGTTGAGCTGAGGGGCAATAGATATGAATCGGGGACCGCAAGCTGGTCTCCATTAACTTAACCACCTGCGGGAAAGCTCTAGAACTAGGTCCAGACCTAGGCCCATGACCTAGTCTAGGCTGTGGCTCCTTTCCAAGCTTCATGGGTACATATACACACAGAGGCAGAGCCGGGATAGGTGCTGACACCCAGGCTCCCGTCCCTGCTCAATGGGGCAATCACACATGCACGTGTGCATGGGTCCACATGTTGGCATGAAAGTGCATGTGTGTACAAGTAGGGGCGCTCTGGTGTGCGTGCTCACTCACTTGCTTCTGCTGCAGTTCTCTTGAGCCACATGCACACGCACTGTGGATATGTCCACGTGCACACATGTGCGTGCACACAAAGAGGCACGCCCCCGTGTGCTCATGCATAACCTCTTGCTGCTACTCTTTGAGGCAACCACATGCATGTACACGAACAGGTGCGCATGCACACACAGGGGAACACATAGGTATACTCTCACAGACACACACACACACGCACATGCAGTCTGGGTGAAATATTTGCAAAAAGAGCAGCAATGAATCCCTTCCCTGCATCTACGCTCTTTGTGGTCTTCCCCCTCCACACTGACCTCAGGCTTAACCATGTGACTAGATTTGGCCAGAGGGAAAGAAGCAAATGCAGTGCAGATAGAAATTGAACATTTGAAATTGAAATTAAAATTTGCTCTTGCTGTACTTGAACCATGTGAATCAGCCCTGGATAGCTTGCTGGAAGCTAAGAGTGATACAAGCCACTCCTTGACTTTGAGTCAACTGCCAGTGCCAGACAGGGGAGTGATGTCTCTTTAGCCCAACCCCCAGCAGAGTCACTAGCTGCCCAAGACACATGAACAGGCTCAGCAGAGTTTAGCCAAGCTCAGAAGAACCTCCAAGCCAGCCCCAAAATTTATGAGCAATTATAAATGATTGTTGCTTTAGGCTGCTAAGTTTGGGGGTGACTTGTTACACAGCATAAGCTAACTGATACAAAGAGTCACTTGCAGGAATATACGGAGACACACCATGAACACTCCCCCACACACTCACATTGTATACAAGAACACAGACAGGGAAACACACATATTCTGGTGATCACACACAAAGCACATACGTGTGTGTGCATAAACAGCACACATACAGAAGTACACCCATAACACATGACAGGTTCTGTGGACTGACCGCACTCCATGAGCAAGTGAGTGGCCATGAGCCTTGCCCCCTCATGCTTCCTGGAGTCCAGGTGGCTGGGGGAAGGCAGTGGTCCTGGGAACAAGACCCATCCAACCCAGCCAGGACCGATGGTCACGCTGAGGCACTACTGAGAGAGGAGGCAGAGCATGCTTGGATCTGCAAGCACCCAGCGCACTTCAAATCCTTCTCTGTGACCACCCGCACTGTCCATCTGTCTCCTCTCACTTCCAGTTGCTAAGCCTTGGCTTTAGTGCACAGCAACACTCTTAGAGACTCACTACCTCCCATGCCTGCGTATGACTCAGACCCCCTCCTACTCCGGAGTCCCAAGGGCCATGGCTCTAGCAGCCTCTTGGAATGAATGTCAGCTAAGTCCCATCCCATCACGGAGACAGGAGTGCTTGAGTGAGGGGTGGTGATCCAGGTCCCTTGCTCCTCCCAGGGCACTGTGCTTTGGTGTGTCTCCTGGCAGACATGCATGTAAGTAGAAACAGGGATTGAAAGCACTCAGGTGTTCACAGGTGAAGATCCTTCCAACTGTGTCTCCTTTCTGCAGAATGTCTGTTTGCCCCCTCCTCAGAAATATACTCCTATTCTTCCTTATACAACATGTAATTCAATTTCCTACACATTTCCTGTTTCTTCTCTCTGGGGACCATCCACTTGCTCCTCTCTAACCCTGTGCCACCCTCCCACCCCTGCCCTTTTCTAGACCACTATGAACACTTGCCTGGGAGATGGCCCTGACCTCCTAACTGACCCATTACTCCAGGCATGGCCACTTCATCCTGTAAATGGGATCTTCTAATATGCAGAGCTGGTCCCTCAATGACCCAAGGATGAAGCCAAGCCCCTTAACATGGTCCACAAGGCCCTTGTGATCCTAGTCCCGAGCCCCTCTCCGTCAGCTCTCTCTTCACCCTACCTCATCCATCATCCCTGGGTCAGCATTGCTTGACTCTGCAGTTCCTCTGGGCCCTCAGTCACCTCTGGGCCTTTGTACCAGCTGTCCGTGTGACCAGGAATGCCCTTCCTCAATGGCCTGCACTTCACTCCAATCACCCATTTGCATGCTTAGCTGCTCCTGACTCAGCTTAGCTGCCACCTCTTCTGTAAGGCTT
Organism: Ovis canadensis; assembly: GCF_042477335.2. Lineage (NCBI taxonomy): Eukaryota > Metazoa > Chordata > Mammalia > Artiodactyla > Bovidae > Ovis > Ovis canadensis. The sequence continues at coordinate 32,573,859 of NC_091258.1, forward strand.
CCTCAAATTCTAAGCCTGGGTGGATTCCCAGCTTATACTGTGCCCAGTACTTAACAGACTGTGACAATTAATTGTTTAGTTATTCGCACACACACCTGCATGCAGTAAAGCAGGAGATCCTTGGGGGCAAGTCCTGTGTTTTGATGACCATTTGGCCCCCAAGTACTTACCTGGAATGTAGTAGGCCTGGAGTAAATGTTTGATAAAGGAAGGAAGGAAAGGAGAAAAGTAAGGAAGGGAGAGAGAGGAGGAAGGAAGCAGAAAAGCTCAGGGAACAGTGGAGACTATGTCCTTGGCCCAGCGTGGTGCTGATGTTGGTGGGTGGGTGGGTGCCATCTTTATCCCCTCAATAGAAGGGTGATGCATGCAACTCACATGCTCTGAGCTGCATCTCCTTCTTGGCTAAAGTCCTCCCTCTCTCTGGGCAGAACTGCTTACCTCTCTGAGATGACAGCTCTCCTGGCACTGGCCTGATCCACCCGAGACTCACTTATGTGTCAGGCACTTCCGGGGACATCTGCTTCTCTTGCATCACTCCTATTCAACGACTCAGGTGCCAAGTGTCTGACTGGTGCTGATCACACATGGGTTGTGACCTGCATGCCAGGAATATAACAGAGTACAGGCAGCAGAGGCACCAAGACCCAGATCCTGCATTGGGAGGGCCCCCGGCTGCAGCAGCTGAGGCTCTGCAGCACAAGTAGCTGACTCTGTAGCACAAGAATTTCAGATCAGATATGAATAGGGACTTCTGAAGGAAATGCTCTGCTCTCCATTTGTTTTGGTCAAGAATTTATTGCAGCCCATATGTCTGAGGAAGGAGGTGTCCCGGGGATGAGGGATGACTGAGGTGTGACCCATGGCTTCTACCCACATGCAATCTCCTGGCTTGTTAGGTATGTGTGAGTCTTACACCAACATGCCAAATACCCGCGAGATGAGGAAATGTGTGAAAAACGTCAGGCAGCTGGTACCAAGCTCTCAGCTTAAACAGTTTCCTCCCAGCTGGAGAGATGGGAAAGGCATCATAGGAGAGAAGAGGATTGAGCAGAGTAGAATCGAGATAAACTGAGGTTAAGCTGTGGGCCTGGGTCATGTTCTAGTTAGAGGGAATAGTAATACAGCTATCATTTATCTAGAACCAGAGGAATGAGGGATGCTGCCTCGACCTTTTCCCACATCAGCTGTGAGCCTCCAAGCAAGCCTACTGTGCTGATATTATTGCTTCCATTTTATAGATGAAGAAGCTCTGGACCAGAAGGTAAGTGATCTGGCTAAGGCAGCTTGTCTTAGAGCTGGGCTTTGAAATGAGGGCTTTCCAGCTCCGGAGCCTGATGTGTTAGCAGGCTACTGCTGTGTAACAAAGCATTTTAAAATGCGTGGCTTAAACAATAATAATCATGTATTATAATCTCATGGTTTGAGGGTCACCTAGGCTCACCTAGGTGATTCTCTGGCATCTCTCAAGCAATTCTTTCCTGCCTGACACTGGTGGGGCTGGAATCATCTGAAGGGCCCTCAGTGGCATGAGATGGTGGCTGACTCCTGGGCCAGATGCTGGGACGGTGAGTGTCCTCAGGCACATCTTCCTCCATGTGGCCACTCCAGCATGGTGGCTCAGGACTCCAAAGGTGTATGTCCCAAAAGAGGATGTCAGATGGATGGTACTGACATTCATGATCCGGACTTGGATGTCACCTAGGGTCACCTGTACTGCATTGCTTTAGCCAAGGCCGTCATGAAGTTAATCCACCTCCTCAGGCTACAGGGGAGGACTCTTTATTTAGCATTCACCTCTTCTTGGGGGAGTGGCCAGGTTCTTGAAAAGTATGTGGGACAGGAAATACAGTGCTGAATACTTTGCCTCACCTGGGTTCCCTTATGCCCAGAGGTCAAGAAGCAGGGGAGAAGAAATGGCATCTGATATGGGAAGTTGGGCCAGCGACCAATTGAGCAGCAGCAAAAAGTTTCCCTTGACGAAGTGAGAAAAAGCTGCTTCAAGGATGCAGACAACAGCCCCAAGTCATGAGCTAGGTGGCGGCAGTGTCTACAAAGAGGTGGAGAGAGAGGGCGGCCATACAGCAAAGAGCTGCAGACTGGGAACCAGGTCAGAGGGTGGGGCAGAGACGGGGGCATCCAAAGTGAAGTCCAAGGTCTGGGCCTGAATAATCCAGGGTCTGGGGCCCAGAACCAAAGTAGAGGGCATTAGAGCAAGAACTGGTTTGGGACAGTCTACCTTGGTGTCCTGTTGAGTGAAAGCCACAAGGCAGGCATGTTGGAAGACTGCCCAGAGGAGGAAGGATTCTAAGTCTGGATCTTAGTGTCCTGGGGCAGCAAAGGCAGATTACCGGGATTGAGGTGCAAGGGGAAGCCATCAGCATGGTTGAGCCCAGACCATGCTCGAGAGAGCAAAGCGTCTAGAGAAGACAGCCAGAACCCGAGAGCTCTGGCGCTTGGAGGCGGTGCCGAGACAGAGGAGTAGGAGCGGCTGATCTGAAGCAAAGACCTGGGAAGAACTTTCCAATCCCAAGACTCTGCGGAAAGTGGACGGGTAACACTTATTCAGCCCAAGACCCATCTCCTTCAAGTCTTCTGCAGGCCCCACCTGTCTCTTCTTCACTGGATCCGATTACTGAGCTTTTTGGTTGGCGTCAACTCTATCCTTAGGGCACTGGCAGCCCCTGAGAAGGCAGACACCATGTCACAGGCACCCGGGACATCACTGGTAGTCTTGGCACCCAGAGCTTGGTGTATGCAAAGAACTGTGGTTGAATGGATGTGAAACACGTGAGAAAGGGGCTTCTCTGAGAGTTGAGGGCCTGGGGCTCCCCTGGGGGCTCAGGAGGTGAAGAATATGCCTGCAGTACAGGAAATCTGAGTTCAGTCCCTGGTTTTGGAAGATCCCCTGGAGAAAGGAATGGCTACACACTCCAGGATTCTTGTCTGGACAATTCCATGGACAGAGGAGTCCAGCAGGCTAACAGTCCATGGGGCCGCAAAGAGTCGGACATGATGGAGTGATTAACACATGCCAAACTATTTCCCTCTGGCCTGAGCTCCTTCCACCAAACACCCCAAAGCAAGATCCCAAACCACCCTTCTTCCCCGAGATACTCATGGTACAACAAAAACCCAGGAAGGGACGTGAGTCTCTAAGGGGTCCCACAGATAGATGGTCAGGGCTTGCAATGGGCCTGAGAATGAACGACACCAGGTCACCTCATGCCCAAAAGCCCCCTGGGCTGACTTAGAAAGAGTGGGAGAAGAGAAGCCTGCCCCAGAAGGAGTGATAAGGGGATGGCAGGCCTTCCTCATGAGGTGGGCGCTCCATCCCACTCCTCATCAGAAGCAGCCCCGGGCCTGGCGGCCAGGCCAGCGCAAACAGAAGCGGAGGCAGGATGGGCTGCTGATGGCTGGAGCGCCAGCCGGAGCGCCAGGCTGGCCGAGGCCCCTCCCTTGGCAGCAGTGGCGCCTCCGGGACCTTGCGGCAGGCTGATCTCCTTGCAGACCCTGGGTCCGAGGGCGGAGGGGAGGAAGGAAGACATTGCTGTGGTTTTGCGGCCAAGGAGGGAACATACTTAGGATATTTAGGGGATGGACAGGGAGCGGCCCCACTCCCCCCAGGTCTGCCTGCCAGCGCTCAGCCTCTGGAACATGCCATTTGCGAAATGTCTTCATTTTGGCTCAGTTGTTGGCCGGGTTCCCGCCACACTCATTGAGAGCGGGAAGAGGGGGGCAGGAGAGGGAAGGTGAGGGCCATAGAGGGGAGCCAAGGGGGATTGGAAACCTGGTTCCCCAGAGCATGCTATGCAAAGAAAACACCCCAGGGCCTGCCAAAGCTGGCTGCCACACGGCCTGTCACCACCCCACGTGGCTCCCCAAACCCCTCCTGCCATCTCACAGAAAAGTCACATTTCACCCCAGCCGGCCGTGGCCCGGTGAGGACATACCTTGAACCAGGCCCCCGAGGTGTGGAGCAGGCTCCATCTGTGTCCAGTCGCGTTACAGAGCCTGGTTACAAGGACGCCAGTGCAAGAGTCCTGTGAGGCTGGGCGCCTGGCCCGCCAACAGTAAACCTCTCAAGTCAGTCTGTGCTTTTATAGACCATAGCTTAAAGGCCCCAGCCACTGTGAGTCCTGGCTTCCCTTGCTGAATTGTAATTTTCAAACACCTTGATTTATTGCTCGAAAGCCCCTGACTGTTGCCACAGACACAGGATTTCAGAAATGTCAGAGCTGGCAAAGAAAGTGCCAGACTGCTTCCTTCCAATTGCCTTATTCATTGACGGAAAAACCGAGGGCCAAGGAAGTGCCCAGAGCAAAGTTGTTGTTGTTTATGTTGTTGAGTCTCTTAAATCATGTCTGACTCTTTGTGACCCCATGGACTGTAGCCTGCCAGGCTTCTCTGTCCATGGGATTTCTCAGGCGAGAATACTAGAGTGGGTTGCCATTTCCTTCTCCAGGGGATCTTCCTGACCCAGGGATCGAATCCATGTCTCCTGAATTTGTATGTGGATTCTTTGCTTCTGAGCCACCAGGAAGTCCATAGTGAAATTAGACACCTGGAAATAAACTGTAGATTGATATAAGGAAATATTGGCACTGGTGGGAAGTATCGACTGTGGGGAGAAGAAATAAACCTTAGAATCAGGTGTACTTTGGTTCGAATCCTCACTTTGTCACTTTAGCAGCGTGATCTTGGGAAGTTACTAAGCTCTGCACCTCAACATTCTCATCTATAAAATGGGAATTAGCCTGCCCCTCCCAGCATGAGGATAATGGGCTGAAATCACCGACTACCGTCCATGTGGTTGGTCCATGTGGTGACTGGCATGTAGTAGGTGCCCGAGAAACATACTCTCTCTCTCCGTATCAGACAGACACCTGTACTCCTGCAGTCCCCCATTATTGATTTTTAATGAATTCGAGAACTGGCCATTTCACAGAAGACCCGACTCCATGGGATTTTGTTATGTGATTGTGACACAGCTTTATGGAGACAGCTGGAGCCAGGCCTAGGGACGGAACCTTCCTCCAGAGAGGGCCAGAGGGGACCAGCAATGGGGAGAGGGGGTGTCAGAATGCCCGCCTTGCTCGTGTACCCGAGCCGTCACCCGATCGGGCGGATTCAGTGGTGGACCGCTCGGCCCGAGGCATCGGAAAGTAGAACCCTGGCTCAGAGTGTGGAACAGAAGATTTACCTTAAAGATACCCCGGTTGGGGCCCGATAGAGATCAGCTGGCATTTCGTGTGGCTGGAAGAGCGGCAACTGAATCCTTTGCCCCACCTGACCCGGCCCCTGTACCAGCGCTGCAGATCAATTTCTATTTTTTCCTTTCTTCTGTAAACAGGGGCGCTGAGGCAGGTCTGCCTGGATGGCTTGCCCACAGCCCGCCCCCAAATCCGTGATCGTCTATGGCAGATAATACTGGCTTGAATGTGCATCCTTTCCCCATTTGCATTCACACTGAGTTTTTTTTGGCACTATAGTAATGAAAAACGAGAGAGGGAAGAAAGAGAAGGGGTTGTGGGGTTGGGGCCGGGGGAGGTGGTGATGGGAAGAGCCATCGATATGAAACATCCCGGCTCACTTTCTGGGCAAACAGCTGCTTTGTGTTTAGAATTTGGGGCTTGACTGGATTTCAAGGCAAACCACAGCACTGAAGCAAGCCTTTCTTCTCTCTGCCAACAGGCACCCACGAACGCCTAAATTTAGAAGCTGGCAATTGCCCTCCTGTGGGATTTTAGGGGAAACTCAGGTAATACAAACTGTCTCAGATCAGAAAGGTTTATGATCTCTCTCTGTTGATGTAGGTGATGGGTCTCCCTGCTGGTCACACATGGTAAGCGGTCTTTGGGGCTTCACCTCATACTCAAAACACAAAAGAGGCTTCCCATCCTGGGAGTGAAGATGACACCCTCTCTTCTGAGACAGCCCTTCTCTGGGGATCACCTGGAGCTCATCTGCCAGCTGCCTCCCCCCACCCAGACGTCTACACCCGGGCATCAGCCACGTGTCTCCTGGCTCAGAGCTGGCTGGTTGGGGGTGCTTGCTCCATGTAGAGGGCCTAGCACGCATATTCCCACAGAGAGGCCTAAAATCATATTTTATAAGAGGTGGTGAGATTGGGGAGAAAGAGACAAATGAAAAAAAAATATATCTGAGAAAGGAGAAGCAGAAACAGAGGGGGTGCGTCTGGACCAGGCATCACCCATATCGTGCACACTTTTATGATACATTTACCCTGAGTCTGTGGATCTGCCCTGCCCCTCTGGACACCAGTGTCCTCCCGTGCCCTGTGTGGGGGTCTCATCCCCTTGACACTTACTTGCAATGGGATAGAAGAGAGAAACCCACCATTTACTACTCACTTCTTCCTTATAAACCCAGAAAAAGGAAGTTGTGGAGTAAGGAGAAAAGGGTGGCTGACCACTGTGTGAGCTTGAGTACATTTCTTAACTTTTCTGGTCTCAGCTCCCTTATATAAAGTATGGATACCCTCCTGCCTCCCAGGGTAAAAGTGAAATAATGTCAGTAAAGCACTATGAGAAGACATTCGCAATATGCAGGAGGGACTTGATGAATGATAGTTGTTACGTCATTAGTGTTGTTACTACTGACCCATGCTTGGATTTGTTCTTGTCCTCACTGAAATATGAAATCCAGCAGAGGAGGCTAATGGAATTGAACAAAGACAGCTTCTGGTAAAAACTAAGTGGTACAGGCAACAATCACCACAGAGGAGGGGCTTGGATAGTAAAGAGGTCTCCCTGGAGGAGGTGAGAGTTAAGGGACAAGGGGACATGGTAACCAAGATGCAGACTCTGGAGCCAGACTTCCTGGGCTCCTATTCCATCTCTCTCCTTATAAGCTGTGTGACGGTGGGCTAGTTATCACACCTCTCTGTGTCTTAGTTTCCTCATCTAAAAAATAGAAATGATTGCAATAGATATTTCTCTCATACTGTTGTTGCAGGGGTCAAATGAGTTCATCGGCGTGAATCACTTAGAACCACTCTCGTCACAGGGAGAACATTCAGTAAGTCTGCTATTATGAAGTTAAGCCTGACACTTGGGTGGGAGATGTGGGTAGGTGGGAATGGAAGGAGGAGGGGACTCCAGGCTGGTAGAGGGTTGTGAGCAATGTGGAGGTGGGAGGAGCAAGACGCAGTCAGGGAGCGATGACTAGTCTGGGTAGTTGGAGCAAGGTTTTGGCACTGGGGGTTAGTGGGAAGCAGGAGAGGGAGAAGAGAGCTGGGATCAGACCAACCAGACTTTGACTGCCAGCCCATGGACTCCCTTTGTGGTTCAGTAGTTTAAGACTCTGCCTTCCAATGCAGGCGGTGTGGGTTCTATTCCTAGTCAGGGAACTAAGATCCCAGATCAGCCAAAAATAAATAAAACAGATGCAAGTCCACAAGAGTAGGCTTGGCTTCATGTCAGGTAACCAGTCAAAGATGGTTTCTGTGCAGGGAGCCTGTTGGATGCAAGTGTTGACCTTATGCATAGGAAAGTGTGAAAGAGGAAAGCCTTTGGAGGCTGGGAGGCCAGGCTGGTAGCAGCTCACCTCTGTGCAGGTGCCAACTTGAAAAGGCCAAGACTGGATGGCAGAACTCTTGCTGCCTCCCTCTGTTTCGGTGTCCATGGCAGACATCACTAATCGATCACGGCTGCCTTTCCCATTCTCCACGCTGTACTCCAGGTGGTCACCACCTATGGGTCAGAGCTGGGACTTGAGAAGAACTTGACTTGCCCACTGGGCCCTAGACTAAGAAGGTGGGACTGGGTATGAGAAAGACGGACCATAGGAGCACTAATAAAAGGACAGAAAAAGTGTGTAGGATGCGGTTGGCTAATGGATGGAAAGGAACAAGAAGAGGAAGAGGTCAGGGACGACTTTGAATTTGAATTCTAGGGGATGGAGAAAATGTGTTTGGTGTTATTAGTGAGAGAAAGGCAGGGTGTGGCTGGAGGTGTGGAGTCCAGCGCTTTGGGTGAAGGCCAGGTGGCTTCCGGCTGTGCTGAGCGGGAGCCTTGGGGGGGATATCTGAGAGGAAGCATTCAATCCACACTTGGAGATAGGAGTCTGGACTCGGCTGAAGGCTGGAGCTGGGGACATGGATTTGGAAGGCAGCCACATCAAGGCAACAGCTGACACGGTCAGGGCGGATGATCTTTCGGAAGGAGAGAGTGAGAGGAGAGAGCTGAGGCCTGTTTGGGGCAGACACTCACAGTTCAATATCAGATATCAAAATGACCACAGCAGTTCATTCCACCCCTCCTTCCCCCTTGGTGTCCGTACGTTTGTTCCCTACATCTGTGTCTCAATTTCTGCTTTGCAAATAAGTTCATCTGTACCATTTTTATAGATTCCACTCATATGCGTTATCATATGATATTTGTTTTTCTCTTTCTGACTTTCTTCACTCTGTATGAAAGACTAGATCCATCCGCATCTCTGCAAATGGCACAGCTTTGTTCCATTGTATGTATGTACCATATCTTCTTTTTCCATTCCTCTGCTGATGAACATTTAGGTTGCTTCCATGTCCTGGTTTTATGCAACTTTTATCATGGCAAAAAAGTTTTTTTTAAGAAAGTTATAAAATATCTCAATTAATTTGGATGGAATAGACATCTATTCCACATTGAGTCTTCACATCCAAGAACACATTTTTTAGTGCATTAAAGTTTTTCTTCAGCCCCATCCGCCCCCCCCCAAAAAAAAATTACAGCAAGAGAACTAGCAACAAATGGTCAGAGGAGTGGGAAAAGGAGATACCTTTTCATATTAAAAGTCAAGGATGGAGGCAATTCAAGAAGCGGATGCTCAGTGGCTCAGGGAAGCCTGTGCATGGACCACAGGTTCTGGAGCTGTCTTCTTGTTACTGAGTTCATGGCATTCATGACCTGTTGATCCCAGAGACTCTTTCTTTAGAAAGCTCAAAGTGAAAGTGAAGTCGCTCAGTTGTGTCCGACTCTTTGTGACCTCATGGACTGTAGCCTACCAGGCTCCTCTGTCCATGGGATTCTCCAGGCAAGCGTACTGGAGTGGGTTGCCATTTCCTCCTCCAGGAGATCTTCCCAACCCAGGGATCGAACCTGGGCCTCCTGCATTGCGGGCAGATGCTTTACCATCTGAGCCACCAGGGAAGACTCTCAGCCCCTCATCAAACCAATTAAAATTCACCCCTAGTCCACATTAAACCTATTTTTAATATAACTATATACAAATTGAGTTGGCTTATAGTTGAGTCATTGACGTAATGTTACAGCTTGTAGACATTTAAACATGTATTAATTTTAATTTTGAGGTTTTCTTTTCGTATTTGGGAGCCAAAGAAATTTTTTTTTTCAATTCTCGGCATTTTTCATAGGCCCTGGAGAAGCATATTACAAAGCTTAACTATTTTGCCTGTAGTGCCAAATGTTTTAAATGGCCCAGCCTGGGATTGAGGTGACGGGGATGGGGGGATGGGGTGGATGGTGTGAGCCAGGGTCTGACAGAGACAGGCTGGTGATATCGGCTTCCATGAAAATTCCCCACCTGGTTGGCTTTTGCGTCCCTCAATCACATACCTACTTGGTCACAGGCCGTCATCAGAGTGGTGTGAAAGCTTTGAACACATCCTGTGCTGTGGCATCGCCAGCCAGAGTGGCCGCTGCCCAGGTATTGGTGGTTGTTCAGTCGCTAAGTCATGTCCAACTCTTTGCAACCCCATGGACTGCAGCATGCCAGGCTTTCTTGTCCTTCACTATCTCCCTGAGTAGGTCCCAAAGGGTGCCTTTGGTGCCTAGGGTTGGCTCATTCATTTCTGGAGTGGACTCGGGAGTCCCAGAGAAGGGTTTGGGACAGCTAGGAAGGCAAGGGGCACTCAGGAGCTCAGGCTGCAGCTGTGTCCCAACCAGTGCAGACGAACTGCAGTGCATCAGTGACCTGCTGAGAATCACCTCTCATTGTACACAGGTGCACATTTCCTGGGGGCTCGGGGTTCACGCTCAGACTGCCTGGTTTCCCGGTCATGATGGCGATGATGCTTCTGCTCAAAGTTACAAGTTTTCAGAACTGTTATAACACCACCATGTCAGCCACAGGCATGGGTACCTGCCAAGGCTGTAGAAGGGTCCACTTCCTGAGGACAAAGCACTCTGTCCTGGGGAGGGAGGGTGTTGGCGTTGAAGCTCAGAGAGAAGTTGGGTGAGCTGCTGTTTGACACAAGAGTCCCAGCAAGACCTCGGGAAGGTATAGGCTCATGGCCAACCACCCCACAGTCCTGCCCTGCAGCCCATTTCCTCCTCTGCCTGTTCCAAGGGTCTTCCACCCTTTCCCAGGCCCGCCCCCGCCATCCCCACTTGAGCAGGCCGGCAGAGCCAAGTTGCAAAGTCTAAGTACTTTTTAAGCACTGCAATTTAGTGCAATTATTCAAAAGTAAACAAGCTGTTCTGTCAATTAAACATTATTTAGCTTGCATTTCTTCTGATGCATCACAGTCAGCTCTGGAGCTCGCTCGCTGAGCGGGGCCTGAGAAGTGGCTGCCTGCTTTTTAAATCACCCTGTTACCTGCCACTCTGGGCTTTCCTGGTGGCTCAGATCATAAAGATCTGCCTGCAAAGCAGGAGACCTGGGTTTGATCCCTGGGTCGGGAAGATCCCCTGGCAAAAGAAATGGCTACCCACTCTCACATTCTTGCCTGGAAAACCTCATGGACAGAGGAGCCTGGCAGGCTACAGTCCATGTGGTAGCAAAGAGTAGGACACGACTGAGCGACTAATGCTTTAAGCTGCTGTTTCAGGATTTTCCAGGCAAGAGTACTGGAGTGGGGTGCCATTGCCTTCTCCGAGAGGTTGGATAGACTGTCGAATTTGCTCCCTCCATCCAAGGCAACACAGAGCAAAAGCAGAGGTGTGAAGAGTCCCGTCTAGGATAACTTTGCGGCCTGTCCGGTTGGGGATCCCCATCTCTGTCACTCACTCCTCTCCTTTCTTTCCTCATCCCTCAGTTTACCAGAATTAAGGGTGTTATTCCAGGGTGCTACTGGGGGCTAGAGGAAAAGAATCTTTCTGGGGTAGATCCACTTCCTCTAAAGCTTTTATTTGGTTCCAGGTCAATTGAATCTTAGCACGCAGTGCCCAAAGCCTTTCTTTCATTTTTACATCCATATGTATTTCACGGAAATTTAATCCATGTGTTTCCATTCATTGACACTTAGCTCCTCAAAATATTATTCCTAAGAACTGTTTGATGTCCAGAGACCCACGCCAACCATTTATTAGACACTTCTGCTCCAGTGCTCCACACACCGTGTCCTCAAACTGAAACACGCCTGGGCCCCCCACGGAAGCCACCATCTGCAAGGCGCCGTTTCGAGTCTAGAATATGGAACAGTGGGAGTCAGGGAGGCTTAGCCTCACTTCCCTGGTTATTCGGAGGCCAAGACAATGTCCCTCACCTCCATCTGCCCAGGAAAAATGCTCTTAACCCAGCTCTGCTCCTGAGCCATCCTCAGCCTGAGTCCCTGTGTATTCACGTTGCTTGGAAATCATCCTGGTCTAATCCTCAGTTGCCTCCAGGTTACCTGGTTTCCTTGACCCAATCTTACTCCAAATCATTTTGGTCAATTGACACGACTTCACGAGACAGCCTCTTTTGCTGACAGATGCTCTAATGATAATCAATAACATTTGCATTTGTAAAGGGAATCACAGTTCATAACGTGATTTAACATCCATCGCCATGCCATCTTTCCCTGACTCCTCAAAGTGGGCGGGACAGGAACCAATCCACCTCTGTATTAGGGAAACTGAGGCTCAAAAGCACCGAACCCAGACTTGAATTCAAGTCTTTGGTGACTGACTGAATGATCCTGTGTCACAACAAATGCATCTTTCTATACTTTCACCTCATGATTTCTTTCTACTTTGTTCCTTTACAGAAAAAAATAAAGGCCATCTTCACTCCCATCATTACCATGACGACTATGATCACGTTCCTCTGTCTAGGGATTTGTCATGTACAAAGTATTTTTGGAGCCCCCACATGGATGGTCATTAAAGGGTCAGTGGAAACATCCACTCTCTCTCTCCTGGAGATTGTGCCCAATTTTGTGTTCCTGCCTTTTCAGCTCAGACCCATACAAGGAAGGTAGTCATCCTGGAGAAGGGAGTCCAGTGCTCCTCTCTTAGCCTGACACAGCCAAGACCACAGTAAAATATTGGGGATTTCCAATGAGCAGAATCACTTTCTCAGTCAGTGTTGCTAGAAAGAAGCTCATTTCTGTGGTTAGCAGAGTGAACGCCTTCTCATCTCTCACCTGCTCCATTCATTGGCCACCTTTGTTATCTGATCCCACAGCAGCAGTGTGAAGGAATAGTAGGAGAAACAGGTATATGCCCATTTGACAGATGGAAACACTGAGGCTACAGATGCTCTATGCCTTCCTGCCTGAGCAGGTGAAGCTCAAATTCCAAGCTCTTGCTCTTAGAAAATACCACTCATATATACAAATGCGGGGTGTTAACAAAGAGCAGTAACTGTCCAAATGTCTTACGACCCTCTAGAGAAATGAATGTATTCTTTGCACAAGCATCTACTGAGGGCCTAGCTTGAGCCAGACACCACAATAGATCCCAGGGATAAAATGTGACCATGACAGATATGGGGCTTGCTTGCGGGGAGCTGGCATTTTAGAGAAAAGGACAAACAAGTTCACAGTGTTCATCGTTTCTGAAGCCTGAGAAGCATAAGCAGTACGGTGGTTAAGGGAGGAAGGGCAGGGTTGGGAGATAAAAGAATGTCCTGCCCCTCATCTCTACCCACAATCAAAATGGGAGGCATTTCCTTTTTCATATTGAAACCATTAGGGCAATTTTCCCCATGTTAAAATGTTTTCTTTTCCTCGCTGCCGTCCCGAGGCAACCCTGGAATTCTCCCCTGAAAGCCTCCAGCACTCTGTCTATCTCAGTCCAATTTTACTGAGTACCTATCAGGGCCGAGGCCTTGTTCTAGACCAATACGATGCCATCACTAATGCAAGTCATGACTGAAAATTTTCTAGTAGTCACATAAGAAATAGTAAAAAGAAACAGATCAAATTGCTCTTAATTGTATATTTTACTTAACTCAGTATATCCAAAATATTATCATTTCATTATTAATGTAAATATTACTAAGGAGAGATTTTGCATTCTTTTTTTCATATTAAATTTTTGAAATATGGTGTGTATTACATACTTTATAGCACACTCAGTTTGGACTGGCCACGTTTCAAGTGTTCACTAGCCACATGTGGGCAGTGCCTACAATACTAGACAACACAGTTTTGTGCTCTGCATTTATAAATTTTTTCGTTGAGCCCTTACAATAATCCTTAAGAAATCTATTTATATCCTCATGTTGCTGATGATAACTCTGAGGTTCCTAAAGGAGAAATGGATTGTCTGAAGGCTCATGGCTTCTGAGAGATGAAATTCACATCTCAACCTGGGTCTGGCTGAATATTTCTGCCCTGGCTGGGCATTGGCTAGGCACTGCTGTGTGCATCTGGTTGAACCATTTCTCACCACACCTTAAATACTGCATCCTCAACAGCTCTGCTAGAATGAAATGTTCGAAATGCACAGGTTTTGAGAGGGAATGATCAGGAAGGCTTCCTGGAGGCGGTGCCTCTGGAGTTTTACTATTCACTCTACTACTAGAACGCTTAATCTTCTGAAAACATTTCTACTTTATCAGTTCCTTTGGGATTATGATCATAATTCCCATTTTCCAGATGTAACACGAACCCAGAAAAGTTCAACTAGATAAGGTGATAGAAATTGCTACTGATTACTGATGACCAACTATTGGGTTTAAGTAACTCTGACCTTTGAAAGGTAAAATAGCATCATTTACAAGCCACTGAGAAAGGAAAAACAAAACTTCCAATTAGTTGGAAAATGGCATTGGTTGTAAATTTCAGAAATGTCGAACGAGCACTAAACTGGGAGACTTGAAACCAAGCCTCCTCTCCTCCACTCACCTCTATGGTTCTCCACCATTGTTTCCGTCAGTATAGGCTACATTACGTGGCAGTAACAAACAGCACCAAGTTTCAGAAACATCAGCGGCTTCTTGCGCTTGCTGTGTGTCCATCACAGTTGGTGGAAGGGCCTTGTTCATCCTGTAGTCATCCAGGCATCCAGATGATCAGAGTTTCCATCATCTCAGTCACTGCCAATCACGCAACCAGAAATAAGAGTGACCGTAAAATCTGGGAGCTTTCCTACCATCAGTGAAGTTTTGAGCCAGGCACTGAGGCTTGTCACATCCATTGATCACTGGTCACAGGGTCCCACTCACCTATGGGTGGGGGTTGGTGAGTGGGAAGCACCCGGAGCCCAGGAGAGAAGAGAACCAGAAATTCCCAGTAAGCAGCACTGATGACTCACAGTTACACTCAGAGGCTACGGACAGACCCTTTCAGGAAGTCCCATCTTTCTCTTCCATTTTGGAGGCCAAAGCCAGGCATGGTCAAAGTATGCGTGGCCTTCTATCACTGATGACTTCCTGTCCTGCTCAACTTCCTCTCTGAGTCCACGTGTGCAGTGAATGAGGTGATGTGACCGAGCTAGCTGATGTCATGCTTGGAGGGCAGGGCTGAGCCTTTGTGGGGCTACATGTATGTATGGTGGGTGGGGGGGGACCTGGTGGGCTCTGGTTTTCCCAGAGCTTCCTTTTCTCTCAAATGCTGTATTAGTCTCTGCCTATCAGAACTTGATAAGGCAGTGGAAAAAGTGAGCCCGTGGCTGGGGACCGGAAGGGAGGCCTGTGGGGGGAGTTGGAACTTTCCTACCATCACGGGAAAAGTCTGCCTTGTATCTCCCTGTGTTCCCCGCCCCTTCGCCCCCGGATTCAGGAACTCATGCAAGTTTTCCACCAACTGGTTTTGTTGCATAGAAATTGATGAATGAGCTCAGGCATGTGAGTTGTCATGGAAAACAGCCATGGAGATACCGGCCACCGATCCCTGGCTCTGGGTCAGAGCAGATGGTGGGTTGCTGGATCGCAGAGAGAGAGGCCTTCATTTTTCTTCACATGAACTTCATCGCTCACTTCCTGCCCAGATGGGGGCTCAGCCAGCAGAGGACCCAGACTCAGTCTGGACCACTCAGGGGTAAGACCTTGATTGGCAACAATATAAGTCCATTCAGTGATTATTCCTCAGAAATTCTTAGAGGAATCTTAAGAAATGGAAAAAGCTTAATAATGGAGTTTGTGATGAATTTGAAACACTAATAGAAGTGACTTCATGAAAGGTATTTTAAAGACTGGGGAGAGAAACGAGCCCAGATCATTTCTTCCCATGACCAGGTTAGGGGGCTGTTTCCCATCTATACTGGTTTGAGGATGGAGCCTCAAGGCTCCCAAGGTTAGCCACCTGACTGTGATTGTCCCCACCATAGAGCTGCATTAGTCTCAGAAAGGAACATAGCTGCTTTGGCCATCCAGAGACCAAGCTGCTTCCTACGAGAAGAAACACATTGGGGGCATGTTTATGAAGCGACCTGTTGAGGTTTACTGATGGTCCACAGGGAACTTGATGTGAACTTGAAAAAGGCATCCACTGTGATGGATGGAGCTCCTGGGCACACAGCTTACAGAGGGTCCTAGAACAGGACTTCTGCCACACTCCTCCTTTGCCTGGAGGCCTCTGGGCAACTGATTTCCTTCTTAAGTCTGAGCATAGTCTCTGCTCCCCTCTTCAACACAGAGACCCACTTCCTCCACCACCATAGCCTCCCTTCTTGGGCATATGAATGCCAGTTCTTAAAGGCAGGCTGTTGTTCACCCCACCTCTTCCCAGCGCTTTTACCTGGCCTCTCCTGCCTTCTGCTGTGGTGGAAATCTCTAGAAGAGCCTCTGCACCCTCCAACTTTGTTCTCTCAGCTCCTCACTTAGTCCTCCACCTCCTTTCCCCACCCTGTACAGTCATCTCTCCCAGGAGGTGGTAAGTTCCATGAGGTCAGGGCTCCTATCTGCCCAGCACCCCGATGTAGCCCCAACTCATAAAGCAGCACCTGACGCATGGCAGGAACTCAGTAAAATGACTGAACCCATGAATGGACAAAGTAATGAGGTCCCAACTCATCTGTATGTTGTGTTTTCTCTTGAGAGAGCTTGCTGTTCTACAGCTATCAACACAGAGGTCAGAATGGTTTCTCTTCCTCAGCTGGAATCTCCCGAAGTGTTAAGGAAGATGCGCCAAGCCTCCACCATCAGTAGTCTTTACCATATCTCCAAGGGGAGGATTTCATCCTCTCCCTCTTCTTTGCAAATGGATATCTAGAAGTCCTCCCTCCACTGTGCCCACTTACCAAACATGACCTACCGCTGGTCAGGGTTTGAGCCCCCCAAACATCCCCTGCTTGCAGGTAAAGCAATTGGTCTGAATTGTAATCCTGACTATTCCATGTTCATGCTCAAACCGCTGGTCAGGGTTTGAGCCCCCCAAACATCCCCTGATTGCAGGTAAAGCAATTGGTCTGAATTGTAATCCTGACCATTCCATGTTCATGCCGTGTCATTCCGGGCTGGCTGCTGAACGTGTCTCAGTTTTCTCAGATGTAAAATGGAGACAATCATATTACCGATTAACTGGCGGTTTGTGCGGGTTAAATGAGATAATGAATGTGGAATGATTAGACTGTGTCTGGCACATAATAAGCAATCAATAGATGGCAACTCTGATAATGAGGATGCTTTTACTACCCATGATGCCACAGTTCCCCTGAGCTGGGTCTGCTTCCCGTCCAGACCCCAGGGGAGATTTAACAGGCTGCTCAGTCAGGTCATTCCCTCATTCGTCATCCAAACAAATCTCAGCCAGCCGAGTTCCGTGTCTGGCCTTTTCTGGGCTTTGGGGATACAGAAGGACCAGGGAGGAAGGAAACTGCTGGTCCAGGGGATCGCTGTGCCCTATTCTATCCTCCTGTGACTGGCCCTTCACAGCATCTTGGGAGCCTCTTCCGAGAATCTTCACCGGGGAGCAATCACTTCACCTCTGATTTGTTCATTTCATGCTTGCATCAAACACTCACTTAGGTGAGGCACTGGAAATACACGGGTGAAGGATGCAGAGTCCCTGCCCTCCGGAAGCTCACATTCTAGTGAAGGAAAGAGATGGTGAACTGACTACTCTAGGACAGGCAGTTAAAAAAAAAAAAAACAATCACGAGGGAAAGGCAGTTTTGGACAAGATGATCTGGAAATGTCTCTTGGTGGACGCCATGTCTGAGCAGAGACCTGAAAGAAGCCTGTGGCCATGAAGTGAAGGAGCATGGCAGCTAGAAGGAACAGCATATGCAAAGCCCTGGGTGTGTGTGTGTGTGGGGTGATTGGCGTGCCCTTTGGGTGTGTGTGCCTGGCGGTGGCTCCTAATGATATTGAGGACCGGTGGCCCAGTCACTCTCATTCTGAGGGAAGGAGGATATTTTTGTACTTAATTATTTAGACACTGAATGACTGCTTTTCAGAAATACAGATTCCTTAACTCTTTGGCAAAGATGCTCAGGGCTTAGGCCTGGGGAGTCAGCTATTCTGTTTTAAAAGCAACAAATTCTTCCTTTCCTGGGGTTTTGTATCCTCGACCTTAGGTTTGGGATCACTCCCATCTCCTAAACAGAAAATAGCCTTTCCACAATGGAAGACAGCAAAATTGGGTCCATGATGGGACTCTCTTTGATTGGTTTGGTAAAGCCAGTCACCCAATAATTGCTAATGATCCTTGTCTCTCTGAATCTTGGTCTTGCATCTGTAAAATGAAACTAATCCCACGTATCTAGGGCCCATCCCACCTTGTGGAAGGCATAGTTTCTTCCTGCCTCCCTTCATCCAGTCCTGCCCTCTTCCCAGCTTTCAGCCACAGGCATAGATCTTCCTAAGGTGCAAAGTTGATCTTATTTACTTTTGAGGGATCTTGGGATAAAATCCAAGAAGTTCAAGCTCCTAGACCTGACTTTTAAACAGGGTAACTGCACATGCTGGTTTGTGTGTGGTAGTCCTGATTAAAGACTTATCCTAGGGCTTTCCTGGTGGTCCAGTGGTTTAAGAATCCACCATGCAATGCAGGGAACACTGGTATGGTCCCTGGTCAGGGAAGGTCCCATTTGACTCTCGGCAACTGGGCCCATGGGCCACAATTACAGAGTCTGAGCTTTAGAACCTGTGAGTGGCAACTACAGAAGTCCACACGCCCTAGAGCCCACCCCTGCTCTGCAGCAAGAGAAGACACTGCAGTAAGAAGCTGGTGCACCACGACGAAGAGTAGCCCCTACTCTCGGCAACTAGAGAAAGCCTGCGTGCAGCAGTGAAAACCCACCACAATCAAAAAATGAAAATAAAAAATCAATCTTTAAAAAAAAGTTAAAAAGACTTATCCTAGGCTGGCATCACCGATGCAATGGACATGAACCTGGGCAAACTCTGGGAGATAGTGAAGGACAGGGAAGCCTGGTGTGCTGCAGTCCATGGGGTCACAAAGAGTTGGAAGCAACTGGGTGACTGAACAACAACATCCTAGGCTTAAGATCTAAAGCAATTATTAATGGAGCCCAGTCCACACACCCCCCCGCCCAAACTGGAGCATTCACATCCAGCAGTGGACAAGTGGGACCCTTCATACCTTGATCCTACTTACCTCTCTGGCCCCTTCTTTTACCTCCTGTGATCAGACTGTCTTCCAGCCTGCCAAGTGCCCTCTTACCTCTGAAATACCCTTTGCCATGCTGCTTCTTCTAGTGGGACACCCCACTTCCCCTCCATCATACTCCTTGCTCTGCCTCTTTCCTTTCCCACAGATTTTCATCCTCAGAGCTCCCTCCAGAAAGCCTCTCTGGCTTGCTAGATCCATCACTCCCTTAACTCAGCGCCTCATTACAGTGATGTCTTCTACATCATCTGACTCCACACTAGACAGAAAGCTCCGTGAAGACAAGACTGACTTGACAACACTATCTCTCCGTTACCCTCAGAGTTTAGCCCAGTGCATGACTCATATTCAAAAATTTTATATTGAATGAAATGAATGGATGTTGATTCACTGTCTCCTGAGCTGAAGGTGCTTGGGAGAGCCTCTTATGAACTTTGGATAATGACAAAGGTCTAGATCTTTATAAGGCACCGTGACAGCCAGTGGACAATGAAGGTCTCTGTCCTCTTAAGGAAACACCCCTGCACCAATGGTAGCTCGTGCTCTTCTGGTCTTGGGAGATTCCTTGGGTGTCACCCGTCCTGATTTCCCGGTGGACCCCTGGTAAGGGCAACCAGTCACAAACCTTCCATCCAAGCCCTCCTCTGGTGTAGGCACCCAGTCTTCCAGACTGAGCCAGTGAGTCCCTTCCAGAGGAGCCCCCATTAATATCTTCTTCCAGGGACATCACCAATGGCCCCTGGGATGGAATCAAGCCAGTGGCCCCCAGCATCTCTGAGGGCACTCTCTGCCAAATCCCCCACGTGAGCTTCATCCCTCCCCATACATATAAACCTACTTTTGCAGCTTTCCCAGGATTCTCTCAGAGGCAGCCAGCCAATTAAACAACAAAAAAATGTAGTGTTTCCAAAACCTCATGGGTCCTTCAATACCTATGCCAGGGGAGGGGAGAGGGGAGGGGAAAGACTGTGACAGGATTTATTTCCAAAGAAAGAATTGATCTGTGAGGGTGATCTTCACTAAGTACAATGAAAAAAATGCAGGGTAACGATAGTCAGAGATGTTGTAAATCACCATGGCATCGCACTCGGAGACAAATCCTCATGTACCAGTGAATGAACATACCAACGGTAAACTTAGAGTCAGGCATAGAAAAGGCAGCTGCTCCGGGCCTCTCTCCTGGTAGACAAAGGCTTTCTCAGTCTGCTTTTCTCCGCCCTGAGGTCCCTGGGCATTTGTACCATCAGTAACACTTCACGGAGCCTTCAGTCCTAACAAATAATTAGCTAAAATTGAACCAGGGATTTCTTACATGCATGTCATAGGTCTGATATGAATAATGAGGCAGAAGGTTAACGGTGGGTCAGAGACAGTTCCCCATCCTCCAGCTTATTTATTCAGTGAAATGAGAAATTGATCACATTATTGCGTATAGGGGGAGCCTGATTCATCGCAATCAGCTTGGAATTGGCAGTTTTGACTGTAGGCAATTTGGGGACATTACTTATGCCTGAATAGGCCGAGAAGGTCATTTATAGCTTGTTAACACCTTTCCAACCTCCTCCATGGCCAGATCGTACTCCCCAACCCTCTTGGCCTTGTACCCAGGTCAAATAAAAAACCATAGTGAGGATGACACTTCTGACAGAATTAAAACCACCACAAGGGATACTTCAGAGGGGGCTTCTTAAAAGGTATGTACGTGTGATTTGTGGGACTTCCCTGGTAGTCCAGTAATTAAGAGTTGACCTACCAATGCAGGAGGTGCTGGTTCGATCCCCAGTCAGGGAGGTAAGGTCTTTCCACCTTCCTTGCAGGTGAAAAACAGATCATAAAACAACAGAGCAATATTGTAACAAATTCAATAAAGACTTTAAAAAAATTAAGCCAAACTTAAATTTAGGGGGAAAAAAAGAATGTTTTTATTATGTATCTGTCCATCTGTCCGTCTACCCGTCTCTTGTTTGCTGCTGCTGCTAAGTCACTTCAGTCGTGTCCGACTCTGTGTGACCCCATAGATGGCAACCCACCAGGCTCCCCTGTCCCGGGGATTCTCCAGGCAAGAACACTGGAGTGGGTCTCTTGTTTGTTCATATGTAATTCAGTCCTAAACCCACGTGATAAACACTGATTGCTTATGCTGATGGCATCCAGCACCAGAGTTGCAGGGATTAAAGGAGATCAAGGGCAACCCCAAGATGCCAGGATGGGGACTGCCAGTGCCTCTGTGTGCAGGAGGGCCGTGCGTCTCATGCCGAGCTCCAGGGATATTCCTAGAATCCAGCACAGCTCCTGGAAGTTGGGTGATAACTTGGTAAATGTGGAATGAGAGGTGACTTCCAAAGAGTTCCTAGTGTTGTCTGCCCCTGACTGCTGTTACTGAGCACTTCCTGTGTGTGTGGGAGCCGTGGTGCAGGGTGTGGGCCTCTGTGGGAGCCATGCAGTGTGGGATAGCCCACGACTGGGCATATACCTTGAGGAAACCGTGATTCAAAAGGACACATGGATCCCAGCATTCATTGCAGCACTGTGTGCAACAGCCAGGACATGGAAGCAGCCTGAAGCCCAACAACAGATGAGTGAACAGAGAAGATGCGGCACGCAATACACTGGAATGTGGCTCGGCCAGTAAAGGGACCAACCTGGGTCATCTGCAGTGACATAGATGGACCCAGAGTCTTCACACGGAGTGAGGTGTGTCAGAAAGAGAAAAACAAATATTGCACACTAACACATATAGATGGAATCTAGGAGAAAAAAAAAAAAAAGGTACAGATGAACCTAGCTCCAGGGCAGGAATAGAGATGCAAACACAGAACAGACTTGTAGGTGGAGCGTGGGAAAGGGAGAGTGGGCAAACTGAGAGAGTAGCATTGAAACATGTGCACCCTACTGTAGGCAAAATAGATGGCCAGTGGGGAGCTGCGGTGTGACACGAGGAGCTCAGCTTGGTGCTCTGTGATGATCCAGAGTGCTGGGACGGGGGTGGGAGGGAGGGAAGTCCAAGAGGGAGAGAGTATATGTACATATATGGCTGATATACTTTTTCAGTTCAGTTCAGTTGCTCAGTCATGTCCGACTCTTTGCAACCCCGTGAACTGCAGCACGCCAGGCCTCCCTGTCCATCATCAATTCCCGCAGTCCACCCAAACCCATGTCCATTGAGTTAGTGATGCCATCCAGCCATCTCATCCTCTGTCGTCCCCTTCTCCTCCTGCCCCCAATCCCTCCCAGCATCAGAGTCTTTTCCAATGAGTCAGCTCTTCGCATGAGGTAGCCAAAATATTGGAGTTTCAGCTTTAACATCAGTTCTTCCAATGAACACCCAGGACTCATCTCCTTTAGGATAGACTGGTTGGATCTCCTTGCAGTCCAAGGGACTCTCAAGAGTCTTCTCCAACACCACAGTTCAAAAGCATCAATTCTTCGGCGCTCAGCTTTCTTTATAGTCCAACTCTCACATCCATTAATACAGCAGAAATTAACAGCACTGTAAAGCAATTATACTCCAATTAAAAAAATAAAAACCACACGGGCTCCAGAATCAGACCGAGCCTCAGTTTCCTTGTCTGCACAGTGGGGATAGTAATTAAATGAACCACAGGCAATGTATAAAAACTCTGAAGCGGTGCCTGGAGGATTCTAGATGTTTCATGAATGACAGCTACCATTCTCGTTTTCATCATCACTGTGAGCAGGATGGCTGACAGCCATTGTTTTCTGCTCCTTGGAGAGCTACTTCTTCCCCCAAAACCCCCAAGAGGAGGGAGGAAGTGATGTGTTGCGCTTTGGTTATTTATCGCTGCATCACCATCCAATACAAGCTTAGTGAGTTGACACTGCACCCATCACTGAATGTCTTCAACGGTTCTATGGGTCACGGGGTTCAGCGGGGCAGTTCTTTGTTGGTCTCTCTTGGAGTCTCTCTTGCTATCGCTGCCCAATGGGCGTTGGGGGCTAGAATTTCTGGGCAGACTCAGCTGGGATCCAAGGACGGCCGAGTCCCTTGCCACCATCCCATGCTGTCTTGGAGTCTGTCTACAAGCCCAGCGTGGGCACTGGCAGAGCAATAGATACAGCAGGCTGGGATCATCTCAGTGCTTCTGCTCTGGCAAGCAGAGAAGGCTAATGAAACAGACAGGAATGATTGTATAGCTGGACCTTCGGATCCATGGGTTCACGTCGACAGATGTAGGGGACTGACAGTAACGGACTTTGAGCATCCACAGATTTGGGTATCTTCTTGGGGTCCTGGACCAGTCTTCTGTAAGTAACAAGGGATGACTGTATTACCTGATCTTACCTTTAGCATCATTAAATATGGCCCAAGCCCAGGAGCATACTAAAAAGGACAGATGCAGCCAGACCTGTCTTCTCACCACCAATATCTGTTTAAAAACCTTTGTGCACAGTGGATGTCTGTGCCTCAGTTCTGATTTTTAACACTTCCTATGCTTGCCCTCCTTGGAGGCCCTGAGCCTTTTTTTTCTCCAAGTGAAGAATCACCCTTCTTTGCTAAATTCCATTTGCCTTGCACCCAGACTGAACTTTGCCATAAGTAAAGATTCATAACCCCGCAAACAAGCGCTGGGTCTGGGACAGGCGGTGGACACAGAGCTGGTGCAGGAGGGGCGGTGAGGGGACAGGGCCCAGACTGTTGGTGGTCTCTGCTTTCTTTCCACCTCTCCCCCCACCACACACACACACACACACACACACACACACTCACACACACTCATCCCCACCCTCTTCCCAGTGCTTTTTCTCCCCATGCCCCCGCCCTTAGAATAAACAAAACTCTTTCATTCTGGGGCCTGGAAGATTCTATAATGAGTTGAGCCTCTTAACAGTCTATTTTAATAAAACTCAGCTCCCTGACTGTATGGAGACCATAAAACATGCAGGTTCCAGCAATAATATGTTTAGTAGCCCTGCTTGATAAAGTGGAAATGTTTGCATGTTTCAAATTATGAGCAATTTAAAGTAGGAAGCTAGCAAGCCAGTTCTTGGGTTATGAAGCTTGACATTGTTAAGCCTTAAGAGAACACATACTTCAAAGTCTCCTGGTCTGAAATATGTCCTTTACGCCACTCAGCAAGAACCAGCTGGGATAAGCCTGCCTCCACCGGGAGGGGGAAACCACAGCGTGACTTGGCCAGCAGAGCGTCAAGCCTTCAGCACACACGCGGACGTTTTGTTCAGAAAGAGGTCCCCAAGGAAAGCCCTGCCGGCTTCAGCACCCATCCCCTCCGGGCGCGTGCGCTCCGGAGGTGCCCCAGGAAGCTGCCGATTTTAGAGGCAGTGGTTTAGCATCAGCAAAGCATTCCAAGAAACGCTAAATATCACAGGGGAGAGCTGAGCCAGCCGTCAAATCTTATCAGTGGTTTTAAACTGGCTTTACATGAATCCCTCTGCTTTGGTTTATTTTCTATTAGACTTTGTGCCATATTTCACTTGGAAAGTTCATTCTGCTCCGGCTGAGCAGGCCTCCTGTCTGTCTCTCAGCATTGTGCCCATTTCTGATCTCCGCTGAATGATGGCTGTTCTCTCTGCCATTTTTTTTTTTTTTTAGTACAGTTGTCTTTCCATTTTTTTTTTCTCTTTTTTAAAGTATGGTTGACTCTCCTTGTCAATTACTTTTCAACTTAAGTGTTAATTTCTTGGACAGACCTTTCTGCGTCCTCTCAGGCCTCTGCATTTATTCTTTTGTAACTCCTTTGTTTTCTCTTTCTGGGAACTTAATCATAGTCTTGAGATGATTTTGTTTATTTATATGCTTACTTGTTTACTACCCATGTTCCCCCAAGAGCACGTCAGTTTCATGAGAGCAGGCAACTTGTCTCCCTGTTCACCACTGACTGGCATATGGCAAACGCTCAATGAATGCATCTTCAATGGATGGATGAATGAATAGGTGGATGGGTGGGTGTGTAGGTATCTAAATAGGTGGTTGAGTGGATGAGTATGGGTAGGTGGGTGAATGGATGAATACGGTAGATGGGTAGGGGGTGGGTAGGTGAATGGGTGGGCAGGTGGCTAGAAGAAAGAATGGATCCATGGATGGATGGATGGATGATACATAGATCATGGATCTATGGTGGATGCTAGGTGGGTGCTCAGGTGGTTGATTATGTGGGCAAGTGAGTGAATGAATGGGTAGATAGATCAGTGCGTGGGTGGATAGATGGATGGGTGGATGATTGGATGGATGAATGGATGGATGGGTGGGTAACTGGGTGGGGGGGTGGATGAGTGGGTCGGCTGGTGGGTAAAAGGGTAGATGGATGGGTGAATAGTGTGTGGATAGATGGATGGGTGGATGGATGGGGATGACCTATCAGGTTTTTTCAAGCTCTAAGCTTTAGGATTCTGAATCCCTGGAGGATGAGACTTTGGGGTAATGTAAATGAGGTTTGAAAAGTTAAATGCAGTGTTTCTAGAACATTGGTGGCTTCTGCAACAATAGGAAGGCATGTGAACACATAGGGTCACTTTGGGGAAGAAAAGTTGCCAGCAATGAAAATGACTCCCCTTGCCCTTTTAACATCACACTCCCTTCTTCAATTTATTTTCCCAAGGTCCAAGATGGGGATACAATTTCTATACCTTTTAAAAAAATCCCATAATTGCATGCACCCTTGATCCACCATCCCCAAGCAGCACCCCCAGTCACACAGGAACAAAGACCAGCCTGTTCTTGGCTAGACAGCCGAGCCAGGCCCAGCCACCGTGTGGTATGCGACCCTGACTGTCTGGCTGAATTCTTCAGCTGATAAGAGTTCTCCGTCTCTTGCTAAGAGGGAGCCTGCAAATTGGGGTGAGGAGACCTCCCCGTGGTTTGTTCTGTCCCTGCCCCTCCAGGAAGGCATCCCCATCTTCCATAGGGTCTCCTTTTACCCACATCAAACCCAGGTTGGATTCCAGACAGTCAGTGGTATCTAGGCTGTCCCCCTTTCCCTGGGTATCATTTGACAGCTGGTCTTGGCAGCTAAAACTGAAGATGCCTCCATCAAAAGGCTTTGCCAGGGAGGCAGACAGCACAGCACGTAGAAAGCACAGTCTAGAATAACGCTGTGAACATGGGCATTCTCTTCCTGGTCCCCATTCCTGTTGCCGCAGCTTTTAATAAATAAGCTTGCTGGGTCCTTTGCCTCTTGCACATCAAACCTCCAGATTCAGAATGGGTTTGCCCCGGGGCCACTGTGCACAGATTACACCCTCCTCATTTGAAGGAAGCACAAGAGCATAGCATAAATGCTCTCTCCCTGAAGTTGTGCATCATGGCAGCCCTGGAGAGCCCTCCACAGATCCCAGGGCTTGGGCTCCTGGGGGCCTGCCCAGTGCCACCTACATGAACCCCAACCATGAAAGACTAGGGCGGCATTTGGGTCGTCAGCTGCGGAATATTTTTACTGTCAGTTCAACAAAAAGTGTGATGATCACAGTGAAGCTTAACAAAGAAAACGCTATCGGGCAATTAGTAAGCCCAAGTCAGCAGGACTGATGTGAAATTTATCATGTTGGGAGTAGCGCATTCGTCTGCGTGTGACAAATGTTGGCATGTGAGTTCAATGCCTGGGAAGTTCAGGAAGACGTCGTCTCTGCTCTTTCTGCCCCCACAGTTAGAGATCAGACCCTCTTCTCTGCTCTGGGGTCTCAGAAGTAAGGGTGCAGGAGACATAGAGCTCTATTTTGTGTAGAAGAGATAAGGAGCTGATGCTCTCAGCTGGGGATGTGGGATGTTGCTTTTTTAGGGAAGAAGATGTGCGGCGAAGCAGAAGTTGGGTTTAAAGCATGGAGAGAAGGGGTTGTTTTGAAACCTATCCTGCAGGAGGATGGTGGAATATGAGGGGGCTCTGCTCAGTCCTGTGCTGCAATTCTATTGTGGGAAGGTGTTATTTATTAAGCACCTACTGGTAAGGAGAATAAGGCATTGTCTCTATTCCCATTAAAGCTTCTATCTGACGGGGATGAACTCAGGAAGAAATGCAGGGGTGTATTAGCAAGGTGGCAGTTAAGTCCTAGTGTTATGGGAGCACCAAACAATTAGAGCAGATATAAAGCAGGGAATACTTTTTGGAGGAGGTGTTTCCTAAACTGAAATGTGAAGGATAAGTGGAAATTAGTTAGTGGCAGAGGAGGAAGACCTGAAGGAGCTGAAGTGAGAACAAGCTTACCTTTGTTTTAGGAAGCTCACAGCAAAGTCAAGGGCCAGGAGCAGGAATCCCTTGCTCACAACCTCACTGAACAGACAGCATTTGTCAAACACTGAAATGCCAGGTTAAGATCTGGGTAACCTCGCAGACCTCAGATAGTCAAAGCTATGGTTTTTCCAGTAGTTATTTACAGATGTGAGAGCTGGACCATAAGGAAGGCTGAGCACTGAAGAACTGATGCTTTCAAACTGTGGTGTTGAAAAAGACTCTTGAGAGTCCCTAAAGGACTCTAATCAATCCTAAAGGAAATCAGTCCTGAATACTCAATGGAAGGACTGATGCTGAAGCTCCAGTACTTTGGCCACCTGATGCGAAGAGCCAACTCAGTTGAAAAGACTGATGCTGGGAAAGACCGAGGGCAGGAGGAGAAGGGGCTGACAGAGGATGAGATGGTTGGATGGCATCACCGACTCAATGGACAGAAGTTTGAGCAAACTCCGGAGATAGTGAAGGACAAGGAAGCCTGTTGCGCTGCAGTCCATGGGGTTGCAAAGAGTCAAACATAACTTAGCAACTGAACAACAACAACCTCGCAAATAGAATAAAGCAACTGTCGTGTGAGGAAGGAAGATCCCGGCTATAATCAGGTAGTCCAGGATGAAGTCCAAGGAGTTTTTCTAGAGTAAAGATGATCCCAAATTCTTTGCCATTTTTTTGCATCCAAAGGCAGTCTATTTACTCTCCTCTTGAGTCTGGGTTGCCCCTAGAATTTGTTTTGACCAAGGAATATTGAGGAAGTATCTTTCTGGAACTTCTAAGCTTAGACCTTGAGAAGACAGTTATGCTGTCTTCCTTTTGAAAATGCGAAGATCACACTGAGAGAATCCCAAGTCAAATGCAGAGGCATTGGACATGTGGTTGGCATTGGACACTGGTTCATGTCATGTGGACATGAACTGAGCTGCTCTGCTCGGTGGCCCCAGATGGACTCCAAGCCATTCCAAGCACCCACTGCCAACTGTCTGAGAGCTCCATCTTGCTGGTTGTTTCAGAAGAATTGAGTCCCCAGCTCTTGGTGACAGCACTGAGCCCCATCAACACACAGAGTCTTGAGAGATGAGAAATGATTTTTATTTTAAGGCATGAGAGTTGGAGTGATAAATAACTGAAATATCAGACTAAAGCTGAATCCTCTGAAGCTGTAGGAAAAGTCGGTCACCTGTGCTGACTGAGCTCCCCACATCGGCTCTCTCTGCTAACAAGTTTAGTTGCTCAATATTTCACTTTCCTGGGACTTCCCTGGTGATCTGGTGGTTAGGACTCTGCGCTTCCACTGCAGGGGGCATTTGGTTCAACCCCGGATCAGGGAACTAAGATCCCATATGCCAGGCAGTGTGGCCAAAAAAACACAAACATTTACATGAGGGAATAGGAAAGACCAATATTTTAAAGAAAGAGAGAATGATTTCATTTTCCTGATAGATCTCTCCCCCCAGTTCTGCCTCCAATTAGCCAGTAAGCATCAATGGGAACTGTTTTCTGAGGCACTCCTAGGGCTTTCCAGGTGGCACAGTGGTAAAGAATCCTCCCACCAATGCAGGAGACACAAGAGATGCAGGTTTGATCCCTGGGTCAGGAAGATCCTTTAGGGAAGGAAACGGCAACCCCCTCCAGTATTCTTGCCTGGAAAATCCCATGGACAGAGGAGCCTGGTGGATTATAGTACAAGGGGTCACAAAAGAGTCAGACATGACTTAGCAATTAAGCAACAACAAAATCATCGTGGTAGCTTGCCCCAAATTGAACACCTGGTGTTTTAGTCAGTGGTCTCCACTGGAGAAGCTTTGCAGGACAGCCAGGCTCTATAACCATTGAAATGCATAGCTCTAGGGCAGGAGTCAGCAAACTTTTCCCTTAAAGGGTCAAATAGTAAATATTCTAGGCTTTTTGGGCCGCCTTGTGTCTGTCACAACTACTCAGCTTTGCTGTTGTAGAATGAAAGCAGCTAAAATGATATGTAAGTGAATGAGCATGGCTGTGTTGCAATAAAACTTTATTTGCAAATAAACAAATGACAGGCCAGGTTTAGCTTATAGGCTATAACTTGCTGACCCCTGCTCTAGGGTAGGAGTATAAAGGTTCTGCTGGTGACTTCTCTTCCAAGCATGGGAGAAGACCCTATAGATTAGGAAATAGTTTCCAGGGTAAAATGACAGAAGGGATGAGAGCTTTCATAAACAGTGAACAGTTCTGCCAGTGTTTTCCTATGAATTTTTGTATCCAGCCAGCCATGGGCCTGGCTCTTTGTTAAATAGTTCTGATATTTGCGACTTTGAAAGTGGTTTGTAAAAAAAAAAAAAAAAAAAGTGGAGTAGAGGGGTTTTAGGAATATAATGACTGTCTTACCAAAAGCCATTCAAGGATCTGTGTATGGCATCCCGTCTAATTCAGGAATTGATCATCTGTATCTCCTTAGGAGTACAAGCTTCCTGTTCCTGTAGAACAATAACCCTTGGAAATGAGATGGGGAAAAGTGTTCCAGGGTGGAATACATTTGGAAAGTCTATATATTCTCTTCTCCCTCTTAGAGATTTCTAATGGATATAAGTGTATTAAAAGGCTGAGCATTCCTACAGTAACGAAACCCGTTAATCTTGGTTAACTCTGAATTTTACAAACTCACTTGACCACAAAAAGTTAATAGCTCATAGGTTAAAAACATAGGGTCTGGATCTAATAAAATGAGAATAATAATACCTATCTCAGGGGGCTGAAGTGAAGAACACACACGATGAAGACTCTGGAGGGCTTAGCACGTGGCCTATGACACAGCGCCCCGGGACTGGATATATTGGAAACGCAGATCAAGAGAACCTAGAAAACTTAATAATAAATCTGCTTCTCATATTAATTTTTAAAGGAATTAGTTCGTGGTATTCCATACTTATGGCATAACAAAGGCCATAACTATATAACTGATGTTTTGGGAACTTTTAGGAATTTCAGTCCAAGGCAGATGCTCAGTATCCCAGGCCTTTTGCTTTTTTAAAAAAATTTAAGTACAGTTGATTTACAATGCTGTGTTAGTTTCAGGTACACAGCAAAGTGATTCAGTTGTACGTGTGTGTGTGTGTGTGTGTGTGTGTGTATCAGTCAGTCAGTTCAGTCGCTCAGTCGTGTCGGACTTTTTGTGACCCCGTGGACTGCAGCATGCCAGGCATCCCTGTCTATCACCAACCCTTGGAGTTTACTCAAACTCATGTCCACTGAGTCGGTGATGCCATCCAACCATCTCATCCTCGGTCGTCCTCTTCTCCTCCCACCTTCAATCTTTCTCAGCATCAGGGTCTTTTCAAATGAGTCAGTTCTTTGCATCAGGTGGCCAAAGTGTTGGAGTTTCACTTTAACATCAGTCCTTCCAATGAATATTCAGGACTGATTTCCTTTAGGATGGACTGGTTTGATCTCCTTGCAGTCCAAGGGATTGTCAAGAATCTTCTCCAACACCATAGTTCAAAAGCATCAGTTCTTCAGCACTCAGCTTTCTTTATAGTCCAACTCTCACATCCATACACAACCACTGGAAAAACCATAGCTTTGACTAGACGGACCTTTGTTGGCTTCTCAAATGGCTCAGATGGTAAAGACCCTGCTTGCCAATGCAAGAGATGCAGGTTCAATCCCTGGAGAAGATCCCCTTGAGAAGGAAATGGCAACCCACTCCACTATTTTTGCCTTGGAAGTCCTATGGACAGAGGAGCCTGGCGAGCTACAGTCCACGGGGTCACAAAGGGTCAGACATGGCTGAATGACTGAGCACGCATACATACTGGGCTTCCCCGGTGGCTCAGTGGCAGAGAATCCGCCTGCCAATGCAGGAAGATGCAGGAAACTCGGGTTTGATATCTGGGTTGGGAAGATCCTCCTAAATGGCAACCCATTCCAGTCAGCATTCTTGCCTGGAGAATCCCATGGACAGAGGAGCCTGGCGGGCTACAATCCATGGGGTCGCAAAGAATCAGACACGACTGACCAACTGAGTACACGTGTATATATACATATATATATATATATATATATATATATATATATTTAATTTTCCCATTATATATTATGAAATATTGAATTCCCTGTGTTATACAGTAAGTCCTTGCTTGGTAACTATTTTATATATAGTAGTGTATGTCTGTTAACCCCAAGCTCCTAAATTATCCCTCCCCAGCCCCCAACCAACCCTCCTGCTTTTTTCATTCTTGAAAGCAAAGACCTCTGAGAGTGGCTTGTGTTAGAAGTGGAGAGGCTTGGGACCATTTCCTTATGTGACATCAGGTTCCTCTAGGAACACTCAGCCCAGAATGGGCAGGTGGCAGTCTGGATAGCCCTGGAAACTGGCTGCAGGAAAACAGGGAGGCTGTGGATGCTGGTGGTCTGATTCCCCTCCACAGCAGGGACCCTTTCCCAGCCCCTCCCACAAAGGCCAGAGGCCCCGGATATTGACACATGCCTTTAAGCCCGTGGATACTTCAAAGCGAGAAGATTAGGAGTGAGTCTCAGAACCCGTTCCCCAGAGAGAACCGTTTGTCCAAAAGTTGATATTATTGATGCTGGGGGAAGCTGAGAGGAGCGTGTAATTTATTTAATAAAAGTCGGACTGTGTTTGCGGGGGCTCCTGAGTTTTCCTGCTTCCTTAGGAGCATTCTCAGGGGTTGGGAGGGCCCCCTGTGATCAACACGAATGTTTGATCAGCTATGCGTCTTCTCCAGGGCAGCTCAGATGATCCGAAAGGCTTCAGCTCTCTGGTCGTCTCCAGAGCTTTTCTCCTTAAATTCTTTGTTTCCTTCAGAATTCATTATAAACGACATAATCACATCTCTTTTTCTTCTCTGATTGAGTACATTTCTTACAAATGGTGATTTACCACTTGGAAGCGGGAGGAGGCTGTGAGCCCCGGCAGCCTTGCCTCTCCAGTCCTCAACTGCATCTCCTCCCGTGCCAGGCATTCGGCTCGCCTCTGTGTTTCTTTGGCATGTGCCTGATTTGAGGGCAATGGCAGATCCCCACTAGCTCACGAGGAAGGAAAAAGTTTCTGGGTCAATCTAAGGTTGAATTTCAGAGGATGATGGCGTCTTGTACAGAACGTGGGCTGTTTCCTTGAATAATTATTGGGAGCATTCCTTTCCCAAGTCTGGACCTCTTATCCATGTATGATTGCTTTAATTCATTGCTTAGAAACAAACATTTGATTAGACCTCTTCTTCCCAGCTATAGTGAAAATAGAAAAGAGGGATTGGATAGGTAGCAAATCATCAGCTGCAACAGGAAGAAGTGAAAATCAGAGACAGACACAAGGGAATTCGCTCAATCATTTCACTGATACTTACCGTGTTTCCTCTTGTGCTGGGGACTGCTCTGTGAAGTGAGAGTGTTTTAGTCATTTAGTCGTGCTCCACTCTGTGACTCCATGGACTGTAGCCCGCCAGGCTCCTCTGTCTGTGGATTTCTCCAGGCAAGAAGGGAGTGGGTAGCCATTTCCTACTCCAGGGGATCTTCCCAACCTAGGGATCAAACCTGGGTCTCTTGAATTGCAGGCGGATTCTTTACCATCTAAGCCACCAGGGAAGCTCAGGAACTGCTCTAGGGGATTATAATTACAGTGGTGAATAGAAATAACTTATGTTTGCTATGCATATATTATGTGATAAACATTATTTCATTAGTCATTCCTGTCAACGCTCACGGGACTTCTTCACTAGTCCCATGAGATAGGAACTGGTCTTTTAAAATTTATTTATAAATTAATACAGAGGAGGAAACTGAGGCTAGACAAACTAAATGATTGCCCAAAGTCAACAAAGCTGTTACGCAACAGACTTTGGATTTCAACCTTGCAGCCTGATACTAAGACCCACACCCTCAAGTTCGGCTAAAACACTCCACTGCCACTGAAGGCAAGCAAAATTTTTGCTCTATGGAGTTTTCATCCATGGGGAAACACTCAGTTGCAAAGAAAGTCAAATGTAAGCATATAAACAAGCAAGATAATTTCAATAGTGATAAGAACAGAGGAGAATATAGAGCAGAGTGATGTGAGAGGCAACGACAAGAGAAGGATCCTCCTTGCCCGCCTTGACGCTTAGACAGCAGGATGATGCTCCTTGGGCTTAACTGTTCCACCTGAAGGCAGGAGGCTGGATGAAGGATGCTTGCGTGGCTCCTTTCATGCTATAGATGTACAGGTAGCACTCCTCACTACTTACAACCAGCATTCTTCCTCTGTGTGCTGACATGCGGGATTTCCCAGCACAGAGTAAGTTAGAAGGTTAGAAACGAGCTGAGTTAGACGATACCTAAATAAAAACTCATCTTTGTCCTTAAGCAAATAATCCTACAGAGGACGCCAGATATGGAGCAAGCAGGTGTCCAAAGATTGAAAAACACTAAAATCAGTGACTCTCCACGGGGAGCCATTTTTGTTCCCCAAAATTGGTGCTCTCTGGAGACATTTTTGTTGTCATCACTGGGAGATAGATGCTAATAGCACCTAGTGGGCAGAAGCCAGGGGTGCTGCTAAACATCCTAGAATGAACAGGACAGCTCCCTATAACAAAAGTGTGCTGGGTCACTCCAGTAGTCTCCTACTCTCTGTGACCCCATGGACTGTAGCCCACCAGGCTCCTTTGTCCATGGGATTCTCCAGGCAAGAATACTACAGTGGGTTGTCATGCCCTTCTCCAGGGGATCTTCCTGACCCAGGGATCGACCGTACATCTCTCATATCTTGTGCATCGGCAAGCGGGTTCTTTACCACTAGTGCCACCTGGGAAGGGATTATAACAAAAATGGTCCTGTCCAAACGTCAGTAGTGTCAAGGTTCAGAAGCCTCACACTGAAGTGTCTGGAGAGAGAGCACCTCATTCATTTTCTGAAGAATCTCTAGGCCCCAAATCCTTTCAAACTTATAGGGAGACAAGAGTTTTCAATAACCTTGCTATGCCTTGAATTCTGCCTCCTCAACCCCTTCAGATCCATATATTGAAAGCTTAATTCCTAATGTGATGGTATTTGGAGATTCGGCCTTTGGCAGTCAATTGGGCTTCAGTGAGGTCATAAAGGTGGGGCCCCCATGATGGGATTAGGACCCTACTAAGAACAGACACTAGAAAGCTTCCTCCTCTCTCTCTCTCTCTCTCTCTCTCTCTCTCTCTCTCTCTCTCTCTCTCTCTCTCTCTCTCTCTCTCTCCCTGCCCATGTAAGAAGGTAATGGGAAGGCAGCTGTTTGCAAGTCAGGAATCATCATTGGGGAAATGAATTAGCAAGCACCTTGACCTTGGAGATGCCAGTCTCCAGAGCCATGAGAAATAAATTCCCTCTGTTTAAGTCACCAAGTCTATGATAGTTTGTTAATGGCAGCCTGAACGGATTAGTACAAATATTCTACTAAAAATTTCCACCCAAAATGCAGCTCAAAAGGCATGATCAGGATGTTTCCCACTTTCAAAATGGCCCGAACGCACCCATAGAGAAAGAGAGGACTTGCTTAGATACAAGTGGTGAAAGGGACAATGCTTAAATCCCTACTTGTGCAAAATCGATAATATAAAACATATCTCCATTAAGGTTTCCTTTAATTGAAAGGATGCCTTCTTTCATCCCTGCCAGGAAGAAGAAAAGTCATGTTTCTAGCCTGGGCTGCTGTTTCATCTGTTAGACCTGCTTGTGAGCTAAGCCAAGTTTCATTAAAAATTATTGGTCTCATAACATTTTTTTTTTTTTTTTTGCTTTAAAGACCCCATATGGAACCAATATCATGATAGGATTGTAGCTGCACAAAACCACTGGACATTTTGACCGTCTCTCTGCTTCTTAAATTTTAAGTGCAGATCTTTTTTTTCTCTTTTGAGTATTAAGTGAATATATCAGCGAACAACCCCAAGTTTAGAAAGTTAGGCTAAAGAAATGATGAAGCAGGTCTAGTCCCCATGTAGAAATCTTTCTTCTCTTTGCAGGGCTTAATTCTTTGATAGATCCAAATATTCTGCGTCTTTTAGTAGAGCACCAGCCAGCACCTGCTTCTCCTTGATTAAGAAATCTTCTGGTAGGACCCAAGCATTTGCAGAAGTATAAAATATGACCAACAGCCCTCGTGCAAGTATTCTCACACCTCTAACCTTCTGATAGGTTATATTTCATTGACTTGGAAGAAACACTGCATTATCTGGGAAAACAGCACAGATGTTGCCTAATAAATGTTTGTTTTATGCATTGTATTAACCTCATGAAACATTTATGCAAATCTCACATTAACAAAAGGTAAAAGAACCATTCTATGTTATGAAGCATACAAGAGGCCAACCTTTGTTTTTTTGTTTGGTTATTTTTTTTTAACCTCGGTATTTTATGGGTGTGTTTGTAACTCTCAGGGTTTCTATTTAGGCGCACACAAGGGCATTACAGATTTTCATCTCTTCTGTTTTTAGTTCTGTTATCATTCCTTCCAGCTGATTTCACATTTTATGATGCTAATGGTGGCTGTACGGTTTAGGGTTTCTCTCCTGTCAGCTGGTCAGTAGGTCTGAGGGATATATTTAATAGAATCTGACAGCTGATGGAACTGGCCTTATTGAAAGAGGATTTGATATGTGGAGTGAATGTGGAGACCCTGAATTCGCCATAATAACGACCATTATTATTCAGCCTCTTGCAGCCAATATAACTCTTTCCCTGGTACACACCAGCACATGTGTACAAAAGGCATGACTTATGGATGACTTCTTCCGTATACTGATCTGAGGGCCGTTTAGATAGCATGTCAAAACAGATTAGCCATCTTATCCCGCCACAAAATTAAGGGCGAGAACTTTCTACAACTCTCCTCAACAAATGCACATATGTCTGTAAACAAAGAGGGGCGAGAAGGGTCCCCGCCCCGTGGGGTTTTCGGGAGCCAGAGTGCCGAGAAAAGCTGCAGATTCACTAAGTGAGGTGCTCTCTTTCTTCTGGGGTCCCTGGGAACCTGGTCAGAGATGGAGCTGGGTGGGACGGCTCGGGGGCAGGGAGGCAGGAGCCACAGGTGGGAATCTACTGCCTGAGAGGCTGGCACCAAGCTTCACCTCATATTCATGGGCTAGGATGTGAAGGTGGATTTTGGCCCACATCATCCGAAGTGAGCTAGGACCTCTGTTGAAATGACAGAAATGTAGGAACCTGCATGCATCCTGGCAAACGGATTCAAGCCCGCTTAGCCACAATTTTCACTAAGCACCCAGTTTACAAAGAGGGAAATACAGTAGACCTGAGTTTGATCTCTGGATTAGGAAGATCCCCTGGAGAAGGCAATGGCAACCCACTCCAATGTTCTTGCCTGGAGAATCTGAAGGGTTGTCTGCTGGTTGCTGAAGTTAGTTAGCATTTATCAAATGCTTGCCGTGTGCTTAACTTTACCTGTATTAACCCTTTTGATTTTCCCCCAGCCATAATGTTATTATTATTATCCTCATTTTACACATGCAGAAACTGAGGCCCAGGCAAGCTAGGTAACTGGTCCAAAGTCACAGCTGACAATTGGTGGAGCCAAGACTGAACCTTAGGCAGTCAGAACGCACAGTCGTAACTGTGATGCTCTTTCTGCTTCTGTTTGTTCCCCTATGGTGAGAAGTGTGTGTGTGCGCGCATGTGCCTGTGTGTAGGGATTTTCGGGTGCAAGTGTTGCCCTAGAAACCCCCTGACCCTCCCCCTGAAAAGTGAAAGTGTTAGTCGTTCAGTCATGTCCGACTCTTTTGCGATCCCATGGACTGTAGCCAGCCAGACTCTCCTGTTCATGAGATTCTCCAGGCAAGAATATTGGAGTGGGTTGCCATTGCCTTCTCCAGGGGATCTTCCTAATCCAGAGATCAAACTCAGGTCTCCTGAATTGCAAGCAGATTCTTTACCGACTGAGCCAGCAGGGAAGTGGCCCTTCCCCTGGCAGCAACCAAAACAGCCATTCAGTCAAGGAAGCAACAGACTGTATCTCCCTCTTTGTAAACTGGGTGCCTCCCATTCCACAGGGCTGTTCCAAAGACACAGGAGAACTCCTGTGCACACATCACAGCCTCAGGTCCAGGGAGCCACCGGGCTCTTCTCTCCTTCACTTCCAACCTCAGAACCCCACCCTCTCTGCAGGCCCCTGTCAGCTGCCATCCCCTCAGGGTTCACTCCCAGCCATCCAAACCTGCTCTGTGAAGTTATTATTTAAGCTAATGATATTAGAAACACTTGACTCTACATTCCTAAATATCCTTATATTTATTCATGTCATCCTCTGGCCAAAAAAAAAAAACGGGAAAGGACTGCAGAGAAGTAAGCACGTGTGTCAGAGGTAGCTGAGGGAAGTGTGCCAGGTGTTAGGAGATATACTCATAGCTGTCTGTGTTTAAATTACATGGCGCTGGTACTTTTTAGGTCAGAGACATAAAACCTACTATTGATCTTGAGCAGTGCGTCCAATCTTGAATGTCTGTTAAAGCCCCAGGCACTTCAATGCCACATAATCAATACCTTTTCCTTCTTCCTTCCCTTTTTTCTTACAGTAGCAAATGTATGGGTGTGTTTATCCATCCTGCAGGCGTCCAGCCTGGCCTTTTATTCCTCCTCAAGCAGGACGCATGGCATGCTGGGACCGCTGCTGGGAACCACCACCTGCAAGATTGCAGGCCCTGAAACTCCGGTATAGTAGAACTGGTACCTGCTCTTTAGAGCCCACACAGCTTTCCACAAGCAGGTCCCGCCTCAGAGGCAACCAAATGACACAGAGGAGAAGAGTGGCGTGGAGAGAGAAAGATAGACAGACAGAGACAGAGAAATGGAGATGGGAAAATAGGAGGCTGTGTTTAGCTCGGTGTAGCCGCTAAGATGAGATTATGGAATCTTGAAATTTAGAGTGGAAAAGGGCCTTGGAGAGTCTCTGGAAATGTGTTCTCTTCCAATTCACAGGCGGAAAAACTGGTCCCCAACGCAAAGCTCCATATGTACTGGGTTGCTGAAGCTGCCTGGAGAAAATGAGCCAGTTCACACCGAAAATGGGTTAAGCTGTGGTGTCCATTAGGGAAAGGGTTGAAGGTTGACCAGATGACCTTGGAGGTCTCACTACTATGATTCTGAGGGCATCTGGTAAGTAGGCCATATCATTCGGGGCCACCAGCCATGCCCTCTGACTAAAGGCCCAGGGGCTGTGGTGAGATTCAAGGGTGGCTTCTCCTGCAGGCTGCTATTTAGACTTGGCCTCGAAAGACAAGGAGGAGGGAACCTGGTGAAGGATGAGGAGTCGGGGGCAGAAGAAAGAGGACAAAGAGATGACTTATGCCAAGGCACAGAGTCAAGAAGAAGCATGGTACACTGAGGAGACTGCAAACGGTTCTCATTAACAACAGAGTGGGTGCCTGAAAGGGTGGTGAGAGAGATGGCATCCAGGTGGCCCACGAGTGTCCTGTAACAGGAATTATGAACTCTCTGCTATGAAGGGTTTTAATCAGGAGAGTAACAGAATCAGAGTTGCACAGTAGCAAGTTCATACTGGCTAGAGGGCAGAGGATGGATTGGAGGTGGCGAGACCAGTGTCAGGGAGCCAGAGAGTAAGTTATTTCTGCAGCCAAGGTCAGCAATGATGATGACCTGACAAGGAAGGGGTGGAGGAGAGGCTGGGTTTCAGATACTTACAAGGGCAGCTCTGCAGGGTTTCGTGAGAGACTGGGGCTAAGTGAAATAATGAGAGGCAGTGATCCTTAATCCTGACAACTACATGTGACTTATTGTGACTTACTGCGTGACTTTTGGCAAGTCACTTAACCTCTCTGAGCCTCAGTTCCCTCACCTATAATATGAAGGTAATATTGTTGACCCCATAAAGCTTTAATGACAATGAAATGAAGTAATGCATAAAAAGTGCATTACCTGGTAAAGTTTATTTCAGTATTGACCTCGTGGGGGATGTCCAATGAGATACATGGTGGGTTTTTCATTAATTATTTATTGACTTTTGGCTGCACTGGGTCTTGGTTGCTGTGTGCAGGTTTTCTCTAGTTGAGGCGAGCAGGGGCTACTCTCTAGTTGGGGTGCACAGATTTTGTTGTCTTGCGGCATGTGGAATATTCCCAGACCAGGGATCGAACCCATTTCCCCAACATTGGCAGGCAGATTGTTAACTGCTAGACCACCACGGAAGTCCAAGATATACTGCAGTTTGAAGCAACATTGTTCCTAACACAATCTTGAAGTAGATTATTTGTGTCATAAGCCGTTCCGAAGAAGCAAGCTCAAGTTATTTCTCTAGTGCTGGAAGACAATAATTTAAGCATCTAACTTTCTTCTATTTCCCAGGTTCCCAGGAAAATGACCAACTGTATATAAAAATAGGAAAACACTCATATCAGCACAGAGTATTAGAGATGGGCGATATTTATAGGCTAGAAAATCTAAAGAATGTCTGTTACATACATAGCAGAGGGACCAGATTGAAAGATGGGCCAACCAGAGTCAGGATCCCTCAATGAGAAGGAGCAATCTGCTTGATAACCATCTCAGAAAGATCTTTGCAAACCTCACCAATGGCCCGACTGGAGTGAGAACTAGAAATGGGAGTGGGCCAGAGCATTTGGAGCTGGTCAGCACCGCGAGGAAATGCCTACAGCACCAAGGACATGGTGAGATGGATGCCCACAGCATAAATTCCTTGGGATTTAACCCAGAAGTTGACTGCCATTCTAGACCCAGGTCAGGGCATTGCCCCAATGAACTACTGACTGTCAAGCTTTAGTAAACATGAATTCTTCATTTTCTCAGCATCTAGTTTCTCTTATCTTAGTGATGACTCTGGTATCAATCTTTCCTCCATTCTGAGTTTACACGTTCTGAGTAGATTTCCACAGTGGAGTTCATGACCTAGATCCAGTCCATCCAGCACCAAGGAGACCCTGGCCAGTGATTCATTCAGGAATGGTCACACTGCTCAGGTAGTCCAATCAGAATGGCTCACTTCACACCACTAAGAGGGGTTTACCCCAATGTTGGGGGTTCAGGGGTAACCCTCAATGAACTTTTTGGCCAACCCAATAGCTATAACCAAAAAAAAAAAAAAAAAAGATAATAGCAAATGTTAGGAAAGATGTAGGAAAACCGGAACCCTCCTGCATTTTATTTTTAATTTTGTTAGCTATTCACACTGGATATGTTTTTATTTTTAGTTATTTATTTGACTGCATCATTTGGCGAGTGAGATCTTGGTTTCCCAATCAGGGATGGGAAACCCCATGCCCCACTGTAATGGAAATGCAGAGTCTTAACCACTGGACCACCAAGAAGTCTGGAACCCTCCTATACTGTTGACA
Source organism: Ovis canadensis (assembly GCF_042477335.2). Lineage (NCBI taxonomy): Eukaryota > Metazoa > Chordata > Mammalia > Artiodactyla > Bovidae > Ovis > Ovis canadensis. The sequence goes on from NC_091258.1 coordinate 32,614,061, forward strand.
GGACTGTAAAATGGTGCAGCTGCTTTGGAAAACATTCTAGCAGTTCCTTAGAAGATCAAATATAGAGGTACCTTATAATCTAGCAATTTTATTCCAGAATATATACCTAAGAGAAATGAAACCAAATGAGCATGCAATGTACGTACATGTTCACAGTGGCATTATAATAGTCAAAAGGTGAACACAACCCAAATATCCATCACCTGGAAAATACAGAATATGATACATTCATGCAAAGGAATGTTATTCAGCCATAAAAAAATGAATGAAGTTCTGATGCATGCTATAACCTGGAATGAACCTTGGAAATATGCTAAATAAAAAGGGCCAGTTAGAAAGGACCACATACTGGGACTTCCCTGGTGGTCCAGTGGCTAAGATTTTGTGCTGCAAATGCAAGGGGCCCAAGTTTGATCCCTTGTCAGGGAACTAGATTCCATATGTGGTAACTAAGAATTTGCATACTGTAACTAAAGATCCTGCATACCACAAATAAAAAGAAAAAAAAAAAAGAAAGAAAGAAAGGACCACATACTATGATTGCATTTGGATGAAATGCCCAGAATGGGAGAAGCTATAGAGACAGAATATAGGTCAGTAGCTTCTTAGGTCTAGGGACTGCGGGGCTGAGGGAGCTGGAGGGTGACTTTGAATAAAGACAAGATTTCTTCTTGAGATAATGAAAAGGTTTTAAAACTGATAGTGCTAATAGTTACATAATTCTGTGAATATACTAAAACCACTGACATTTATATTTTAAATGCATGAATTGTATGGTATGTGAATGACATCTCAATAAAGCTGTTATTAAAAAAAAACAAAAGTTTAGTGGGAGCCAAGGGGAAAACCCAAGCTCTAGGCCTGCTGGAGCTAAACTGCAGGGACGTGAGGCCAAAGTTATTGTAGCCACTTTGCCACTTAGAAGTTCCAGGGCCTACCATGGGAACTCAAAAATGAAGGTAATTTAGCAGAAAACAAAACTGACTGATAGAAAGAAACCAGATTCTCAATCAAGGACATTGTACCCTGTATTCAGCTTCACTTGAAACCAGAACCACACCTTTATTTCCCTTCTTCATTTAAGCTAGTCTGAGTTGAACTTTGTATCACTTGTAATAGAAAGACCCCCATATGAAGACCAAACACGAGAAAGAAACTTCGAGTAAAGAGTGGGAACTTCAAGCCAAGAGTGGAAACTTTCCAATATGGCTCTCTCCAGCTCTGACTCCCTTATCCTATCATTTTCTAGCTCTCTTTTTCCTTCAGCTTCTGGATCTTTGAATCAACAAAATGAAACTCCATCATGTTTAACCCACGCCTTTCTCCTATCATCCTGGCCTGAATGATTCAGACAGGGACACATACCATCTCCAGCAGAAGCCCCACTGATGAATAAACACAGAAAAGAAAGAAAAAAAAATAATAATCACAGGACATATGGGAAGATAGAACTGTTCAAAAAAGGGGCGGGGTGGGGGGCACAGGTTCCTTCTAATAAAACTGAGTTATTGCAAGAAGATTTCTCAAGATTGTTCATTCAGGTCATCAGAAGGAATCAAGAACAAACTGTGACTTCATTTTCCAGACACCAAACTGAGTTGATCTGTTTCATTCCTTTTCCTCTCAAAACCTCATTATGACAACATTTAAAAAAGAAAGGAAGGCATAACCTTTATCAGTGTTAGAAAATAAGCTGTGGTTGGACTAGAAACTTGAATAGTTTTTTTTTTTTTTAAGAAGAGATGATGGAGAAGGAGAACATTTGAAGTAAAGAATCAGGAAACCTATAGTGAAGGGCCCGGTTGGAAGTGGAAGGGCAGGACTTCCCTGATAGTCCAGTGGCTGAAACCCTGAGCTTCCGACACAGCAAGCATGGGTTTAATCCCTGAGCTGGGAACTAAGATCCCAAATGTTGGTTGCTATGACCAAAAATAAAGAAATAATTTTTAAAAAAGAAGAGGAAGGGTTGCCCCAAGAGTCTCAAAGACCTCTCAGAGAGGGAGTCACGTTGTTTATTAAGGGGGAGCACAGAACAGTGGATATGGGGCAAATTCAAGGGCTTTGGAGATTGCCCTCCTGCTGCCGGCCCATAGGAGATTCCATCTGGTCTTCACGTGGTAGACACAGTGTGTGAAGTAAAGAACAAGTATTGCTAAGGGGACCCATAATGAGATCGGTTGTGCCAGAGAGAGAAGGGATTGGTGCCCCGATGCGGGGCTGCTAATGCAATCACAGCAGAGATGTTAACCCTTGGGGCAGCAGTAAACTTCCCTGCCAGATGAGAGGTGAATGTGGCTGGGAGACAGCATAACACAGTGGATGGAGTGGACATATCTTAGTCCTGCAGACAGATGACGTCAGCTACCTCAGCCCCTGACACCTGCACAGGGCGGAAAGAAACGCTGGTGAAAGAGTGAATTCCGTGTTGGGCACTTACCTTCTCGAGCAGCTCACTTCCTGCTCCTCAGAGTCAACCGATCACCCAAACTAAAGCTTAAAACTGCAGAATAGATAAGGAAGTTCTTTTTCCCTCTGTGAGTAAAATGTCTATAAGGATTCTCACAGAATATTTCTCAATCTCTATTAATGGGTGAGCAATTTGCCTATGCTGCTGCTGCTGCTGCTAAGTCACTTCAGTCGTGTCCGACTCTGTGTGACCCCATAGACGGCAGCCCACCAGGCTCCCCCGTCCCTGGGATTCTCCAGGCAAGAACACTGGAGTGGGCTGCCATTTCCTTCTCCAATGCATGAAAGTGAAAAGTGAAAGCGAAGTCGCTCAGTCATGTCCGACTCTTAGCGACCCCATGGACGGCAGCCCACCAGGCTCCTCCATCCATGGGATTTTCCGGGCAAGAGTACTGGAGTGGGGTGCCATTGCCTTCTCCGTTGCCTATTCTAAGTATATGTAATTTTAAAAATTTAACAGACATATGTAACGTTTCTGTGATTTTTAAAAAATGGGGCTTATTCTTAGAAATAAAGCAATAATATTCTTGTGATATGAAACTACCAAGGGTGGGGGGAATACCCTCTAATTTGAGTATTTCTCATAAGATTTTTGCCTCTTTTAATGGAAACAGAAAATTCAGAAAAATTGTTCCCCAGTGAAAAATACAGTCATGGAAATTTGCTAATGCCATTAAGGCAGTGAAGAACAGATTTAATAGAGCAGAAAGCTAGATCTGTGAATTTAGAAGTGAGTTCACGGAATTCTGCCAGAAATCAATGAAAAGGAGAAAACACATGGAGATGGTGAGAAAAGAAAGAGATGGAGAGAGAAAGAAGCTAGATACTGCTGCTGCTGCTAAGTCACTTCAGTCGTGAAATCAAATATACATGTAGGAAAGATTTGAAATGGTGTCAACAGAAAATATGAAGAAGAAAAAATTAAAGATCTGTTGGAAAAGTCCTCTAACTAAAGGACTTGTGCCTCTAGACTCTAAAGGCAAAATACATCCTATGATTTGTTCACCTGTTTTTGTAAACAAAGTTTTATTTTAACACAGCCAAGGCAAACTACATTCTATGAGTTGTCCACCTGTTTTTGTAAATAAAGTTTTATTTTAACACAGCCACATCTGTTCATTTATACATTTTCTATGGCTGCCTTCAGCTTACAACAGCAGAATTCCATAGCTGGGACAGAAACCCCGTGACCCCCAAAGCTACATGGATGCTCAAGAAAAGATTTGCAACTCTGTTAAGAGTTCATTCAGACATCCATGGGGAAAATGTTTGAATTTCAAAGATACATTTAAAGATTTTTCCTCTGTGGAAAAAAAATCCCAAATTCCCTCAAAAAAAAAAAAAAAAAAAGAAGGGAAGAAATTTCCGTTAGGCCATACTTTTCAGTAAATTCTAGGATAGAATTTTTCAAAATCTGAAAACTTCTGAAGGAATGAGACTTAGGAACAAAGAATTATATGTGCAGCCAAACTGCCATTATTGAAGGTGGGTAATTATTTTGGAAGGACTCGGAACATATGCTATGGCTATTACTTTCTTGAAAAAAAAAATGATCAAAGAAATACTCCAGGTGGCTGAAAAATGGAGCAAAATAAATAATTCAGATACAAGGAAAAGCAGTATAAATGATTGCTCAGTAGAGAACACAAAAACTTTTAAGTTAATTTCTCAGTAATTGTAGTTAACATGATTATAAAACAATGTAAATGTCAAAAAATAATTCTGGAAAAAGATGACATCTAACATAAAAATATATTAATTATAATATTCTTATTCTCAAAACCAGATGGAGCTGGAAAAGGAATTGATGATAATAATACTGGTAATTATAGCTTCCATTTTTAGAAGTTACTGTGTATTAAGCACAAAAATAATGCTGGTATAAATATTGTTTTTCATAAATCTTTGAACACATCTCTAATACTAATTCCTTAACATAAATTCTTAGAAAGTGAAATGCTGAGCCTAAGCATTTTAGAAATCTTTCCATATGATGGGAGGTTGAACTCTCACCAGAAATATGAAAGCTTTTATTTCTCTGAACCCTTTTGCCAACACAATTATCATTCTGCAATTAGTAATAGTTAAACTCATGTATTGGAAGTAAAGAATTTGAGAAATTTTGTATAAATTAATTGAAGGTTATTTGCTATAATTCTATAACTTTCACTGATGTACTTAAAAAGCAGAGACTCCCTGGTGGTTCAGCAGTAAAGAATCCGCCTACAAGGCAGGAGATGAGGGTTCGATTTCTGGGTCGGGAAGATCTCGGCATGGCAACTCACTCTGGTATTCTTGCCTGGAAAATCCCATGGATAGAAGATCCTGGTGGACTATAATCCATGGGGTTGAGAAGAGTTGGACATGGCTGAAGTGACTGAGCATACACACAACCCTCCCACACTCTATTTATTTATTTTAAAAATGTTTATTGGAGTATAGTTGATTTACAATGTCGAGTTAGTTTCAGGTATACAGCTAAGCGAATCAGTTGTACACATACATATATTCATTCCTTTTCTGGGGGGATTATTTTCCCATATAGGTTGTTGCAGAGTATTAAGTAGAGCTTCCTGCGCTATACAGAGCGTTCTTATTAGTTATCTATTTTATATATAGTAGTGTGCTTGTGTCTTTAGACTTTTTCATTTTTCAAGAAAGTATTAAGTGGCATGTTTTCCTCGTATATGAGTAACAATTTGGCAGGATGTCAAATTCTTTGTTTGGAGACAAAATTTATGACCCACAATTGGGGGTTGGTTAAATAATTAACTGCACATTCCTTAGATGGAATTCCCTTACATCCACTCAAAATCACATTCATAAAGGATATTAGAAGAATAAGAAACTTTTCACAACATAATAACAAGTGAAAAATATTTTATATGAGATGATCCCATTTCTGAGGTTAAAATATACCTTGTTGTTCTTGTTTAGTTGCTGAGTCGTGTCTGACTCTTTTGCAACCCTATGAACTATATAGCCCTCCAGGCTCCTCTGGCCATGGGATTTCCGAGGCAAGAATACTGGACTGGGCTGCCATCTCCTTCTCCATAAAACATACATATTATATACAAAAGGATGTGTATGAACTACGAACAGGGACTAAGAGTTGAGAATACAAATATTTTTCTGTATGCTTTTATCTATTTTTCAAGTTTTCTCCTTCAAAATTTTAAGACATGGGGTAAAAAGATACCTTGTAAGTAAGCTGAATTCATAGGGGAAATTTTAAGTTTCCCAAGAACTAAGATAGTATCTGGTTTTGCAGGGGGTACTTTGCCAATGTTCGTTGAATGTAAGTGAGTGAGTGAGTGAATGAGTAAAAGTTGGTATGAGTTCCCCAGGCAGAAGATTGTACCTTTCCTTGGGGCATCTTTGGATTGCCTGCCTTCTCCCTGGACCATATCCACTTGCTTCCTGCTGCCAGATGCTCAGCAGCCTTGACTCCCACTCATCTCCCTGCCTGGATCTTTGCAGCTCCAAGCCATGGAATATCTCCCAGACCTCCTCCAGCTGACCACAGCTGCAGTCTCCCCAGGTCGCCCACTCCATCTGCTAGTCCTGGGCCCCAGATCTTCCTCTCTGGGGCCCCACTTAAGCCTTGACTTTTCTAGTTCTTCTTCCTTCTGGGGTAGAAACCACCATTGGAGAAACTTCTTCCCCAGTTCCTTGAGAAATTGATCCAGGCCAATAGCAACGTTGATACCATCCTATTAAGACCAGCATTATTCCAAGCCCCACTTCCCAGTTGATAAGTTTCCTTGAAGGGAACTTTAATTTCTAAAAAATCACAAATTGACTGATAAACTAAATTGGCCCTTGAGAGCAGGACTTTGCTGTTGTTTAGTCGCTCAGTCCCGTCTAATTCTTTGAGATTCCAGGGGATGTAGCCTGCCAGGCTCCCTTGTTCGTGGGATTTCCCAGGCAAGAATACTGGAGTGTTTTTGCCCGGGAAGTTCCTTCCCAGGAGGAGCCTTTTCCTCCCCCAAGTGATCTTCCCAACCCAGGGATCAAACCCACATCTCCTGTACTAATGGGCAGACTCCTTATCATTGAGCCACCTGGGAAACCTGAGAGCAGAGCTAATCGGCCCGTAAATACCAAGTGAGGCAGCAACTGGTTGCATTCTGAGTTGTCAGTACCCATGCTCTGCTGCTGCGGCTGCTAAGTCGCTTCAGTCATGTCCGACTCTGTGTGACCCCATAGACGGCAGCCCGCCAGGCTCCCCTCTACCAGTACTTAAATATTTTAAATTTCACCCTTACTTCCATGGGAGTCTGAGGAAGAAACCGTTGGACAGTTTTCTTTGGCTAAATGAGACGTAGCAGATCGGTCTAACACATTTGGCCCTATCAAAAATAACTGAGATTATATAACCATAACCTCTCCCCAGAGCAAATATGCATTTGAGAGGCAGTGAAACATACATAATTATAGATGTAAAACACTAAAAATAGGCTCTGTGCCCCACACAGGCAGTGGAGAGCGTGGCACTTGAGCGCAATGCTGCCACGTATCGCGAGATTAATAGGAGCCGTGGCACCATCCCAGGTGGCCGAGCGAGGTGATGCGGAGCTATTAAAGACATGAGAGCAAATTAAAACGTTCCTCTGCGGAGGAGGTTGCGGCTTGTTTGAGCCTGTCGAAGCCTGTTCCAACAGACTGCGGTCTTCTCCCGGAGACAGGAAGTGAGAAGTCATCAACCTACCATGATGATTATATTGTGTTGTTATATTACCTTATTATTATAGCCAATCAGTATGAATATAGGTTTCCCAGGTAGCTCAATGGTAAAGAATCTGCTTGCCAATGCAGGAGATGCAGGAGGCGTGGGTTCAATCCCCGGGTTGAGAAGATTCCCCTAGAGGGGGAAATGACAACCCATTCCAGTATTCTTGCTGGAAGAATCCCATGGACAGAGGAGCCTGGCAGTCTATAGTCCACGAGGCTGCAAAAGAGTTGGACACCACTTAGCAACTAAACAACAACAAGTCAGTATGAATAGCAAAAGCAATAATAATAATAGGAGCTTGTGTTTCAAAGCACATGCTGTATATTTCAAAAAGTTTTCATCTTTATTCAATTCAACTAGTCTGTGTGGAGGACTGTTTCAGGCAGTCTTGCTATGGAACAAGCCAGTCCAACATTTGATGACTGAAAGCGACAAGGACTTATTATTTCTCACAATTCTGGAAGTAGGCAAGGCGATTGCACTCATTTCATCTGGAAGGTCCACTAGTCTGGAAGATCCCAAGATGGCCTCATTCATGTCTAGCATCTGTGCTGGGCCTCCAAGCATCCCTCTGTGCATCCTCTTACCCTCCAGGAGGCTAGACCAGCTTCCTCACTTGGTGGTCTCAGGGGTGGCATTCTCAGAGGACTATGGTAGAAGACACAAGGCCTCTTAAGGCCTCTCTTTCAAAGTTGTATGACATCACTTTTACCATGTTTTATTGGCCAAAACCAGTCACAAAGCCAGCCCCTGTTCAGAAGTGGAGACACAGATTGTGCCACTCCATACAAGGAGCAGCATAATATTTTAACCATATCTCACTTAAGACAAAGGGAGTGTGTAATTTACTTACCTCATCTCATTGGATTCTCATAAGAACTTTGAAAAGGCAAGGATTGTTACTTACACTTCATAGATACAGAAACAAAGCCACACATCCACACAGCTAGAGAGTCAATCTGAACTCAAGGTTGTGTGACATCATGGTATATATGTACAATGGAATATTACTCAGCCATAAAAAGGATGAAGTTGGGTCATCTGTAGTGATGTGGATAGACCTAGAGTCTGTCATACAGAGTGAAGTCAGAAAGAGAAAACTAAATATTGCTTATTAATGCACATATATGGAATCTAGCGAAATGGTACAGATGAACATATTTCCAGGGCAGGAATAGAGATACAGACACAGAGAGGAGACTTGCGGACACAGGGTGAAGGAGAGAGTGGGATGAGTTGGGAGAGGGGCACTGGCATGCCTACACTGCTGTGCCAGTGGGGAAGCTGCTGTATTGCACAGGGAACTCACCTTGGTACTCTGTGACGACCCAGAGGCGTGGGAGGGAGGGTGGGAGGCTCAAGAGGGAGGAGTGTATATAAGTATATATATATATATATATATATATATGATTCATTTTGTTGTACATCAGAAACTAACACAACATTGTAAAGGAATTATACTCCAATAAAAGAAAAAATTTAAAAAAAAAGATTGCATGACATCAAAATCCATTTTCTTCCCCCGTGCTCCACATTCCCTCCTAACTTACCTAACTTGATGTCTATGCTCGCATCATGGGACTTAATGAAAGGAAGTAAGAACCGTTTAGAACATCCCCAGCCAGCTTCTGTGTTGACCATTATTTCACAATCTGTTTCTCACCAGATCCCAATCAACCCGTTGCATCTGGGCCCTCTCTTGGCCACATCCCAGAGCCACACATATTCTGGCTTTCTGATGAGGCAAGGCCTCTGTCGAAAGCAGCAGCGATCCTACCTGCTGTGAAGGGGGGGTGGGCGATGCGCGCTTGCCTATTGTTGATGATGCACCTCTTTTGTCCTGGTGACTTCACGGAACACCATGAAGTGGTGTTTATAGTAACACCACGAAGCAGGCAGTTTTTATGGCTGTCAGCACATGGCAGACCTGGGATCTCAAAATCAGACCACCTGCCGCCAGGATCACCCCGACTGTCATTCCAAAGCCAGCATCATGACTAACACCTTCTCACCCCCCAGGCCAGCCTCCCGGTCATCCACGCCTGGAGAAGCACCTGAACTACGGAATCCCACTTTTACAGTGAGCGAGACTAGGGTGTGGGACAGTGTGATGGGTTTCTCCACTGGTCTCCAGGGACACTGGTGGCAGAGCTAGAACCCAGGCGTCCTGGCCCCCAGCCCTGAGTTTTGCCTGAGAAGAAAGGAGGGAAGAGTCTTAAACTCTGGTGACACGCCCTGAGCCTGAGTGCCCCATGTCAGCGTGGATTTGGCAGCATCCTTCCACGGCAAGTGAGGATGAAATCATTTAAGAATGAGAGAAATTCCTGTCTCCTCCAAGCTGGTCAGAGAGTCCGGACCTATTTCCCCTGGGATAGACACGGATCTTGGGATCACAACCTGAGATTGGGGATGTACAGTAATACTGGAGAAGATGCCAAGGGTTGAGGTGGTGGGCTGGGGACCCCAGATGACTCACACTCTGGCAAACTCCCTTCTCCCATGCCCACCAAACCTCACACTGCTGAATCTTGCTTTGCAACACAACCTCCAAGTCAAAATCAGACCACCAGACCAGCAAGTTAGAGTGTGATTTGTTCACGGTTTTCTGTAGTTAGTGAGTTGCCCAAATGCTCATCTACATGAGTTTACAGAGGTACCCACAGTCCATCATCAGAGAGATCCAGAGGCTGTGAGGGGAGACGGTGGGAAAGAGACCATCTCTAGGAATGACTGTCTCATTGGGTCAACTTCACTCAGGTGGCGCTACCCACTTGCCAATGCAAGAGATGTGTAAGAGACATGGGTTTGACGGTAACCCGCTCCAGTATCCCTGCCTGGAAAATTCCATGGACAGAGGAGCCTGGTGGGATAGCGTCCATGGAGCCACACAACTGAGCTTGTGTGCACATACATGTTGCAGGTAAAGTGTAGTGGGAACACCATATATTCTGATGGCACATTACAGGTTATAAAGCACAGTAACATCACCTGTTCCTGAAAAGTGATCTTATTTTAGCCCTTTTTAAATCTATTATGCCAGGCACTGTGGTAAGTACTTTATATTTTTTTAAAAAACTATTTTTTATTGTGGTAAAATATACATAGCTCAAATGTATAGTTTTAACATAAATTTTTCATACATACATACATAGATACATTTGAACTGTATGTATTTTCATGCGTAGTTCGGTGACATTAAATCCATTTGCATAGGTGTACAACAATCACCCCCAGTACATCTCCAGAACTTTTCTCGCTTTCAAAACTGAACCTCTGTACCCATTAAACAATAATTTCCATTCCCTCTTCTCCAGCCTCTGGAAACCATCATTTCTTTCTCTGTGAATTTGACTAATCTGATAACCTCATATAAGAAGAACCATACAGTGTCTTCCCTTGGGATTCTGGCTTTGTTCATTTAGCATAGTGTTTTCAAAGTTCATCCATGTCCTGGCATGTGCCAAATTTTCCCTCCTTAAGACTGAATAATATTCCATTCTATGAAGAGACCACATCTTGTTTATCCATTCACCTGTTGATGGGCACTTGGGTTAGTTGCACCCTTTGGCTATTGTGAATGATGCTTTTATGAACACTGATATACAATTTTACATGCTTTTTGTCACTCTTCAAATCTTGGAGATGTCATTGCTTTGTCATTTTAAGATGATGGAACCAGAGGTGGAGAGAAGGCACGCCTGCCTGAGATCCTACTCAGAATATGGCACGGCCAGGACTTGATGCTGCCTAAACCCAGGGTCTTACACTACATTAAACTCCGTTGTCTCCTTGTAGAGAAATATATGGAATTCTATAAGTGGATATACTTACTTATGGAAAAATGTATATAACAGTCAATAGTTTATCAAAGTAAATCTATAATTAAGATCCATTGAAAGATACAAAATTTTGGACATTAAAATCAAAATATCTTATTCTCAGAGCAGACTAGTAGGCGTGTGAGGGCGAAGAGATCAGAGATCATTGCTAATTTCATTGCTAATGTCAGTGCTGATGTGGATGGCAAGCCTTGGATATCTGAAGTGATGGGTCCAAGGCCACAGAGCAGAGCCAGGTCCCTGTCTGGGTGTTCTCAGACATTTCTAAAATATCAAAGGAAATAAACATGTATTCTGATGAACAAATCCACACCCTCAGGTGGACATGGAGCCTGGGTGTTGGAATGGCCCTTTCTGGAAGACAGTGGCCACACGTAACAGCGGTCACCTCTGTGAACTGATGAAATGCTGAGTGCAAGAGTTTTCATGTACCTGCTTTTTGATCCACACAAGAGCTATGTTGTTACTAGCACCACTTTACAGATGGAGAAACTGAGGCTCAGAGTGATTAATTAACAGTTCTACTGGCACAGAGCTAGGAAGTTGCAGAGATGGGATGCAAAAGTTGAGTCTAACTCTTAATCCCTTAATTCTCCCCCAGCAAGAGGACCGGCTGTGGCGTCAGAAACAGATGAGCCTCCCATCCCCTCCCCCTGACCCTGTAACCTCCCAGCTCAGCGTGGGTGCTCATCAGCAGGGTTGCCCCTCTGATCCATGCCTGTCCCCACCCTCCCCTGGGACTTCCTGGGGTGAATTGACTACAGTGGCTCTTGATTCATTTATACAACCTTAGTCCGTTTTCCAAAAAAACTTTTTATTCTTTTTGTTCATTTATGTATTCATTCACTCACCAAATATTTATTGAGGTCCCATCATGTCCCAGCCATAGTCCTGACACCAAACCTACAGAAGGGAACAAGACAGACGCTGTCTCTGGCCCAAGGACTCTAGCTGAAGGGGAGACAGACATAACAGAATAATAGCATGGTTTCAGGTGGTGACAAAAATTAAAGCCACAAAGGAAAAGAAAAAAAAGTAAAGAGAAACAGGTGGAAGAGGGGTGATTACTTTAGACAGGGTGATCAAGGAGGGCTGTATGGAGGAGGTGATATAAGAGCAGAGGTAGCCATGTGAAGGATGGCTTGGGTGAGAGGGGTGGTGGAGAGGGAATTTTAGTGTAAAAGTCCCGAGGCAGGGGTGAGCTTAGAGGGTTTGAAGATGGGCAAAGAGGAGATTCGCTATGTCTGGGATGGCCTGGAGCAGGGGGAAGAGGTTTACCCAGGTTGGAGAGGAGGATGGAGAACTCTGAACCCGTGGCTAGCTATGGCGAGGAGGTTAGGAGTTACAATGGTGAAGGTGGGAAGCCATTGGAGGCTTCTGAGGAAGGATTTGGATTTTGATGGTAGGGAGGGGATCAGCGCTGGAGGCTTGGAAGCCACCAGTTACTGGGAATTTCCCAGCACCACCTGCTTAAGGACTCAGGCAAAACTCAGGCTCATCCTGTCACAAAAGATGCCCCCTCTCCAATACACACACATAAATGCATGTGCGCGCACACACATACACACACGCACACACATACACACACGCACACACACGCACACACATACACACACGCACACACATACACGCACAGACATACACACACGCACGCACGCACACGCTCACACCTATAAGGGATCCTGCTTGTGTTTTCTTATTTCATCAGCTCTGAAGAAGGAAAAGTCAAGAAAACCAAAAGAAACATCAGACGTGTTATTCTGACTTGGCGTCAGGGACCTCCCAGATACGCCTCTCTCAACACAGCACTTCCCCTTTAAAACTGTCGCCTTTCCAGGGCTGTTTCTTCAGCTGGCTGGAGCAGTGAGGAGGCTGCAAGCCCTGCAGGTTTGGGAAACCCAGAGGACAGAGGGTTAGCAGCAAGGGGAGGAGAGGGAGGGAAGGGGCAAGGGGCAAGCAGCAGAGAGCTCGCGAAACATCTGGAAATTGCCTGCTGTGAAGGCTGTGCAGTCCCGGTTTTAAGGAACCTGAAGCCATTGCTGGATTGGTCTCCCCTTCGTATCAGGCACAGAGCCAGGCTGCCTCAACCAACATCTTCTGGGACATCTTCCCATGCCACTTCCCTCAGAGCGAGCCTGTATGGTTGGCGTGAGGAGTCCTGCTCATCCTGGGTGATGAGGCTGGGGCTGTTTCATGGTCTAAGTAAACAGGGAAGTGGAATAACAGCTCAGACTTTAAGACTGATGGACTTGCCTCCAGGCTCAGTTCTTCCACTTACCTGTGTGACCTTAGACAAATGACTTAACCTCTCAGAGCCTCAGTTTTCCTAATATACAAAATGGGTATATTGATACCCACCTCTTGGATATCGGATTGTTGTGAGGGTTAAGTAGGAAAATAAACAGGAAGAGCTTCAATCAGGACCTGATGCTGACAAGTACTCAAAAAGCAGTAACAAAAACTATTTCAGTATTATTATTGTTGTTGTCTTGAGGGCAGAGAGCTGGGAAGGAGGAATTGGGATTCACACCCTCACTTGTCAGACTCTGAATATTCTGTTTGCTCTGCCACCCCCTGCTTATTATAGCAATCACATCAAGTAGGCGGGGTCTACACTCTCCTGATTCTGACCTGATGACCACGGAACCAGCATCTCCATGGTTCCCAGTGGGGGTGCTGACCTGGCAGCTGTACTGTGTGTCAGAGAACAGAGCAGACATGAGGGAGGGAGCAAGGGAGGGAAGAAGAAGTAAGGAGCAGGACCCAGGTCCATCCTCCACCCCAGCATCTGTGAGGCCGGCAGTCTGCACCATCCAGAATATCCACAATTTCTCCCATTCTCCACACTCTCCACTCTTACCTCAGAGTGGAACCTCTGCCTTTTCTCTTTATCCCGAGTGGACCTTGTGATAACGTCAACCAGAGTACGGTGGCGACGAATCTATGTGACTTCCAAAGTCATGCTCTCAGAGAAGGAAGAGTCAGGAAGGGTCTGGGGGGCCCAGGGGATGGATACGGGGTGGTGCCTGGAGAAGGGGACCCTAGGTTCTGAGGTAGATTGCCTCATTCATTTCCTACTCATGAATTCACTTATCAAATACATATTGAGCACCTACTATGTGCCAGGCACTCTTCTAGGTGCTGAGAAAACAAGACTGAACAAAACAGACCAATCTCCCTGATTTCAAGGGCTTCACATTCTACTGGGAGACAGATAAAAAACCAAAAAATCATACTCCTCCCATAAGCCATCCAAGCTTAGACTTTCTCACTGCACCCTCCTATTGGAAAGAGAAGTAGAACCATTTTCCTTTATGGGAGCCCGAACCCCTGGACGTTCCGCCCTGATGCCTGGAGCCCCTGGATGGGCCCGTTGCGGTGCAGTGTGACACACAGGGCAGCCGGGCTGCAGGTCAGGAGCCCCGGGTTCGAGTCGGCGCTCAGTGATCTGGCCAAGTCATGTTGTCACTCTCTTCTTCAGTTTGCTCACCTATCAAATGGAAATAATCAACCCAGTTCTGGTTGCCTCCCAAGAATGCTGTGAAGTCAAATTGGGCCTGGTTGTAAAAAATAATTTACAAATCTTAAGGTGCTATTTAGGTATATGCGTTAGTTGCTCAGTCGTGTCTGACTCTTTGGGACCCCATGGACTGTAGCCTGCCAGGTTCCTCTGTCCATGGAATTCTCCAGGCAAGAATACTGGGGTGGGTTGCTATTTCCTTCTCTTGGGAATCTTTCTGATCCAGGGAATCAAACCCAGGTCTTTTGCATTGGCAGGCAGATTCTTTACCATTTGAGCCACCAAGGAAGCTGTTTAGGTATAAGAAATTAGAATTCCCATGATGAGCTCTGGCCAGAAAGGCTGAATTCTTTCCAGCACATCTTCCTAATTCAGGCCATAAACTGGGGTGGGAAGAGAAGGGCCTGCTTTCCCAGGAAGCAGCCGTTGACACCAATATGGTGAAACCAAAGGTCCCACTTGGAGCCACGGGCCTTGTTCACACCTGTGCATGGGGCAGAGATGACAGCCTCACCTGTGAATTTCCCAGCCTTTCCTCATTTTGCCCATGTCGGCTCCCCAGAACCCCCTCTGGTGGGGGGTGGGGGGTGGACTTGAGAATCTGCCACTTTGCATCATTGGGGAGGAAAATCAGGCAGACTGACAATTTATTTCATCAAAGCCTCATTTTCCATCTCAGTCATTACACAGAATTTTGCTTTAAAATGATTAATAAGTTTGAATCCATACAGCAAGTTATAGATTAACAATTGTGGGCCCCAGAGGCGAGAACAAAAGAAACTTCATTATTGCATTTCATTCATCAAACCTCTAATTAAGAATGTCATTCCTTATGCGCCTTTGCCTTCCAACTCTGAACAATAGGCCATTTCCCAGGCCTCTGTGTGACCTAACAACCCAAAAAATGAATATGTCCACCTGCGAGGAAAAATATCACCCTGGATTTACAATGGCCCACTGAGCTAAGAAAAGGAATTCTCAAGAATGTTCCTCTGGGCTTTAGTGACCGGGCCGGGCAAACCTTAGCAGGAAAAGGGAATTGCGAGGCTCTGGTTTTCAGCAGGCCTCAAGAAAAATATTCAAATGATGCTTTTGCAAGTTACATGCCTGCAATTATTCCAAAAACAACACCCTGAAATAGATGAACCAGTGGGTCAGGAAACGATTTTCCTTAGAGAGTAATGTCTCCTGCAACCTGCCAGCCATGTGAGTGATTTACACGCCAGCTTTGCAGGTATTATGGGCTGCCCTCACAGACTCACGGCTCCTCCGTCTGGTCCTTGCACGCTTCCCACCAATCTGGAGCTGGCTCGGCCTCCGTGGCATTTTTAGGTAGACTGTGGGCTCTTTCACAGGCTCTTGTGCTTTCTTCCACTTCCCCCACCTCATAAGCGCACCTTATGTGTCTCCAAGGCTCGCTCAGCTCCTTCCTCTCCGCTCGAGACGTTTTTCCGTTTTTCCGTCTCACTCAGCATTTCCATCAGCCGGGGTTCATGCCGGCCAGGAGCCACCTGACCCCTGGTGAACTTCCCTGGGAAAATCTCCCAGTTCTCCCACTCGCCGCCCTTGCCCTCAGGTATGTGCTCATCAGACCCAGAACACCAGGAAGTGGAGAGCCACGCAGCAGCTCTCAGAAGGCTCTTGCCTTCCTCTGAAGGACAGTTGCTCCTTTGCCAGGCTGCGTGTGAGGAGTGGAGGGTGTGGCACTGACAAAGGCAACTTCCCTTTGGAAAACAAAGCACGAAACCACTAGAACAGCTTGTTACCTGTGCACTAAAAGCAAACGTGATGTTGGGGTGAGAAGAGAGGGGATGCAGAGGGGATGTCATTACAAAGCTATATGACAAATCTAGACAGTATATTAAAAAGCAGAGACATCACATGGCCAACAAAGTCCATATAGTCAAGGCTGTGGTTTTTCCAGTGGTCATGTATGGATGTGAGAGTTGGACCATGAAGAAGGCTGAGCGCCCAAGAATTGATGGTTTCAAACTGTGGTGCTGGAGAAGACTCTTGAGAGTCCCTTGGACTGCAAGGAGATCAAACCAATCAATCCTAAAGGAAATTAACCCTGAATAGTCAGTGAAAGGACTGATGCTGAAGCTGAAGCTCCAATACTTTGGCCACCTGATAAGAAGAGCCGACTCATTGGAAAAGACCCTGATGCTGGGAAAGATTAAAGGCAAAAGTAGAAGGGGGCGACAGAAGATGAGATGGTTCGATAGCATCACCAACTCAGTGGACATGAATTTGAACAAACTCTGGGAGGATGCTGGGTAGGACAGAGAGCAAGCACTGCTCCTGCTTGCCTAAACAATGCCTTTAGAAGAATTAGTAAAAAGTTTCCCCTCTGGACAGATGTGGCCCCTGGGTGTGTGGTTTCTAGAATAGTTGGTGCATTTGGCAAAGGAAAGGCTCTCATTCCCCCAGACTAATACTGCTCACACCATGCACACAGCTTGGCTGCAGAACTGGGCTGATGTTGGCCCTCCTCAGACAAGTTTCCCCAAGACAGGGAGCAACCTACATATCTCTATGTGGAGTTACTCCTGGGAAATACCATTTAAGGAGATGTTGGAGGGGCGGTGTTACTGGTTGAATGATGTTTTCCCCAAATTCCTATTGAAGCCCTGATCCCCAGCACCTCGGAAAGCCTGGGGACAAGGCTTTTACAGAGGCGATTAAGTTCAAATGAGGCCTTGAGTGGGCCCTAATCCAATATGAGTGGCTTCCTTCTATGAAGAGGAAATTTGGGGGGTTCCCTTGTGGCCGAGTGATTAGGATTTTTTGCTCTCATTGCTGAGGGTCTGGGTTCAGTCCCTGATTGGGGATCTAAGATCCTTCATTCTGCACTGTATGGTCAAAATACATATAAGAAGAGGAAGAAACTTAGACACAGAGATGCCAGGATGTACACACACAGAGAAAAAACACTGTGAGGCAACAGGGAGAAGGTGGTGTCTGTAAACCAAGGAGAGAGGCCTCAGGAGGAGCCAACCCCCAAGGTGCAGGCAGACACCTTGAGCTCAGACTTCCAGCCTCCAAAACTTCAAGAAAGTATATATCTGTTGCTGAGGCCATGCAGTCTGTGTTTTTTGGAAGGAGCCATCCAGTTTCCCCGCAAAGGGCTTCCCAGGCTGTGCTAGTGGTACAGAATCTGCTGGCCAATGCAGGAGACACAAGAGATGCGGGTTCGATCCCTGGATTGGGAAGATCCTCTGGAAAAGGAAATGACAACCTACTCCAGCATTCTTGCCTGGAGAATCCCATGGACAGAGGAGCCTAGTGGGCTAAAGTCCACGGAGTCAAAAACAGTCAGACACAACTGAGCGACTAAGCACAGTATCCAGTTTCCCAGCAAAAGAAATTGTAGGTAGGAAGATCCCAAGCCAGGGCAGTACTTGGTGTGTTTAAAGACCAGAAATGCTGCCAGTGGGGCTGGGGACCCAGGAAACCAGGCAGGGAAGGAGGACCCAACGGGTTGGTGAGGCCTCACACTCAGGCAGGTGACTGCAGTGGTGGGCATGACTCAGGCAGGAGAGGCCCCAGGTCCAAGGCCATCTTCCCATGTAGGGTTGGGGCAGAGGAGGGGTACACGGATGGACGATGGACCTCTGGGGGTTAGCCTAGCATTACTTCTTGCTCGAGGAGGACCCGTGACTGCAGGGCTCCCACACCTCATGTTATAACCGGAAAGCAAAGCGCAGAGCGGAGGTGGCATGCACCGCAATCCCTGGACATCTATCTTTTTCATTTTTAAATTTTATTATCTATTTATTTTTGGCTATGTTAAATCTTTGTTGCTATGCACGGGTTTTCTTTAGTTGTGGCGAGCAGGGACTATTCCCTAGTTTCTGTTGTGTTTTTTCAGTCGCTCAGTCATGTCTGGCTCTTTGCAACCCCATGGACTGCAGCACCCCAGGCTTCCCTGTCCTTCACCATCTCCCAGAGCTTGCTCAAACTCACATCCGTTGAGTCAGTGATGTCATCCAACCATCTCATCTTTTGTCATCCCTTCTCCTCCTGCCTTCAGTCTTCCCAGCATCAGGGTCTAGTGGTGTGCAGGCTTATTGCGATGGCTTCTCTTGCTGAAGAGCACAGACTTCAGGGCACGCGGGCTTCAGCAGTTGTGGTTCATGGGCTTAGTTGCCCGGAGACATGTGGGATCCTCCCAGGACAGGGATCAAACCCATGTCCCCTGCATTGGCAGGTCGATTCTTAACCACTGGACCACTAGGGAAGTCCCCAGATAACTTTTTGCATGCAGAGTTTTTCTTTTCTTTCCAAGGATTCATTCCTTAAAATAAGTCCCAGGAGGGAGATAATAAGAACATGAACATTTGCTTTGGGTCACTTGTTTATGCCTCATTCAGAACCAATTTGACCACATGGCTCACTTATTGAAATGTTGCTCTTTTTAAACAGCCCCTCCGCAGATGTGAGGGCCCAAATTACTCCCCTTCAGTGAAGGGATGGGCGCAGGAACCAGGAACTCCGTCCAAAGGCTCCCGGCATTCGGCATTCATTCAGAATTGTCAGCTCATTGTCAGAGACCCTGGGCACAGTTCACACATGCAAACTGCCTGCACCTCCCCACCACGGCCCCCCAGAAGCAGAGGCCGAGCTTCCTGAGTCTCACATGAGCCCTCAAGCCTCTCTTTTCACCACACGCCCAGCCTCGCTCAGCACCTCCTCTTCAGCCCCAAGAGGAAAGAGGCAAATTCCAACTGGGTACTTAGAGTCCTTAAGCTTGCTCAGACCCTGGCGGGAACGGTTGCTTAAGAAAGACAGCAAAGATTCTGGGGTCCCGAGGCCTGGGTCGGAACTCAGCTCCTCCCTGCCCCTACTCCTGGCTGTGCTTGGTCAGTATTTCTTGACTTTTCTGAGTCTCAGTTTGCTTCTCAGAAAGGCGAGGGCCCTTCTCGATAGGGCTGTTCTGAGAACAGGGTAAGGTGGAAGCGTAGCTTTGCTCTCAGCAAGGAGCCATGGCTGAAGTAACAGGCCTTCTCATTTAGCTCAAGAGAAGGGAAAGAGTAGGGTGGGGGTGATGATGAAATCCAGGGGTCTGGAGGCATCTGCAAAGAACTATCCTTCAGGGGTTAGAGTGTCCCGAGGCAGATTTATCTTCCTGGGTGGGAAGGCCTGAGGTGGGGGCTTCCCTTTCCAGCAGGAGGCCGGGCCCCTGGCTGGCTCTCTCCTGAGGAGTTTCCTGTCACACAGCAGCCTATGCGTGGTCCAAGGCGGCCACCATCTCTGACAACCTGCCTCCCCACCTGCCACCCTTTCTGCTTCAAGACCCACAGGCGACAGCCTGTTTCCTCCAGGTTCTCAGCGTCTCTTGATCCTAATTCTTCACAGAAAGCAGGGATCTGGTGGGCTCACCTTTCACTGAGGAGCTGCGGATGTGAGGGAGGCTGGATGCTGGATGAGGTGACCATGGGTGATTTCTGAGGAGGAGAGAACTGTATTAAAATGCTCTGCAAAGGCTTTTGTTTTTTTCTGTTTATTTCACTCTTTTAACCCTACCGATCCTTATCTCTAAAATAGTCTATTGTTTGTCGACCTTGGTTTGGTCTTTCTCTCACACACCCTACCGCTTTGTCCAGGTGGTGACCAGGTTTCAGACCTTGTCACCAATCCCTCTTGGACCCAGCACTCTGTCAGGAAGTGAACATTTGTTACGTGTGTGAATAAGTCACCCCATGACCCTCCTCTCCAGAGTCTTTCTGAAGAGTTGGCCAATTGGCCCAAACTCAACTCTCTAGTCAGCAGAACAAGCTGCCCCAGCGTCGACCACCAAGCCTCCGTCCCATCACTGGGGTAAAACATTCTCTTTTGTTCCTCATTATTTAATCCCACCTTACTGGCTGTCAAGACCTCTGTGTTTCCACTTCTGGCCTGTGAGGAGTGCTCAGACATGTTACCCCATCTCTCGGAAGGAGCGGCTTTAGCCAGGCTGAACTACAATCCTCAGAATTCTTCAGAATTTCTTTAGAGTTCTTTTAAAATTTTTTAAAATTTCTTTTGGGTTTCCCTGCTCAGTTGGTAAAGAATCTGCCTGCAATGCAGGAGACCCTGGTTTGATTCCTGAGTCGGGAAGATTCGCTGGAGAAGGGATAGGTTACCCACTCCAGTATTCTTGGGCTTTCCTTGTGGCTCCGCTGGTAAAGAATCTGCCTGCAAATGTGGAAGACGTGGGTTCACTCCCTGGATTGGGGAGATCCCCTGGAGAAGGGAAAGGCTACCCACTCCAATATCCTGGCATGGACTGTCACAAAGAGTCAGACACAACTGAGCTACTTTCACTTCACTAATTTACTTTATTTTAAAGTTATCATTATTATTATTATTAATTTTGGCTCTACTGGGTCTTCATTGATGTGCAGGCTTAGTTGCCCCATGACATGTGGGATCTTTGTTTCCAAGCCTTGCATTGGAAGGTGGATTACTTATCACTGGACCACAAGTGAAGTCCCCTCTTAAAAGTTCTTTGGAGTTCCAGTTGGAGGGTGGGGCACAGGGGCGACTTGGGGGAGTTCTGGGGAGAGTGTGTGGGAGGGAGGCAGCAGGCATTTTATAGCCCCATCAAAAGGGAATAAGCAGCAGCTGCCCCTGCACCGCTCAATCTTCCCCTGCATCCTCCTTCAGCATCCTGAGCTCTGAGAAAGGCCTCCCGGTTCTGCAAACACCCACCCCACTGAGATCAGAGACAAAATTTCCATCTGTCCCTGGGGGCGCCAGCTCCTGCCACCGTTTCAGCTTGTTCTCACCCTCCTGACTTTACATCCTTCTTCTTTTCCCTGAGGACAAGTTCCAGCCTCAGACATGGGAGAACAGCCTTCCAGGGACATCTTAACCAGCCCCCTAGCCCCATGTGTCTCATCGAATCCTAGGAACAGGCGCATCTCCTAGTGGGTTTTGCTTCTCAGATTGAACCCTGACTGATGTGTCTGCCAACACCTGTCTGCTCCCACGCAAACCAAGGAGGCTGGGCCCCAGTAAAACTGTAACATTTCCCTTCTTCCTCTGTCTGGGAGGATGTGCTTTAAATTCAGAGGAATTCTATCATCATCAAAACAACTCCTTTGGAAACCAGGGCTATATTTACTACTAAAGTTATCAGCGCCACATTTCTACTGAAAGGCAGACAAGGAGAAGGAAAAATATTCCTGGTTCCAGCTGACTTTGTGGGAGATGCTCCACAGCTTTCAGATGGAAATTTACATGCATCAGTAAGGGTATCGCTCCCTCCAGGAAGCTGAGAGTCATCATCACTCACAGCGACATCTTACGTGTGCTTTCACAGGAGTGCCTCACAGCACTTGGACAGCAACGAAGGGCAGGGAATGGCCTCGTCATATTATAGCTTAGGAGACTGAGGCTTGGGGTGGCTCTGTGATGTACCCAGGCTTCCATAACTCAAAAGCCAGAGGTTGCAAACCTAGGGGCCTGAGAACCTAGCACAGCCTTCGGTTTTGTTTTATTTGGCACAGGCAGTATTTTTTGTCTGGTTTGGTTTGTGTTTTTTATTAGCTTCCAACATTTGAAAATCAGGAAACTTGACTCTCTTCCCCCTTAAAAAAAAGAAAAAAAGTCCAGATTTGCTCTTTGGCAGCAGACCCTGGAAGTCAGTAGAGGCTGCCCCCTATAGATAGAGTGGGGGACCCCCAGTTCCTGTAGGCTAATCTCCCTCTTTCACTGTTTGTATTATCTACAGGCTCCTGTTGGCATTTGCATTCAAGTTCCTTGAAGACGAACAGAATTGAGGCTCAAAGCCAGTCTGATCGCAATTCTGCTGCTCTTTCAGTGAATCCCAACACAGTCGTGACCATTTAAAACATGTATGTTCTCAGTCTTTTGATAAGAATTTACTAAGTTTCTATTCTATGTAGCTTGGGGGCAGTGGTGAACAAAACAGGTATATAAGTGTGTGTACGTGTGTACATCAACACACACGATTTCTCTCATCAATTTGGTGTGAGCATCAGTAGATGTTCAACACACAAGCCAGCTGTCGTCCAAGGCCCTCCCCACGTGAAATGCAGACACTCCGATGTGTCTCCATATTCCAGAGACTGCTTATTCTGTCCACTCTTCTCTGAAAAGGTAGCCACTGATGTCCTTTTGGGAACGTAAGTGCTTCAGTGCAAGGCTTGGCTCCCTGGGTTCCTACAAGACAGCTTACTGAAGCACACCGGCTCGTAGAATGGTTAACTCCAGGGAAATTAAGTGACACAGCCAGGCAATGGGCTGGGAAAGAGGACCAACGGTCCTGGTTGACTAGTTCCTAAAGCCAGACTTTTGGGGCTAATTCCATGGGAAAGTGGGTAGGAAACCGGAAGGAATTACTCACACTAGCTGGAAGGTTCCTCTTGACAATGAGATTTTCAGGGAGGGCCAAGATCAGCGGCTGGAGGGGGAAGGAGGTTGAAGAGTCGTACTGCTGATTTAAAAGCTTTCCAGTGGAGCTAGAGGTGTAAATCGGGAGTCTTTGCTCATCTTACAGGGTTGTGGGCTGTCATGAGAGAGGGCAGGGTCAGCCATCAGTGAGGCCCCTCCTTCCCTTTACCTGGCTGTGTCATGGAGTAAGACTTTGCCTTTCTCCAGCCTCAACTTTCCCATCTGTAAAGTGGGCACTTTGGACTCAAAGACCACTGAGCTCCACTCCAGTTGTAACAATCTGTTGTGAACCATATCATGTCAAACCTACTTTTAGGGCTGTTTTGCTTTGTTCAATAACCATGCAGTGTGACTCACCCCACAGTATTAGTAACGGCCAACATGTATTTTGTCTTTGCTAATACTAAGCATGCTTTAGGTGTTTTAAATGTATTAACGCATATAGTTCCCACAACCAACCGAAATTAACAAGGGAAGAAACGGAGGCAAGGAGAGGTAAAGCAACTTGTTCCATGTCACAGAGCTGATAAGTGATGAGGCTGGGACTCAAACCCAGGCAGTCCAGCTCCAGCATCTCTGCTCTTAGCCCCTACCCCGCTATACCACTTCTCTTCAGGCGGGTCTTGTCTATTTGGGAACTTTAAAGCTCTATCGATGATAAAACCGGGGCACAGAATGTCATTGCACCGGGCAGTGGTTTAAAGTTCAGGCTCTGAAGTCCGAGACCTGGGGTCCTATGTGGTTTGTCTCTTTCTACCTGGGGGGCCTTGGGAACATCACTGCAAGCCTCAGCTCACTCGTGTGTAAAATTAGGCTAATAATTGTACCAGCTTATCCAGTCCCTGTGGGAAGGCAGGGAGAGATTGCCTGCAAGACACTTAGCACATCACTCCCAGGTGCATCTGCAGGCGTGCATCTGTGTGTCCACTGGAGGATGTGTACTGGGATGTTCTTGTGCACAGGCTCACCATTTGTAATAGCACAAAACTGGAGAGTGCCCCCATGCGCATCAGCAAAGCACAGATAAGTAGTGAGAGGGGTATTCACACAAAGGAATACTCTACCACTTCAAGAATGAAGACCTGCAACCACACACAGCAGTAGAGATGAGACTTGTAAGGGCTATGTCGAATGAAAGAAGTCACACACAGAAGAGTATATCCTGTGTGATTCCACTGACATCAAGTTCAAAACTAATCTGGGCTGTTAAACGTCAGGGGAGTGGGTCCCCTGAAGGGCGAAAGCATCATTGAAAGGCAGATGGGGGCCGTTTTGCGGGTGCTTCCACGTTCTGTCTCTTGATCTGATGCTGGTTACAGGAGTGCGCCTATTCATGAAAATTCATTGAGCTGCACTCTGATGAATACACTTGTTTGTCTATAAATTATATTCCAAATAATGTTTAAATTAAACAACCCAATAATAATTATTATTGTTATTATTATTAGAAATGACTGATAGCCAGTTCTGGGAGGGTCGGGAACTTGCTGTAAAAAAGAAGATGGTTTTAGGAGCCAGCCAGCACAGCACCCTGTCCCTGCTCCACTTCTTCTGGCTGTGTGGCCTTGGGTACATTGCTTAACCTCTCTGAGCCTCAGTTTTATCTGCTATAAAAATACCAAGTATCTCATCAGGGTGCCTTGGGGACAAAATAAGAAAATTCATGCAAAGTCTGGCATGAGATCTGGCGCCTGATGTACACTCAATAAAAGGTCCTTCCCTCTTTATGTTGTCTTTTGGTGTTCCTGGCACAGTTCAGGGTATGCATGCATGCCAAGTGGCTTCAGTCGTGTCCGACTCTTTGTGACCCCATGGACTCTAGCCCACCAGGCTCCTCTGTCCATGGGATTCTCCAGACAAGAATACTGGAATGGGTTACCCTGCCCTCCTCCAGGGAATCTCCCCAACCCAGGGATTGAACCCATGTCTCCTGGGGTTCCTGTAATACAGGTGGAGTCTTTACTGCTGAGCCACTGGGGTATACATCAGGTGCATAATATTGGCTTGTTGAATGACTCAGGAAACCCTTTTGAAAGTCGCTTGGCTGCTCTGGGAGTAGATGTGCCTGCTACAACTACAGATGGATAAATGAATGAAACCCCCTGCTTCTCACTCAGATGCAGATGAGCCACCTGCTCAGAGGTCAGAACGTGTCTCCCTGTGTTCAGCTCACTCCCATGGGAACTTTGGGTTTGCCCTAAGCATATGTAGTTCCTCGACCAGCTTGCCGGCTCTATTGCTTTCGGCAATGAGGCGTGGGGAAATCGCTCATCCCCTGTCTCAGCTAAGCTTTTCCCCTCCCGAGCTAAGTGAAGAGGGAATGGCCCTGAGTTCCACCAGATTTCCCTCCCCCTCTGGTTGGATTAAGCCCCACTGATCCCTTGCAGCCTGGCTTTCCTTGCTCTGCGTAAAGGCAGAGCCTGTGAGGTGGGCAGTACATGGACTCCCCACAGGGCATTGTCGGAAGAGCCTTGGTGGCGTGCAGAGCCCTGGAGTAGCCTGAATCCTGATCGCATAGTGATAGCCCTCCCACCAAAGGGCGTGGGTGGGCCTCCCTAGAGGATCCCACACCTCACGGCCTCTGCATCTTCCTGATGGAAACTGGAACAACTGCCACAGCTTCCATTTCACAGTAGGATAAACTGAGGCTTAGAAGAGAGATGAGCCTCAGAAGCTGCTCCTGCTGGGAGGCAGTGATGCCCAGGTCAAGGTCCTCACCTCCAGTCTAGAGGATCTCCTGTCCTGACTGCAGGTGTCCACAGTGCCAGTCGTGCAGAGGGATGCGTGCCTGGAAATCCCTGCTTTATTCTCTGCCATTCCTGAGCCTGCAGACACTTCCCTGTTCCCTGCTTCATTCCATGAGTTCAGCTACCAGATATGTATTCGGCTTCTGCTACATTACAGTCACTGGTCCGAGTGCTGGGGATGAAGACCTCATCCCTGCCCACTTGGTGCCCTTAATGACTAATGTTGGCTCAGAAACTAAGCAACAATGCTTTCATGAGACAGGTTTTCTCCTCTTCCACTTGGTTCCTTTCACCAGCTCTGCCAGACCCCAGCATGGCATTGTCACTCACATGGTCACCATTGGAAAAAGGGAAGTGTAGGGCAGGCAGTGTCCTTAAAGGGCCTGATGAGGGTTGAACACAGCATTTATGCTCATGTCCCATTGGGCTGATCTTGGTCACGTGGTCTCATCTAGCAGCAAGGGAAGCTGGGAAATGTAGTCTCCAGCTGGGTGGCCCTCTGCCCAGCTTAAACTTGTGGATGCTGTGACTAAAAGGGAGAGGTGAAGGATGGATGTGGGAGCTCTCTCTGCCACACTGGGAGAGACAGCAATAAATAGATACATTGATACCGAAGTCAAGTGGACAGAGAAGGGATCTTAAGATGACATTTGAGCAGAAGTTTGAATGAATTGAGGTAGCCACACACTATCTAAGGGAAGAGGGTTCTAGCTGAAGGGAGCAGCAAGTAAAAGGCCCTAGGTAGGCTGGGGTGGGGTAGGGGTTCTGATATGTTTGAGAAAAGCAGCTAGATAATGACTACAAAGGGCCTGGTAGGCCTATATTTAGGGCTTTGAGTTTGATTCTGAGGGTGAAGCGTGTCTGTGTATATGTGAGGCGGGGTAGTGGATGGAATGAGGGTCAAAGAAGAAGCCAAGTAGGAAAGTTGAACATTCATCCAGGTGAGAGGTGGGCCTTCGTCTAGTGTGAAAGCAGAGAGGAGCGAGAAGGGATGAGCTATAGTTTATCTACAAAGAGGAGTAGCAGCATATACCGTTCATGGTTAGAATATACTAGGTCAAAGGCAGCTCAGAGAGGTCAAAGGCATTGTATCATTTTAAGCCTCTCCCTCAAGATTAGGGTCAACATTCTGGATAACCTTACATGCCTTGCTTTCAAAAGATAATTTTTTATTTTTAATAAACAATATATTATTAACCATTATTATGTCTATATCTTTATAACCCTGTCCCAGAATTTCTATAGAAATAATTATTCAAAATAGAATTATTAGAACAAATGATATAAGCAATTTAAATCCCAGTAGATGATACCCAATCACCCTCCAAAGATGTGAATAATTTACCATAGATTTTATTTTGTAGGTATCTTCATTAAAAATTGTTTTTTAAACTTTTTTGCAGTACTGTGAGGCATGTGGGATCTTAGTTCCCTGACCAGGGATTGAACCTGTGCCCACTGCATTGGAAGCATGGAGTCCTAACCACCAGACCATCAAGGAAGTCCTTTTGCAGGCATCTTTAGGGCAGAGGAATGGCATGGACAGAAATATGTCATTCTTTCATAGAATTGTAGGGGAAGTGATTTCATTAAAGATGGACAGGAAGTGTTTAGGGGATGTGCTGGCAAGACGGCAGGGGAAGTGCCAGCTTTTAAAGCTGATGCAAAGTCTGAATCTGCCGGTAGCCGGGCACCGGAGGCACAGAGACGCCAGACAAGCAGATAAAGTGGAAAGGATTCTTCAAGACGTGCATCCACACACACATTGCTCCAGAAGAGGCCCATATTGCTAGAAGCAGCAGCGGGAAGCCATTATGAGAGCTGGCACAATCTATTCTAGCTGAGAATGTTTCCCAATATAATTTACAAAATTTCAGTTGGAAATGCATTAGCAGCTGAGCAGTGAGGAACTTCTATGGGGTAAATAGGAAAACTAAATTAAAACCCCAGCTTTGAACACGATCGAACCGTATGAGCAGCCCCTGCAGTCTTCTCTAACCTTTTCAAGTCCAAAGAGCCCTTTTGTTCTACCCAGTTTATGGGTTGGTTTTCATTTGATTTGGTTGTAGGAAGTTTTTATGGAATCCGCGTAAATGACTGCTGATGAGCTCGCATGCAAAACCATCCGTTCACACATTCCTCGTAAAAGGGTCTCGAAAGGAAAGAGAGAGACAGACATTTTAAAACCCACAGCACAAAAGAGAGATCGAGAGTGAGAGTAATAAGACAGACAGACAGTCAGGCAGGGATGAAGGCAGAGAAGAAAGAGAGAGACAGAGAAACTCAAAGAGTGGCGCCGAGGGAGAGGCTGAAAATGACACAATGCCCTTGACCTCTCCAAGCTACCTTTGACCTAGTATTTTCTAACTAACCATGAATTGATTCTCATTAAACTCTGCAACCCATCTCCTGGCCCTGTGTAGACTGATCCATGCATTGGGAAGATTTGCAGTTATCTCCGAGGCCGTGCACCCTTCCTCCTGGGCCTCTGAGACCCTTACCGAGAGGAAGACCTTCACCTTCTCCCGACAGCGCCCGTTTCAGGCTCTGATTCTCCCCTCCTGATGGCCCTCATTCTTTCTGTTCTGAGTTGTCCTTCTAGCTCCACTTTCTAGAACAGGCTCCAGATTCAGCTAGACCACACAGGGTGAGTTATATCCCTCCAGGGATCTTAAACCCAAGTGATGCCCTGGACAAAATTTAGGCAGAGTCCCCAGTCCTCTTTGAAGACGGGGAGATATCTATTCCCTAGGTGAGGTGACCAACCATGCAGCCAAGAAGGTCCCAAACCGCCCCCACTTGAGAGGCCAGTACTGGTTTCCAACCCTGCATGTTCTGGATACCTCCTTTCAAGGAAGCAATCTTGCTGACAACCCTGTGGAACATCCACTGTGTGTCCATCAGGGGCTGGGGATACAGGACCAAATCTCCTTTGTAGAGGGTACATTCTAGCTGGGAGACCACAACAACTGAGTAAGCCAATAAATAACATGACTCTAACTGGACATCAGGGCTTTGCAAAACATTAACGTAGAAAGATGATACTCGAGGTAGGTGGGAGAGGGGGTTTCTTTAGATGAGATGGGCAGGGTGGCCACCCAGGAGGAATATCAAAGCAGATTTAAATAATGAAAGGAGAAGAGATAGGCATGCTCTGAGGTGGGAAGGACCTGGGCAGTGTATATGTTTGTTTTTTTTTTTAATTTTATATTGTAGAATAGTTGATTAACACTGTTGTGTTAGTTTCAAGTGATTCAGTTACACATATGTATGAATCTATTCTTTTTAAGATTCTTTTCCCATTTAAGTTATTACAGAACATGACACAGACTTCCCTGTGCTACACAGTAGGTCCTTGTTGGTTATTTATTTTATTTATTCATTGAATATTTACTTTTTGGCTGCACCATGCAGCACATGTTTAATTCCCTGATCAAGGATGGAACTACAGCCCCTGCATTGGAAGCCTGGAGTCTTAACCACTGGAGGGTCAGGGAAATCCTGATTATCTATTTAAAATAACCACTGTTAAGGAATAGAAAGAAATACTTTTGTATTTCCTGGTATCATTTGGTGACCTAGATAAGTGAAAAAACTGTTTGGAGTCCCCATGGCACTTCAGTGATCAGGGTATGATTGAAAACAATGCCCCACACATACCCAAGAGTCCGCAGCAGAAGGGGACACTAACAGAGGAGCAGAGGGTGGGGAGAGAAGCCGTGTGGCACTTTCCACCTGAAGTTGCACGGTGCATCTGTGTGCAGCCACTCACATGCACACCGCCTGAGTGTGCTAGCCCTCGTCCCCCACCCTGAAGTCTAGCCAACCCTCTTGTCACAGCTAAATCAGAGCAAAGCAGGCCTGGATGCTGCAAACAGTCCAAATCCAGGCAGCAAGCATTCTTCAGGATGCAATGGAGACAGAAGGGGGAAAAAAAAACCCCTAAGATCCTAAGATATAAATAAGAGAGACTGATGGAACTTTAGACATGCAGATGATAATTCTCAATACTTAACCCTGAGAAGTTACATACCAAAAAATCAAGAATTCTCTGTGATGGATGTTAAATAGAGCAAGTGACTTCTACCCAGGCCATAAAAGTTGGTGCTATAAAAGTTGGTTTTTGAAACGAGAAAGAAATCCACACAGAACAGAGAATTCTACAGTCATACATGGATATATTCCAGAGAGGAAAGATTAGAAATTAATGCTAAAGCTTGACGATGTGTATAATATATATAAAATTTATTAGCTATAATTATATATATAATTTTATCATAATTTATTACCATATAAATATATATAGTAAGTTATCTATATATAAAAGTGGGCTTTGACACGGTTCCTTCTTGCTTGACTGTACTTTCCATCAGACTTGCCTCTTTTATGGGCAGAGCTAAAACCAAAGCAGTAAATGGGTGGAAAGAAACAGTTATTTTAAATCTGATCTTCTTGTTGATTATATTAAAAAATTTAAACTTCTGTATGGTCAAAATGAGAAAAAAGAAGTCCTAACCAAAGTCAGAAGCTGAGTGGCAATGTGGGCAACACCACCGCATAATAGACAAAGGGCTAATTTTTATTATTTACAAAGAGCTCTTACAAATCAATAGGGAAAGGACAAACAACCCAATAGATACATGAGCAAAGTACAAGAACAGGCAGATAGCAGGGAAAAGCAAAGTATTTGGCCAGTGGCATGTGAAAAAATGTTACTCTCACCCTCCATTAGAGAAATAAAAATGAAAGCATTTAGTTATCTTTTAAAGCATATATTTAAAAGGTTTAAAATGTGTTTTAATTTGGACCTCCCAGAAGCAGACCCCCAGAAAGTGTTTGGGTACAAATAATCGATTTGGGAGGGATCCTGGGAAGCGCTGATGGCTTAGGCTGTAAAGAATCCACCCGCCAATGCAGGAGACACAGGAGGTGTGGGTTCGATCCCTGGGTTGGGAAGATCCCATGTAGAAGGAAATGGCAACCCACTCCAATATTCTTGCCTGGAGAATTCCATGGACAGAGGAGCTGGTTGGGCTACTGTTTATGGAGTCACAAAGAGTTAGATATGACTGAGCCTGTGCATGCGCACACACACTCACACGTCAGGATTTGGAAGGGATGCTTGGGAGCAGAGGACCTGGGAGGGGTCAGGAGGAAATTGATTGAGTCACTCTGGTGACTGGAGTTCAATGTCACTGGGGAAGTCAAGGCAGGAGGGGTGGAAGGTGGTGTGTGGAGGCAGAGGGGTGTGACCTCATCTGAGAGGTGCGACACCTACATCCCACTGCCTTCAGGTACCAGCCAACGGCTGCCCGGAGATGGAGTGGTCATGAATTCTGCAGCCCAGCTGGCCAGCAATGGGCATGTGCAAGAGAAGCATCCCCAGGCAGCCAGCAAAGCCCATGGCAAAGAAACTTGGGGGCTGCAGCACATATGGAGACGAGAAGGGGAAAGAGACATGTGGTCCGGGCATCAGCGGGGTCTGCTGCAGAAGGATATATATGTTCACAGTCTTACAGACTGCACAGCACTGATTAAGCATTCATGTGGGTCATCAGCTCATTTCATCCTATAACTACCACCTTAGGATATAGGTCCCACGTGTACCCCTGTTTTCAAATGGGCAAACAGAGATACAAAGGGCTTGTCTAAATAACTTTCCCAAGGTCCTGCAGTAAAGAGATGGCAAACCCATGATTCATTTCAGGCTGACCAACTTCCAGAGCCTTGCCTCTTAACCAGTGTGCTTCCCATGGATACAAAGCAATGTTCTCACCCACTATGGATGGAAATGTCAATCTGCTACAGCTAGGTCTGTCTAGTCAAGGCTATGGTTCTTTCCAATAGTCATGTATGGATGTGAGAGTTGGACTATAAAGAAAGCTGAGCACCGAAGAATTGATGCTTTTGAACTGTGGTGTTGGAGAAGACTCTTGAGAGTCCCTTGGACTGCAAGGAGGTCCAACCAGCCCACCCTAAAGGAGATCAGTCCTGGGTGTCCTGGGAAGGACTGATGCTGAAGCTGAAACTCTAATACTTTGGCCACCTGATGCGAAGAGTTGACTCATTGGAAAAGACCCTGATGCTGGGAAAGATTGAGGGCAGGAGGAGAAGGGGATGACAGAGGATGGGATGGTTGGATGGCATCACCGACTCAATGGACATGAGTTTGGGTAGGTTCTGGGAATTGGTGATGGACAGGGAGGCCTGGCGTGTTGCAGTTCATGGAGTGGCAAAGAGTCGGACATGACTGAGCGACTGAACTGACTGAGAAGGGTGGTAAAACATTTATGGCATATCCATACAATGAAAATACCATGGAACTGTTAAATATGAGTGAGGAGCTATCTATATTGAAACAGAAAAAGTTCTACATATTTTAAAATTTAAGCTTCATCTATTATTTTTTAAATTTTTATTTTATTTTTGGCTGTATTGGATGGATCTTTGTTGCTACACTCAGGCTTTCTCTAGTAGCGGTGAGCAGAGGCTACTCTTCATTGCGGTGGCTTCTCTTGTTGTGGAGCACAGCTCTAGGCTCATGAGCTCAGTAATTGCGGTGTATAGCCTTAGTTGCTTCTCTGCATGTGGGATCTTCCTGGACCAGGGGTTGAACAATGTCCCTTGCATTGGCAGGCAGATTCCTATCCACTGTGCCACAAGTTTCACCTTTTAATAGCCCATATGATAACAACTTTTCAGTGTGACTTCATTGGGTCCAAACAGAAAAGGGTGCTCATTTATTACATGTCTATACACAAGATTCAAAGGGAACACTGATCTGGGAGATAAGAGGTGGTCTGCTCTTACCCTGTACCTACCCTTCTGAATTACATGAATTTTCTCCCATGTGCTACTTTTATAATTTTAAAATCCTGATAAGAATCAATAAACCAAGGGAAAAAAAACAAACACAACCCAATGCTATCTTCAGGATATTAATACATGGCTTCCGGGGTCCTCTCTTGTTGCCTGAAATGCACACTTCCCTGAGGCTTACCCCCCTCCCTTCTCTGCCAGGTTGCTCCTCCCCTTGCAATGCTGCTTTTCTACTCTGTTCAAGTCCTACAGATCCTGCAGGGCTTCCCAGGGGGCGCTGGTGGTAAAGAACCCGCCTGCCAAGGTGGGCGACATAAAAGACAAAAGGGTTCAGTCCCTGAGTTGGGAAGATCCACTGGAGGAGGGCATGGCAACCCACTCCAGTATTCTAGTTTGAAGAATCCCATGGACAGAGGAGCCTGGCAGCCTGGCAGTCCATGGAGTCGTAAAGAGTTGGACATGACTGAAGTGACTTAGCATACACACAGAACCTGCAAATCCAGCTCAGTGACCATCTCCTCCAAGAAGCCACACTGACTCCCAACAACCTCTTCCTCTCCAAACACTGGTAGCATCTGTGTTCCCTACCAACCACATGACCTGGAAGCTCACTTTGCTTGACTTCATGTCTCCCGTGTTTATGTTTCATTTTCTAGTATTTTTCAGGAAATATATGTTTTGCCAACTCTTGAGAAAAATTCAGCCAAAAGATTGGGAAAATGAGAAAAAGTATTCTAGTTCTCCCGGGAGAATTGGAGCTCAGCAATCACTACGCAGACGTTACTCATTGGTCTGATGTCACTTGAAAAGCCAGAGCAGGAAACTCCGTCATGGGGAGCTGAAGGTTAAGGGTGAGAGCAGGTAGAAAAAGCGTTCTTATTTTCTGGGTTACTCTTGTTGGTGGTTGTGTTTGTGACCTCGTATGCTGTTTAACGGGCTTCCCAGTTGGCGCTAATGGTAAAGAACTCCTTTGCTAATGCAGGAGACGTAAGAGACTAGGTTCAATCCCGGGGTAGGGAAGATCCCCTGGAAGAGACAATGGCAACCCACTCCAGTATTCTTGCCTGCAGAAGAATACTTGCATGGACAGAGGAGCCTGGTGGGCTACGGTCCACAGGGTCACAAAGAGTCAGACATTACAAAAGCAACTTAGCATGCATGCATGCTAAGCTAATGGTGTGTCATTCTTGAAACTAAAATAATATTAATGCTATAGACATTCTATTCTTTATTCAAATCATATGAGCAGAGTTCTAAGAAATTAGATGCAAAATAAATCCTTTCGCAATTACTTGATGCTGTGTGATGCTTTTACCCTTGCTAGGAGATCTGAATGTTACACTGTTCAAATATTACCCAATAGTGTTCACTGGCCCTTTCTAGCCCGTGAATATTTGCAAATATTCTTTTTAAAAAAAAAACAAACAAGCTTTCACACCCGTGGTCTGCCAGGGCAGTGGGGCCAGAACCTGCCTGTAGAGGGTGTTGAAGGGCCCGGGGTGGGGGGTGGTGTGCAACATTCCTCAGCCTTGCTCCGGCATCTGCCGTAGCCCTGCTCCTCAGTCCTCAAATATTCTTTATAAATTTCTTGTACCACTCTTTAAATACTATTAAACTACTTATTTATCAAACAATATTTTTAGACATCCATGGTTAAAAATATTTTAAGAATAACATGATTTGGGTGATTCCAATTTCTGGAATGAGATCCCAAAGATTCATGTCTGTTGGAAATTTGGAAACACTAGTGCTGTGACTGAGAATACTAGTCTCTCAATTAGGAGAGCTTTGCTGTTGGATCCATGGATGGGATGATTGGGTGAGAAAGCACCCAAGCCCCAGAAGTAGCTCACAGTCAGTCTTCACAATGCCCATCAGCAGGTGAGAGTGAGCTGTGCTTCAGTTTATGGATGCAGGACTGTGATGCTGGTGATACTGATGACATGTGTGTGTGTGTGTGTGTGTGTGTGTGTGTGTGTGTTTGGCAGGTTCTCATACAAACACGGGCTTCTCTGCACTGTAAACATTCCATTTGCAAAATAAAGATATCACAGAAGCCAACAATTTTTCAAACATTATTTTCAGTGAAATCTGACCCTCGGAAGAAATCCAAGGTGGACGGTAGAATTAACAGCAATATTTGTTATGTGCCTTCCAAGATTCTGAACACTGTATACCGATGAACGTACGTTTCACAGTGACCCATGTGTCCATATCACAGATAGAAAGTCCAAGGGGTCTAAATAACTTTTCTAAAGACACATATCAGCAGTCTGGCTCCAGAGCCTAAAGTGAAGGTGGGTGGCAGGAACCCAAGGCCTTCCTGCTCACCTTCCCCTTGGTCCTCAGGGTGGTCCATAGCACCTTAGGCATCCCCCCCAGGATGCAGCTGGAAAAGTCACTGCCCCAAACAATCTCCAAGGTCTTTTTCAGCTTAGGTCTAATATAAAAATATTCAGTATTCATATACAGTTCATTTTTAAAATTTGCTGAAATCTGCAAATCCATGAAACAATACAAAATCCCACACGAGTATCGCACCGTAACCATTTAAGACAGAAAAGGTGTGGATTCTTAGCCTCATATTTACACAAGGAGCAGAGAGACTCAGCCTGAGGTCAAACTTCAATTAAATGGCAGAGGTGACTCTAGAAATCAAGTCTCCTGAGTCCTGGCTCAGGGCTTCCCCCCCCTCAAAGCATATGAAAGCACTTTGTCAAGTGTGAACACTGAGCAAATATTCGGTATTATTCTTCATGCCCTTCTCCTAGCCTTGTACAAAGTAGCTGTTCAATAAGGGTCTGTCGAATTGAATGGATGAGAATGGCGGCTTTATGGTTATAGAATTCAAGTCAGGTGAGAACAATGGGACCGCTCATAAATTATGATTCTGTTTACCTTTCCATTGTCGATCCTAATCATTTATTTAAGTATGCCCTCTGCTATCCTTAGACTAACACACACACAAAAGGGAGTAGGCGTTTGCTGATTATTCTTCAACTGACCACAAGGACTGGTGGCTCCGAAGCACAGTGCATAGGAGAGTCACCAGGCTAGGACTCAAAATTCGTTGTGGAGCAATAGAAGGAACCCTGCCCCCAGGCACTAACAGGATTGCTTTCTGTTGGGCTGTAAGCCTGTAAGCCCTCTACTTGCCCATCCTCAAGGCCAAAGAAAGAGTCCAGTGTCAGCAATAGAAACTCAGTGGTTTAATAGGTTGGAGGATCTTACATGTCTGAAGCAAGGTCCTGGAGTGACACCCCACCACCGTGTCAGATGGCAGGTAGGACGTGGTAGGGGTCTTCACTCCCAGGGGGAGAGGGAGGTTACCACTTACAGGGGGAACTGAAGTCAGGTTGGTTCTTCAGTTGCCAGGGAAACAAATAGAGGGGCATACCCCTCACCATCCCTCTGATAAACTATCATCAGGGAGATAGTTCTGATCTGAGGATTAAGACAATCACTAGCAGGGGCCAGGAGCCAGTATGCAGGCACTTCCTAATTAGGCTCTGTGATGTGGGAGGCCAGTCATGTGGATAAGGTGTAGATGAGGCAGGAACTGGTCAAGCAGGAGATGAACAGAGAGCAAGAGAACAGCCATTTCAGGTGGCCTAATCATTCACCTTACTTACTGTACAAAAGCTCCCAAGAGCCTGTGGGCACCAGTCACTGAGAGTCTTAAAAATCTGCAAACTCAGCAGGCTCCCTGGTGACCTAATGGTTAGGATTCCAGGCGTTCACTGCTGTGGCCCAGGTTCAGTCCCTGGTCAGGGAGCTGAGATCCAGCCAGCTGTTTGACTCAGCCAAAGGAAAAAAAAAAAATCTCTAAACTCTTTGACGGCGAAATCCCAGTCACAGAAATTCATTCTAATAAGACCCAGAGATCTGGTGATGCCATAGATGTTCATTGCAACACTGTTTACAAAAGGAAACATTTAGAAACAACCTACATGTCTACAATAAAGAGTTGGCTTGGTAGACCATTAAATCTAGTCTATGGAATACTATTTAGCTATTGGGGTTGTGTGTGGAGAAAACTCTCTCATATGAGATAATAAAGTAAGGTTGAAAATATGTGTACTCAAATTTAACAGTAGCCATCTCTTGACCAGTTGGATTAGGGATGGCTTTATTTTTTTAATACTTATTTATTTGGCTGCACCTGGTCTGCACCAGCAACATATAGGATCTTTAATTGTGACATGTGGGTGCTTATTGGTGGCATGTGGGATCTAGCTCCTTGACCAGGGATCAGACGCAGATCCCTGCATGGGGAGATCATTGGGAGCTCAAAGTCTTAGCCACTGGGCCACCAGGGAAGTCCCAGGGATGGCTTTATTGTTTATCATGTTGTTTGTGTCTGCTTTCAGAAATAAGCTTATTTACCATAAAGAAGGCTGAGCACCAAAGAAATGATGCTTTCCAATTGTGGTGCTGGAGAAGACTCTTGAGAGTTCTTGGAATGCAAGGAGGTCAAACCAATCAATCCTAAAGGGAATCAACCCTGAATACTCATTGGAAGGACTGATGTTGAAGCTAAGGCTCTAATACTTCGGCCACCTGATGTGAAGAGCCAGCTCCTTGGAAAAGACCCTGATCCTGGGAAAGATTGAAGGCAAAAGGATAAGAGGGTGGCAAAGGATGAGATAGTTAAATAGCACCGTTGACTCAATGAACATGAATTGGAGCAAACTCCGGGAGACAGTGGAAGACAGAGGAGCCTGGCGTGCTGTAGTCCATGGGGTCGCCAACAGGCAGACATGACTTAGCGACTGAACAACAACAGTGTATTTACTTGCATAATGAGAGATAATAAATTGTCTTAAAGTGATGCCATGCAGGAATAGATAATAGCACTGAAGGGTGTTCCTATGACGTATACTCAGTTGTGTGCTCAGTGGCTCAGTCATGCTCAGCTCTTTGTGACCCCGTAGACTATAGCCGGCTAGGCTCCTCTGTCCATGGGATTTTCCAGGCAGGAGTATTGGAGCAGGTTCTCATTTTCTGCTTCTGGGTATCTTCCTGACCCATGGATCAGATCCATGTCTCTTGCATCTCCTGCATTGGCAGGTAGATTGTTTACCACTGTGTCACCTGGGAAGCCTGTTCCTGTTATGATTTTAATAATAATATTAATTATACAGATAATATTCATTGAGCACTATTTCATGTAGCCCCTCTGCTAAATTCTTAACTAGATTCCTTCATTCAGTTCTCACAAAAGTTAATATAAAGAAGGCACTTTTGTTTGTCTTATTTTATGTGAGAAACCTGATGTTCGGAGAGGTAGAGACTGAAACCACCTCATGGCGTAATTCCCCTCTTGTCAAATGCAAAAGGAACTAACTAACTTATCGGCATTTATCCACATGCATGCACACACACATACACACATACAAATAGCTGTTGTCTACATTTGACACTTACTCCTTGGAAGGAAAGTTATGACCAACCTAGACAGCATATTAAAAAGCAGAGACATTACTTTGCCAACAAAGGTCCGTCTAGTCAAGGCTATGGTTTTTCCAGTGGTCATGTATGGATGTGAGAGTTGGACTATAAAGAAAGCTGAGCACTGAAGAATTGATGCTTTTGAACTGTGGTGTTGGAGAAGACTCTTGAGAATCACTTGGACTGCAAGGAGAGCCAACCAGTCCGTCTTAAAGGAGATCAGTCCTGGGTGTTCATTGGAAGGACTGATGCTGAAGCTGAAACTCCAATCCTTTGGCCACCTGATGTGCAGAGCTGACTCATTGGAAAAGACCCTGATGCTGGGAAAGATTGAGGGTAGGAGGAGAAGGGGACAACAGAGGATGAGATGGTTGGATGGCATCACCTACTCAATGAACATGGGTTTGGGTGGACTCCGGTAGTTGGTGATGGACAGGGAGGCCTGGCATGCTGTGGTTCATGGGGTCACAAAGAGTCAGACACGACTGAGCGACTGGACTGAACTGAACTGAACATTTGCATGGTGGGATTAAGAATTATCCTTTTTTCCCTTTGCTTACCTATATTTCTTATTTTTTCTAAAATGAGGCCTTGTTTTTTATTAGAAAAGGTGAAAGTATTTTAAAATTGACAAAGTAAGTTGGTCACAGAGATTCCATATTCTACACATAAAAACTGAAAACAAAGAGAGGGAAAGGGGGTGTAGGGTAGGGATGGACTGGGAATTTGGGACTAGCAGATGCAAACTATTATATGGAGAATAGATAAACAACAGGGTCCTACCGTATAGCCCAGGGAACTATATCCTATAATAAACCATAAAGAAAAAGAATATGAAAAAGAAGTATATATACACATACATTTATATTCAGTTGTATGTATATGTATATAGCTGAATCACTTTGTTGTACACCTGAAACTAACATGACATTGTTAATCAACCATAAAATGAATTTTTTTAAAAAAGGAAAAGAAGGTGCATCTATTCCAGAGGAAGAGAAGCAAGGGAGCTAGAGCGTTAAGTCCCCGGAGGCAGGGTCTATCTTCCCTTCTGCATCCCTCTTGTAGAGTTGGATCCTGCTGTGAGAAAGAGGTGTCCCTCAGGGTAGAAGAGACCTGGAGAACCCAGGCTGCCCCTGGAAGCAAGATGCCTGGACGAGATGCCTTTAAAAGGGCTCTCCCTTCCCAGCACTCTGGAATTCTTGGTAGCCCAACTGGCCTCAGAAGCAGCTGGATTTGCACATAAATCCTAAATCTGTCAACTGTGACGTTGCAGGTCAAACACAGTTCGTCTCTAAACCCTGCGCAACGTGCACTGTATTGTATCTAACCTCTTAGGATTTGGGAACTGGCAGAATTAAGACCCAGTGCAGTGCCTGGCATATTGTAGGGATCTGATAAAATGTAGGCAGCCTGTGTTAGTATGATTGATTCATTATCACCAGGATAGTGATGCTATGATCTATATGATAAGAATAGGATTGTTATTATCTGCACCTCCCGTCTTTTAGACTCCCACTCCTGCTTGGCCTTCTCAAGTCTATCTCCCTTCCCCCACCCCAAAGTCCCCTCTTTTGTCTTTTTCAGACTTGAATCAGTTTCTCATAGTCAGACTCAACCAATAAAGTTAATGACTCTGAAAGCGCTAGGAGTTCATCATAGCTCCACACTTGCTCTCAACAGAAACCTTCAGTTCCTAACCACAGAGGTCGACAATAGTGTGAGCGTCGGCTCTGTACCTTGTTGATTTTGCAGGGTGATCAGTACATGGTTCCTGAGAGAGGGAGGGTCCTGGGGGGAGGGAAGTGGAGGCCTCACCGGGTCACCCACATTTCCTGACCTTTGATTCTTTCCAAATCTTCTCTTTCAGGCTCTAGGCGTTTTATGCCCATTGTCATGTTTTATAAACTTTTATTAGCAGCACATTAAGATGGATGAGCGTGGAAATCCTTGAAGTTGTTCCCAATAACCTGGCCTCTTTATTACGACCGTAACCTCACCATGTATGCCATTTCCATAGTCTAAGGATCAAAAAGAGCCTTTTGCTTTTGCCGAACAAACAGCTGCCCAGCTGTACAACCAAGCGGGGCATCAATAAGGCCAAGAATGTATTTAGGGAAGGTGTGCTAATACCATACACACAGAAGTTTATGGATTTAATGGTTGGAAACACAGAGCAGAAAATTGACTGTTCTTAGTCATGGCTCCAGACTTGGACCCATATGCCATGAATACATTGTGAGCCCATCAAAATGAGTAACTGGGATATGAAAACCAGAAGATATTCCGTTATCACTCACTGGTCTCACTGTTCAAACACAGTCCTCTGATGGCTATATTTACGACTCCATCCCTCCAGATTTGCCTTATTCCAAATAAATCATCACCCATCTCACTGACCCAAATCCCATTTCTTCCTAAACATTTTCAATCTCCCTCTCTTGAGCCTAAATGCAAGTGCAGTAAAAAATATTATGAATCCTTTAGGGTACTTTTCACCAATTAAAAGTGGCATATTAAATTTCTGAAAACCTTTCTAATCTGCAGTATAAAATCACATTTTATGGTACCAGATAATTTAGAATCCATAAGCTAATTAAATGAAGTGAATGACAACTGTATTCTCTAGATAAATGATATATCAATCACAGATAATGTACAAATTTAAGGGACTGGAACCTTTGGAAGGAAAGAGAAACAATGAAAAAATTTGAGTTACAAATGCTGCTCCTTTACACATAAATCCAACTGGTTATATTAACTGCATAATGGGATTAATTGCCAGAGTCATTTTGTCTCCAAATCTCTCCAGAGTTATGGGAACATGTTCTTCCTGCTGTTAAGAAGGACTGAGGCGTGCTGCTGGCAATCCCAGATCGGGAGAGAGGACGCAAGGGCTCCATCCCTGATGAGAAGGGAGAAAGTTTCCACATTAAGATTCAAATATTACATCCAGTGGGACTGGCAGTTTCACGGCCCAGAAGCCTTAGGATCATATACAGTAAGTCCCTGACACACAGGCTTTCAAACTGTGACCTTTCAAAGATGCGAACATGCTACTACCCAGACACCACAGGGTTGATTTTTCAAGAGGGTAGATAGAGGGGCTTCCCTGGGGGCTCAGTGGTGAGAGGCCTGGGTTTGATCCCTGGTCCAAAAGACCCCACATGCTGTGAAGCAGCTAAGACCATGTGCTACAACTCTTGAGCCCGTGCTCTAGAGCCTGGGAACTGCAGCTACCGAGCCCCCAAGCTGCAACTACTGAAACCCACATGCCCCAGAGCCCCGTGCTCTGCAGTGGGAGAGGCCGCTGTAGTGAGAGGCCCTCCCACCATAACTAGAGCAGCCCCTACTTGCCACAGCTAGAGACGAGCCTGCGCAGCAACGAAGACCCAGCACAGCCGATAAAGAAATTAGTGAATTATCATTATTTTTTTAAAA
The DNA here is from genome assembly GCF_042477335.2 of Ovis canadensis. NCBI lineage: Eukaryota > Metazoa > Chordata > Mammalia > Artiodactyla > Bovidae > Ovis > Ovis canadensis. The sequence goes on from NC_091258.1 coordinate 32,655,479, forward strand.
AATCGGGTAGATAGAATTGAATTCAGCAAGAAACTAGAACCTGTGCCATCAGTGTCAGGATTGAGCGAAGTTGCAGCTTGCCCTCCATCTCCTATTGCTGATGATCCTTCAACTCTACCGTCTCCCACCTCCTCTCCCTCCTCCAGCCAGTAACTCTTCTTGCCTGTTCACTCAGTTACCGCCCCTGTATGCCAGCTGTTATACTGTACTACTGTACTTTTCAAGGTACTGCATTGTAAGATAAATAATTTTTTCCTCATTTTTTGTGTTTGTTTTTTCTGTATTATTTATGTGAAAAGTATTACAAACCTATTATAGTACAGTACTATACAGCCAATTGTGTTAGTTGGGTACCTAGGCTAACTTTGTTGAACTTGAGAATGAATTAGACTTACAAATGCTCTTTCAGAACAGAACTCATTTGTATATAGGGGACTTACTATAATGTAAAAGTTTAGGAGAAACTTACAGAGCATCTAGTAAGGGTTAAGAAGAATTCTGAATCTTTGTTTAGGTTCAATAAGAAAGAATATATCGAAAATGAGAAGTGTGTGGCAAGGACATGGGACAATAAGACACACATGCCAAGCATAATCAAGTTCAAATTGTTCATTTGAGAAAGGAATAAAGCCTCCCCAAAGATGAGGTGATTACCTGAAGTCAGAAGGTCAAGGTCAGTGGTCAGTACTGGAGAGAGACTCTAAGATCCTGAGTTTTTCCCACAAAGCACCCCCACTTCCCACCAGAGCCGTCAGTATGTACTAAGGCAGTTCTGACTTTCCTAAAAGAGAACCACATGGCTTATGTTTGTCTGACACTAGCAGAGAAGGAAGGCATATATCTTCATGGATCCCAAGCTTCTCCAGGCCAAAGCCAGCCCTCGTTAGGCTATAAGAGAAGACTTTACTGACTTCAGTCAATCAATCAGAGAGATTATTTCAAAGTTGAATACTCAAGACATACAGAGGAAAAATCCAACTGTCTTAAGAGAGCTAAGGTCAGACTGGCTCTCTCATGTACAATAGGAAAAGATCTGGAGGTCAGGATAAGCAATCTGATAAAGCCATGGGGGAAAAATCCTAAAATAGATAAAGCTAGAAGCATGACTTCACTTGGTTCCAGGGTCCTTGCCCCACCCCCCACCAATTGAAAGGAAGAACCTCCAGGAAGAATAGAGCCTTATTCTTTTAGTGTGTCAGGCCCAAATAGTGCACTCAACACAGAGCTGCTTATGGTATTGAGTGAATCTCCCGCTTAGACTCAAGCAGTCAACTCGTAGGTAGAAGCTGCATGGCGAATGTGTTAGCGAGAATGCTCTGAACTGTAAGTGACAGAGACTCATTTCAGACTAACTTAAGCAAAAGAGGGTAATACACGGTTCATAAAATGAAAAAGTCAAGCAAAGAGGAAGTTTCAGGTATGGTTGGATCCAGGTTTCAAAAGTTGGTCAGTGGAAATTAGATTTCTCCTCCATGTTTTGGTTCTTTCTTCCTCTGGTTGGCTCCATTTTCAGGCAAATTCCTCATGTGGTAGCACCCAACATCTGTAGGCTTATATCCTCTCAATTTCAAGTCCATCAGAGACAAACAGAGGCCCTCCTCTTCTCCTAGTTCTTGCCTAAGTCCAGGTCTGAGCCTCACTGTGACTTGGATCACATGCTCTTCCTAGAAGCCCTCACCCTGGACCAGGGGAATTAAGCACTCTGATTGGCTGCGCTGGACCCCACGTCAGTCACCATTTATTCTCACCAAGACTTACTAAGTCACTAGCAAGTTTTTAAACAGGTGTGTTTTCAAGGTATAACTTTGGGGGGTCAGCCCCATTTACACCACAGGGCAGAACTACATTCCTTTCCACAGGAGAATCTTCCCCTAAGGAAATCCAGGCTTCCGCTACTCTAAACCACAGGTGTCACCAGTGGAGGTGACGAGAACTCAGAATCTTCCTGAGTAGCACCACAGAGGTGGTTAGAAAATTGACCCTTTGGGAAAAAAAGGGTGGACAGGGGTAGGGCTGTGATGCCCCCATGAAGTCAGTTGTCTCAATGTGTACCTGTAGAGGGAAGAGGAAACTGGCTGGGTGCCAACCAGGTTGAAGTCTCCTCATAAGTGCAGGGGTGAGGCCCAGCAATAAAATGTGGCCTGGTGCTGTGAGCTGAATGGTGGTCCCCAAAGATGGCAGGTCCTAACCCCTGGGACCTGCAAATGTTATATGGTTTTTGCAGGTGTGATTAAGCAAAAGATTTTGAGATGAAGAGATTATTCCAGGTTTTCCTGGTGGAGCCTTGATGTCCTTATAAGAGACAGGCAGAGTGAGATTTGACATGGATCAAATAAAAGGACACTCTTCCGCAATGTGACGATGGAGGCAGAGGTTGGAGCCAGAAGTCCGGGAATCCCCGCAGCCACCAGCAGTTGCATGGGTTAAAGAACAGCTTCCCAAAGTCTCTGGAAGGACAGAGTCCAACAACTTGACTGTAACTTGCAATGATGATTTTAGACTTCTGGTCTCCAGAACTGTGAGAGGACACATTTGCTTTGCTTTCAGCCACCAATGTGTTATAGCTGCCACAAGACACTAATACGGATGGTATGGGAGAAGTGTATCTTCAGCAGGAAGGTTTAGGTGAGGACAGAAAGGAGCAGCAGAACTTTGCGGGGAGAGAGGGACAGGGTGGACATGCTGTCAGCAGTGTTTCACCAACATTTCAAGAGCCAGAGGTGAAGGACGGAGTCATCTTTCTACTCCCAGTGGCGGTCAGAGTGCAGGACTTGCTTCAAGACCGATCCAGTATGTGACGTTGCCTGTTCTTACACTTGGAATAAGGTGGCATCTTACTGACTGAAGACAAGCTTGGAGCAAGGAGGCAGAATGCCTCTGACGCACAGTGTCCAGAAGACCTGGCTCCTTAGTTTCATCCTCTCCCCAAGAGGAGGAATATTCTTAACCCTCCGGATGGGTCTAATCCTCTTAATGGGTTGCCTTTCTTTCATCATCCTAGGCAAAGACACGGACTTTATGACCAAGAGGAGTAGTATTTATGAAGGTAGCTGATAGTTACTGGATAGTCAACCATACAAAGTGCTGTAAAGTCATTGAATCCTCACCGCAGCCCCATGAGGTTCACGTATCTGGCAGATGAGGAGACTGAGGCACAGAGAAGGTGAGCACCTAGTCTGAAGTCACACAGCTAGTGCCCAGTAGAACCAGACTTGAAACCCATGCAGTCTGACCTCTGAGCCCGCACTCTTAACCTCAGGCCACAATGCTCAGGATGGCGGTAACCCCACTCACCACCAGCCCCCACCCCTATGGCTCATTCCTGGGGGGCTCAGCCAGAGATTTGCCAGATATTGCTTTTTTGCTGGCTTCTCATTCTTCATGCTGCTACTTTTTAGCCGTGTTACTGATGAGAAAACAGCTTAGTAAAATCAATGGTTTTAAATTATACCTTTATGTAGCAAGGATACAAAACAAGCTACAAAACAGAAATACTTTCCCGTGACAAAAAAATCAATCTCACTGATGCTACTGTTCCTTGAGCCTGCCTCCACCACCACCCCCCTCCCCTGCCCCATCCCCCCTAGTACTTAAGGCTTTCTCTGCTCTTGCATCTGCCGGCTTTGTGCAGACTTTCTTCAGGTTTCTTGCTCGGGAGACTCGTTTTATCTAAAAGGTCAATTCTTTCAGCGGGGCACCAAGCAGAATTGAATATAATTATCCCAATCTCTACCGTGTAGAATTCATGCTTGAATTCATTCAAAAAATAGCATGCAGTATAATTAACTCAGAGTCCAACCAAATCTATTGAGAAAGCCTCAGGTATCATACAGTTCCACTTACAATAGAACATTTTCATTTAAGGACATTGTACGTATTAACCCAAGTCAGCATCCAATTACTCTGAATAAGTGAATTCTCTGTTCCAGGAATGTAATTTGAAAATGTTGTCATGCAATCTGAGGCAAAAGGTCCTTTTTCATTAATCTAACTCTCATTAAAGTGGAAGCCTGCAGGTTATTTCAAATCCATTAGTTTTAAATACAGGTGATTACAATTCTATTGCACGTTAGACAACAGAAGTGTCTATCAAGAAATATTGGGACGTTTTGAGGGATGGGACTGGTCGGAGGTTTTGCTGTCACGGCTGAGCATGAAATTTACCAGCTGATGGAAAGCGAGACTGTTCTAACCCCCTTCGGGCATACACAGTCCATTGTATGAACCCAAAGGGTGAAACTACATGTGGGAAACAGCTTGTGTTGGTCCTGCTCTCCCACAATTATCAGTTGTGTGTATTTCTGATCCACTTAGCTTTGGAAGGTTGGTGAAATTAACACTCACAGAATTAATTCTTTAAGAGGCTGGCAGCCTTTGGACACATGGCTTCATCTGCCTAGCTTCCCCTCTGCTGCCTCTGTTTACTAATCCTTCAGATCACTGACTCAAGGCCCCTTCTCCCAGGCAGCCTTCCCTGACTACCCAACTAGAAGTGTTAGGCTTCTGCCTTGAACCCTGTGCAAATGACTCCGATATTTGCCACCTGTCCCCTCAGCCTTTTCAGCTTTTCAAATGTGACTCAGTTCAATAAATATTTCCTGAGAAGAGCGAATGTCAGGCACTGGACTAGTTGCTAGAGATTCAGTGGCCAGGGTCACAGCCCTCATCCTCAAGAAACTCACATTCTAGTGAGTGAGGGTGGGGAGACAGAGGGGATGCCAGGCGTTGGCACTGAGTGCCTATGAGCGTTATGATATGGGGCTTACAAGGGAAGGTGGAAGTCCAAAGGAGAAGCTCCCAACGTGAACTTCACATCGTTTCTTTACCTAAAATCCTCAAATGGCTTCCCCTTAGATATGGAACAGAATCCACACCTCCAAGAAGGCCTCCACGTTTCCAGGATGATCTGGCCCCTCTACTCCCCTCTCACCTCCATATCTTCACACTATTCAGCCATGCTGGCTTCTTTGAGTTCTTTAAACATTCGAAACCTTTGCTGTCTCAGTGCCTCTGCACATGCTATCCTCTGTCTGTCTGTGCACTTCACCCCTACAGTCTTCAACTCAGTCTTCCCTTCTTATCCTGTAGCTCTCAGCTCAACTGCCACTGCCTCATGGAAATTCCCTGAACTATATGTTCTAAAGTAACTTGTAAGCCTGAAATGTTTTCAGTTATTTCTCTAGAAACACTTTTTGTTCAATTGCTAAGTCATGTCCAACTCTTTGTGACCTCGTGGACTGTAGAATGCCAGGCTCCTCTGTCCTCCACCATCTCCCAGGGTTTGCTCAAACTCATGTCCATTGAGTTGGCGGTGCTATCTAACCATCAAACCCTCTAGTCACCTGAAATATTAAGTATCTGTTCAGTGTTATCTCTGTCCCTCCTTAGAATATAAATTACTGGAAGGCAAGGACATGGTCAATTTTAATTATCATGAAATCTACTGCACCTGGCCCAGAGCCTGGCATAGAGTGAGCACTCAATAATATTTGCTGGAAGGAAAAGAATGAATAAATGACTTGGGGATAATTAAAACTGAGACTTTAGGAATTTCCTGTCAAAAGATACTGGAGGAGGAGGGACGTCTTATTTTCAAATTGGATCATAACTTTGGGTGGGCTTCTTCATTTGTGACTCACGAGAGTCATGTCTTCGGTATCAAAGATAACCCATATATTTCTGTTGTTAGATTCCCCACATTTTTCAGCAGTGTCCTGGTGAACCCCAAACCACTGGAATTGCACTGAGGCTGAATCTGGTAGAAGGAGTCCTCAGGGCTTGCTTGTGTCTCTCCTGGGTGAGCAAAGTAACACAACTGAACACAGGACGGAGTTTCCACTCTCAAACCCTCTTAACCACCTCAAGCTTCCCTACCTACATGCCAACTGGAAAGACTTTTCTCTTAAATAAGTTATGTGCACTCAATATCTATCCCTAAGCTGTTTTGGGTGGCTGCTGGGTGCAAAGTCCAGGACTGGGGAGCTGGGGAACTAAAAAATTTCACTATCTCAGCATTGGAGAGACTTACACTTGCTTTGAGAAAATAAATCTTTCCTGGAGCAGTGAAACCTTTTCAGGTGTGAAAGTTCATTTACATCCATTGCCTCTTTTAAAATCCCACGGAAGCCTTCCAAAGTCAAAGCACAATTACAGAAAAAAATTTAACAGGCTTCAGATAAGGGAATGACTTGCTAGAAGTCATATATGGAAGAAGCGAAAAAACTCAAACATTATGGTCAACATTATTTCACCAGTTTTGGCCACCCCTCAAATAACCACAGGATAAATTAAAGAAAATTGATCCTCTTGGAAACTGTCCTAGAATCCCCTGGGACATGCAAGGTCAGGTAGAGGTGGCTATGTTTGTAAGACTGACCATCACGGAAGTGGCCGAAGGGTCCCCTGGGATGGTCCCCTGACCATCACCCTTTGAAAAAGTTGTTCAGCAACAATAATTTCTATCACTCCAAACTTTTCATCCCGACCATTTCCCACTTCCCAGGCCACTTCAAGGATCACTACTTCCTTGAAGGCTTCCACGAATATACTTCTAGATCTTTTTCCTCCATACAGAGACCACCAAACAATCTTGCAATTATTAGATACCATCTTGCACAGTTCTCTAATGGTTTCATGGGTTGCCTTATCTCTCTGACTACAATGAAAAGAGTTTGGGCAGGAACAAGGCCTAATAATACTAATTACAAGATAATAATCTCTTTTATGTAGCCATACTTTCAAGTTTACAAAACAGGTTCAATTCCTCACTGGACCTCAGGGAGGCTGGCAGCACCAGTGCTATGATTATTCATGTGTGACAGATGAGGAAACTGAGGCAGGGAAGATCAAGAGACTTGTCTGAGATGGCACAGGCCATCCAAGGAGATGAATGGTATGAGTCAAACTGGGACTGAAACCTGGTTTCTCTTATTCCAAGATTCTTTTACCACAATGCCCAAAATCTCCTTTCTTTGGCCAAAATTCTGGCATTTTCAACTTCCCCTTTCTTTTCTCAGTCAATCTTTCCACTTTACCACATCGCCCAAAATCTCCTTTCTTTGGCCAAAATTCTAGCATTTTCAACTTCCCCTTTCTTTTCTCAGTCAATCTTTCCACTTTCCCACATTGAGCACTGAGTTTCTTGGGGCTCTTAAGCCAACCTAGATGATGTGCACCCAAAAGTAACATCCTCAGAGAAAGGATATTTTTGCTTAAAAAGCAGTGCATGAATCAATGAAAATAACAAGCTCACTTTTATGGTAGCTGTTTGTCTTGGGTTCCCACAACTAAGCCTGTCAAGTGTTGATGGGCATCCGAAACCTCTATGAGCTCCAAGTCCTTATGTCCTAGCCTTCATTCGTGACCAAGAAGTAGACCTTGCACTGACGTTAGACACTGGTTGGTCTGATTGAAGCTTCGGTATGGGCTTGGGGTCCTGGGCTACCCAAAGGGGAGAAAACTCACAAGGAAGGATTTACCTGCTGGTCACAGGATGGCTTAAATATCTCTAGTCCCTTTCCACCTCATCCTCCTTCAGTAAAGAGAGTAAACTAGCTAGCTTCCTGGAAGATCTTGCAGGATCTTGGCCAAGAAAACAATTTAGGGAATTCCCTGGTGACCCAGTGGTAAGGGTTCCACACATCCACTGCAGGGGGCATAGGTTCAGTTCCCAGTCAGGAGCTAATATTCTGCGTGTTTTGCGTGGCACAGCCAAAGGGTGGGGGGGAGGGGGGGGGGAAGGAAAATGAATCTAGACCACTCTGAGCTCAGAGATATCTTAGAAAAGGGAATGTGATGAGTAAAAGTCACCAGAATCATTCTCCAAAGCTATTTTTGTAAGTGGCATGTAGGCATCCCAGCCTGGTGCCTGAAACATACATCACAAACAACATCCACAAACACACGGATGGTTTTCCGGAAGCAACATATGACCTTAGGTGAACTAGGTATATGTGATATCCCCACACCCACTCTTTGAAATGCCCAGCATGCAAATAAGTGGCATCTGTGTATGCACAGACTTGAATAGCTCTAATGTGTGAGAATTATTAGCAAACGTTGGCTTTCTAACTATTAAAGTTTAAAAACAAACAAGACCCGCTTGTCTCACACCTTCAACTGATTACTGCATAAAATATGTCATGGTACTGGGCTGCCAATTTTTTTTTCAATCTGCCCATTTCCTTCCTCCTTCCCCTACTGCCCCTGTTCTCCTATCATTTTAGACAGATCCAGGAAAGAAAAGCTCCAGAGGAGAAGAGCCAACAACCTACCCTAAAATTACACGTGCATGAGTGTGCATGCGTGAGCACACACACAAGGATCTTGATGCCGTTTAGTATTTTTTTAAACACTTCTTTCCATTCCAGTGCCTGTGCTAAGTGTGTTTTTTCATTAGCTTATGTAGTCCTCTGATATGAAAATCAGCCCCTAAACAATTCAGAGCTTCAGGTAACACTTAACCAACCAAAGCTACACTTTCAGTTTTCCCTCTTAGAACAATCCTCGGGACCTCTCACCGACCTCAAGGTCTTGCTTCCCTTTGTTCTTCTGAACTGAGCCAGTGACTTCTACTTTCTAAAGGGACATTTGAATTTCTTTTCAAATGTATATCTGACCTCATTTACTGCGACTCCCCTGATTTTCAAAATGTTCGTTTGAATGTCTTTTCAAATGAAATAGCCTTTTGAAGTTTGTTTACTTGTGAATGCTTTCCTTCTGGATTCCAAAGTATTTTCTGGAAGCAGTGGGGAGGTGGAGGATATCGTATTTATATATTGTTTTTATGTCTAAAATTCCTCTTATTTATGTATATACACCTATACTACTGGCTTAAGTATTATGTACCAGGTATTATGTATAAATGCTCGCATTTATACCTAAAAGAGAACCAGTAAGGTGGATATGTCAGGAACGGAGGTGGAAAAGTCCCCCAGCTCAACTTGAGGGCCCTTATTTCTTCCTGCCTACATATTTTGAGTAAATGCGAAAAGCCATACTTCAAGTCTAGACTTTTTCCCACAATATCTCATGACATTTTTTGAGAAATGTACTGTAATTATCCTTGTTTACCACTGGGATTTGGAGATTAAAAAAATGCACCCAATGTCACATAGCTACCAAAGGGAGAAGCTGATGTTTACACCGAAGGCTGATTCTTTTGTGAATTTTCTGTGCGATGTTGATTTACAAAAAGCTTTTGTTCTTCTTGTAGTTGTTTTGTTTGAGGTCACGTGTGTGACTGCTTGGGCCTCAGTCACACTTTAAGAGACTGTTTGCCCCCAGGTACCTCCCACATCTATCCTCTGCTTTGCTCTGCATGACTGGCCTGGCCCCTGCAGGGTGCATCCCAGACTTCATATCTCTTGGTTTACACCTAGATTCAGCCAATGGAGGTAGGTGCCCAGGACAGCGGCTGATTCTCCTCTGTGTTTCCAGATCCTATCTGAGAGCTTCTACCTTAGACTCAGGCACTTTACCTCCTCCCTCCGACCCTTCATCCTAGAGACGATGGTGCCTGTGTGCACACACGCTCAGATGCTCAATCGTGTTCACTCTTTGTGACCCCATAGACTGGAGCCTGCCAGGCTCCTCTGTCCATGGGATTTCCCAGGCAAGAATACTGGAGGGGGTTGCCATTTCCTTCTCCAGGGGATCTTTCCAACCCAGGGATAGAACCTGCATTTCCTGCATCCCCTGTACTGGTAGATGGAGTCTTTATCACTAACCCACCTGGGAAGCCCAGAGATGATGGTGGATTGCTGCAATTTCTAATCTCTGATTGGCTACTGTCCCTTCTAGCTTCTCAGCTCTTTTTATCACCTGTGTAACCCATCCTGTGTATTAGATTCTTCCCTTTTACAATAGTTAGACTGGGTTCTGCCTTCCTGGCCTGAAGCTGCCTGATACAGAAAAGAACGCACATGAGATTATTCAAGAAAACACAAGAACAATTGCAATCAAAATGCTGTGGAGCTGCTTAGTGATTACGCTTAGTGACCACATTTCTCTATTGCAAGGTAGGACGTTACCAAGAATGAATGCAGACTGGGAGAAAATACTCCCTATGAGGGCAGACCTAAAGATAAAATATATCAGTGCGTTTCAGCAAGTATCATTTTCCACTTATTTGAAGGGTAACAATGATGCATAGAGCCCCATGGATTCTGCTCCCTAAAGGGACCCTAGTGGTTCCTTTACTTGTCTCACAAAGGAGAGCAAGACCTGGCACAAATTTGTTACCTCTATCAGACAAATGTTATTGCTGTTTAGTTGATAAGGCATGTAACAACTCTTTGTGACCCTATGAACTGCAGCACGCTAGGCTTCCGTGTCCTCCACTATCTCCCAGAGTTTGCTCAAACTCAAGTCCATTAAGTCAATGATGCCATCCAAACATCTCATCCTCTATCACCCCTTCTCCTCCTGCCCTCAATTTTTCCCAGTATCAGGGTCTAATCCAATGAGTCGGCTCTTCACATCAGGTGGCCAAGGTATTGGAGCTTCAGCTTCAGCATCAGTCCTTCCAATGAATATTCAGGGCTGATTTCCTTTAGGATTGACTGGTTTGATATCCTTGCAGTCCAAGGGACTCTCAAGAATCTTCTCCAGCACCACAGTTCAAAAGCACCAATTCTTTGATGCTCAGCCTTCTTTATGATCCAACTCTCACATCCATATATGACTACTGGAAAAACCATAGCTTTGACTATATGGACCTTTGTCAGTAAAGTGATGCCTCTGCTTTTCAATGCACTCTCTAGGTTTGTCATACATTTTCTTCCAAGGAGCAAGCATCTTTTAATTTCATGGCTGCAGTCAATGCAGACAAATGTAGTGACTTTAAACCTGAATCTCATGAGTACATACCTGATTTGGAGCTACTCACCCTTGTTCTACCTTTCTCCATGATTCTGGTCCTGGTCAATCAACAACATGGAGGAGGGAAAAAGAAGGATTGATGAGACATTACTGGGAGGTACATGTTTCATCTGGAACTACTGCAAAGACAAAGGACAAAATCCATTGTCTTTCCCAAAAGTGAAAGTGAAGTCGCTCAGTCGTGTCCAACTCTTTGCAACCCTGTGGACTGTAGCCTCCTCCGTCCATGGGGTTCTCCAGGTAAGAGTACTGGAGTGGGTTGCCATTTCCTTCTCCAGGGGATCTTCCAGACCCAGGGGTCGAACCTGGGTCTTTCCCGAGGCACTTCCCCCAAAACACAATTTTCTTGCCAAGGAAGCCCCTGGGAGACATCTATAGACATCTATGCCTGAATATGGTATAACTAACTGAATTGCAGTAGCAAATACTAGCTAGAGACATTAGTTCTAACTTGGTTTCCAAATTGTCCATATTGTAGTCAATATCTCAATCCTGGCAATAGTGGATGTGTTAGTCAGGAATCTTCAGAAAAACAGAACTTTGGTGTATATATGTGTATATATATATATATATATATATATATATATATATACACATACATACATACATACATACATATACATATATATGTATGTATACACACACACAAAGAGCTTTATTGTAAGGAATTGGCTCACACAATTACGGAAGCTGCAAGTCCAAAATCTACAGAGTTGCTGTCTCAGTTTGAGTCCAAAGGCTGGAAGCTGCTGAAGAACCAGGAAGAACTGATGTTTCAGTTCAAAAAGGAACAGTTTTGATCAGGCCAGGAAAAGTAAATGGTCATCATTTTGAAGGCCATCAGCTGAGAAAATTCCTTCTTACAGACTGAGGGTCAGCCTTTTGTCTTAGTCTGACCTTCTACTAATTGGATGAAGCCCTGCCTACTTTAGGGAGGACAGTCTGCTTCACTCAGTCTACTGATTTAAATGTTAATCTCATCCAAAACACCCTCACAGAGACACCCAGAATAATGTTTGACCAAATATCTGGGTACATATTTGACATATACAATTCATCCTTACAGCAGGTAAGAAGTTCTGTAAAATAGAAAGATTAGAACCACAAGGATTCTTCCACTTATATGCAGTACCTAGACTATAGTCAAATTCATAGAGACAGAAAGTAGAATGGCAGTTTCCGAGGCCTAGGAAGAGGGTAAAATGAGCAGTTATTTTTTAATGGGTATAGAGTTTGGCTGGGGTGATTAAAAAGCTCTGGAGTTAGACAGGGGTGATGGTGGTATGATTAAGGTGATGATGCATAATGCCACTGAACTGTATGCTTAAAAATGGCTAAAATGATCAATGGTTAAAGAGTCTGCCCGCAATGTGGGAGACCTGGGTTTGATCCCTGGGTCAGGAAGATCCCCTGGAGAAGGAAATGGCAACCCACTCCAGTACTCTTGCCTGGAGAATCCCATGGAGGGAGGAGCCTGGTAGGCTACAGTCCATGGGGTGGCAAAGAGTCGGACACGACTGAGCAACTTCACTTCACATGATCATATTTTTAAAAAACAACTAAAAACATTAACAAAATATTACTTAGATAATGGGATTATTGCTGTTTTTAAGTAAATTAATAGATATATTTTAATAATTTTGCAGTTAAATAAACAAAGATTGTTTCAGTTATCCATTGTGCCCTAACAAATCACACCAAAGCTTAGTGATTTAAAACATTATTATTATCATTACTATTACTATTATTATTATTCTGTTCTCACTTGAGATCTCTCGTGTAGAAGAAGTCGGATGGTGGCTGAGGCTGCAAAATCTAAGACAGCTTCTATCCCATGACTGGCACCTGGGCAAAGATGGCTGGCAGGCTAGGACTTTGCTCTCTCCACGCATTCTCTCCATGGGGTCAGCTTGGGCTTCCTTACATGGTGGTTGGATCCCAAGAATGAACCCTGCCTTGTCACTTCTGTCACAGCCTGGGGTTAAAGCAGTCAGAGGCAGTCATCTTTCAAGTGGCAGGAAAACAGACACCACTTATCAATGGGGAGAAAGGTAAGAATTGGCAGCCACCTTTAATCCACCACAAGGTGAGGGGTGTATGCAGACAGCAACGTCATTCTTTCTCAGTTTTCATACCTTGTTGTTGCTGTTGTTCAGTCGCTCAGTCGTGTCCGACTATTTGAAATCCCATGGACTGCAGCATACCAGGCTTCCCTGTCCTTCACCATCCCCTGGAGCTTGCTCAGACTCATGTCCATCGAGTCGGTGATACCATCCAACCATTTCCTCATCTGTTGTCCCCTTCTCCTCCCATGTTCAATCTTTCCCAGCGTCAGGGTCTTTCCCAATGAGTCAGTTCTTTGCATCAGGTGGCCAAAGTATTGGAGTTTCAGCTTTAGCATCAGTCCTTCCAATGAATATTCAGAACTGATTTCCTTTAGGATTGACTGGTTGGATCTCCTTGTTGTCCAAGGGACTTTCAAGAGTCTTCTCCAAAACCACAGTTCAAAAGCATCAGTTCTTTGGCACTCAGCCTTCTTTATGGTCCAACTCTCACATCCATACATGACTACTGGAAAAACCATAGCTTTTTTTCATTCCTAGTCATCAATTCTAAGAAAATATTACTTAGGAAAGCTACATTAGCCAGAATGTTATCATTTCAGGCTTGACACATGAGAAGCTCTTGTGATCTCATAGGAATGGGGATGGGTTTTCTGGCAAATCAAATCCTCCATCGAGTAGAATATCAAAGCTCCCCACCACACACAAATGCAGTGTTCAAAGGCTTGATTTAGATCCCATCTATTTAATGCTAAAACTGCAGAAATTCATTTCAACTTTCTGAGATGACTCAGAAGGCTGCAGCATGGTGGAGGGGTCACCACCAGTGGCATCCATTATCATTTCGATGGTCCTGCACCCCAGGGCTGGTTGACAGAATGCCAAAAAGATAAACCGCTTTTACTGTAATTCCCAGCCTGAAAAAAGGGATTTACTAAGCAAATTAAGAGGGTGAAGAAACTTGCAAGGGGTGACATTTAGCGTACTCACAGCACCAAACTTTTCAAGCACTTTAGAAGCGCAATTTACATACAATTACAGGAAGGCTTCATTTATCCACCCTTGTCAGAGGAGGAGCAGTTTCACAGAAGTGGATTTTTCAGATACTGGTTGCTTCCCCCTAGAGGCACCAAGCCATCCTATCTAGACCGGACTGAACTCTTCCCAGATGTACTGCAAACCTCCCGAAGCCTCTACATGATGAACACACAGCATATGGCTCACCTCTTTTGCATGAGTACAAGTTCCCATGACTACCTGTTATGGTTGTTGTTGTTTAGTCACTAAGCCCTGTCTGACCCTTTATCGACCCCAAGGTTTGTCGTCTGCAAGACTCCTCTGTCTATGGGATTTCCCAGACAAAAATACTGGAGTGGGTTGCCATTTCCTTCTGCAGAGGATCTTCCTAACCCAGGAAGTGAACCCACGTCTCCTACATTGGCAAGTGGATGCTTCACCACTGAACCACCAGGGAAGCTCACTCCCTTGCAGGTCTCTAAAATGATAATGCACCTGAAGTTAACCCATTCACCACATGGCTGCCTTCCATCACTCAGATCATGTTTATTGACCCTCTACTTCTGCCAGGTGCTGTTTTTATTGTTCTTTTAATCTCCTATTTCCTGACTTCAGGTACAAAGAGTGGAGATAGCTTACTGCTAATTCACAGGTCTGTTTTGTTTTATTGAATTTTTAAAATCAAAATATAGTTCATTTACAACGTGTGTTAGTTTCAAGTGTTCAGTTCAGTTCAGTCACTCGGTCGTATCCAACTCTTTGCGACCCCATGAATCACAGCACGCCAGGCCTTCCTGTCTATCACCAACTCCTGGAGTTTACTCAAACTCATGTCCATCGAGTTGGTGATGCCATCCAGCCATCTCATCTTCTGTCGTCCCCTTCTCCTCCTGCCCTTAATCCCTCCCAGCATCAGGGTCTTTTCCAGTGAGTCAACTCTTCACATGAGGTGGCCAAAATATTGGTGTTTCAGCTTCAGCATCAGTCCTTCCAACGAACACCCAGGACTGATCTCCTTTAGGATGGACTGGTTGGATCTCCTTGGGGAAACAGTGGAAATAGTGTCAGACTTTATTTTTGGGGTCTCCAAAATCACTGCAGATGGTGATTGTAGCCATGAAAGTAAAAGATGCTTACTCCTTGGAAGGAAAGTTATGACCAACCTAGATAGCATATTGAAAAGCAGAAACATTACTTTGCCAACAAAGGTCTGTCTAGTCAAGGCTATGGTTTTTCCAGTGGTCATGTATGGATGTGAGAGCTGGACTGTGAGGAAAGCTGAGCGCCGAAGTTTCAAGTGTACAGCAAAGTAACTCGGTTTTATATATAGGCTTCCCTGGTGGCTCAGATGGTAAAGAATCTGCCTTTAATGCAGAAGACATAAGAGATGCCGGCTGGATCCCTGGGTGAGGAAGATCCCCTGGAGAAGGAAATGGCAACCCACTTCAGTATTCTTGCCTGGAGAATCCCATGGACAGAGGAGCCTGAGGGGCTACAGTCCATGGGGTGGCAAAGAGTCAAACACGCCTGAAGCTACTTAGCACGCACACACACGAGTATAACATAGGCAAACAACAACGAGGGCCTAATGGGTAGCACGGGGAGCTCCATTCAATATCTTATAATAAAATACCTGTAATAAAAAAGACTCGAAAAGAGTCTTTATGTATGTGAATATATATATTTGTATGAAGTGAAAGTGTTAGTCGCTCAGTCGTTTCCAGCTCTTTGTGCCTCCATGGACTGCAGCATGCCAGGCTCCCTTGTCCATGGAATTCTCCAGAAAAGAATATTGGAGTGGGTTGCCATGCCCTCCTCCAGGGGATCTTCCGGACTCAGGGCTCAAACCTGGGTCTCTTACGTCTCCTGCATTGGCAGGTACGTTCCTTACCACTAGCAACACCTAGGAAACCCATTTTACACATAGTAGTGTGTGTATTTGGAGAAGGAAGTGGCAGCCCGCTCCAGGACTCTTGCCTAGAGAATACTGTGGACAGAGGAGCCTGGTGGGCTGTTGTCCATGGGGTCACACAGAGTCGGACATGACTGAAGCGACTTAGCATGCATGCATACATTGGAGAAGGAAATGGCAACCCACTCTAGTATTCTTGCCTGGAGAATCCCAGGGACAGAGGAGCCTGGTGGGCTGCCGTCTATGGGGTCGCGCAGAGTCGGACACGACTGAAGCGACTTAGCAAAATTAATCCCAAGCTCCATTAAATCTCAAATTCCCTTACTCATTCCTCACCTCCCAGAAGGTGTCCCTACTCATATGTTTGGTATTTATTCTTTTATATAAGTGTCTTTGTAAAATGTATAATGCTGCCTTATTTGTCTATATTCTAAATCAGTATAAATGGTATCATGCTATAGAACTTTCTGCTACGCACTTGCCCAATTAAAACTAAGACAGACTTATCCTTCTTCTAAATGTTGCTTTATATTCCATCTATATCCACATTTTATCTGGTGGATGGCTCTGGGGTTAGATACCAAATCACCTCCAACTTCCTGCCTCAGAGTCTGCACTGCTACAAACATCCCTGTATACCTACCCCTGAGGAAGAGCTCCTCTGGGGGTGAGACCAGGGCTGAGATGACAAGATCTCTAGGTTTACATATACTCAGTTTCATAAGAGCCACCTGAGTCCTCACCAAAGAAGTTATGCTGATTTATATGACATCACTGACTCAATGGACTTGAGTCTGAGCAAACTCCGGGAGATGGTGAAGGACAGGGAAGCCGGGTGTGCTGCAGGTCATGGGGTCACAAAGAGTCAGACACGACTTAGCAACTGAACAACAAGCAGTTCATGAGGAGTCCTATATGCTCACATCATCAACACAGGGTATTATTGAATTTAAAAAAAAATCCAGTCCAATGAGGATAAAATGGTACCTACTTGTTTAACTTTTCATCTTGCCAAGCACGAGACTGTCCACCTCTCCATAGGCACCGTAGCCATGGTGGATCGCCTAGTCATTTTCCCCTCCAAATCTGTCACCCCAGTTAACTATCTTTGGTGACCTTCAGCAAACTGAGATGCTTCATTTTGATGTAGTAAATACATTCCTTCCTGTTTTTTGTGGTTGTATGCTCTTTCCCACTAATCTCGCCTGTCCCTTTCAAGCCCTCTCCATATTTTTTCCCCTAATCCCCCACCAAACACAATTCCACACCTGGCTGTATTTCAGGCTTTCTCTCTGTCTGGCATGCCCTTTTCTCTTGTGCTCTGCCAGCAAATTCCTACTTAGCCCTTCAGCGAGGTTCTTGCCTTTTGCTTCAAGTTCACACATCACCTTGCTTGCATTTCTGTTTAACTCCCATTGCAGCTCTTCATCTTGTAAAGGTAGTCATGGTGATCTCCACCTCTCCTCATACGATGAAAAGCTCCTTGAAGGCAGGGCTTAAACTCCAGCCAGCTTTCCATTCCTGGCATGAGCAGCACAGATAAGCAGATAACAGGTAATCAGTTAAGTGTCTATCAAACAAATTAAATAGATCTTTAAAAAAGTATACAGCTAAAAAGTTAGCTGATCTCCCCCAGCCAGCATATGATCTACTGAAATAAGCCGAAAATGAAAGAAAATTCCAATGTCAAGGCCAGCTAGAATCTTTCCCCGCGGAGCAAGTGAAAGTCCTATAGAAGGAATTCATTCAGCAAATCCAAGGCTCTGGACTGAACTGGTTTCTATAGGACAGAGGTAGATGTGAGAGGAGAAAAGGGGGAGTAGGGAAGATGCTAGAACTTACCTCTGCCGGGCAAAGATGTCTAGATCATCCCATTCCACCAGGGTGCACCTTTTTGGCTCTGGTTACTTACTGCTGCATAATCAACCATCACAAATGCTGCTGACAGCAATGGCAGTGACGTATTATCATCTCTTCCAGTTCTGGGGTTGACTGGGCTCCCGTGGCCAGTGTTTGCTTCAGGGGTGGGTGAGCGGGCAAGCATTACAGTAAAACGGTGGCTGTAGCTGAAAGCATCTTCTTTGTCTGGCATGTGGACTTAGCCAGCTAAGGGCTGGAAAACTGGGTCCCTAGAACAATTCTCAAGGTGATCACTCCTTAAAGTCTCCAGCATGGGGGCTTAAGGATAGCCAGACTTCTTACTCAGCAGCTCAGGACTCCAAAGGTGTCTGAAGAGGTAGAGAAGAAGAGCAAGGGAGCCAGGAGGAAGCCCTTCACCTTTTATGATGGAGCCTTGCAATTCATGGAGCATCACTCCCACCGTATTCTGTTCAATAAGGCAGCCAAAGGCCTTCCCAGGGCCATGGGGAGGGGAAACAGACCCCACATTTTGATGGCAATAAGCAAAATTTGGAAAGACCATATGGGAATTAAAATATGACTGAGGCTATTTTTGGAAAATAATAATCGACCATAACTTGCATCTATTTAAACCAAAAGCCAGGCTGAAAGTCCAACATCTGTATCTCACAGCCTCAGTCACTCCATCTGCACAGTGAATGAGTTGGGTCACGACACTGGTTCCAGCAACTTTTATTTAGCACATCTTTTTTTTTTTAATGAAGCAAAGATGAATATTTTTAATAATAAAGGGTACAATTCACAAAAAAGATAGACATCGTAAACCATTAAACACCTAGCAACAAAGGCACAAAGATACATAAAGCTTTTGCTTTATGTATTTATGTATTTTCTTCTGATTTTTATCACAAGAAATATAAGGGAAAAGAAAAGAATATACAGTGAGACATACTAACATTTATCTTTGAATATTTTATCAAGTGCAGAAAAGTAAGAATAGGAGCATCTTGAATGATATCATTAATAATTTAAATATGATAGATTTATATTTAAATAATTTATATTCATCATATTCTACACAAATATATTTAAAATTTTGTGTCTCATATGTTGTTATTAGATGTCCTTAACACATGTTTTTTGAAACTCAAAATATACAGCAGGAAACAACAAAGTTGTTACTTTGGAATAAAGTTAACACAAAGCCCAACCGCTTTATCTGCCTATTTCCACAACAAGCCTCTAAGCTCCCTTTCAGCTGGCATTTTTCTCTACTTTGACAATTGCCTGCTTTCCAGGTAGAACCCAGGTCCCAGGAAGGATCAGGCTTCTTCTCTGGCTCCCCAACTTGTGCCTCTAAAGTTCAGAAACCCTGCTTCTTCCGCCATTGCCATGACCAGCCTGCAAGCTGATTGATTTGACCCAACAGAGATAGATTGGTGAAATCACCCTCGCAATAGGTGCCGGAGAGTAATGGTACCCAGGAGGGACAGGTAAGCAAAAAGGGAACAAACCCAGGCAATTTCCAGACATCTCCACTGCCCATTACTTTGTTCACTTAAATAAACAAATAACCCCCAGGCAATCAGCAGCCAGAACCTCAGCCGCTGCAGGAATGATTTCCTTTCACTAGACGCAGAGACTAATCAATGTCCCTTAATCGCACCACCACGTGCCCCGAACAGCACATGCACACTCCCAGCCAGCACTCCACTTCTGGGCATCTGCTCCACACAGGTGGATGTGAAGCTCCTCCGCCCCCATTTCCACCCTCCTAAAGCACTGAGGAGAGGAACCCAGCCCCTTCCCACAAGTCTAGGGTCTCAGGGAGAAAAGGAAGCAGATGCAGCCCAGGGTGCCTGAAATGGAGGCAAAAGTGAAGTGTGAAAGGGCTCCCGGGAGTGGGACCATCCATAAGAACGCATGGTGAGCATCTTCTATCACCTCTCGCCTGATGCCTGAAGCCAGGAGCAGGCTGGGCTGTGGGGTGTGGGAGCGGGGCATAGAGAAATGCAGGTCCATCCACAAGTAGTCTCTATGTCAGCCTTGAGAGTTTGAGAGTCCGCTCTGTGATTCTTGAATGTGTCTGGGAACTACTGCTAGTGAAATTGTGGACACAGTTTCTCCTTTTCCTACTGAATGGATTCTTTGGGGGCCAAAATCATGTTGACCCCTGGGCCAGATGACCAGGGAGTGACCCCTTTTGGCAGGCCAGAAACCACCTTCTCTCACTTTGGCTATGTTCCCAACTCCAACTCCCTTACCCATGGGCCCATCCTGAGGCTTGGGGAATTTTTAGGGGTCCCACCTTCCCAGACTTGACTTATAGGACTATGGCACCATCTCAGATTATGAATTCTGTGAGCAACTCAGCATCACTGTCAGTGTCCATCTCTGAAATGTCTATGAAGAGAGCCCCACTGATAATTCTGTCTTATCTCCCACAGCAGAAGAACATGACGTTCTAACTCAGTAAATCTCAAATATCTGTCATTTCATACTACCACCATGATTTCAGCCTGACCCTACATTTTATTTAATTTTTTTCTTTAGATAGGCTCACTTTCATAGCAAAAAAGAGAACACATTTATTTTGAAAGAAAACTTTTTATCACTGCTCAAAATGGAAAATCGATATTGCAGGCCATAAATAGACCATGACTATAAAAATAAGCACAATGGGAGTTCATGGTGGATTAAACACAAATGCTTTACTCTGCTCGTCACTGAAACCCTAACAAAATGACAGTTAAGGAATAAGAAAACAAAAAGACATAAAGTCACAGGACCAAAAGAGAACAGAAGAGGAAGACAGCAAATGACAGATTTCAAGCAAATTTTGGAGACTAGTGAGAAAAAGGATCAAGAAGAATTGACATCTAGGTCTGAGAGAAAGGAAGCAGAGAGATAAGCTGCTCTGAGTAGCAGTGCCTGGGAAGGCTCCAGGAAAGGCTGGAGCTCAGGTACGGCTAACACTAGCAGAATTAATGGAAAGCCTGAATTAGAATCTGTCAGATCCCTAGATTTCTTCTCCCTCCAATTCCTTGCCAGGCATCACTTCTAGCAGAAGACGGGAAGTTTGTTATTTGGGGAAGATGATTACAAAATGAATTCTTCCATCGTTAAGAGAATGTTACAAAGCACATTCTAAAAGTTGAAAAGGCAACTAACTACAAAGACAAATCCTTAGTATTTTATGACCTGGGTGGTACACTGTCCTTGGGCAATGGGTGTGCATACACTAGAATGGTAAGCCTGGGGGATACTGTGGGCATTGCAACTTCTGCAACATTCAAGTCATAAAAGAGATTCAGTTCAGTTCAGTCACTCAGTCGTGTCTGACTCTTTGCGACCCCATGAATCGCAGCATGCCAGGCCTCCCTGTCCATCACCAACTCCTGGAGTTCACTCAGATTCACTTCCATCAAGTCAGTGATGCCATCCAGCCATCTCATCCTCTGTCATCCCCTTCTCCTCCTGCCCCCAATCCCTCCCAGCATCAACGTCTTTTCCAATGAGTCAACTCTTCGCATGAGGTGGCCAAAGTACTGGAGTTTCAGCTTTAGCATCATTCCTTCCAAAGAAATCCCAGGGCTGATCTCCTTCAGAATGGACTGGTTGGATCCCCTTGCAGTCCAAGGGACTCTCAAGAATCTTCTCCAACACCACAGTTCAAAAGCATCAATTCTTTGGCGCTCAGCTTTCTTCACAGTCCAACTCTCACATCCATACATGACCACTGGAAAAACCATAGCCTTGACTAGACGGACCTTAGTCAGCAAAGTAATGTCTCTGCTTTTCAATATGCTAACTAGGTTGGCCACAACTTTTCTTCCAAGGAGTAAGTGTCTTTTAATTTCATGGCTGCAGTCACCATCTGCAGTGATTTTGGAGCCCCAAAAAATAAAGTCTGACACTGTTTCCACTGTTCCCCATCATTCCATGAAATAGAAACACAAGAGTATAAAAAGGAACATCCAAAGAATAAGAGAAAGGGCAAAAAGGTGGAGAAGAGCAGATAAAGGATAAAAAAACAGGTGCATTGCTACAGGTCTGCTATCTGAATAATAGACCTTCTAGAGTCAAAAGAAACAGAGGATACAGAGGGGAGGAAATTATCAAAGAAATAATACAAGAAAATTTCCCAGAAACTAAAGGCTTTTGTTTTCAGATTCAATGGGCCCCACTGAGCATCCAACAGAATGAACAACCAACTACACCAAAGGATATCATCATGAAATTTCAGAGTGACAGGAATAGGAAAAAAACCTAGGATATTGAATCATAGGCGGTTGAATCACTCAATATCCTATGATAAACCATGATGGAAAAGAAAATAAAAATAATGTATATATTGTATAACTGACACTTTGGTGTACAACAGAAATTGACACAGCATTGTGAACCAACTATACTTCAATTTAAAAGAAAAGAAAAAGAAACAAAGTAAAGCCTAAACTCTTCCACAGAGGGGAAAAAAAGAAAACAAAACAATAGCAAAACCAGGTCACATATATTAAGGAATTGGGAATGGATGAGGCAATGGACTTTTCCTCAGCAACACTAGAAGCCAATAGAATAATACTTTTAGAATTCTGAAAGA
This sequence comes from Ovis canadensis, assembly GCF_042477335.2. Lineage (NCBI taxonomy): Eukaryota > Metazoa > Chordata > Mammalia > Artiodactyla > Bovidae > Ovis > Ovis canadensis. Next base: position 32,677,815 of record NC_091258.1, read on the forward strand.
AAATTACTTCAGTGCTTGAATTTTATACACAGCCAAACTATCAATCCAAGGGAAGGGAATAATAAACACCTTTTTTAAAAGGGATGTCAGATCAGATGTCAAAAATTTGCACTCTTTCTCAGGAACATATCAAAGGGTATGCTCCATCAAAACAAGGTAGTAAATCAAGAAAGATGAAGACATGAGATCCAGGGCAGAGGCACTCATGCACAGGTCGGGGCAAAGGAGAGTCCCTGGTGACAGCTGTGTTGTAGGCCTAGGGAGCAAGGGGATCAGATGGGGCAGGAGGGTGGCTGGCTCCGGGAGGGATGTCTCCAGGAAAAATGGAACTGACAGATTAACTGACAGGTGTGGCCGGGTGTAAAATTGGATTGAGAGTCTTTGTACAGAGCTACTGGAGGGTGTGGGAAGAGTCACCCGGACATTTTAAGAAAGCCAAGCCAAAGGCCAAGAAAGGATGACATCCTCTAAGACACTATCAGACCAAGCTGTGAATATTCACACATTTATCATAAGATAAATACTAACTCTGGATTTAATAAAAAATACAACAACCAATGGTGGGAAGTTGGAAGGAAGGGGAAATATATGTCAGTGAGAAGGGATCTAAGAGACCATTATTTATATTGGGAAATAATACCTATCTGTTGTATGAAAAAATCAGGAGACAGAAACAGAACGTATCATTTAAAAGTATAGAGGAGAAAAAACCCTGAAGAAACAGCTCAAAGAATTGACAGCAGTTGCTTCGGGAAATTGGTGTTTGAGGGTTGGACCAAGGGGCCTACTGTTCATCACAGGCTTTGTACAATTCAGCTCCGGGTCAAACAATGTTTGTTTATGTGTTATTTTGACACAACTTCTCAAAGGATCAAAAATAAATACAACTAAAACAAAACAAGATGATCCAATTTTCACTAGACATTGTTGTCTGTTCAAAGCTCTGCACTCAAAGCCTGCTCTTTATCTATAAAAGGATATTAGGGAAAATTAGAGGGTGGTGAAAAACAGTTATCATCCAGTAGTGACTTCTCCCAGGCAGGTAGTCAGAAAGATAGAAAGATATTCAAAGCTAGCTCTCCAAATACTATTAACATGACCTGTTGCTAAGAGACAGCTGAGTTTATAGCTTACTGGGCAAGGGAGACCATCATCTTGGCAGAGTTCTACTTGTATCTCAAAAGAGGAGGAATAGATCAGAATTTACTAAGACTTGGAAGAATTGGACAAATTCAGTTCAAGTCCCTGCACCCTCTCAATGCAGGGACTTGAATAAAATTGGGTAAGAACCAGGAGATAACATTTCAGAATTAGTGAAACAGCAACGTAAGGATTTTGAGAAGACAGATTCAAAATAATTTTAGGGCACAAACTACTGGCCGTACCACCCAAAATAAGCCTGATCTCATCTGATCTCAGAAGCTAAGCAGGGTTGGGCATAGTTACTACTTGGATGGGAGATTGCCTGGGAATACCGGGTGCTACAGACTTTGGGCTTCCCAGGTGGCACAGTGGTAAAGAATCTCCCTGAAATACAGGATGCCAGAGACATGGGTTCCATCCCTGCATCGGGAAGATCCCTTGGAATAGGAAATGGCAACCCACTCCAGCATTCTTGCCTGGAAAACTCCATGGTAGAGGAGTCCAGGGGGTTGCAAGAGTCAGACACTATCGAGCATGCGTGCGTGTGCACGCGCGTGTGTGCGCACACGCACACACACACACACACGCACGCACACACACACACACACAGAGCACAAACTGCTTGTGAATGCTTTCGCTGAAGAAGTGATGGTTCTTTCAGAAAGTCCAAACATCTTCTTGAGCAGAACAGTCCCGGAAAAGTCCAGTCAGGCTAAAGAGGGTGGAATAGCAAAGTTGTGCTAATGTGGACAGTGACATGCGGCTTGGTTCTCAGCCCCTAGGCAGAGCATGGGGCAGGGGATGGTTTGGATTCTTAAAGAAAAAACAGAAAGAATAATTGACCAATATCAATGAATGCCACCTCGGTGTATTATCTTTGTACCAAGGAACCTTGGCTCACATTTAGGGATAAAACAAGTATACAAAGTGTTACTATTGGGGAATGTTAAGTACACTCTGATTATTGTTATATCTTAACATTTGAGGGCCTGAATCTTGATGATCTCCATCTTCCTTCAGTGATTCAGAAACAGGGAGAAAAAGAGAGAGAGAGAGGTCCAGCATCAAAACCATCATGGGCACCCCAGTTACCTTGCAGAGCCAGCCTGAGGCCAGTCCCAGCCTGTCTCCACCTGGGTGTAGAACAGGGTATCCGGGGCTCTTGTGTTTGGGCCTTTTCAAGTTTGCAGTGTCCTGGGTGCTTGGTGCTTGAGGCATCTCGTTTCATTTCGTATATACCTATAAGCTGTGCTGTGCTTAGTCACTCAGTTGTGTCTAGACTCTTTGCAACCCCATGGACTGTAGCCGACCAGGCTCCTCTGTCCATGGCATTCTCCAGGTAAGAATCTTGGAGGGGTTGCCGTCCCCTCCTCCAGGGGATCTTAACCAACCCAGGGATCAAACCCAGGTCTTCTGCATTGCAGGTGGATTCTTTACCATCTGAGCTACCAGGGAAGCCCATATACCTATATACATATGCATATATATGTATATATTGTTGTTCAGGGGCTACGTCATGTCAGACTATTTGCCACTCCATGGACTGTAGCACACCAGGCTTCCCTGTCCTTCACTATCTCCCGGAGTTTGCTCAGATTCATGTCCATTGAGTCAGTAATGCTATCTAACTATCTCATCCTCTGCCGCCCCCCTCTCTCTTGCCTTCAGTCTTTCCCAGAGTCAGGGTCTTTTCCAATAAGTGAGCAGAGTATTGGCTCTTTGACTTCAGCGTCCATTCCTCCCAATGGATATATACAATTTTTAAATTGTTAATCCACTGAAAGATTTTGAATAATATACAGTGGAAGGCCACAAGGGCATAATACGTCATTAGATATTTGCTTCTCACTTTTCCTGGCCCATCCCAGGTGGGAGTAACAGGGACCATGAGAGCCCTTAGGGGTCCATCAGAACACCTGAATGGGGGGTCTGGGTCCTGATATCCATGGTTTGTAAGTGCTGCCTGCCAACTGTTCATATACTGCTTCTGAGACTCCCCCCTTCTGGAGAGGTGTTGCTGAGGATCTTCTTACCCTACCTATAACTTTCATTTTCTGATGGAAACAGGATGGAGCCTGGTTATTTTCAGAAACAATCTGTGAGCCTACACCTTCAACCTCCTCCTCGAAAACTTGCCAGGCCAACATCTCTCTTCCTGTCCTATATTCAGGCACCCAGATAAAGGGATAAGTCTGGTGGGATTTTTATTACTGTTCAGTTGCTAACTCATGTCCAACCCTTTGCATGTCCATGGACTGTAGCATTCCAGGCTCCTCCACTATCTCCTGGAGTTTGCTCCAGTTCATACCCATTAAGTCAGTGATTTTTAGACTCTAAAAAATCAGTGAGGCAGGGAGCCTTCTTCAAGAAAGCCACAGAAGTAATATCACAACTACCACCCCTTGACCTGCAAATCACTTTTTCTCAAAGAAGCCGTAACACCCAGCCTTTCGGTTGTGGTGTAGACCTGGGGTGAAGTTTCTATCAGATTCCAGCTTGAGGAGCTAATGGTGGGGAGGGTCGTTTTTAAAGTTTAATCCACTCATAGAGGCGTTGGGGTGGGAAGGAACCTGTAGCAGGCTCTCTGCATCAGCTATTGCCTGGAAAACAAAAAACAAACAAAACCAAACAAAAACAACAAACCCAAAAGGAACTGAACAAACAAAAAAAAAACACTTTATATTTTTTTAGATTGTTTTTAAAAGTCAGGTTCATTTTGGTGCAGGCAGGGAGGGACCAACACCCAGCTTGCCTGGAAGCCTCAGTAGGGCGGGTGTTGCCTCACTCACCTCCCCCACCAGCACCACTCCCTCCCCACCCCACCCGCCAGACCCAGAACAAGACAGGAGATTTATGACCGCTGATGTGTGGCCCGTCCCAATGAAGGAGGCTTTTCTTTAACCAAGTAGCGGGCGGTGTCATCTTCCCTTGAGTCGGAATCATTCACTATTAGCACAATGTGTTATTATTGTATTTTTAATTGAAATGTAAATTCTGGGAACTCTCTGACCCAATTTACTCCCAGGGAAAAAAAAGGGCAAAATTCTCATTTTCAAGGCTCTAGACATGCACGTTAGTGTTATTAATGATTAAGCTCTTTTTCTCCTCCACCTCTCCGCCTGCCTGCTGTGGGGTGGAGGCCGGAATGGGGACCTTCTTATCCGGGCACAATGGTAACATTACCCCATCCTCCCTTCCTGGGGCATTTGATCTCAAGGTAGATCCTGGGTGGGAAGCTCACATATTTTCCCCCTCGCCGGTCCTGGGTTCACACCTGGACAGGGAAATGGCTCGAGTGCCCAGATGCAGTTTCAGGTTTTAAATGACGACGACGATGATTGATGTGTGATTAAATGATTGATTTGGAGCGATTACTGTCCCGTCTATTTTAAAGAAACTCTCTTTGTCAAAACAGAACCGAGTGGAGACAGGAGGATTCAGGGCTCGACTCAGACTTTGCCCACAAACAGTGTACACTCACACCCCACTGGCTGATAATTCTAGAACTGACACTAGAATTCAAAGGGCAATGAGGATTTGCAGCTCGGACTCCGCAAGCAGAGTCCAGAGGGGGCATTCGGGCTACCAACAAATATTGACTGAGGACCTGTAATGTATCAAGCAGGAAGCGATGGGTGAAAACACAAAGAAGAATACTTTTTTAAAGATTGTACTCCATTTAAGAGTTCCTATAAAATATTGGCTATATTCTGTACTATACAATGTATCCTTGTAACTTATTTTATATATAATAGTTTGTCCCGCCCACTCTCCTAACAGTGTGTATTGCCTCTCCCCACGGGTAACCACTAGTTTGATCTCTCTATCTGTGAGTCTGTCTCTTTTTTGCTACATTCACTAATTTGTTATCTTTCAAATACTTTACGTAAGTACCTCTGCTTTCTTCCCTAAGTGACAGCTCAAATGTCACCATCTAAGTAAGAGAGGCACTCCTTACCACCCAGTCTAAGGCACCCGCACTCCCATCACTGTCTCCTGGCCCTTTAAATATTTTCTTCTTAGGGCTGATCATTTCTGGAAATTCTCTCATTCACCTATCCATTTATTTACGGCACATCTCCCCTGACCAGCTTGCTCCCACTAGAATGTTAAGTCCCGTGAGGCCTTTCCCTTGACTGCCATGTTCTTCAGATCACCCCTAGAACAAGCACCTGATGCCTACCAGTGATGAAGCAGTCTTTATTAATCCGAGGGTGACTAGGGTATAAAAAGCACAAAAAGTCCATCCGTCCCAGAAGCCTACTATGTCACCTACCACTGCCATGAACTCCATATACCTACTATGTGCTTCAGAAATGAATCAACACAGCCTAGGCCCAGAGGGACCTCAGAGTTAGAGCAAAAGACAAGTAATAAATACAGCCCAGTGTGATCGTGTTGTGGACCGCAGTTCTCAAGCAGGCCGATTTTCCGTCCCTCCCAGGGGGTGCCGGGTGCCGTCTGGTGATCTTTTTAGCTGCCATTCCTGGGGGAGATGCTACTGGCCATCTAGTGGGTGGAGATCAGGGAGGCTAAACAGCCTGCAAGTGTAAACAACTAAGATGAAGAATGAACAATTTTCTGGTCCAAAATGTCAGTAGTGCCAAGCTTGACAAACTCTGTTATAGACAAACAATCATGTGAAAGTTGCTCAGCTGTGTCCTACTCTCTGTGACCCCCTGGGCTATACAGTCCATGGAATTCTCCAGGCCACAATGCTGGAGTGAGTAACCTCTCCCTTCTCCAGGGCATCTTTCCAACCCAGGGATCATCCCAGGTCTCCCACATTGGAGGTAGATTCTTTACCAGCTGAGCCACAAAGGAAGCCCAAGAATACTGGAGTGGGTAGCCTATCCCTTCTCCAGGGGAACTTCCTGACCCAAGAATTGAACCAGGGTCTCCTGCCTTGCAGGCAGATTCTTTACCAACTGGGTTATCAGGGAAGCCAAGAATCACACATAGAATTCATTATGGAGGCAAACCTAGGGTGAACGTAGAATTCCTCGGCTAATGGTCTTGGTGGGTCTTGCAGAAGAGATGGGTAGGGGCATAGCACCATCACACCCATAACTCTGGGAGTCATCTCTAACTCAAGCCAGAAGAATGAGGCTCTAGAAACCCACTAACCCTCTCTCACTTACCAGTTTAGACAAGCAAACTCTTCTGATGCGTGCATGCGTGCTCATTCTCTTCAGTCATGTCCAACACTATGTGACCCTGTGGACTGTAGCCCACTAGGCTCCTCTGTCCATGGGATTCTCCAGGCAAGAATACTGGAGTAGGTTGCCATGCCCTCCTCCAGGGGATCTTCCCAAACCAGAGATCATACCTGCATATCCTTGTCTCTTGCCTTGCAGGTGGCTTCCTTACCTCTTAGTCACTGGGGAAGCCTAACTCTTCTGATAGGAATCCCCTAATCGACTCTATCATCTTATAGAAGGAAAGGGTGAGGCCCTGATAAGACTATAAGATCACCTAGTAACCCTTTGGTTAAGCAAGGATGTTAAAGTCCCTGGTTACAAAGGGGAGGACAGTCTAGTGCAGGAATCTGGGGCATCTTCTCTTTATTTTTTTCTTAAAGTAAAGGAACAGGGTTGTCCCTTGTGACCTGGATGGCTCACATTCACAAGTCAGCCAGGATCAGCTCCAATATCCCTTTTACTTCAGTCCTACCTCTTTGCTGAAGCAAGAATTTGCCAGGGAAGAGATGAGAGCCTTCTAGCTCACGCTTTTCATGTTATACTAAAATGAGCTATTTGTGGCTTCCTAGAAACAAAATATAAATAAATACAAGATAAGAGGAGAAATGATTGGTGAAACCAAGCAGGAGGCAGGGATCTGAGAGGTGGAGACTTCTTCAAGCAGACAGTGTGCCTCAGTCCAACACGAGTGAGCTGGGTATTGTCTGTTTTTGGATGATCCCCAGGTTGAATCTTCGGGGGTGTGTGGTTTTCTTTTTAAAGAAACTTGGCATTTCATTGCATCTACTTTTAGACCATAGATCAAATGCTCAAGGCAGGCTTGTGGTGGGGCGGGAGAGAGTCAAGGATGGTGTAGGGAAAGTCAAGTGATGGGTGGCAGGGAATAAAGCCATGAAGAGTCACTTCTTTGGGGGGCACCACCTTCTCAGAGCCTGGGACTATAATGGTGTGGGTTTACAAGGCAGGAGTCAGGATTGAACTGAAAAAGCATCTGCCTCCATGTCACCCTGTGAGCTCAGAACAGACATCTCAGGGTCCCCATATGGGCTCACCTCCCTGAGCTGATGTCCCCTGCCATGTGAACTGAGCCAGGTTCCCATTTTTGTAGACAGAGAAGACAAAGTGGAGAGAACCCCCCAGAGCTTTCTCTGGAGGCAGAATCCTTCCATTCATCAGTGAGCTTGCAATCGATCCCAGCTCTGTGCCAGGTACAGGGGATGGGCATGGGGGGCTATAGAAAAGAAGTTATCCCACCACCCACGACTATGTCCTCTAGCTGAAGTAAGGTATATGTGTCAATTAAATAGTAGCAATTGACTCTTGAGACTCCCTTGGACTGCAAGGAGATTAAACCAGTCAATCCTAAAGGAAATCAACTCTGAATATTCAGATTGGAAGGACTGATGCTGATGCTCCAATACTTTGGCTACCTGATGCAAAGAGCCAATTCGTTGGAAAAGACCCCGATGCTAGAAAAGATTGAGGACAGGAGGAGAAGCAGGCAACAGAGGGTGAGATAATTGGATGGCATCATTGACTCAACAGACATGAGTTTGAGCAAACTCCAGCAGATGATGAAGGACAGGGAAGCCTGGCCTGCTGCAGTCCATGGGGTTGCAGAGTCGGACATGATTGAGCAACTGAACAACAGCAACAGTTCCTAAGTGGCTCCAAGGAAGAAGTCATGCTTAAAGAGTCCAGGGAAGACAGCAAGCTCTGGGCTGGGGAGTGGTCAGAGAAGCCTCTTTAAGATGGTAGTCATCTGTTCTGGGGTCTATTTGAGAGACAGACAGGGTTCTCTGGACCCTGCCCTGATGGTGGTTCTGGGAGATTCAAACGAAGAACTAAGTATGCCCCAGGCTATGAGGAGCTTTTGGAGGAGGAAGTTCTCAGGAGTCCATCCTTCTATCCAAGTGCATTACAGGCAGCATCACTGATGGACCCAAAAGCACCTCAAATCCAACACCTCCCAGTCTAAACTCTCATCCCCTCCCAAGCCTCTGGCTTGTCCTATAATAATTGTCCCATGGAATGACACCACTGTCCACTCATTCACCAAACCAGAAATCGGGAAGGCATCTTAGACTCCTCCAGCTCCTTCAACCACTTCTTTAAAAAAAAAAAAATTAATTCATTAATTTATTTGGCTGGGTCTGCTCTCAGTTGCAGTGTGTGGGATTTTCACTGCTTCGCATGGGCTCTTCAGTTGTGGCTCAAAGGCTTAGTTGCCCCGCAGCATGTGGGATTAGTTCTCCAACCAGGGATTGAACCCTCGTCCCGTGTAGTGCAAGGTGGATTCTCAACCACTGGACCACCAGGGAAGTCCCCCCTTCATCCACTTCTAAGAGCCCACTGCCCATGTGATCCCCTTAATATCTCCTCTCTCTGCTGCAGTGATGACTCAGACTTCTGTCGCCTTTTGCCCGATTACCCAGTCAGTGTCTTAATTTATTTCTGTTCATCCAGCTTGAATTTCTTCTTATATATTCCTTCCTGAAGGAGCTTCCTTTAGTATAGATCTGATTATAAAAACAGCTAATGTATAGCTAGATAGCAGTTACTAGGTACCTGGCTCAGGCACTAAGCCTTTCATCTCCCCTGTAACTTTTGCAGCTACCCTCTGAGATGGGAATTACTTGAGAAGGACTTGAAGGCTTAGAAGAATACGATGGATATAGTTGAGTCTTGAACCATCCCTAGTGCCTGAGATCAGACTCACAGCTGCTTATGACTGCCATGCTGAAAATTCTCCCATGGAGCCTCAGTGCTTTCTGGATGGGAATGGACCTTGTCTAATCTTGTAGCATCATTTCCTACCCCTCCATCTTCTTCTGCCCTCCCACCATGTCTCACCATCATGTGCCCACCAGTGTAAAGTACCAAAAGTAACCTGCCATGTTTTTAAAGAAACAGGCCATCCTTGACCACAAGCCCTCCTCCAGCTGGTTATCGCCACATGCTCAAGGCTTCCTGCAAACACCGCTTCCTCCATAAAGCCTTCCCCAAGTGGTCCAGGTGAGGGTTGCTGCCTCTGTGCTCTCAAAGTGCCCCAGGCATCTTTCACAAGACTTCTATTATACTGCAATTATCTCCATTATTTGTAAAAACCAGAGTGTGAGATTCTTGAGAGCAGGAACCATGTATTTCTTTTCTATTCCCTAGAAGTGATGGGCAAGTGGTAGATACCTGGTAAACAGTTGTTCAGTAACTATATGAAGCATGTCTTTAAAACAGCAGTCCCTAACATTTTTGGCATCTAGGGACTGGTTTCTAGGAAGACAATTTTTCCATGGACCAGGGGGTGGGGGTGGGGTGGGGGTTTCAGGATGATTCAAGTGCATGACATGGAATTGATTGTACACTTTATTTCTATCATTATCATATCAGTTCCACTGCAGATCATCAGGCATTAGATCCTGGAGGCTGGGGACCTTTAAAATGTAGACAGTTAGAATATGTGTTCATTTGAAATTTGCAAACTTTCAGCTGTGGAGAGAGAGACAGAGACAAGACAGAGACAAGGAAAGAGACTCAGAGAGTCAGACAGAGAGAGACAGGAGAAATATGCATGGTGGAAGAGGTGTTCCTACAACATTGCTAGCTGAGATAGCCAGGCTGTCTTGGAGATTCTACAGTCTCAAGGCTGCAAAGAGACAGTGAAGGTTTAGGGATAAGGGAGACCATAACTGCGGTATTTTTAAGCCTGGCATCTTAACCAAATATTATCACAGGGCATGAAATCACACACAGGACTCAGCAGAACACATGAGCTTTATTACCATCGTGTAGGGGAGTCTGACAGCGTGGGTTGACATCCTACCTCCTACCTCTGTCATGGGCTTGCTGGGTGACCTCAGACAAGTTCCCAAACCTCTCTCTACCTCTGTGTCCTCATCACAAAATAGAGAAATAAAAATGTCAACCCCTGGGGATTTCTATGGCTAGAAGATCAAATACGTAAAGCAAAGCCTCTGAAATTGGAGGCTAATATCATCATTGCACACCTAATATCACTGCAAATAGTGACACATTTCATGAGAGAAATTTGTCTAAGAAATTCGTGGCACTCCTTTCTGATTAGCGGAGACCTCCCCAGAAAATTACAGTGGTAGGGAGGGAAGGCACGGAATCATTTGTGCAGGAAGCTACATCTGCTGAAAAATCCATAAACTAGGAGTTAAACCCAATCATCTGCTAGTGAAGAAGAACTATTTGATATTTTCTCGCTGTGTGAGCTCAAAACTCCTGCCATCTTGGGGAGCAAGAAAGCCCCACATTCGGTAACTCGGGATTAAAAGACTGTCGATAGCTTGTGACAGGCGCTTCCTGAGAAACACATCCTGGTCAAATAGCAGCAATCATTAAATATATGAGGATCAGTCAATTTAATCTGTTCTTTTCATATGGATCGATTGGGTTAGCAAAGTAACCGAGCTGGGAGACAATTGACATTTCTGCATCCTTTTCAGACAGCTGGGGAGGGGTGCAGGTGGGATGACTTGCCCAAGTCCAGCCCTCCCTACTCCTCCCTAGGGGCCGCCCCCCAGATTTCTACCTGGGCCTCAATTTAAGCAGGATAAGGAGTTCACCAGGTCTGGGGGAGGGTCAAAGGCACAGACATCTAGGGTGATGTCCAGCGATTCCCAGGAATGGTCCTAAAGAAATTCCTCCTCCTCCCTCCTTCCTACCGACTTGCTCGAATTGCAAGACACACCTGTGAAGGAGCCACTGAGCCCTGCAAGCCAGTGGCCCTGAAAAGCCTCCTCCAGCCAGTTCTACAGCAAAGGAAACAAGAAGTCAGTGTTAACTTGGCACGGGCAGTAGAGCTCAAGGAAGCCAAAGCTGGGTTTCTACTCCTGGAACATTTCCCAGAAGGAAATCACAAGAGTGATGCTGCTGCCTTGAGAAGGTTTGGTGGGTGGGTGGAGAGACGAGAGAGAGACTCAAGGCCTATCCATCACCACCTTCCATCACCACTACCTGGGGGGAGGTACAGACTCTCCTGCCTTGGGGTACAACCTACTTTTGGCTTCTACACCACCCCTGTTTCTCAGAGCTGGAGAGAATCTACTGAGACCTTGACTTTCTTTGGCCTGAGTCACATTCCTGAGGCCCCACAGATTTCAGCACAGAATGGTAGAAGGTTCTACACCCAGTACCTGCATGCCTGGCCTGTGTGTGTGTGCGTGCTAAGTTGCTTCAGGTTCCAGGCCTCTCTGTCCATGCGATTCTCCAGGCGAGAATACTGGAGTGGGTTGCCATGCCCCTCTCCAGCAGATCTTCCCATCCCAGGGATTGAACCTGCATTTCTTATGTCTCCTGCATTAGCAGGTGAATTCTTTACCACTAGCATCACTTGGGAATTCTCTCCACTTTTCTTTTTTCTGCATTTCAAAGAATGTTACTATTTAATCTAAGTAGTTGAACTTATGAGTGTAGAGTTGTTAGTAGTATTTTTTTAGTAACCTGTTATGATATTTTGTGTGTGTGTGTGTGAGATGAGCTAGGTATACCAGCTTGTTTTACTTTTTAATTTTTTTAATTGGTGAAAAATTGCTTTACAATTTTGTGTTGGTTTCTGCCTTAAAACAATGCAAATCAGTCATACTTGTTGATACATATACATATCCCTTCCTCCCCTCCCCTCCCCTCATCCCACCCCTTTAGGTCATCGGAGAGTACCAGGCTGGGCCCCTGTGTTATTTAGCAACTTCCCAATAGCTATGCACTTTACACGTGCCAGTGCATCTAGGTCAATGCTACTTTCTCAGTTCTCTCCACTTTCCTATCTCGGTGTTCCAGAAAGTGTGAGCAGCTACTCAGCCCTGGTGCAGGTACAGCCCTGGAGTCCAGTCAGTTGTCCTTACACCCCCAGGAGCCACGCTCCACCAATGGAAGTGGGAGACAGTAGGTGATCCAGCTCATTCCCTGGGAAGCCAACACTGAGCTGAATCCTGTGTGGTCCCCAGGCAGTCCCCGCAGCAATGGGACCTCTCTGCCCTTGGCAGCAATCAGCTCAACAACTTTATTTGGTTTTCCTCTCTTTCCTCTCCCACTCTGCCCTCTCCTTCAACTTGTCCCCTGGGACCATATCTCAAGTTACCTTCACCTAAATCCTATTCTTAGGCTCTGCTTTGAGGGGAATCCTAACTTCAGACACAAAGGAAATGAAAGATCAGGAGCCCTTCCGGAGAAGTATTTTTGAGAGCCCATAGATGGGTTCGGGCTTCCCCGGTGGCTCAGCGATAAAGAAGCTGCCGGCAATGCAAGAGACACTGCTTTGATTCCTGGGTCGGGAAGATTCCCTGGAGAAGGAAATGGCAACCTACGGCATCCAGTGTTCCTGCCTGGGAAATCCCACGGACAGAGGAGCCTGGCGGGCTGCGGTCCATGGGGTTGCCAAAGAGTCAGACATGACTGAAGTGACAAAGCCCAGATAGATGAGCTCAGACCAAGTAGGATGTGTGCTGTGCCCTGGCCATGCCCCGCACAGCAGGAACAGATTTAAGTCCCCAGGAGGCATTATCCCGAGGCTGTGCCCTGCTTTCTTCCTGCCATGGGGATGGCCTGGGAGAAGGCACAAGACACCTCTAGGGAGAGTTCATCAGCACATGCTCAGCTCCTGGATGTGTGACACTTTCACTGGAGCCTAAGACCATCCCAGGAGGCAGGACAAGACAGGGAATCATCCTCATTGGACCAAATGGCAAACCAAAAGCATTCTCACAAAGAGTCCTTTGAAATAGGCTTGATGACATCTTTAATAAAATCATTAAACAAATGCATGCCAATCTGACACGTCCTCTTTCCTTTACTTTGATTATCAGTAAAACAACCCATTTTGGGGGCATATGGAAGTGATACATTTTATCTGATCTCTTTCAAGCTCGGAATTTCCCAAAGTGTGGTATGCTGTAGGAGGTACAGAGCCATATTACTTAACCTGAATCACATAGTAAGATAAAATTTTCCTCTTAATTCACTTCCCATTCTATAAAGACAAACAGAAAAGCTTGACTTGGTGCTAACAGGTCTTTAACACTTCTCCAAATGTTGACCATCTCTCTACTTAAGGAGGGCAGGCAACAGTATCTGGCTAGAACTGTCTGATTGCTTTATTTTTACAGAGTTAATTTTCAGATTTGTTTCTTTTAATAGGAAAAGAAAGGTTGACTTCCACATATGCAAATGATATAAGCTTTCTCTTTTAAATAAATTCATTTAAGCAAAAAATGGATTTAATTAAAATAGTAACCCATTATGGTGAAATTGATGACAGTGACTAAAGTTGGGAGACATCCTTTAAATCATTACTCCACTTATGATATCTCTTTCCTGTTTTCAGAGTCAGGTCTCTTATTGGTAATGAAAACGAAAATGTTTCCATCGAAAGGGAGTAATCAATCTGGGAAAGGATTCCAGAGAGCTCTGTGGTCTTGACAAGGTCCTTCCTGTTTCTAGGACTCAGTTTCCCCATCTTTAAAACGGCAGCAGGATGAGTAAGGAGATCTCCAATAACCCATCAGCTCTGATGGGTTTACGAATGTGGATGGGCCCTGAGTCCTGACCTTCATCCTAGACTCCTCTCCCAAGAAGCTCAAGGTCTCAAACACATCATATGCCAAACTAAACCCATCTTCACCCCTGTAGCCTCTAGGCATTTCCTGGTCTTCCCCCCAGCTGCCCAGTCTCCACTCTGACTCCCTCTGCTCTCGTCCTAGGCTTCCGCCCCACTCATGGACTAAAATGACAGCTACCTGGTCTCCCTGCTTCCCTACTTGTCTGCTCAGAGGCAGACCTCACAGGTTACTCCAGTGGATGGATTTCAAAGAAAAACCCAGGCATGTGAGGATAACATACGAGCCCCTTACTGTGGTCTGCCAGATCTTCCAATTTCTGGCTTCTGTTTGCAGCTCCCCTGTTTATATCTATCGCCATCTCCTTTATGGTCACCCTTTCCCCTCACCCCCAGTATTTTATCTGGCTAATTTTCCCCTCTCTTTTAAGATTCATCTCAGGTGTCACCTCTTCTGGGAAGCTTTCCTTGATCAACTTACCACTGCCAGTCTGAGATAGGCATGGCTTCCTTCCAGTCTGAGATAGGCATGGCTTCCTTCCAAGCCCCAGTATTACCTTGACTTTCGCCATGTGGCATCTTGACGATCTATCTATATATGTGCCATTTCTCTCGTCAGACTGACAGCTTCTTTGTATGCTCAGTGTCCCTCCCACGGGCTGGCATAGAATAAGGTGCTCACTAAATAAACGATAGACCTGGATGATTCGTTGATGATTTATCTCATAATCCTGTGAGTCTACCACTTTGCCTACAGAGCAGGTGGTCTTCCTCTTCATACTTGGCTTTTTTTTTTTAGGTATAACCTCATGAGGACAAGGTGAATTTATCCCCTACATCAATACTGTCCCTTTCCGGAGACTCTAAGCTTCTGGAGGACAGGGATTACTTCCTGCTTCACTGCCTTGCTAAAAAAACAGGCATTTGAAACTGTAATTGTCCGGAGAGACACAAACTCTGCATAAAAACAAATAAAATATCCTCTAAGCCCCCTTACACCCCCTGTTTCTCTTCTGCACCCTTCTCAGGCAGGCCATTCCGCCCCTCCTAAATCATCATCTGTATAAGCTATGCCCTGCCATGGCACCAGACACAATTATACATGGAGGGAAGAAATTTCTATTTTGGTCTCAAGAAAATTATGTGATTTTGCTTAAGTTGAATTTTAAAACATGAAATATGACTGAACTTAATGTTAGTACTTAAGAAAAATGTTCACAGTAATTACAGATGAGGATACCTATATGCAATTTATTTCAAATTTAGTAATACAAAAAAATTCTGGATCCTAACATCACTATTTATAACTTGGCCAGGAGAACTCTGAGAATCCCAGTTATTTCACCAGAATAGGTTATTCTTCATGTATCTTATTTAAGCAATAATGCATGACAGAGCGTGAATTATGGCATATTAATTCTCACCTAGTGTGCTATTAGGCTAGCGTTGATGGCCGAGAGCTGTCAGTGCAACTAGGCATGAATTAATATCTAATAATTCCCCTGCTGAAATGTCTTATTGAGATTATAGCATTTTATTAGCAAAGGTTATTCCTTTAAAAATGTTTTCGTATGCTAATTGGGAGATGGGGGCTCAGCATGAAAAAGCCATCCCTGCTTTTTCCAGCAGCCATTTGTAAAACTTCTCTTCGATGTCCCCAGCATCTCATCCTTGTTGACACACAATCATCTTTTGGAAGTTTTCTCAGAAGCATGACACAGAGGAACTGCCTGGCAAGTGGAATATGAACATAAGCACATGCATTGCCCAGACGCTGCGTTCAGTAAAATGTAAGTGAGTCCTGAAAACATGAGCATGGCCAGCAGGCGCTAAGAGGGGATGCGAGATGTGGAAGACCTCCGTGGGCAGAGGGGACCAGACACTGTCTGAGTCTAAAGAAGAGGCTTTGAATCCTGGCTCTAAACACACTTAGCAGCTGCAACACTCTGGCCACTGTTTGCTTCTAATACCACGGGCATTCTGCCCACCTGGCAGGTGTGCTGTGATGCAGAGTCTACTCCTTGAAGCTCCTCTCTGCACCCACTTGTCCCTAATACTGAAGCCAAAATGAATCCTGCGTGACCACTCTTCTCCCCTGGGGCATGACTACCAGCCTTTCATTGGCATCTAATGCCCCATGGATTCTGTTGGCATGGAAGCCTCTTTCCCCTTGTTCACTGGGTGATTCCAGATACTCTGGTGTTCCTTCTGCTACTCAAACAGGCTGTGGTGCTTCCTACCTCAGGGCCTGCACACAAACTGCTGCCACCTCCCAGCTCTTCCCCACCCTGCCATGATGTTGCCCTTTCCCTGGTCAATACTTATGCACATTTCAGATCCTTGCTAAAACTAGAGAAGATGTCTATACCCTCCCTGGCAGGCATTCTAGAGTTCCTCCTCTGGGCACATGGAGAATGCCCCTTTCCAACCCTCCTTTAGGTTAGGTGTGGCCATGTGACTTGAATTGGTGGATGGGAGGTGAGCAGAAGTGACCTGTATTGCTTCCAAGAAGAGACACTGAATGAAATGCATTTCTTTCTCCTGTGATTGTGGAAGCTTGATTGAGATGGAGCCTCTCAGATGGTTCCTGAGTGAACACAAGGAGCAGACTTGCATAAGGAAAAAACAAATACGTCCTGCTACACTTGGAGGCTTGGGGGCTATTTGTTACACAGCAAAACATAACCTAACCTAGCTAGTAACACCCAGTCTCACTCCCACAGTTGGTCAGATCACTATAAAACACTCAAACTCTCTGCTCAGATCATTTATCATGGCTGCAATTACTTAGTTATGTGTAATTATTGTTTAATGTCAGTTTTCTTTATTAGGCCAGAAACTCCACAAGGACATGAACCACATCTGTTTAACCAACTACTGTATCTCCAGTTCCTGTGCCTGGCTCATGCTAGATGCTCAATAATATTTGTTGAGTGGTTGAATAAAAAGAATGAATGATTCAAATGAATGAATGGTGACATAAATATATTCAGTTCAGTTCAGTTCAGTTGCTCAGTCGTGTCCGACTGTTTGCGACCCCATGAACTACTGCAGGCAGGAAGCCCTCAGAAGAAATGGAATAGCCATCATGGTCAACAAAAGAGTCCGAAATGCAGTACTTGGATGCAATCTCAAAAATGACAGAATGATCTCTGTTCATTTCCAAGGCAAACTATTCAATACCACAGTAATCCAAGTCTAGGCCCCAACCAGTAACACTGAAGAAGCTGAACTTGAATGGTTCTGTGAAGACCTACAAGACCTTTTAGAACTAACACCCAAAAAAGATGTCCTTTTCATTATAGGAGACTGGAATGCAAAAGTAGGAAGTCAAGAAACACCTGGAGTAACAGGCAAATTTGGCCTTGGAATATGGAATGAAGCAGGGCGAAGGCTAATAGAGTTTTGCCAAGAAAATGCACTGGTCATAGCAAACATCCTCTTCCAACAACACGAGAGAAGACTCTACACATGGACATCACCAGGTGGTCAACACCGAAATCAGATTGATTCTATTCTTTGCAGTCAAAGATGGAGAAGCTCTATACAGTCAGCAAAAACAAGACCGGGAGCTGACTGTGGCTCAGATCATGAACTCCTTATTGCCAAATTCAGACTTAAATTGAAGAAAGTAGGGAAAACCACTAGACTATTCAGGTATGACCTAAATCAAATCCCTTATGATTATAAATATATTAGACCAAAAACAAAATATGATCATCCCCCTAATTAAGTTTCTTAGTTCAACAGATTAAAATCTCTGAATGGCAGGTCAAAAATGGTTCCCACCCTCTGAGTAATATGCCCTTGAACTTGCTGTGTGACCTTGAGCAAGAATCTTCCCCTGTCTGGGCCTTGGCTTCCTCATCTGTCCAGTGAAGGTGATTTTTTCTGAGACCTTCCATATACGGAGCTGGGATACAATACAGTATGCATTTATGTATTTATATAAACATAGAAATAAATCACCCTGAGAATGCAGTTAGAGTATAATATCATCCCCAGTTATACTTCTCCAGGCTGACAGCAGCCAGCCTCTCCAGGTCTGTCAGCCACCAAACCCTGCAAGATGCCTCATCTACCTGGCAGTTCTCACTTAGAAAATTCTTTGGATGCCCTTTAGCAGTGTCCATCATAAAAATGTCCCCATAGAGGCTCAGGATAAAAAGCACATTTTCTTAGAGAGGCTGACAAGCATCTTCTTTCACTTGAAATATATGGAGGTTGCTTTGTCCAATCCAGAAATGAAGTTGCAAATATGATTTCTCATCTGTAGGCTATTGGTACAAGCAGGGGTCCTCTCGTGTTTGGGGCTCAAGAAACCTTTTCATTCTCCCCACAACAGGAAAGAGGCTCAGGAGAGCAGAACAAACGAAATCGCTCATGTATTACAAAATCAATGCCCATCAGTGCTCAGAGTGGCTACGCTGCTCCATGTGTGGACAAATGTAGCAGAGAAGACACTGGGCAACATACACATCAACATGGCTTTGCTCCCTGCACAGAATTTACAACTGTAATTAAGTTCTGAACGGATCTAGGGGAACCTTCACAAGGAAACAACCAAGCTAAAAGGCTAAGGAGTGATTGTCTCCTGAATGGTGGTTCAAAAACACATCCTGCCTCCCAAACAGCCACTATTCCATGGAGGGTTGACTGCAGGGGAATGGCCAACAGCACAATGAGATCTCCAATAAATCCTTGCTATTCTAGTGGTCGGAGACTCTGCATCTTCGCTTTGAACTCTCATGAGACAGCCAGTTAGACTCTCAGAAGCTGCCTGGGTCTGGGTGTCTTCCTCTCAGCATGTATCAAAGGAACACACATTCTCCTTCTATGAGTCTTGGGGCAGACAAGAAATTTAGTATCACCCTCTCTCCTTTCTGACCACTCGCAGAAAACTGACTTACAGGCTCTGACAAGTCAGAGGGCTGCAAATGACACTTATGAATGTTCTCCTGACCCTCGGGGGGCCACTGTCCCCTTCATGTTAGGGAGCCTCTGCTTTTCCAGCCTTTGTGCAAAGCTCCCAGCTCTGCCTGGGCCGTGTCTCTCAGATATCAGTCCAGAGATAATCAACAAACTGTCATCATCATTTGTAAAAAAAAAAACAAAACAAAAACCCAGGAGGCTGAGATTTACAGAAGATGGTTACTTCTTCATGGTCTTGTCTACACTCTACCTTGTAGGTGCCATCTCCTTGGGAACAGTGCTCCCCTCACCTGGAACAGTGCTCTACCTCCCAAGTGTCCAAGTGTATCTGCTCAGAAGCCCTTACTGCATTTTATGGGGAAAACCACATGATTGAGGTACTGCAAAGGGGAGCCCACTGTAGAGATAGGATTACTGAGGCAAGTGGAACAACTAGCTGTGATGAAAGTGATGCCAGGCCCCTAGCATCAGAACCTTGTCATCCTTGTTAAAATGCATATCTTCAGGCCCCATGCCAACCCAGAATATAAGAGCCTCTGGGGCCGGAATTCAGGCAGCTACAGTTCTAGTAATCTGCAATCACCGATTTGTTTTCGTGCTTCTTCACACACTCTTACCCAGCTCAAGTCTGATGAACTGTGAAGTCCAAGAATCTCTGCAGTAAAACCTAATTCCACCCATCTTGCTCTAGAGTTACCTTAAAAGGAGGCAGATTTGAAAGTTGACAAAGACAGACCATTAGCAGGGGCTAGTTAAACTGGCCTCATGGAAAACATACAAGTTTTTAAAATCCTTTCCTTCTGCCTGGTATTTTTCTAGTGGTGCTTGTTTGCTGTCGTTAAAATCCCCTCTCACTCACTTGTGCAAAACCCAGGAATTTTCTGAAGGTTCTGCAAAGGGATCTGATATGACCAATCCTATATTAGCAAATTTAGGCCAGCCTCAGATGAAGGTAGCCAGCTTCCCAGGTAGAATCCACCTGCCAATACAGGAGATGAGAGTTCAATTCCTGGATTGGGAAGGTCCCCTGGAGAAGGAAATAGGCATCCACACCAGTATTCTTGTCTGGGAAATCCCACGGACAGGGGAGCCTGGCAGGCTACAGTCTATGGGGTTCACAAAAGAGTCAGACACGACCTAGAGATGAAACAACAACAACGATTTCTGAGACAACAGGGCTGGCCCCTCGGGCTCTACACTCTCTCCAGGCTGTGAGTTTCCATTTCTTCCTCCTGGCTGTCCAGAGGTGTTCTCCTGCTTTTACCTCCTCGGAAGTCCATTTCCCCTTCTTGGTAAGCAGCTGGGTCCTTCTTGGCAGCTGCTACAGATTAGTAAATTACAAGTTCAAGATTAAAAAAAAAAGAAATGACTAAAGAATAAAACCTTGAGTCTGGCAATTTGAAGTCAGACTACCACAATGAACACCTGTTGAGAAGGACCATTATTAGAAGCTGGAGGTTTTGGGTGAAAAGATCACTATGAATTAATTTTGATTGCCTCACAAAACTCTGCATAACAAGCGATCTCTAATGGGGGTGTCAAGGGACTTGCATTTGCAGAGAGGGGGAAGATTTTGTTTCCAGCAAGGTAATACAAGCTCTGCCACGATATTACAATTAACCATTGGCTCTGCTTGTCTGTATGCCTCTGTGGAAACAGATTGTGTGTGCTAAGGTTACCATGTATTATGCTTCTGGGGAAAAAAGAGAAACAATTGATATCAAAATCTTTTCAAAAGGTTAGTTGAGAAAGCATGAGGTCAGAGACTCATGACTCCCAAATTGTTGAATCATTTGTTTATGTCTTGTCTATGTAAATGGAGATTTGGGTGTGTTCTCGGGGATTTAAGGATACTTTACTTTTTTAACCGTATATATGTACACGCACATCCATAATTGTTTTTTTCTTTTGCAAAGAAAGAGTAAAAGATGTGCTTACACACAGATTTGCTTGCAGTTAGATGACCTTTGTACTTGGTAATGTCATCAGAAAAGAGAAAAAGTTAGGCAGCTCCAGGTCAGGAGGCACGGTGGGTGGAAAAGTTGGGCAGGGCTGGAGGAGAGAGATGCGTATACTGAATATTAAGTGGTTTCATTCTTTTCTGAAAAGAAAAGAGACTCCAACTCAAATATGCCTGCGTCCTACCTGTCTGTCAGCCCCTGATTAAATCGAAAAGCAGGCATTCCATCTGTTTGCCCCAATGAAAAGTGGAATATTTACTAACTACTTTCTGTTATGGCTCGTCTTAAGAGTTTCCTGCAAAATGATCCTCGCTTCATTTGAAGTCTATTTGGCACACAAAAGGAAGCTCCAGAAAGCTGTATGCTTTTAAGTTAATAAGCAATATACCCAGGTGGCTCTTTGGCTGAATCTTCACACTTGGCCATTCATAGAACATGAATTTTCATAGTTGTGGATGTCCATTTGTCATGAGACACAAAACTCCAAAATATCTCAAGAGCAAGGGACAATTAGGAACATAAACAAAATCATGGTTCTTTGTCCCCGTTTGGGATAATTCTGAGTCTAGAAGTTATAGAAATCCACGTTCAAATTATGTAACTCTATTTCCCCCCCCAAGCATATCATTTTACTAAAACCAATTTTTTTTCCTCTTTCCAATGTATTGGGATGTTGCCTCCCAGATTTGAGCACAACAGGGAAATGAAACCCCCACCCCCACCGCAAAACCTCAAAAAAAAGTCATGTCCACAAAGTTTGAGGATGCTTCCGGTCCTTGCCTTTGTTTCTAGTTTATCCAGAAGATTTGGGAAACCTCGGGGAGAGGGAAGACTCTTTGGGTGGCTGGCAAATGTAATCTCCCCAGGAGCATACGCCTGGTAAAAGAATTCCAATTTCTGCACGATTTGGAAAGTCTTTGGGGGTTCCTCTGAGATATTAGATAATTGAATATAGCTCTCTCCCATTGAAAAAAAAATTTCACCTCCAACGACAGCCCCCAAACTCCCAAGATCCCTGAGCACACTAGTCAATTTTATGACAAAATTAATCTGGAGCGTGACTTACGGAGCCCCAGAGGGAGGTCACTGGGGCCGGTAAATATGTAAACATGGCTTTTTCGGTTTCCGTTTCGCGTGAATACAAAATAAACTGCGGCCCTCCGCACGCTGGAAAGTTCTTCCTTAAAGTTAATAAAATCTGTCAACTTCCATAAAGGCTGAGAGGAAGGGGTCCACAGGTGCAGGCGCTCGGGCTCCGTCTCGGGAAGTCGGGGCAGCTAATAAAAAGCCCTGGGCACCGCGCGGCTCCCTCCCCATCAATTCCCATCAAGCGTTATTAGAGTCATCTGCCGCCTCCGAGGTGCGTCCCCCGCGCTCGCCCCGCAGAAGCGACAATGACATTTGGCCGCGCTGCAGGTGCGGCTGTGTGTGGCCGTGCGGCCCGAGTGGGCCGCCTTTGTGGCGCTCGGGTCCTTTGATGTGGGCCACAAAGGGCCGCGGAGCTGCAGCCCCCTGCTTTCTGCCTGCGGCTCCTCCCGGGCCGGGGAGAGGCTGGGGCGGGGGGGCGCTGAGGGGGTGGCGAGGAGGGAGATGGGAGCGGGGAGCGCGAGGGAGGGGGCCTCGGGAGGGGGCGATCCATAATATTTATTTCAACAATAGCTTCAAATCTTTTTAAACATCATAAGAACACGGCTCATTAAGCCCACAACAGCCTTGAAATTGTGTTATAAAACCACAAAACAGAAATCAATACATTTGCTAGAAAGGAGGTAATGAAATATATTGAGTTGCCCGAGAAGTGGTTTGTATGAATCATAATATTATTATGTGCGCATCAATTCCATTTCCAATACTTAAAGTTAACCAGCTAGCGAAGAGCGCTCTGAACCCCTCGTTCAACAAACTCTCCCCGGTTACTCGCCAGGCCGGCGCATCCTATAAATAACCCGGGGAGAGGGGCCAGATCAATGCCGCCCACCCCAGAGCTTCAGCTGCCGAAGCCCTATTGCTTCCCCGTCGGATCAATACGGGGCGCACAATGGCCCGGAGAGCGCCGGGGGCACGCGGCAGGCCCACGGCTCCGTTCGGAGCCGAGCCTCCCGCCCGGAGCAACGCGGCCCGCCTCTATCAGGCCGGCTTCGGCCAGCTGCTCAGCCCCTCCTGGCCAGAAACTGCGGCTTCCCTCCCCAGCCTTCTGGAGATCACGGCTTCCACAGCTTCCTCTCTGAGGACCCCGGTCTCTGAAACCTGCGCCCACCCAGTGGATGAACTCCAGTTTGTTTGCTCATGACTTTGTGGTTGGAATGGGTGTTGTTTTCCTTCCCCTATGCTGTTAGTGAATTAAAACCGATAACGTTTTTCTTCTCCCTCCTGATAGGTTTTGAAAGAGAATCTGATTCTGTAATGTACAGGCAGCCACAAATCAGGACAGATGCAGGTTTTGTGGGGCCTGAAGTTTATGCAGTTTGGCGGGGTGGTCGTGAAGAAAATCTATCTTACTCTTGCAAATTTCATAAAAACATGGGAACACACTGCCGAGGCCCCTCCCGGTTTGAGAGTGGTGGAGGGGGTGGGGGCCTGAATTAGATCCTCCTAATGTCTGGGAGAGTCTGACCCAGAGAAAGTCCAGGCCCCCTGAAATCATCTGATCTATGCAGTTCCCTGCTGCCTCCCGCTTCTGGAATGTAAGCCCTGTGAGGGGTCTGGTCCCAGAGCACAGGACCTGTCACCTAGCAGGTGATTGGTGAGTAGGGGGACCTGGGAGTGGGCTGCTCTGTGGGGTCTTCCGGGGAACCACAGGCTCATGTAACAGCTCCAGAAGTTTCCTGAAGGTCTTGAGTTGGTCAGCCTCTGTGTCTCCCTTCTAACTCAGCTACACCTGTGGTACTTGCACTCTGCATTTGAAGTTTGGCCTAACCATCAACACAAGAAGACCTGGTCAGTGCCCAAGGATTCTCGATAAACACAGACAGCTGTGTGGGACTGTGTGTACACACACAGGCAAACCCTCACACCTGAACAGATGCACACACAAAGCAGACAGGAATTCCCAGATAATCTAAGTCTGGGGAGGTATCAATGACTAGTATACGAGGGTCCCAAACAGTGGTTCTCATCCTGGAGTGATTTTGTCTCCCACAGGGGGTATTCCACCATGTCTGGAGACAGTTTCGGTTGTCATATTCTGGGTAGGGGGAGGGGGTTGAGAGGGAGAAGAAGGTATCCCTGGCATTTAGAAGGTAGGGGCCAGGGATGGTGCCAAATAGCCTACAATATACAGCTCTTGTCACAGAGGACTCTCCAACCCCAAATGACAGTGGTGTCAAGACTGAGAAATCCTGAGCTAACGCTGCACCAAGGGTGTCTTTCTGGCCATGACTGACAGGGCTGCTGGCCCTGTTTCAACTACAGAGCCTTGGACAGGCTCTGTAGGAGAAAGGGGATGAGCAGTGTGAGACCCCGTGCCCTTCCTTCTCTTCATGTTGTACCAGGGCTCTCTGGCTGATAACCACTGACAACCATTGTCCCTGGTATATTGCTGCTGCTACAGCTCTGGGTCTTTGCTCCGCGGCCTGTTGAGGACAAGCCCTTCTGAATACTTCCGACACACCGACCAGTCACTTGTTTGCTAAGAGTTGTCTACCGGTGTTCCTGCTTGGCCTTTGAGGTACCTGACTCACAGAAAGGGCTTGAAGAAATGAATCCTCAGTCTTGAAGTCAGTGGCAAACCTCTGCTCTCCATAACCCCCTTTCCAGGCACACCCCTAATACCCCTCACCCCTACTGCATATACAAACCTCTCCCTTCAGCAGGTACCCCACCACACACTGGCCCTCTGAAGCTACTGGGTAACGCCCCAGACTCTTCAGTATAAGTACAGAATTAGACACTGAATGTGCCTATATTTCAGAGTCTAAAAGCTGAGTGAGTAATTTTTACAGCCCTAGAGGTTTCCCTCTGATTCCTTTGTCTCTTTCTCCTTTTTCCCCTCCCTGACCGCCTATTGTCTCATGCTTATCCTAGAATTGATCCTTCCTACCATCTTGGCCATTCTCAGACACAGACTTTATGACGACCCAAGTTTCTGCTTTTGTTGGCCAGGAAAGATCAGCGGTCACATGAAACAGCACAAATGTGATTTTCTTTGTTTGAAGAGGGGAGTGTCATCTCTGCTACATAATCCCAATTACGCACAATTAGCTGACTCAGGCCAGTGCTGGCCACTCATTGACCAGGCAGATGGTCACCCGGGCTATGATTTTGTCATTACAGAACCTGGAAACCAGTCTAATTTGGGCACAGAAAACTAAGAAACCGTCTTCTATTTCCATTTGGCTTAATACCTACAGATTACCCTCTGATTTTAAGAATCAAATCTGTTGGGTAGTTTTTAGATGTCAAAAAAATATTTGTTTTTTTAAAAAATTTAATTATTTTTACTTTCAGTTTGTATCTGAGGAATAAGACCAAAAGAAAACTGTCACAGAACAAAATTTTCCACATTGGAGAGCTCAGAGATGCCTAACAAAAATTAGCCCTAATGATTAAGTTTTAAAACTTCAGAGGATGAAATTTAGGGAAAACAAAAAACCTTGCCCAGTTCTGAACATATTAAATTAACCCAAACAAAATGATTCAGTCATCCTTCGAGTCAGGCTTTGCCATAATTTGGTCATGGCTTATGGAACCAATATTGAGAAAGAAGGTCAAAATAATTTCTTTCCCCTGTAAATTTTTGGGGTTTTGTTTATAAACACAGAGATTCCATCATAAAATATGTTTTTTTTAAAAACCGAGTACACAAAACATTAAGAATTCCTCCAAAATGGCAAGCAATTTATTCTTGTTTATTATGTTTATGATGTTTATGATGTTACAGGATGTCTGTCTAGTCTGGAAACATAGGCAAATATAAATAATGTGGTCAAGAACATCTTCAGTCTTAAAAACAACTAATAATATATTTCCAGACTTTATGGCCATCTTTTATTATCACTGTCATGTGGACAGTACAAATGAGAGTCTAGCTCACGTTGCTTATGTGATGTGAATACACACTCGAGAGTTAGACAGATCTTCTTTCACATAATAATATCCATTTGCATAAATTTTTTGGAGGGCAGATCAAACTTTAAATGAATACCATTGACAATACCCTTGGAAGGGGAAGAATCGTTTTTGAGAAAGGAGTTTTACCAGTTTTTGGAGTAGAGGCTTGCCTAGGTTGAATTTCCTTAAAAAAGCAAGACACACAATGATGGTGGCAACATGAGGATGATGGAGATCAGAATGGGCATTCGCGTCCTTTGGACTGTTAGGTAACAGGCATGTTGCTATACAGGATTTGCATGGTTCATCTCAAAGGAATCTTCTTCCATCTCTGCCCATAAATTAGGGCACATCTTTAGGTACCTAAATCTAATGCAGGGAAAATCCGTGTTTTACTTGCTTCCTAGACATGAATGCAGCATGATGTCTGTGACAGGAAGACCTGGAAAATAGAAAAATGTGCAACCCTGGGTTTTATTTCCAGGCTTTTCAAATACTGAGCTGTGCATCCTTGGTTGCTTCACTGACCCTTTGTAGGTCTTAGTTGCCTTTGCTGCTGCTAAGTCACTTCAGTCGTGTCCAACTCTGTGCGACCCCATAGACAGCAGCCCACTAGGCTTCTTTGTCCCTGGGATTCTCCAGGCAAGAACACTGGAGTAGGTTGCCATTTCCTTCTCCAATGCATGAAAGTGAAAAGTGAAAGTGAAGTCACTCAGTCGTGTCCGACTCTTAGCGACCCCATGGACTGCAGCCTACCAGGCTCCTCCGTCCGTGGGATTTTCCAGGCAAGAGTATTGGAGTGGGGTGCCAGTGCCTTCTCTGTGTCAGGCAAATTTATTCTAGGGCTAAAAATGCTGGAATTGCAGTACTGTCAACCCCACTACTGGGCGACTTCCCTTTCACTTTTCACTTTCATGCATTGGAGAAGGAAATGGCAACCTACTCCAGTGTTCTTGCCTGGAGAATCCCAGGGACGGGGGAGCCTGGGGGGCTGCTGTCTACGGGGTCGCACAGAATCGGACACGACTGAAGTGACTTAGCAGCAGCAGCAGCAGCAGCAACCCCATTGATAAGGAAGCTACCTTTGTCTTCACAAAAAATCCATTTCACAGATTCCACTATCCATAGGTGAGGAAAAAAGTGTCACCTACAACCTGGACTGTCCCATCCACTGGGAGGCCTAGCTGCATTGACTGGAGCTACTTGAAAGAAATTTAGGTGTCAATTCCAGTACTCTTCTTTGAAATTAAAAAGTCTATTTGAACCGGGGTGTGATAACTTGGGCTGTACCTATGTGTAATACCATCGTATGTCCCATTTCTATTCTAATTCTTCAGGGCAATGCCGCTATCCTATTTACGGGGCAACACTGTGGTATCTGGCAGACAGAGAGATGCTGCCTAAGTATCTCTTCAATCAAAGACAAAGGAGATTGAAATAATAAATCAAGATCCAACCTCCTGGCTTCTACTCGAGTTGGAGTCACAATGTGGAGGCATTCTGCGGTAGGAAGTGTGTTTGTCCATATTTTGAATTTGATTCCTTTCAACCTGCTTTTCTTATCATTTGCATCCATTCCTATTCCAAGGATTTGAATCTTGGATTCAGCTAAATATGAACAAGTTACATTTGCCACACCGCCTAAGTTTACAGCAGTCTCTGGTGTGTATGCCTCTGCGTGTGTGTGTGTGTGTGTGTGTGTGTGTGTGTGTGTGTGCCTGTGCCTGTGTGTGTGCGTTGGCACCCACATGTTTGGGTACATTTGCATCTGCAGATGGGTGTCTCTTGCCAGTGAGGAGAGGGCCTGCCTTTCTACAGCCCTGCAGTTCTTGAGAGCGTTGGCTGTATCATTTGCAGCAGCTGAATCAATATTTTAATGGAAAATTGCTAAGAAGATGAGTATTTGGAAACCAAAGGTTGCCGACCAAGAGCAGAAAATAAAAACGACTGCACATCACCTAGAAGACGGAGACCTAGGAATTGACTTCCCATCCATCTCTTTTATGCCTGTGCTTGTATTATAGCCGGCATATTCTCTTCCAGTCCCTGATTGCTTCTTTTAAATTGTCTTCTGGTTCCCAGCCTCCATCTTCCCTGTCCTCCTCCTCCCTGCCCATCCCTTCTCCCAGGCCTCCCAAATGATAGTCTGTGCCATTAGCAATGTAGCTAATGGAGAGCCCATAGATGCTTCTTGTCTTCAGCCAATCCTGGGGAGAGCAGATGAGGAGAAGGGGGGCGTCTTCCTCCTGGAAGATGATCTGACAGCAAGCGAAGGCCCCCTGACTCTCTCACTGCAGGTCCAAGCCTCCGAAGAGGAACCACAAAAATACTGCGGAAGGTAAGGCTGCCCACAAGTGCAGTCAATACACAGACAGGATCTAGGTCAGAGGCACAGATCGATCTCAAGGCGTGAATCACTGGCCTCCGTCCATGCTCACCCGCTCTAAATTCTGAGTCCCTGTTAACTAAAGATCGCATTTCCATTGTTACAGCCCAGAAAGTGATTCCTGGTTCCATTGTTTTACGTCTCTTACCCAACACCTATTTGGGAAGCCTTTTTATTCAATCTTTTAAATATCCAAAACACAATTCCAAATATTTCCAAGGTAAACTTCTCTTCCATTCACCATAAACCCCAGAAAGAATGCAGGTAATAGAAAAAGGCGCAGAAAACATTCCTTTGTTCTGCACTGGGCTTATGGTATCTGGATCATTCTGGAGGAGGTATCATAACAAACTGTCTCTCTAACCATTGTCTCTGCAAAAGTCAGGTAAAGTCCCAAAGATCAAGAGCACATTTTTCAACAGGAGGAAGGGCAGTGGTTTGGGTGACTTTTGCTTACTACCCAGGGAATCCCCACCCCCTGCCCCTCCCTAGCCACCCTATGAGTTCGCATATTGCAAAAACTCTAAAGGAGGAAAACCTCCACTCCAGGAATAGTGCAGAGAAGAAGATTCCAAATATCCAAATTTAACTAACTGCTCATCCAACCCCGCTTGGCAATTTAGAAACAATTTCTCTATCAGCCAGATCACTTCTCTGCCTTAGAAATACACAGTTTTCTACGGAGCCTGACTAGCAACCTGGGGCTGTACACTCCCCAACCTTTGTGTCTGCATGACTGTTTGGACCCCAGCAGGGATGAACCCCAGGATCATGAAGTTCATCCTTAGAACTTAATTTAAAAATATCAATCGTTAGTTTCACCATCTGTAATTGTCATTTACAGTTTTCTAAGAAAATCAAAATTTTGCAGGTAAAATATCAGTTATTCCAGATTTTAGTACCTGGAGTGCTAATTACTGTAAAGCACGATTCCAGGGCAAAGTCCTATAGTTTAATGGCGGAATGCTAATTTGAATTTTAAGTGACTGTTGAATATTAACCCTGATGCTGTCCTGGCCAGCAATTTCTCAACCTCAGCACTATTGACCTTCTGGCTGGATAATTCTTTGTTGTCGCGGTTGTCCTGCTATAGGATGTTTAGCAGCAACCCTGACTTCAACCTACTAGGTGCCAACAGCAAACTCCCCGTTGTGACAGACAAAAACTGTCTCCTGGGGGCAAAATTTTCACCAGTTGAGAACTGCTGCTGCTCTCATTAAAGGGAACATTCATTTATTAAACATTTCCATTCTACTTCAAAGAGAGCACAAAGTTAGAGTGCTCTTCTGGACAATGGAGTAAAAAAAACAAAGAAAGAGTAAATGATGTATTTCTATCCATTTAGTGGAGTATTAAACAACCATTAAAAATATACTTTAATAGACGCTTTGTAGGCATGAAACTATGCTTATCTTATAATGTTAAATAGTAAGAGAGCAGAACATGAGAGTATATCGTCATGTATGTATTCTATAAGACACATACATTTAAAAATTTTAATTTTAACTAATTCTTAAGACACATGCATTTTTAAATATTGAAAATATTCTAAAGGGAAAATATCTCTAGAAACACCTTAAAATAACAAAAACTATGGTTATCTATGAGTAGTTGGATAATGTAGTATATATTTTTTATTTAAATTTTTCTGTTTTCCCAAATAGTCTACTATGAACATATATTTTTACAATTTTAAAGCAGACACAGAAAAAGGACAAAGAATCTTATGTTATACAGCAGGCTCATGGTACATGAACAAAAAGCTGCGAACACACTGCCGTCCTCTATTTCTAATTTAATTTTCCTCCACACCCTGAAGGAAGCATAGCAATTCCTTTCCTACTCATCTGATCCTTTTGCTCATTAAACCTTCCCATCTGCTTCACTCTGGAGCCTTAAGTTTCTAAGGCCAGAATTCACAACACTGTTTATTTTGTTTTGCACCTTGCTGCTCAACCTGGATATATTCATTCATTTGTTCATTCATTCCATACCCTGGTACTGTGCTGGGTCATGAGGATTCAGTGGGAACAAGAAAGGGAGAGTCCTTCCTTTCATGGAAGACAGATACTAAATCAATAAACACAAACAAGATAATTCCAGATAGTAAAAAAAGAGTTGTGCTGGTAATAAAATGTGGTGATATGTCAAAGACAATAAGGAGAAAGCACTGTTTTAGATTGGAGGGAAGTGGTGTTCCTGGAAGACTTCTCGGAGGAGGTGACATTAGAGCTGAGAGTTAATGAATAAGAAGAGATAGTCAGGAAAAATGGGGAAGATCAGGCACACACTTTTATGTCCAAAGATTTGGAACAAGCATGGAACATTCAAAGGAGAGAAGAAAGGCCACTGAGGTTGGAGATTTGCAAACAATGAGACGAGTAGCTGGAGCCTGAGCTGGGAAGTTAGCAGGCCCCTGATTAGACAGCCTTGGCTCCGCCAGGCTTGCATCTAGGTACACTGGGAGGTAGTAGCTATGAATCAGAGCCTTTGGTGTCAGAGCCCTGGAATCTGCAATTTAAAGCAAGCTTTCAAGGTGATGTTGAGGCCCTGGAAGATTTGAGAACCATCAGTCTAGTGTGTGCCTGCACCGTGACTCAGTCATGTCCGACTCTTTGGGACCCCACAGACTGGAGCCCACCAGGGTCCTCTGTCTATGGGACTGTCCCGGCAAGAACACTGGAGGGGTTGCCATTTCCTCCTCCAGGGGATCCTCCTGACCCAGGGATCAAACCTACATCTCCTGTGTCTCCTGTATTGGCAGGTGGATTCTTTACCACTGAGCCACTTGGGAAGCCTTCTAGTGTGTACAAGTTTCTCAGAAAGTGTGGGAACTCTTTGATGGAAGCATTTAGTCAACTAAATTCAAAGTTTTGCTACTCAGAGGGTGGTCCATGAATCAGCAGCTCCAGCATTATCTGAGAGCTTATTACTAATGAAGATTCTCAGGTCCTTTCTCCAGATCAGAATCTGCAGTTCAGCCACATTCCAAATGATTGACAGGAAGGTTTGAGGAGCCACCAATTTAAATCAGTACATTATCTATTATAATAAATCTTCTATTGAGAAAAAAACCCCGAAGACTATGACATTCAGTGTAAAGAAGATTATAGAGCAACAAAATACCCGATTATACTATCATTTTTCTCTGGTATTAGGGAGTCCCAGAAAAACAAGGAAGCCAAGTAAAAATCTGTCCCCAGCTGTGCCAGTATTAAGCCTCCTAGACTGACTGAACTGTAGCATCTGAACTGAAACCTTGAAATCTGAACTTGTGGGCTTTATAAAGGTGCCCTTGACTGAGTAATAGACACTGAAAATTATGTTACCATTCAGATTTAAGGGAGGGAAAGTTATTGATTAAAGCAAGAAAGTATCAACTTTTACTATCTTTTATTAGTATTTTATATAATATTTAAAAATACATAAGACTTCAAGAAATACAAACACTATCATATCAGGAAAGACTTCTATCATTAACCCTTAAAAATCATCATTCTTATTCACGGTCTCTCTTCCTCTGACCCCGCACACTTTGTAACACTTTCCTGACCCCATTGCACTTTGTGTCAGCATCTGCATGTTCTCCCTTTCCTCTGTAAAATCTCTCTCTTTCTTTTCTCGTTAGCATGGCATTTTTATTTTTTAATGGAACAGTTTAATTCTAGGATAGGTCTTGCTGCTTTTTCTTCGGTGGTTGGAAACAACCACATGTACAGAAGTCTTGTGTTTACTCTGGCTCTCGCTAATCAACGGGTTGTTTTTTTTTTTTTTTTCATTCAGCAGACCACGACTCCTAACTTTATCTCTTTGTCCTTTGAAGCCAAAAGCTATTATTTCTAGCAGCCATCACTAATTCAAGAAAAAACACTCTGTTTTCTCCCAAAGTGCCTCATTCTGTTTAAGGAAGCTAGAATTAGGAAAGTCTCAATTTCTATCAGCTCTCTATTTTATTTTATGAAAGGATATTGAAGCAGAATGCAACAAGGCTTGAGAACAGAGGCAAAGTGTGTCTTCTCCATGTTCACCGGCTAGCCCCCTCCTTCCATATGATGATGGCCAAGCCCACCCAGCCAAGGGTGTTGCATAGATTCACTGCAAAGTATAAACAAGGATTCATAGGTAAGGAGAGCTATCTTTTTAAACTTTTTCTTTATTTGGAAGCAGTGGCTGCTGCTGTACTTTTCCTGCCTGCCTCAATCAGAAAGATAGTTCTTCTGGAAAAGATCTGATCTTTGCCCCTAACCTGGCTGAAAGTACTAATTAGGACGGGAAGGAGACCAGGAGACCTCTCCTGGGGACAGTGCCACCGCCTGGAACAGCGATGGGGGCTGTTTTACTCAAGTGTCTGAGTACAGTCTGTGCCTGTCTTGGTTAAACTCTTTGAAGAGGGCTGTTCCTGGATCTAGAGTTTCTGTTGCAGGAGGGTTTGTCTATCCTCCAGACTTTAGAAGCAGAAGCTGCCGGAAATGAGGTCACTCTCTTAGTACATGGCCTGTGTGGTTTGGGTTACTTCTCAACTCACTGGCTGTGACATTGCTCTGTTCTCTAAAGATGGAGAATGTAAATACCCAACAGCATCAATGTCATTGTCAGCACCATTAATAGAGCTAGTAACACACTGGTCGGGTAGCACAACAGCCGTTAGAAAAGTAGCAGCCAAAAGCCACATGAGCCATTTGTCCAGCCATTTCACAAGAGTGCAAGCAACCTGAGGGCAGACAGCCATTCTGCACTGGTCACTGATGTGTCCCAGCACCAAGACTAGTGCCCGGCACAGAGCAGGTGCTCTCTATGAATGGGTGAATAAATGGACTCCATCCAGCAAGCCAGTGCTGTTCCCAGGGTCTCCAGTGACTTCTAGAGGGCCTGTCCCTTTTAGAGCTACACTCCACCATCCTGTGTACAGATTTCTAGCTCACTTCACTGCACTGTGGATTCCCTCATTCTGCCAGGACCAGAGGGCAACCCTGGGACTCCCCAAACTGCCTGGCACTTAAGCGGGTGCTTCATAGTTGAATCAGCTTTTAATAACCATTTGGTGAAGGAAGGAAAGAGGTGAGGGCAGAGAGAAAGAAGGTGGGAGGGTGGAAAGGAAGGCTCTGGTAGGTGGTTCATCCAAGGCTGCCCTCTCAAAACAACTCCATCTAGATCCGAGGAAGATAAATTATGTCAGCTTTGCTATGTTATATATCACATGTATGCTATGCTATGTTATATGTGTTAGTGTGTAAAGATTGTATTATTTATTCATTTATATTTCTGGCTATGTTGGGTCTTCGTTGCTGTGTGTGGTTGTGGTGAGTGAGAGCTCCTCTCTAGTTGGCACATGTGGGCTTCTTGTTGCGGTGGCTTCTCTTGTCACAGGGCACAGGCTGTAGGCATGCGGGCTCAGTAGTTATAGCTCCTGAACTCTAGAGCGCAGGCTCAGTAGTTGTGGTGCACAGATTGAGTTGCTTCACAACCTGCGGGATCTTCCTGGACACCAAGGACTGAATCAGTGTCCCCAGCATTGCAAGGCAGATTCTTAACCGCTGGACCACCAGGGAAGCCCTGTAAGTTAGCTTTCTTATGTTATGTATGTCTTTGTCAGGGCTGGATCTGAACTAAACCTTTCCAACTCAAAACTGTGAGAACCTTCTGGCCAGAGGGCAATTACAACTCCTAAACTAGGGAGTGTTTCATTAGAAAGAGCACTGGGCTAGCAGAAGGAAATTCTGGATTTAAATAGTTCTCTGCCCCTGGGAAGATCTCCTTTAATTCTCTGGACCTCGATTTCCTCTTCTGTTTAAAGAGACTGGTGTTGCCATCTGCTCTGTCTTGGAGGGTGAAGTGAAACAGTGAATGTGAAAGTGCTTTGTAAGCATAAAGCCTCTAGCATGCAAAGGATGGTGAGGGAAATCTCCTTCCCCTGACCTCATATGTGTGTTTAGGGTGCCTAGTGTTCTTAGTTACTCAGTTGTGTCCAACTCTTTGCAGCCCCGTGGACTATAGCCTGCCAGGTTCCTCTGTCCATGAGGATTCTCCAGGCAAGAATACTGGAGTGGTTGCCACGCCCTCCTCCAGGGAATCTTCCCAACCCATGGATTGAACCCAGGTCTTCTGTATTACAGGCAGATCTTTACCATCTGATCTTGACCACCAGGAAAGCCCATTTTAAGCCGTCCTGTATCTAGCATCTCCAGCAAAGATTTCTGCAGGAAATCCAGGGTATTGTCTGAACTTGGAGATCTGCTTCCTGGTGGACCCTTCTCCTGACATGTCCTTATGCTGTGGATTACCTTCTTCTCTCTGACCTTGACGGTATCTACCTGTCTTCCTTCTACCCCCACCTTCCTCTGCTGAATCAACCTATGGTTGCATCCACCACTCACACACAGTGCTCCTGCCTTGTGGCCTTTCCTTCCTCCCTTGCAAAATGAGCTGATTGGACTTCATTTAGGGAGAAAAAATCAAATGCATACAGAAGCCAGCAGGCTGGCAGGTGGGTAAGGTGGTCTGTGGTAGGGGGAATGGAAGATAAGTGGAGAATGGGTATGCTCCCTCTAAAGGGGACAGTGACACCTTAGCGCCAGCCAATTGTTGAAATGTGGGCAAGTAAGAGCACTACATCATCTGACACTCAGAAAAAAAAATCTGGAAATTTGAACTTTTATATGAGATCTCCTGACTTTTGAATGTTGGCAATGCTTTCAAATTTGTTAAATATGCCTTGGGAGCCAAATAAAACACATATGCAGGCTGAACTCAGCCTCTGAGTCTCCATTTTGTGACCCGAGGTCTCTGAGCATCCTTTAAGCTTTAAGAGCCGTGGCTCTTCTGGGCTGTGAAAGTTGCTAAAAAATACCCCAAGCAAATTCCACCGTTTCCTCTCCCCTCAAGTCCTCTTTGTGTCTCACCTGAGCTACCATGGGGCTTCCCTGGTGGCTCAGATGGTAAAGAATTTGCCTGCAATGCGGGAGACCTGGGTTCAATTCTTGGATCGAAAAGATCCTCTAGAGAAGGGAATGGCAACCCACTCCAGTATTTTTGCCTGGAGAATTCCATGGATAGAGGAGCCTGGTGGGCTACAGTCCATGGGGTTGCAGAGTTGGACACGACTTAGCGACTTTTACTTCACTGAGCTACTGTGACAGCTTCCCCTCAACCCTCCGTATCTACACACGTGACCTTATGTGGAAATAGAGTGTCTGCAGATATAATTGAGTTGAGATGAGGTCATGAGGGTGGAGCCCAAATCAATAAGATTAGTGACCTCATAAGATGGAAAAAAGAGACACAGGGACAGACATGCACAGCGGGAAGATGATATGAGGTCAGACAAGGCAAACACCATGTGACAATGCAGGCAGACGATGGAGTGATGTGTCTACAAGCCAAGGGCTGCTGGCAACATCAGACACTAAGGAAAGGGCATGGAGCAGCTTCTCCCCTAAGGCCGTAGGGTACATGGCTCTGCCAACACCCTGATGTCTAGCCTCCAAAATTGTGGGAAACTAAGTTTCTGGCATTGTGTTTGTTACAGCAGCCCTAAGAATGAATACACTGGCCAATTAGAGGGTGAGCACCAGGAAAAGAAGGCAGATCAGCCACCATCATCTTCCTTCCCTCAGAGCACATCCAGACCATGAAAACCTGACCCTCTTCTCAGTTTCTTGAATTTCCTAAAATGTTAGCTACTTCCTTAAATGTTCCCTGGATTTTCCAGGAATGTTCAAATCAAGCTTTGTACGTGAAAGAACATGTGAATCTCATTGGTCCTCCTCACAGGGAGATAAAAATATACCAGCTGCTCAAGCCTGCAAGCACTTCTCCACTGTGATAATTCAGATGAAACATCTCCCTGCTCCATGAACAACATGTGACCTGCAGTCTGTGAAAAGCACAGGAGAAAGAGAGGACTTGTTTTTCCACGAGAGAGGGGGAGAGATTGGGAATAAAGCCACACACACTGCTATGTGGATGCATCATGTCCTCTATGAAAAAGACATCAAAATAATTTTATCTCTAAATATTAACAAGGTCTTCATAGGGTAGATAATGCTTATCACATCCATAAAGCATCCAGTGCTTGCTGAAGGAAGGGAATGGGGTTAGTGTGTGGATTCACAATCCATGTGCATTCCTGCCACTTCTGTCAACACTGCGTGGTGAGCTGGAAGGACCCTGGTCAGGAGAGTCCTCCTGTTAGAGGGAGGTGCTGAGAGAGCAGATCACTTCCTGTGAATCCCAGCTGATTCTACTCCTCCAGAGACCTGTAAGAAGAGTAGGGAAGGGGAGGGTGCAGAGGTTCGATGTACTTATTGTAGAATTCTGGGTCTGGGTTTGTGTTAGAGAGGGATTGGCAGTACTCAGTCTTCTTGGGAAGATTTGTGACAGGACAAAAGGAGAGGAGAATGGTGAAGAGCTGAATATGCATGCTCCAGAGCTGGGCTGTCTGGGTTTAAATTCTAGCCAGGCATTGTGCCCTTAGATGTTTCTCTTAACCTCTTTGTACCTTAGTTTCCTTATCCATGAAATGGGCACAATGATAACATCCACCTCACTTGGTTGTTGCAGGGATTAAGTGAGTTAATTCAAGTAAACCCTCTGAGACATCATGTGACACTTTCTAATCACTAATTACAGCTTATTTACATGGTTGATTGTGGCCCAGTGTTGCGAAGTAAGGGAGCATTCACAAGTTCAATGGCTTAAAACAGTGCCCATCTATTCCCCTAGTTCCGCAGGTTCTGGTCAGTTGGTCTCACTCAGGTGCTGGCTGGGGCTTGGCTGATCTTGGTTGGGCTTAGCAGAGGATAACCCTGCACCGTGTAGCTTTTATTCTCTCACCAAGACTGGTGAGCATGTTCTTTCCACGGTGATGGCAAAGGCACAAGGGTACAGGAGAAATACACAGGCATCTCGGGGCCCAGTCACGGCGCTAGCACACCATTGCATCAAGTCACACGGTCAGACCCAAAGAGACAGGGAAATACACCCTGCCCTGGGGGTCATCAGTGCAAGTCCCATGGCAAAGGCTGTGGATAAGAGAGGGCTGAAGAACTGTTGCTCAGAATGAGAACTACCATAGTAACTCTTTGTATTATAATTGACATAAGAAATATTAGACTGAGAAATCAGGTCAAGAAAGTATATCCTTACCTTCAAACAACAAGCTGACCTTGGGCAATCACTCCTCTACCCAGAATAAGAGGGTATCATTTGTTTATGTAAATAACGCAGGCTCCAACTCTCACCCTACCAGCCGAAGAAGTTCCTTCCTGGCCACTCCTAGCTCTGAAGATTCAGGTAAGTGTGTGCGTGTGCATGTGTGTGTGCGAGTGTGCACATGTTAGATAGAATCTGATCTTTGTTAACATCTGCAGAAAATCTATTTGAGCAGCATTCCTAAAGGAACACTTCTAGAAATGATTACTCAGGGTGACGTACTTACTATTAGGCCATGGTAAGCCCCCTAGTTAGCACAATGATTAAGAATGGCAGGTTTGGGGAGGGATGTTATCTTGGCTACCCCAGAGCTTTGGCCCAATAACCAAGGCAGGAGGGTTCTTAAAGGGACAGGGCAGCTTGTTGCAGAAATTAAGGCTTCCTACTCTGTTTTTGTTTTCTCCTTTGCACTTGCGTGTGTGTTTAAGGAGAATCCCCCAACAGCAAAGAAGCCCAGGAGAAGACAGCACAGGTTCTTTGGCACCAGGGGGCCAGCTGCTCAGCTCTCTTTACCTGCAGAGGCAACAGCTAGAACAGCACAGGGATGTATGAGTACAAAGACAAGTGGGCAACTGGTCTACCTGTGCCTTCATCAGTACTCATCCCATTGCAAAATCTGAGCCCCAGACCCCTCTCCAAAGCCCTCAGTCCCACGATTCCTGCTGAGAAAAAGGAGAGGACCAAGCCTTTGTCAGCGGCTTCAGACTTTTTGATGACAACCTGTGCTAAGAGGCACATTGATCATTGTGGCCTGGTGCACACACATACATGGCTGAAACAGAGCTTCATAAGTCACTGTGTGTGTGCTCAGTCATCAGTTGTGTCTGACTCTTTGTGTTCCCATGGACAAAAGTAGTCCATCAGACTCCTCTGCCCATGGAATTTTCTAGGCAAGAATACTGGAGTGGGATGCCATTTCCTCCTCCAGGGCATCTTCCTGACCCAGGGATCGAACCCACATCTCTTGCGTCTCCTGTACTGGTGGGCAGATTCTTTACCACTAGAGCCACCTGAGAAGCCCTCATAAGATACTACATTAATACAGAGTGTGATCTACACTGCTATTTTTTTTATTCTATTACCCTTAAACAATAATGCTCAGGATAACCTGCTAGACTGATTTCATAATGTGCTAATATTAGGGTCCCAACCCACAGTTTGAAAATCTCCAGGCCAGTTCCAAGAAGTGTGTCGATAGGTAGAGGGGTAGAGAAACAAAACTCTTTTAAGAGCCACAGACTTCACACTTGTCTAAAACAAGAGACGGTTGGTTAGAAAAAAACTAAGAAAGGATGCCGCTAATGAAGCAGTGGGATTTGTCTGTGTTGTTTTGATGTGGGCACATCACCAATGGGTATGAATTGTTAGTATTTTTCCTGCCCAGGACTAGAAAGACTATCCAGTGTTTTCTATTCCTTCTAAAAGAAATATACTTATGTTTTAAAAAGGGACTAACAAGTGAAATGATCAAATAGGTCACAGTATTGGTGACTATGATAATGTGAAACTGTGAATGTGGAAGCTGCTGGGAAATTTTGATGGATATGGAACCTTTCAGGGTATAGATGGGGAAACCAGTCCATGGAGCAGACAAATTATGATTATGGCCCAGAGTGGACTATTAAGCAGTCATAGCTCCAGGTATTCTGGGGTCCAGCTGTTCATTCTCTGATCTCTGGGTCTCAGTTTTGTTATAAACGACAGTGGCCCTGTCTCACTCGACTGGTGTGGGATGAGACAGGTGGAAACACCCTAAAGTCTAAACACCAAAGCTAGCTCTGCAGGCTGGCTGGTATTCCCTTTCGGATCCTTTCCATCAGGAGAAGAGCCTGCTTGCCCCATGAGCATCTTTATCCATGTTTACATCCGTGTGACTGTCTGGGCCTCTTATCGAATGTGGCTTTGATTACAACAAGATGATGTAACCCTTGGTCTCGCTGCATCATGTCCACCCAGACTGTGCTGTGTCAGGATTCAGCTGGTCTGGGCCCCATCTTGGGTCTAATAAGGAAGGACCAAGGGGCTTCCCTAGTGGTCCGGTGGCTAAGACTCTGCACTCCCAATGCAGGCGGCCCAGGTTTGATCCCTGGCAAGGGAACTATGTACCACAAGCTGCAACTAAGACCCAGTGCAGCCAAATACATGATAAATACATTTAAAAAATAAAAAGGAAGGACAGATTTGTGCAGCCTCCAACACCATGTCACGTGTCTTCAAAGTCCGGCATAGAACATCAGTAAGAAGTTGACTCTAGAACTGCCCTTGCAGAGCTGAGTAGCCAGAGTCTGTTCAAGGCGTTTATAAAGGCCCCATTACATTCCCCACCCCAGTCCTCCTGGCTTTAGGGCGGATCAGAGCCAAGCTGACAAGCAGTCTCTGAGTCTTTGTTAAACCTGAGCTCAGATGGATGTAGAAACACAAGAGAAGCCAAATCATATGTTTAAAAAGTTAAGAGGAAACCAAGCTCAGCAAGGAACTACAATCCTGGATTTAGCCTGGATGAATTTTCCTTCTCTGGGATTTCCTGTCTGTTTTTTGGGATGTTTCTATCTATCCAAATGTTCAGTGGCAACTGGTCTAAGGTCATCAACTGCACGGTGGAAGAAAACCTTACACAGTACTTGGGTTTAGCTGCTAAAACATCTGTGGCTACCCAATCAACCCAAAGGCAGGCTTACAAGACACATGTTCCCAGCCTCCATCTATCTGTCCTTAGTAGAAAGAGGCCAAACTTGAAGACAGGGCTTAAAGAACCATCCCTAACAATAAAGGCCAGGCCAGCATGGGGCCCCAACTGCCTGGGGGGGCAGGGACAGTGGGGCTGGCGGGGGAGGTCCTTAAGGAATGTAGAGAAAGTGAACCCAAAAGTCTGCCTCCTGCCATGTTCTTAGACTGCAGTTAAAATTTAGCAATTTTTTTTTATGTAAATCATCTTGTATGTTCAATTGCATGGGGGGTTGGGGGTGGCAAAGAGGGAACAATGGGCTGGGATTAGATAATTTACTTAGTGCTAAAATTCCAGGAAGTTTGTGTTGATCTGGGCCTGGATCTTGTTACTTTTTAGCTTCAATCTAAATCTTTATCTTCCTAGTATAGTTGAGAGGACATTTTTTACTTAGCCATTTTTACAGTTGTAATTTTTTCCCCCTTTCATCAAATAGAGCCAGTTAGATTAGCAGCTCTTAGCACGGAGATGAAAATATTGGTAGGGCCCATTGGGCCCTGTTTTGTTTATTCTAACAGAGCAGGCTTTGATCTAAACATATTTCCTGGGGTCTGGACGAGATGACCTAATTCCTGTCTTATCCGTCTCCACTTTCTGTGAATCTCAGATTGCGCTTGACTGTGGAGCCCTTTGAAATCCACTTTACGTTTTTTCCCACTTTGTTACCCACTCTGACATTTGTTTCATTTGGGGTAGGGGTGTGTAGCTCCTAGTAAAAGACTCCAGTGCTTTATTTTTCTAACAGGACTGCTAAGTTTTAACAGAGTGGGAGCTTTTTTTTTTTTTTCTTAAGTTCTCTCCTTCTTGACATTCGCAACATGCCAAAACCAATAAGCAAATAATCTACTGCTAGAAATTTTATGTCAACTGCAAATCAGTCAGGATTTTCTGTATGATACTTTTTTCTAATTTAAAAAACAAAAGAAAACAAAAAACTGTCCCCCACCCCCTTACACATCCATTGAATAAACCCCGCCCAGGAGAATTGAGAGGCAAAGACTTAAAGCTCAAAGTGACTCTTGAGCCAAT
Organism: Ovis canadensis; assembly: GCF_042477335.2. Taxonomy (NCBI): domain Eukaryota; kingdom Metazoa; phylum Chordata; class Mammalia; order Artiodactyla; family Bovidae; genus Ovis; species Ovis canadensis. The sequence continues at coordinate 32,719,027 of NC_091258.1, forward strand.
CGGTTTCCCTAAATGATCTGGAGAAACCTGCCCGCTTCCTTACTCCATGCACCCCTCCCCCTCCACAGCTACTGGCCTGAGGGGCATTGGGTAGCTTAGGTCTTGTCACTGGTCTCCCTTTTTCCACCCTAGTTTCCTGTCAATCACCAAACTGCTCTTCCAAGCCTATTTTCCAGAAAGAGGGAAGCCCCTGTGTGTGTATGCGGAGGTGGGGCTAGGAGTAAGGTAGGGGTGCGAGTGGGGAGCAACGCAGATGAAGGGGGAGAAAAAAAAACACAGAGGAATAAAGCGAAGGAAAGACGGGGAGATAAGGAGCCACAAGAAGGCGGAAGAGTGATAGAGACACAGCCGAGACCCAGAGAGAAAAAGCATCCTTACTCCGAAGTGTGTGTGTGTGTGTGTGTGGGGGGGGGGGGGGGGGGGGGGAGGAAGCTCAAGTTGCTAACGTTTGTAAATTTTGAGTGATGGGTACAAGAAAGTCGGTTATTCGCTGCGCTCTTCTGTTTTGTTTTTCTACAAGTCACATTGTTTAAAAATAAAGGAACGGAGGCAAATGTCACCAATAAGAATATTTTTAGTTCAAAGATGTGAATCTGGCTGTTATCATTCCGGGCAGCAACAAACCCTGGAAATTCCGTGTTCGGCGATTCCAAAACTATCTCGACGCACCTCCAATTAGAGAAGGGGGCAAAGAAAGGAGAAAAAGTGAGGCGAGGCTTGGAGGAAGGGGGTGGGGCGGCGCGTTCACTTCGGCCTTAAAATAAACTTTGTAGCTTTATATATGGATCCATTTCTCTTCCGCCGGGCTGAGCCGAAAGGCTGAGTGTATTTCTCGCTCAGAGAGGAAGCAGGCTGAGGGTGATTTCTTGTTTTGCAAACGAATGTAAGGGGAGATAGGCAGGTAATGATCAATAGATTAGAGAGAGAGTAGGTCGATGGATGGATAGGCAGGGACCACAGCGAAGAGGCAAGGGAGGAGACACACCGGCGGAGACCCCGGGGCTCCGACTTTCTCCTAAGGGCTACGCTCGCCTCGGAAAGTCTGTCCAAACGAAACGCTGCTTTTGCTCCCCTTAACTCATCAGAAAAAGCTAGAAGGGAGGAGGTCGGCGGTGAGAGAGAAAAGAGAAAAACCCGCCCCTGCTCGCCCCGCCAGCCTGGCGGAAATGGACGCGCAGCTGGGGAGGCGCAGGGCCGCGACCCCCGCGCCGGCCGCGCTGGGAGCCCCGCGCTGGGGACCGCGCCGCGGCCGGGGGACTGAGGGGGTCGGGGGGAGCGGTCCCGCAGCTGAGCGTGTGCTCGGAAACCCGCGTCGGGGTTCCGCCAACAGGACCCCTTTGGAGAGGTGGGCGTGGGGCTCAAGGGCGCGGGAGGGAGGGGGAGCGCCGAGGGGCGTGTACGAGCAGGTCCCTCTCGGAGGCCGGCGGCCCTCGGATGCCCCCGCGGGTTTCAGGCTTGATCCCCAGAGAAGCACCCGGATCCAAGCACCACGCAGGCCTGGGCACCCAGTCGTCGTCACGCCCAGCCCTGGGAAGAGGTTGAATGCCTTCTCTCGCAGCGAAAACGTCCTCCTCCGGCCCGCGTATGACAGGAGCAGCCAGAATCCCACCTATTCGTTTGGTCCCCACTTTTGAGCAGAGGGGTCTCTCTCGGGGAGACGTGACTGGGACCCTAGAGGCGCAATCGAGGATGCTCGCTAGCGCGCTGAAACGTCTGGGTGATTCCCCGCCGCGCGCCGCAGCGCAGAGCCCAGTGCCTGGCCTCTCAAGGTTTGGGGGCGCCGGTGCCGGTATGGTCAAAGCCTCGGGTCAGCGCCCACCTTCTGGCACGCCCCTCCTGGGCCCCAGACCACTTGGCCTGGGGAGGCTCGCTCCAAGTGGCCATGGGGTGGCCTGCGCCCCGATGGAAACTTCTACTGGAAGGTGGCCCAGAGGCTTCTCCCTTACCTGGGCGCAGGGCCACTGTCTGCTGGCGGTTTACCGCCTCCCTGGAAGAAAAAAATCGCCGACCCCTCTAGACACCAACTTCCACCCAGTCCATTTGCTGACCCCAAAATAGTGCTCTGGAGGAAAACATGTTCTAGGGGAAACCCTAGAACAAAAGGAGAGAGGAAGAAATCAGACTGAATTCTGGTGATGCAATATTCAAGTCGACTCTACATATCCTTTGTCATGGACTTTTTCTTTCAAATATGCCTGTGTATTTAAATGCCTAAAACACTAATTAAATAAAGACCAAGTTGACCTCACTGGGTTGAGGCCCAGTTTCAGATTATATAACCCCAGCTGCCCCAGGAATTCTCCAGCAATGCTGCTCACAGCCGCCTGGAAAATGACTGAATCAAGGGAAGTGAAACCACCGGAACAGGAGAAATAAAGCCAAAGTCTCCAAGGGACCGAATATCCTGCTTAAGGAAACTTACCTGGCCCATCGGAACCTACTATACCAACTTTTGATTTCACACCATTTTTTTCTTTTTTCTTGGGGGCAGAGAGATTGTAAGAAGAGTAGCCAAACAAGTAATTGATATTGGGAGAATGTCTAGATCCTCCAAATTAAAAAAAAAAGAAGAAAGAGAAAAAGAAAACAAATGCTCATGCAAACCTGTTTCTGTTACGTCTTTTACAATTCCTTATTTAGAGAGAGAGAGAGAGATACACACACAATTTACTGGTGCCTGGGGAAATGCTAAAATACATTTTGGGGCCTGGCTAAATAGAAATGCACTCTAAAAACACAGACACAGTATTTTGTTTTATCTGTTGCAAAAAAAAAATGTATTTGATTACTTGAGTAAAATTACAGTATCTCTGTTGTTAGTAAGTATTAAATGTTAAAGAAATTGGACCCCCCCCTTCCTTTCAACTTTCCAAGAAAGTGCATGTAACAGTCCATTTTTTTTTTCTTCCATACCTAATACAAAATAAACAAACACTATACCTGCTCTCTTGATCAAGAAGAAGCATTTGCTCTTGTAAGGAACATATGTACATTTTAATGAAAGTGATATTTCTTTTTTGTATATACAAGAGCATCTACATTTTCTCCACTGAAGGTTGTTCAAGATGCTATTCTTAGCAGCATTGTGAAATTCCAGCACACATTTTCTATTGTGAATATACCTACAAGGCAAAATGTTACGTCTTAGTTTCAACTACCAAAACAACACTTGTATTTTTCTCTAAAGAATTCTGCGTGCTTATCACTGTACAGAAACTTATTAACATTGAGGACGACTCAAGTAAAAAGCACAATACAAATAGCAGTTCAAAACGGAAAGGGTTAAATCTACAAAAAAAAAAAAAAGGCAGGTTGAATTTTAGAAAAAAAAACCAAACACCCGAACCTTTCAAAGAACCACACAGTTCAGTCTGTACTTTCAGTCCTTTCCTTAAATTTGTTTCAAAAGATTAGACAATGTGTTTGCTGATAAAATTTTCCAGCAGGATCAAAGTATACATTTATATACAGATTTTATTAGAGATCTAATGCATCACTGAGGCATTGCATCAACACCAGATTCATATTAAACTGGATATAGAAAATAAGTTAATGCCAGATTAAGACCGCCTAGCAGGGCAACTTGCAATTGCCATAAATGTTACAGCAAGTTTACAGGACTCTAGTCAATTAGTATTTAGTCCAAAAATACAGAAGACCAAAGTTAACGCTTGCATTCTGTTTGCAAAGCCAGGTTATATCACTAATAAATAAGCTTTCTTAGAACTCTAGAAGTTGAACAAGGTACAAAAGAATGTCTTCAGAACGTTGTAGTTCAGAGATCTGTGGGTGGGGGGCAGGGGGGAGCCGTGGGGGAACCAGAAGTCGGGGGGGGGGGGGGGGCAGGACAAGGAGGAGGGGGCAACCGTGGGTCTCATTCTGAACGGGGGATGCGCTCTCTCCAGCCAGAGGGCCTTTAACTTGTGACGATCTCTTTGCTGTCTTCCATGAAGCGGGTGAAACGGAAGTTGGTTCCATTCTCGCTGCTTGCCATCTTCTCCAGGCCGGCCAGGGGCGCGCTGGGCTCTGAGTTCTGGAGCTTCTCCAGGTTTCCTGTCAGCCCACTAATAGGTGAGCTGCTTCCACTGCTCAGGCTTCCAGGAATTGGAGGGATGCCCCCATTCTGAATGACGGAGATCTCATTGGCCTTCATCGCCAGCCCGTTGGAAAGCGCGGCTGCGTACTGATTCCAGAAACTAGAAGGATCCCCGCTTCCTGACCTGGCCGCCAAATCCTTCTGGAACATTTCTGGGAACTTGACGGGATTGCCTCCTAGAAATGTCATAGGGCCATCCACAGAGAGCCGGCGACCCCGGCGGGCGGGGGTGCTATTCCACATGTGAGTGCCCATGTGTACCTGGGATGTGGGGGAGAGGGGAGGAGGGAGAAGGAAAAAAAGGGGAGAGAGAAGGGAGAAGCTTAATAGTTGAATCTGTCTCAACTCACATCCCAATACTCGACAGAGCCAGTGGCCGCAGTGTCTATTCTTATTACATGCCGGGCAGTGGGAAGGGTAACAAGAACCGTCCACTCCAGTCTGCTAGTAATAAGGTGTCCACTCTCTGCAGCCCTGTTCCGCCTCTCCTCTGCCTGGGAAAGGATGCCTTACTTACTCCTTTTTTATTACCTGTATTTAGCTTATAATGGCCTTGAGCAAGCCAGTCAGTTGCAGATAGCTCCTTCTAGGGTGAGAATTGTTATGTCCACTCTCATTGCCATGGCAAGAATTGTATCTGACACCCTTTACCCTATAAATGTCCTTTTCAGTTGGAAAGAGAGTGCCCCTCACTGATTGCCCAATGGAGGGCCTGTGTGTGCAACGAAAAAGCCAGAAAGTAATTATTCATCTCGCATTACTGGCAGCAATCTCTAGAGAAATACTCTGTCAACAGAAAAATGTACACAGTAAGAGCGCTCAACTGTTGCTCTAGAACTTAAGCATATTTGCTTTCTTTCCAACACGTATCAGTAGGAAATGTTGTATGATCAATTATCATAATACCCATTAGCAGAGTGGTGACGTTACTGTTTTTAGAAAGACAAACCACGCTGGACTGCAGAGTTATGAAAAAAATAGATGCCCACGCAGAGGAGAACTGTAATTATTAAGTGGTATGGGCAGCACACAGGCCACATGGAGGTCTTTAATCAATACCCCATGGCAACGCGGGGCTGTCTGACCTGGTAGGTAGAGCAATTCATTAGGTGCACTTAGCGAGACAACAGGGCCAGGCCACTGCTTTGCTTAGGTACCAAATTATTCAAGGCGCTCTGACGTTCAGCAGGCTGCAGCCTGCCCTGATCCCTGCCGTGATCCTGACCTGGATAGGCACCCACACTTCTCCAGATAAGCCACACAGCAGCCAGTTCTCTTGCGAGAACTTGCCTCCTGACTGTCTGGACCAAAGACTCTGGGAGCGTGCTTTATGAACCCTCAATGGCCTCGAAAGAAAGAAGGCTGCTGGGGTGCGTGTGGGTGAGGTGCAGATGGAGTGAAGTACCTTAAGATTGCCTTTTGTTGTGAAAGCTCTTCCACAAATAGTGCAAGCAAAGGGTTTCTCTCCAGTGTGAGTTCTCTCGTGAATCTGCAGGGCACTCGACGAGGAGAAGGTCTTACCACACGTGTTGCAGTAGTGCTGTTTGGGGGTTCTCCTGGGCAGAGCTGGGAGCAGAACTGGGGACGTGGCAGAGGATGACAGAGGCCCAGAAGGGATGTGACTGGCGGGCGTGTCCTTACTGTCCTGAGGAGTCACATGCACGAAGCCGTTGACCTCTGTCTTGATGAGAGATGCCAACGAGTTGGCGGGAATCACCGCCGAGTTCTGATTGGGGCCAAGGTTGGAACTGGGCTCAAAGAGCTGTGATGGTAGATCCCGCATCTGATGTGTCAACATGTGTTGCTTCAAATTACCCTTGGTGGAAAAGCCACGATTGCAGACTGTGCAAATAAATGGTCTCTCTTTGGTATGACTTCTGTAGTGAATGTCCAAGGCACTCTGACAAGCAAAGGTTTTGCCACAAATGTCACAAGCAGTGTTTTTAAATTTACCCCGGTCTCTGAAAGGGAAGAGGATTCCCAAAGAATCTTCTTTGATGATTTTCTCTGTGTGACTAGATGTCAAATCCAGAGCCCCACCATTCACTGGGGCGGGAGACAAACCATTAGCAAACTCGCTTGCCCCTGCTCTCTGCAGCTTCTCCTCGGCGCTGGGTGACTTGTGGAATTCCTGGGTACTGTTGGATGGGGACAGAGCCTGCATGGAGGAGGTAGACTCTGAGATGGCCGGGCTGCCTGCACTTTGGCTCTCCATGTCGCCACCCACCGAGGATGAATCGTTGGTCAGGACGTCCCCCTCCACTGACCCGTTCTCCACCGACTTCAGGCTGGCCTGCAGCTGCTCTGCCAGGCCAGCATTGATCATCTTCATCTGATTTTCCAAAGCGGCGATGCTTGACATCTCTAGAGGCAAAGGCGAGGAAGACAGGCTGTCTTGGGACGCGTCTGCGGACTTGGGCGTGTCCGGGATGCTGCCCTCGGGACAGTCTTCCATGTTTTCATCGGAGAAGGTGTCTAGGTCATCGAAATTTTTCTCATCAAAGGAGCCCGTGTCGGACTCCATGGACTCGGGGTAGCTGTCAGGGACCGGGGTGTTGGGGATCTGGCCCCCCATGTGCATTCGGATGTGCTGCTGTAGGACCACGGCGTTGGTGAACTTCTTCTGGCAGATGGGGCAGGAATGCTGGACTCTGAGCGGGGGCATAGCTCGATGGACGCTGTAGTGGGTCTTCAGGTTCCCTTTCGTGGTGAAAGCCCGGCCGCAGATCTTACACTTGAAGGGCCTCTCCCCGGTGTGGGTCCGGTAGTGCATCTTCAAGGCGCTCTGACAGCTGAGAACCCTGTGGCAGATGACGCACTCATTGGGGTCAGTGGCCTTCTTGTCAATGTTTTCCACCAGTTGCTGAAGCTTGGATGTTTCTGAGGCCTGGGCTGAGTCCAAGAGTCCCCCAAAGGGAAACTTCGCCTTGAACTGCTCGGACATGAGCGGCAACAGAGGGTTGGTGAAAGTCGAGGCACTGCCGGGACCGCCGCCGTCAGATGCCAGGGAGCTCAGCACGCAGGCGTTCGCGGCTGAGGCCGAGCTGGGGACCACACCACTCTCTTCGCTTTTGCCGCCGGGAGGGGGCACAGTGGGGCCTTCCGCTTCCTCCGGGAGCCCACCCGGGTTTCTGGCAGCCGGCTCGGGGGCCCCAGAGTCGCTTGTGACGGAGCCCGGGGGGCTGGCAGCAGAATGGCTGATGGGGATGGGGGCTGGCTCTTCGGTCTTGATGAAGGGGGTGAGGTTCGGGAGGGTGGGGGGCAACGGCAGGCCGACAGAAGTGGTCAGGGTGGGCAGGACGGGTTTGGTGTCTAGCCAGCTGGTGACCGGCTTTTCTGGAGGGATAGACATGCCGTAGGGGATGCCGGTACTGGTGGGTATGTTGTCCAAATGCTCAGGCACGGGGTAGGGGTTCATCTGGATATGAGGGTACTTCTCTTTGTGGCGCTGAAAGTGGACTTTGAGGTTCCCCTTGGTGGAGAACCTGTTCCCGCAGATGTTGCACTTGAACGGCCTCTCTCCGGTGTGGGAACGAAGGTGGATCTGCAAGGCACTGTCGCTTCCGAAGACCTTCGCACAGAACCTGCACTTGTGTTTGAAGAACGCCTCATCCGAAGCGCTCTTGGCCTCGAAGGCGGTGACATTTGGTGGCTTGCTTTTTCTTTGCTGGGCCAAGGCGGACAAGGGGTTTAAATCCTCTGCTGTCGTTCCAATGTTGGGCAAAGGGCTGGGGAAAACCGAGTTAGCGGGGGCCGGCTGAGGTAGAAGTGGATTAGATGCAGGACTCAACAGACTGCTTATTGCAAAAGCTGGTGAGGATGAGGCAGAGGCCGCGGGGTTGCTGGTGTGGGAGGCGCCCGCGCTCGAAGCCACTTTTTCCGAGGATGGGGTGGGAACTGCTGCCGCCAATATGTGAACGCTGGGGGAAGAGCCGCTGTGTAGGGGGGCGATGGTGTTGCCGGAACTGCTCTGAGGTAGCTGGATGGGGGGGAGCTGTTTCACACCGCTGATGCTGGCAGACTGGCTGGCGAGGCTCTGTGCTAACCCAGCTGCTGCCGCCAGCTGCTGAGATAAATGGGAGCTGAGGGTGGACAAGGGGTTGGCAGATGTTCGTAAAGTACCTGGAGAAGGACTGGAAGAGGTTGGCAGGTCTGCATTCTGAGAAGCCAACAGCAATATTTGGTGACGAATCTGTTCGATCAGTTGCAGCTGGTGGATCTGTTGCTGCTGCAGAGCTAAGAGCTGCTCCATCAGGGCCGGGACGGCCAGCTTGCCCCCGGAGGCCCCATTGCATCTCGCTTCTTGGGAGAACTGGGCCACTGCCACCTTGGTGCTCTGGAGGTTCTCGATGATGACGTTGCTGTTGATCACGGAGAAGTTGCCCAGTGTTGTCAGGTCCCCGAGTTGAGGTAGAGAGGTTGTGATCGCTGAGGTACCTGCGCCGGAGCTGCTGCTGCTGCAGCTAGGGGGGACGCTGCTGTCGCCACCACTGCTCGGAGGCCCACTGGCACCTTTGGGAGCTGCCGGGGCCTCCACCTCCATGGACTCTTCCCTGTCCGGTGCCTGGGCTTCGGCCAGGTCGCTGCACTCTCCTTGCTCTGTTTTGTTAGCTGTGTCATTCATTTGTTCCTGGGGATGATCAGGAGTGGGGCTGGGGCTTGAGAAGGTTTCAGGTGGGGAGGCTGGACTTTCATTTACGATTAGAACTAATTGGTTTTTAGTACAATTCTTCTTGTGGAGCAGAAGATCTGACAATTCGAAGAACTCGGCGCAGCACCGGCCACAGACGTGGGCATCCTTGCTCTTAGTGGTGCGGTTGGGTTGACCCTTCTCTGTGTCTCCTGCAAACATGAAAAGGAGCAGGATTAGCAACAAAGCCAGGACACCCAGAGCCATCCAGGACTTCAAAAACAGAGAGAATGGGGGTGGATCAACTCTTTTCTCCCTGCAAAACTCAAAAAACTATGGCCCCAGAAAACCAATCAATATTCCTTAAGAATGTTCTTGATTAAATGTTTAGGCTGTTGGAGGACTCCCTATCAATCTGGTATCTCCAAGAGCCGCGGCCTTCAGGTAATCCATCAAAATATAAAATACTATGAACTGCAGACATTGGTGCATAATGAAATTCCATAGCAAAATATTGATTTCCAATATTTTATACACCTTATTGTCTACTCATCCATCCAGAGAGGGTCCAGCCACCATCCTGAGGACTTATTAGGCTCTTGAGTTTCTGTCAACCTTATTCATTTTCAACTGATTCAAAGATATCTGTGACAGTTTGTTCTGTCACTAAACTAATTTGTAGTCATTCAGGTTCCAATCAGTGGTTGACAAGGGGAAAAAAAAATGCCTATCACCAAGGTGAAGACTGACAACTTGAAAATCACCTCCAGCCCCTACCTGGAACCTGAGCTACGTCTGATCTGTGACAAACACACTTTAGCCACATCAGTAACAAATCCTCTGGACACTCAAGACTCAGCTGAATACAAGAGAAAGCAAAGAGACACACACACAGACAAGAAACACAATGATCAAAATCCGTTACAAGGTCTGCCTGGCACCTATATATCAGAGTGTGGCATGTTTATTTTTAAAATTAAAGAATGCAACTGGCTACCATCCCACTAATCAAGGAATATATGCCACTGTGCTCCAAATGGCAACATTATTCCTGTAAATAGTTCATCAAAAGTGCTCTTTCTATCTATAAAAACTGGCAAAAGATTTACATTTCTGATTAAATATCAACTTAAAGAAAGATGTGCAGTTAAGGGGAAGTGAAGAAATAATTCTTGTTTTCTAGTTTGGAAATGCTTTGCAATTCTCCTTGTCTGAAATGCCTTTAAAAACAGTTTGCTCTTAACTGTTATCAATTGTTTAACAGATTGTCCCGAACCTTTCATTATAAAATCCCTTTATTTCATGTTTGTTTCCACTGGTTGCTCAGATTTCTTCTCACTAAGATCCATTTGTAAATTAAACATAAAAATCTCCAACTCCAAGCTAACATCCTATTCAAAGACAGGATGGCGTCCCATTGTTTGCCCAGCATGGGGAACACCAACTTCTGTTGTACAAATGGTGTGTGGTCATCTCCGTAGGCTGTGAAAAAAAAAAAAAACTGTTTAATTCAAGGATTACCTCCCTGCATGCTTTTCTGCAGAACTGAATCAGATAATAGTTAGTTTCCATGACTTCCAAATTGAATCTCCCAGAAAACTTGCAGGGAAAGAAAAAAAAAAACCTAATAGCAAATATGAATAAATGCAAAATCAAAATTCTGCTTTTTTCAGTAAACTTAGAGTTGAGTCAAAAGAGTCAGCCATTTGCCTCTTTGTAGTAAACATAAAAAAACAAAAAATCTTGAGTAGTTTTATATTCCAGAAAATATAATTAATACCCAAATACTAACTTTTAAAAATTCCTTAACTCTGTTTGCCTTGAGTGATGCCGTAGATGATTAGAAACTCTGGTAAAGTATGCCAAATGTATGCACACTTTATTCACTGGGAGGGTTATTTGAGTAGCTAAGTTATACTTAACAAGCTAGCTTCCTTAATACCCATCTTTTAATCTCTGTAAGGGTATAGTGCAAAATGCATTAACAATACCAAACAAATCTTGGTTGGAGCAGAAAATACCAATAATGATTCAGTTTTAATTTAATGTTTAATCATCCTAATTGGCACAGGATTCCTCTGCACACTCAAGGTGCTGTTTTAAGCTCTGTCTCTCGCCTTACTTAAAAATAATGTAAACAAAATATTAAACGAAATTCGCTAAAGTTATGTCGCTTAACTGGGGACGAAAATAATGTGACAAAAATTCTGTTTAAAGCTTCTTATTTTGACAACCAATTTTAAATGATGCATCCATTTCAGATGCTTATTTTAAACTAGGAAATGCAATTCCTAATATATTCAACCGAAATGTTATTTCTTTCTCTTTGCACATTTCCATATGTAATGGTTATGTTTCCATCTACTTTTACAGCCAATTATGAAGGAACAAAAGCTATTCTGTTTGTTCACACATTTTCAACAAAATGCATTAAAACTATTATGTCAGCATGTTCTATTAAGCTCTGCATTCAGTGGAAAATACTTTTCAACCAGCTCACATTTATCAAAACATAAAGCCACTTTAAAACACAGTTTTGCTTGGTCAGCTGGGCTTAGACAAATAATGACAGATTCAGAACTAAATAACTAGCAAGGGAAATCAGAAAACTGACTTCATCAATTGTACACATTACAATGTAGTTGCTTCAAATATTTAGCACATCTGTGCTCACGATTAAAGGGCATTTTTAATTCTTTATAACTTGCAAACATCTGATATTCTCATAATATAGAGAAAATTTAAAAAAGGTTACTTTACAGGATTTAGCTGATTATTACTTTCCTGTGCGCCAATTCTGCATTTGTGCTGCTTCAAGATTCACTTGAGAATTTTCAAGTTTTTCAACCTGAACATTTTTATATTTAGGGTTGTGCTAACTGGAAGGAAAATATAGACACTTAAAAATAAGTGCCTGCTTGCTTCTAAGAAAGAGACTGTGTTAAAAAAGCTGCCCATATTTTAGCTTAGATTTTCACAACATTTTAATAAGCTGACATTTGATCTCACTGTAGAGTCAACTAATTTAATTTCCTGATGTTTATGAACACCAAAAAAAGAAAAATTCTGATACCTATTTCAATTGATTTCAAAAGCAGGTGTCACTACATTATAATAGTTCTTAACTTTAAATCTATCTGCTTTCTGAACAGAATTCCCATGAAACAGCTTTATATGAAAAAAAAAGAAAAGGACAAAACATGAGGTCTAGTTTGAATCTTTAACTACCAAAGGGAATATTTTAAGTTGTAATAAGATGTACACACACACACACACACACATATCCTAAACTAACATATTCTAATTCATTTTTTTGACCGTCTGGCTAGCTTGTATTTCTCTCAATAATCTGTTACACAAGGTTGCAACTGGTTGGTGACTCCATTATAGTAAATACAGTTGCCTTGTTCCCTGTACTATAGCGAAAACAATATTCTAGTTCCTCTTTATGGATTATTCATACAAATTAATTTTATCATCGTGGTCATACAGGAAAATTTAAGAAGAGGTGGTTTTCTAAGTATGTACACACAGAAAGATTTTTGGAATTTTCTGGGTTTCTTTTACCCCCTCTGGGCCAGAGGAAGAGGTGATCTTCTAGCTTTATCCAATTTATATGAAAATCCCAGATGTTTTAGTTCTCATTGTACTATTTAGGTTCTTGATGCCCCATTCAAATATGTCAGCTTTTCATCATCTGAACTCAACACTGCAGAATAGGAGGCAGAAAATTGAAGTGTTCCAGTATATCTGTCTGCTGAGAAAACAAAAATAAAACTATGCTCCATGCTGAAAGGTTTAGCCAGCCAGGAAAACAAAACAACAGCCCTACTGTACCACGTTGAGTTTTCTTTTTTTGGAGCTTCTCAGAAAGACCCTTCGCTTGACTTCCCAGTACCTTCAGATCACATTAACGTTTTTAAGAAAATCTCGCAAGATTATGATCTTGGAGCCTATAGTTTTAACTGGCTGTTCCTTTTGGTAGACCAGTTTCGAAAGGCTATCGCAAACATTTCTGATTGATTGATTTTTCTTTTTCTTTTTCTTGCACAGACCTGGGAAAAACCTGCATTTGAACGTTCAGCTTGAGATTCCACCGCAATTTAAACACTGCCACATATGCTCTGCATGTTTTCTGTAATGTCTTAAGTTTCTTCTGTGAGATCTGTAGCCAGATGACACATTTTACTGGCTCCCTTCAAGTCCCCTCAGTGTTCTGCCTGGGATTAGCGTGTTCTCGAGTGGAAGAATACAAGGGGAAATCTCTGACAAAATAACAACACGGACAAGACAGTCCTTTGAAAATCGTGATACCAGCCCACCTAATGTACACAGTAAATGAAAGAGGGAAAATATCTTCCCCTTGGATGAATCAAACTGAACACTAGATGGGGTTCCAGTTGCAAGGGTTTGTTCAAAAACTTCTTTGTGGCTTTCCTCTTCCAGTGACGCGTAAAAGAGACTGCTTAAGGCGAGATCTAAACTTTGACTACATAAACATTGGCAAAGGCACAAGAAACTAAATCCCTGTTGTTTGAGGGTAAAACTGAGCTATGGGAACTACCTGTCAATCTTCCCCTTTGGGGGTCTGGCATCTGAGGGTGACAGGGGAATAAGGTTAGGAAAAGAAGCCAAGCTGATAAGGTGAAACTAAAATAAACTCCGAACTTCCTGCTAAGTGACTAGCAAGACTCAATTTGGGGGTCACTGGGAAGATACTGAAGGACATATTATGATCTGGACCTTGTCACCTCTGCATGGGAGGAGGCTAGCAAAGGTTAAAACAGCTCCACACATCTACGTTTTCCAAAGCCTGGCACAGCGACTTTTTTCTTTTGGAGGGGGAGGGGTGCTAGTTCTTGGGATAATTTACCACCTCCTCCCTTCAAATGCTCCATGACTGCCCTTTTGGTAATCTAAGAATATTTGGGAAGACTGGGTGAGCGGTATCAGGAGGTACCTTAGAAATACCGAATTAAGTCTGCAGAAGGAATTAGTTCTGGCTACTCCACTGAGCTTGGCTTTTCTCAATTTCAAAAAACTGAACTGCTGGTCTACCTAATTCCCACCCCCCCCACTTTTCCGTGAGAGCTCTGCCTCAAAAATTCAGATTTTTGCTTTCCAAAGGACTGTGGGTCAAGACAACTTGCTACCTGCCAAAGCAGAAAGAAATGAAATAAAGTCCCCAAAGAATAACCTATAAATTGACACTTGTGCTTATAAACCACAGATGAACCTGGATGTAAAATAAACCACAAAACATTCGGTATCACAAATTCACTTTCATGCACACTCTCTCATGTCCTTCCACCTTTCGCTTGCTTGTGTTTGTTTGTTTGTAACATTTTAGGAAGTATGTAAGGCCTCCAGCAAATCCCCCCAAGCAGCTTGCATTTTCTCATCCAAAATCTTCCATGATGCCACCAACTTAAAATCGGCCTGATTAAACAGGAGTTCTTTGCAACTGCCTTATCATGCAGGTGTCGTTTTTTCAAAAAAAGCAATTAATTATAGTTCTCTCTAACCTTTTGGGCCCAGAAATCTATGTGTTGCCATTAAGCTGCTCACAATGAGTAAATTACTTTGGTAAATAATAGAATTTCATTATTAATATAAATAAGAGGAATTTTTTGTGAGACTTTATATGAGAGGCAGTGTTTTATCTGCAGTGTTTTTATCTTTCTTCCAATATGATCTTTTCCTTGAAAAAGCTGGGCACAGAAGTACTTTCTTAATAAATGAATGGAGTATGAGTGGGCCAAACATGTCGTTCCAGGAATCTTAAAACTACACAAGGAAGAAAAAGCCAACGCACACATATACACACACACCTGAAATCCGAATCGCTAGTAAAGAATCCACATACAAAATCATCTCATTCTAATGTTCTCTTTCCTCAAAATTATTTACCTTGCTAAATAATTTTCCCAGTGGCAGTCATCTTTCTACAAGTAACTCGAGACTTGTTGAATATCATTTAAGAGAGAAGTAGTAAGTGCCATACTCTTGGTTTCATAAGAAACAGTAAAAATCTCCCAGTTTATTTTAGGAGAGTATATAGCAGCACCAAAAATAGAATTAAAATATGAATATCATTAGACTGACTAAATGATCTTGTTTCTTGAACTTGTTCTGATAAAGTTATCCTGGAGATTGCTGAGCCTACCTTGGATTTTCTTTGTACGCACGCACACTCGCAAACACACACAGGAGTGACAAGCCGCACAGTAAGCCTGACTACTCCCAGGCTTGGGAGTTGCTCCTTCAGGGCAACTGTAACGGGGGTGCCTACAAACTTTTCTATGTCTCACTCTGGACCAAAGTCATGAAATCGGAGGTGCCAGCTTCTGCTGAGGGCACCACCAACTAGGTTTAATTTGATAGGTTCAACATTTCCTTTGCCATGTTTTAAGCCCATCTCAGGAAAGAAAAAAAAAAGTAACCACAGTGTTTAAGGAAGGTTAATCTTCTAAAAATTTAACAACTTTCATGTAGATTAAACAAACCAACCCGCAAACTGGAACACAGAACTCCAATGACTCCCTGAAGTGTGTGTTCTGCGCGGACAGGAGAATGGGTGGCTGGATACAGTGTGTGAAGGGTGGTGACTTTTTAAAGGTAACTTGGAGACATGATTGCTCAGTTCTCTACCTCACAACTACTCCCAAATAAAAAGAATTGGAGTGTGTAAGGCCCTCCAGTAAAATCAGACATGGAGGAGGATTAGTTGTGTACTAATATTATTACAACATACTAAATCCTGTAACCCTATTACAAAATCTACCCTCTAGGCAGTTTCTCCCAAACTTATTGTTCAACCATGTAAAAACAGTCATAACCTAAAACCATTACAACTGGAGAAATGGAGGGGGGTGGCGAGCGTTTCCTACGGTGCCCCTACCAGTTTTCTGCTTCTTAGGACAATGAACCAGCTTTGGGGGATAAAAAAGAAAGAAAAAGGAAAGGAAGGAAGGAATAAAGTACAAGAAAGAGAAAAAAGAAAGAAAGGAAACTTGATGCAACTAACTTACCTCAAAGCCCAAATAAACCAAAAAAACAGTCCTAATAAATAATAATGGTCAGAGGTAGTGAACTCCTTTTATGCTATCGCTTTATGAGAAGCCTTAACTATTAAAAATTCCGGATTCAGAAGGCGACAGGAAAAAGGTAAAGATCTAGCAAGTATCAATTCTCTGCGAGTCCCAAGCCTTTATTTTTCCCCCTTTTTTGAAAATATATAAAATCAGTACACATTAATTAAAAAAAAAAAACTTAAAAATAAATCTTTCCTCTCCTCCCGTTAGGTTTGGTCCTTTAAAAACTGTTGACTTTAACAGTATTACAGTGAGGAAGATCTCCCCAGAAACTTTAGCAAAGATGGTGTGGGGGCGAGATGCAGAAGTAACCAGCTGGGAAAACCCGGAAAAATACTGTGGCAGCGGCCTTGGATAATTTCACCTCGCTGTACCTTGAGTACTCAGTCTCGCCTGGGGTGGAAAGCGGGGATCACGGGTTCTCAGGGGACTGAGAAATCAGAGGCTCTGGATAAGGCTTGAAGCTTGAGAAAGTACTGGGGTGGAGGGGGCCAAATATTGTACACAGATATCTTTATCTGTGTCTGTTCTCCCCGCTTTCTTACAGGGATCACCCCCCTCAACAGGAGTCTCCTTTCCCGACAGCCGGGGTGAAGTGGGTGGGAGTCCCTCGGCTTCTCCGCCTGGGTCCCTGCGCCCCAGCTCTGCAGAGAAGCAGGCCTCTAAGGAAGGACCCGAGGACCGTGAGGGCCGGGCGGCCGCAGAGTTTGGAGGACTGAGGTACCGACCAAAGGGCAGGCTTCCGAGCCCTATCGGGATCCAGCTCCCTCCTCTACACCCCAAAATGACGCCGGGGACTGGAGCACCCCGAGAGACATCCCGAGTCGCGGATACAGCTCGGGGGCTGCCCCTCGAATCTCCGCAGCCGAGAGGCGAGCACTGTGCCGGCAACCGAGCCCGGGGCGCCGCTCCATCGCCTCCGGCCTTGGGCCTGGGAGTTCGGAGGCCCCTAAAGTGTAATATTTTTTAGCGATAAAAAGGGACTCAAGGTGTCTGCCCTCCCTACCCCCAATTCCCTGCCCGGATCTCTGCCACTCTCGGCCTTAGCTCCGTCACACAAACTCTGTTCTGGACTTGTTCGCTCCCTTTGGGACCCGGCAGTTGTCGCCTCCATCGGAGGAAGCGAGTGCCTCTGTTTTAGGGGGACTCCCTCGTGGCTAGATAGCCCACCCCACCTCCAGCTCTGGAGAACGACCCTTTCTACTCCTGGAAGTGCGAGGTACCACGATCCTAAGCGGGAGCCGACCGACTCTAAAGATTTCTTGGGGGCGCCGAGTGTGCATGTGTTGGGAGAAGAGAGGCGGGGATCAAGTGGAATAGCCGGACCCCAACACTTTCCCCGTCTGCCTGCACTCTGTCTGGGGAGCACTCGACAGCAAAGAGCACTCTCCAACACGGCTTCTACCCCCGCGTGTCAGGCACGCTCGCCCCAATACAGGTTCCCATCTTCTTGGAACTCCGAACTCCCACAGGCACCCCATTCCGCGGCGCGGGCCCAGGAGGAGTGGGAGCGCTGGGGAATGGGGGGAGCGCGGCGCAGGGAGCTCCCCTCCACGTTCCAAGTTCAGGCCCGAGCACAAAGTAAACTTCCTTCCCGCAGGCAGCAGCACCAGGGCGGCGGAGGCCAGGCCGGGCCTCGGGCGCTGGCCGGGGAGCGAGTGGAGCACGGCGCAGGCAGGCGCCGACGGCCTCTGTCCGCACCCGCGCCCCGCCGGGCACCCGGGCCCCAGCCGCAGCTCGGAGGGTCCCGGGATCCGCTCCCAGGGACAGCCGGGACGCAGGAGCAAGGCCGGCGAGCCCTCTCTCCTCCCCGCAGGAGGACCCAACAACTCCGGAAAGATCCTGCCTGGAGAAGTGTTTGCTTTCCTCGGGGCAGGGAGGTTGGGGGTGGGGAAGCCCAGCAAAGGCAAATTGAAATTTAAAAAAAAAAAAAAATCGCGGAGTCGAAATGGTGATTCGGATCGCTGCGGCTGGGCGGTGGGCGCGGGGGCTAGCCGCGTGTGCGTGGGTGCGAGTGTGCGTGAGTGTGAGTGCTAGTACGTGTGTGCGCGTGTGTGTCCGCGGCGCGGGCCGGAGCACTCACCATCTCGCCGGGGGAGCGAGGCCACTTCGGGGTCGGATTGGAAATGTTGAGGCTTCGCTTGCTTCCTCCGCGACATGCTGGCTCAAACATCAGCTGGGGCAGAATAAAAAATTACTAAAAAAAAATCTTCTCAAAATTACGGAAATCGAGCGGCGGCGGCGGCGGCGGCTCCCCCCGCCCGCCGGCCCGCCCGCCCCCTCCCCGGCTCCCCGGCCCCGGGCGCAGCGCGCATGTGTCCTGCTATAATTATGATTATCAATAATGCATTGCGATTAATCATAGAGGGGCTCTTTGAAAGGCGATTGGCACCGGGCCAGCGCTATTCAAACCCGCTCGCCTTAATCAATTAGTTCGTGATTTGCTGCAGACCCCTGTCTCTCCGCGCGCTGGCCCAATAAGCCGGCCGCGGGGCTGGCTCTGCGAGCCGCGCCGCCCGACACTGGGTTAACCCTCTTCGCGACCGCCCGGGACTCCGCGGCCGGGCCGCCGGGGGCCTGCCTCCTCGCCTCTGAGCACCCGGCGCCCCGGCCTGCGCCCCCCTCCCTCCCTCGGCCCCCCCATCCCGGGCTGGGCCGACCCAAATTAGCATGCCCTCCCCGGAATTAAGCCTCCCCGGGTGGGGGGTGGGGCCGGGCGGCGGGGGCTGGGGACCCGGGCTGCGGGCGCGCGGCGAACTTTCCAACTCCGGCGCTAAGCGCGCCGGCCCGCGGGGGGAGGGAGTCCCGTGGCGGGATTTGGGGGGAGGAAGTCCCGTTTCGTGAGTGTTTCTTCGTTTCTTTAAGAGCTACCAGAAAGCAGCCCACCCCCACCCCCATTAAAAAAAAAAATAAGCGAGTGGGGAAGAGCCAGCCCCACGCCGGTCCGCCTCCCGCCTGCCGCCCGGCCTCCCTCCCGCTCGCCGCCTGGCTCGGCGCTCCTTCGCCCCGAGTTCTCCATCCCCTGGATCTCGGGCTCGCGGGGGCGCGGAGAAGAGGACCAAGGAAAGGTTTGGGAACGTGATGGGTTTGGGGCCTTGGGGGGGGAGGGGCAGCTCTCCCGCCACCCCGTTCCTCCTCAGAGGGCCCAGATCCTCCAGCTTCTCGCTTGCTCCCTCGCTCCCTTTCTCTACCTCGGACATTCCCAGGACAATTAGGGCTTAAGTTTTCGGGAGAAGCGGCCCCGAGCCCGTGGGATAAGGGGGCGGCCCAGCTCCGCCCAGGACCCCTCCCGGCCTCCCCCTCGGCTGCCCCGGTTGGCTGCAGGGCGCGTCACTCCGCGGGGAGGCGGCGGCGGCGGTGGCGCCGCCGAGCCCAGGGCGGGCGGCGAGCGGGGACCGGCTTGGGATCCGAGTTCAGCTCCAGCCGGGGGGAGGGGAGGGGCCGCCGCTTACCCAGCACGCTGCAACCCTCCCCTGGCCTCGCGAGGCGCGGGCCTGCCCCGCCGGGCTCCGGGCAGGGCAAGTCCCCGGGACCCCGCGGCCTCTTCGTCCTGGGGGAGCGGGCCGTGCCCCAGGCTCTTGGCGAGGAGGTGGCCGCGCTGAGCCTGGAGAGAGGGGGGTCCTTGTCCGCAGCTGTCTGGCCCCGCAGAAGCTCGCCTCCACTTCTCAGGCACTTGCTGAGCGCGGCACCCAAACTTTTCGCACCAGCTCCATCTCCCCAGGCTTTGAGGCAGCCTTCCCACCCGCGCCCCTGAGCCCGGAGTGGGGATCCCGGAGCCCGCACTTTGTCCGCTGGGCTCGGGCCCCCGCGAACCTGAGGCTCAGACCTCGCTCGGCTCAGCCTAGCTCTTCCCCCTTGCGCCTCAGGGTCTCCTCGCTCCTGGTTCCCGAAGTCTTGCGCCCGAGGGACACTCTAAACTTCGGTTGAGTAATGGGGACGGGGAGGGGGGGAGGTGCAGATACACAATCCCTGCCCTATCTCGCGATCGGGAAAGGAGAGGGCTCATAAGGACGCCCCAATTCGGGAGCGCCCTGGAGCCTGGAGAGCAATATAGTCAGTTCGCGCGAAGTGGGCACCAGTCTTCCGAGTAGAGTTTCGGGTGCTCCGGACCACACTGCGCTCCCGCAAGAGTCTCTCTAGCCACTTTCCTCCTCCCTCGCTCTTTAAAATCTAAATCTTTTGTGTGCGGGTGACTGTTTCTGTTTTCCTCCTGACGACTTTATTTCTCTTGGTATAGCTTCTCCTTTCTCCTTGTTCGCCCTTTCTTCACCTTTTCTCCCGCTTATTTTTCCTCTCTTGTGGCCTCGCTCGATCTCTCTCTCTCTCACACACACACATACACACCCCACTCCACCTCGCTCTCTCTTTCTCCCCAGGTCCTGTTGGTTACAGTAGATTTTGATAAAAAGACAAACGAAGCTATCAGTGGGGCTGATGTTGAAGAATGAAGATAATAATGTTTCCATAGGTGGTGCTTCAAATGCCATTATTTCTCACTGAATATTTAAAGAGATCCCTCGGCAAAGATGGATCTGCGTGCTCCTGGGGTGCCCGCCTCTCGCTTCCCCCAGACCCCCGGGAAAGTGTGCGGGAGCACGTGTAAAACCCACCCCCCGCTCTGCAAACTGTGATGCTCGCAGGCATCCCAACCCACACTCTTCCAGGTACACCAACGCCGCCGTATGCACTTGCACACGGGTTTCTCCGTTTCTGCCCGGGTTTGGATTCGCCCGTATCCTTCTCTAACAATCTTGGCTTCTTGAAAGTCCGGGCCTCCTGGGTACCGCGTGCTGCCAGGAACCGAACGGAGCTTGCGATCCCGCAAACCCTTCTTCTCGGATCGCGCCGTAAACGCCGCGGCAAGCTCCCGGGATTGGCGTCACACGTGTTCGTTACTTGCTCTATGTGTGATTAAGATTAAGGGGCGGGGGAGCTTTCCCTCCCCGCCCCCAACAAAACACCAAAACAAACAACCAAACGAAATGCACACGTAAAGAAGCAGCTTCGCGATGTTTAATTAAAAATGGGCGAGCAGAGACGAATTAATTGGGGGTATCCAAACTTTAATAACTTTTTTCGTTCTTCTGTGTCCTCGAAGACGTAGAGGCAGGCTTCTCGCTCGGTGCGCAGTGTCCCCCGCTAATTTCTTGTTTGTTTTCTTTCCCTCTGTGGCCGGGAGAGAGGAGAGGGGAGGTGGAGGAGGGGGATGGGAAGAGGGGGATGGTCGGAATGGCTGGGAAAGGAGAATTGGTCTTTATTGTTGACGGCAATACATCAATTATGGGCCATTGTCTTGGGCCCAAGTTCCGTGGTTCGCAGACGCGGGCGCTGTCAGGGCGCTTGGGTGAGGCTTCGTGTGCCGCGAGGCAGAGAAATAATTAAATTAATAAAAACGGAGACAGAGTGGGGTTAGACAGATGGGGGTTGATTTGTACTTTTGAGCGGGTCGGCAGAAGGCAGGGACTACAGTGAGGTGCCACAGTGCAGCCCCTCCCTACGCCCTGCTCAGTCGAGAGACCTGCGCGCTCTACTGGGGGTAGCGGGTCCCTGCCTTGGGTGGGGCAGCTGCTGGGGGACTCCGGTTGACGGACCTGCCACGTAGGCCCCTGGCTTTTAGGGGCTGCTCCATGTTAAAGACTAGGGGTGGCCCAAAGTCTGGCAGCGGCTGCACCAGGGTCGTGACCTCGTGGGTCGACAGGAACCGCACCCGAGCGAGGTGCTTGGTGAGTTGTTCAAACTCACATTTGGGGCGCTGTATGCCTGTGTTTCTACCAACAAATCTCTCTCCCCCCTCAGTCTTCTCAACACCTACAGAGTCCTTGGTGGGTTTGACGGGGGCCGAAGGGCCCCAAGGCTTGCGGGCCACAGCTGAATTCCCAGCGAAGGGAATTCTCCTTTTCATTCCCTGATCTTGGGAAGGGGAGAGGATGTTGAGCCTCCTTTCCCCAAGGCCCGATTCTTCCACCCGCAAAACTACCTTATTTCGGCCCAGTCTGACCCCCGCTTTCTGATGGAGCCTAGAATGAGGCCTGGCCTGGGCCCAGGACGCTCTTTCTAGCTCCTTCTCCTTCCACCGGCGCGGGTTTGACACTCTACCCTCGAACTGAAGGTCTCCCCCACTCGCCCTGCCCCAAGCCCCTGCTTCCTCGGTTGTCCGGCCTCAGGCCCGCTGGGACCCCAGCCTAGGCTAGGGGGGCGGGAGAGGAGGTTTCGTTTTCTCGTGCCAAGTAGAAAGCAGCGAAAAGGCGACCGCGGAGTCCTGGGGGCGGGGGTGGAGGCACACCCGATGGTATCAACATTATTGATGGAGAAATATTAGGGGCAGGAGCCCGGAGATCAGGTTCCCGGTCCCTCCCCTACCCGGAGGTGGGAGGGACGGACGGAGTGGGTGGTGGCGGCGGTGGTGTTGGGGTGTGCCGGGACGCGGGTGGCTAAATGCACCCGCATTAACCACTCTTGGGGTGTATTTATAATTTTCTTGTCTGTAAGTTGGGGTGGCAGGGAGAGAAGGATGAAGGACTGACTTGGCTAGTACCGTAGCCCTTAAGGTCTTTCCCAGGGTTGAGGCTGGAGTGGGGGGGTGGGGGATGGAGGAGGGACAGGAAAAGTGATCGAAAGCGAAGACCAAGTTTGGAAAGCCCACCGTAGGCTCGGTTATTTTCCAAGCCCCAGTACTTCGCTTCCCCGAGAGTTTCAGAAACTCTTTCCTTAACTGCTGTCGCTCAAATCCTCATCTCTCCTCGGCCACTGGAGAGACTTCAGACCCGAGGCTTCGGGGAGCCTGCTCAGGTGGGTACCCCCGGCCCCTGCGGAGTCTGTGCCGAGAGCGCTTTGCGCACTGGCTCTCCGGCAGTCAAGTCTCGGCAGCGGTGAAAAGGCGCACTTTCTGGGGGAACCAACAGTCCGCAGCCAAGGGCTATCTGCAGCCCTGGCGCCGGGTGCAGCGTGGGGACCAGGCGCCCAGGCGCTGGCTCCGGCGGGAAATTCAGCAGTGGCGAGCGGTGGGCGGGCTTGGTAACCCACTGCGCTCATCCCACCCAAGGGTCCCACACTATCGGCAAACTTCCTCTTTCTTCTCTTGCAGGGCCATCCGCATGCCGGCATTTAGAAACTGACTTCTTCACTGGCGACCGCAAGTGCCTGTGATTTTTACTTTCTGTCTACGTTGAACGTCTTGTACTGAAACTCAGTGCGCCCTGCATGCCGCAGTGCCTTGCTAAGGGGTCTCTGGGTACAAAATGCCTCTCAAAGGAAATGTATCGAGGTAGAGAAAGTGAAAAAGACTAATCGAATTTATAAAAAGAAAACCTTTGCTTCCTTTTGGTTAAGATCCTTTTGCGGTCTTCTGAGCTTGGGAAAAAAAAAAACATCACCATGCAATAGAGTGTAGCTAATTCCTGGAACCCATTAGGAAGGTGTCCAGAAAGCCCAGCAGGGCTCACAGATTCATTCCCATCTTTGAGCTCAAGAGGTAGGACTTTTGGATCCAGTGAACAGAAATCAGTTCTTATATGTTATCTCTTGGGAATAGGTGTGGGACCTCTGAAGCCCTGGACTCTGTGTGCATGTGGGGGTGTGACTGGGGGTCTGCCAGGAAGCTCATTTTCATTCATAAAAGAGATTCGCTTAAATGACCTCTCCATGGGACGGCTCGATGAGCTAATTTGGCAAATCTCTTGCAACAAACTTTATATGTTTTGCCTCTTTCTCCAGCAAAAGGTCCCTTTTTATAGAACAGATCAACAGTTCCCAAAGAGAGGTGCATCTTGGTTTTGTAGAAAGCTGCATACAGTGAGACCCTAATGGGGCAATTGCTTCTTGTTGGTCAGTGTTTGGAGAGGGAAGCACCATTTGGTTTCTGTTTGATCAATCAAATGGCCACATGGAACCATCCCGGGGGCCTGGCCCTTGTCTGCCTGGCAGCCTGTGAGCAAGACTGGACTGTCACTCACATTATGGGCAATTTACAAATCTCCCGCGTCTCAGCAAGCTATGACTTTCTTAGGGAATATTTCTGTCGACTGAGAAAGGGCTTTCTCTGAGAGACATGTTTCTTTTTGGGGAATGCAGTGAGTCAGCGTTGTCACTGCAAACTTCATTTCATCCATCCCATGCAGTTCAAACCTGCATCCTTCATAGTTTCATCTGTGTGATGAGTGAAAAAAAAGGGGGAAGGGGATAACCCATTGCTTTCTTCTCCTCCTTTCATCTTTTCCAGCTCAAGGACGTTTTCTATACTGTTGCACTGATATTTCTCTCTCCTAATGTTCACCTTCATTTTTCCAGCCACAGTTACAATTGTTTCCATCTTAATACCCAGTTTAACATGGAGTTTTACATTTAAGAGACTGAAGTTTTCCAGTTTCAAGCCTGTCTCCCTGTTTCCTTGTGCCTTCTCAAAACAGAGGCAATTACTTCTTAAGTTATACAGTTATCAACACCTACACATTTATGT
Source organism: Ovis canadensis (assembly GCF_042477335.2). Taxonomy (NCBI): domain Eukaryota; kingdom Metazoa; phylum Chordata; class Mammalia; order Artiodactyla; family Bovidae; genus Ovis; species Ovis canadensis. Next base: position 32,743,302 of record NC_091258.1, read on the forward strand.
CAGAAATCAGTTCCGCTTTTTTTGTGCCTCTTCCCATTTATAATGCTCATTGTGTCCCAGCCTCTATTCTTTCATCCTGGGTTCCCCTCACCCCCAGGCTCTTTGACATACTCCATAGCAAAACCCCATCCCTGGAAGCCTTGATCACAATCTCGATCAGGGTGTAACGCATGGACCTTCTACTTAGAACTTGGCCCAGGACTGGCTGTGGCCTCTTCCCAGGGCCCGAAAAACGGGAAGATGCCAGCTAATCTCTCCTCCTCTAACGCAAACAGAAAGATTTCAGGAGAATTCAGGTTGGAAAGACTTTCCAGGTTTGTTTTTACTTTCTCTTTCCCCCTTGGGCCCCCTAGTACCTCCAGTTTGGAAGGATAGTGCTAAGAGAACCAGCCTCTTAGCTCAGGTTCCCCCCACCCTCCCTTGACGATCTCTCCTCTTCTGATCTCAGATATTTGCCAGGAACTAGCTTTATTCACATCTTGCTTGGGAGTTGGAGTTGGACTCGTGGGGTGCCCAAGCTGGCTCTGCCCTTTGGCAGTATCTTGGGAACACTGTCGTAGGTATGCACCCATGTGGTAGGTAGCTTTGGTCAAATTAATTTCACTAGCCGCTCTTTCCTGCTCTGTCAAGTGTAGCTAATGGAGAGGACGCACAGAGCTTAAGAGCATCCAGCAAGGACTCGGCTTTGCTTCCTCCTAGCAGTGTGCCCTCCATATGCCTCCAACAGTTTCTCATCTGTTAAATAGGGATAATAATAGTCCTTATTTCATAGAGCTCTTGAGGGTTAAAAGAGTTAATGTGTGTGAAGAGTTTAGAATAGTGGCTGGTATGTAATTAGCACAACATCAGTGTTAACTATTATTGTTATTACCTCACAGGCTTGTTGTGGGAACCAAATGATACAATATGGCTAAAATATCATGCTCTATTCATCCACGTCCATGTGTGTTCCCAGTCTCCAGCAGCTCGTGACCCCCAGATTGTAGCTTGCCAGGTGCCTCTGTCTGTGGGATTTCCTAGGCAAGAGTGCCGGAGTGGGTGGCCATATTCTTCTCCGGGGGATGTTCTCAACCTGGGGACTGAACCCATATCTCTGGCATCTCTTGCATTGCCAGGTGGATTCTTTACTACTAGCGCCACTTGGGAAGCCCTATGCATCCACCCATCCATTTGTTATGTATTTATGTATTCATTCACTCTACATAGTAACACGCAAGGCATGGAGAATAACTCTGAAACAAACACCGTCAATCCTTTCAATTAATCCAGCATTATTTCCTGGGACCGTGTTTTCAGTGCCTGGTTAAGTGTTGGGCCTGAGGGGAACAGTATAGGAGCAAAAGTAAGAGTGCTAATTTTAAAATTATTCTCAGGGGATTTTTAACATTCTAATAGGAAGTCCCAACTCATGGAGAAAATTAAAATTAGAACAGGCTGTGTATGCACCCATTCCTGTTGTGGTGCCTGTGGGTCCTTTGGGCCGGGGATAGATCATCTTCATGCTTCTAGAAGGTTCATAAACACCGGTGGACATGTAAGTGGCCTGTTACTTAGGTTCCAGGCTGTATGCACCTGGTTGTTTTATCTGGCTCGCATATTTGTCGTTTTGATGGTATGGACTCCTCTGAGTTGTCAGAAAACAAAACAATAAAACGGGTGCTGTTTTCCTTTGGGCCCCCTTGAAAGGTATAAATTACTCACAGTGTTCACTTAGATCCCTCATTTCTGGCTTTTTCTGCTTTCCATTTTTGTCTGATTATAAAAATGAACCGTGGTCATTATAGTAGCGCATTCTGTAGGCAAATGTAGCGGTTGAGATGGAAAAATCTCCTGTCAGCCTGTCCTGCTCCCCCCAGGTATTGGTCTGTTCTGGATCCAAAGCCTCCGGTGGCTGCTGCATGGACCAACTTAGTATTAGAACCATGTTGTGACCAAATGTAATTTAACATTTACTGGTGGAATGCAAAGTGCTCTTGTGAGCCCCCTCCCTTCCCCTGTGCTTTGAGATTAAAACACGTTTTATGGTTAGAATCTGGAAAAAGAATGAAAGAGTCTGGGCAAAAATACCTGTTAGCAGTGGAGCTGTGTAAAACGGGAGAGACAATAGCACATGTGCACCGGCCTCGATGTAATAACGGCTTGCTTGGGCAGCGTCGGCCAGCAAATGCAGTTTAAGGCCATCACGGATGTCAGTGAGCAGGGGCTGAGCTTGCTTTTTGCCCCAGCATTGAGGGAGCAGACTCGATTTAATCTGTCCCTTGATGTCCTTCTCCTCAAAAATAGTGCCCGGGGGCTCTCAGGGGCTTTATTTAGAGGCTCTTAGGAGCTTGGCAGTATGTAAATTATGCGTGAGTGTCCTTCATAGTTCCCAGTGGTCACCATCAGAGGGGTTTAAACATGATTTAGCCTTTCAGATGATTTGTGGGAGTGCTGGAGCCAGCCAGTGCAGTGGTTTCTCACCACTGCATTAAATAGGTTTCCATGTCCTGCTTGGCTGCTCTGTCACCGAGCTGGTCTATGAGTCACCTCCCAGTGTTGGTGGGTGACCTCCCAAATATCCTTACTATATCAGGGAGTTCTGAGATTTTTTCAAAATGGAAGTTTTATGACTTAAAAAAAATACCATTCAATCCGTAGTGACTGCAGAGCTTCCCATTCATTTATTCTCTCATGTGTTCAACCCACATTTATTAAGCACCTACTATATGCTCCTTATTGGTATTGGGTTGGTGAAAAAATTCATCCCAGTTTTTCAGTAACAGTATATAAAAACCTAAACGAACTTTCTGGCCAGCTCAGGGTTTTAAGCACTAGGAGGCATCGGGCTTGTAAAAGGTTGCTCTGTTTCCTTCCTCCCTTTCCTCTCCTCTTTTTTGTTATTATGCTTTTACGAGGATTAGGGAAATTATTCTTTAAAAAAAAAATGACTTTTCCAGCTGAGTGTCTAAAACAAATTATGGAATATCCTTGCAATGAAATATTAGCTACAAAAAAGGAATTACTGATACGTGCAGTGATGTGGATGAATCTCAAAAGTATTATGCTACATGAAAGAATCCAGAACCAAAAGACACCACAAAGTGTCACTGCTTTTATATAACATTATAGAAAATGAAGGACTTCCCAGGTGGCGCTAGTGGTAAAGAACCTGCCTGCCAGTGCAGGAACCTAAGAGACACAGGTTCGATCCCTGAGTCAGGAAGATTCCCTGGAGGAGGAAATAGTCAACCCATTCCAGTATTCTTGCTAGAGAATTCCATGGACAGAGGAGCCTTGAGGGCTACAGTCCGTGGGGTTGCAAAGAGTCAGACAAGACTGAAGTGGCTTAGCACACACATAGACAATGAAAGCCAATCTATAGTGACAGAGAGCAAATTAGTAGTTTAACATTTGCCTGGGTTGGAGGGGGAGGGAAGGAAATAAGATTATAGAGGGGCACAGGGAGTCTTTTGGGGGTAATTGAAAAGTTTACTGTCTTGCTTGTAGTGAAGGCTTCACAGTTACAGACATATTTCAAAACTGATCGGAAAAGGCGATGGCACCCCACTCCAGTACTCTTGCCTGGAAAATCCCATGGATGGAGGAGCCTAGTAGGCTGCAGTCCATGGGGTCGCTGGGAGTCGGACACGACTAAGCGACTTCACTTTCACTTTTCACTTTCATGCATTGTAGAAGGAAATGGCAACCCACTCCAGTGTTCTTGCCTGGAGAATCCCAGGGACTGGGGAGCCTGTTGGGCTGCCATCTATGGGGTCGCACAGAGTCGGACACGACTGAAGTGACTTAGCAGCAAAACTGATCAAATTGTATACTTTACATATGGGTGGTTCAGTATTCTTAAATCATAGCTCAGTAAAATTTAAAAATAAGGTTTCTCATTTTCACCAGTATGGGAAATGGATGTGCGTTAAGGAATTTGAAGAGAAAATGGAAATTGTCGCTGTCATATTCAAACACTTGAGCCCTTAAAAGTCCTCTGGTGCTTGGTCACACTTGATGTGGGTACAGGTCTTGGCTTAAGTGGGGTGGCCCTGGCATTGGCTGCTGCATCGACCCTGGAACAACTGTAAACCTCTCCTTGTGGTTTTGAGTACTGGTGACTCTCAAACAAAAATTCATTTGAATGCCAGATACTAATCCAGTCTGGGAATTCGAGCACCTGTGAGTGGTGAGAGGTCACAGCCCCCACTGACAGGTGCATCAGATGGAGTTCAGGGTCTGAGGCACTATAGCACTATCCCAACTGACTTATGGATTATTGATTGGATGGTTATTTTGAAATTCCATAGTCCATAGCTGACCATGAGGGATAGTCTTTCTTGAAGGCCCAGTTTTCCTTTTTCTCTCTAGGATGTCATGGACCAATACTTTTGTAGAATGCAATAAAAATATAGTATTAGAAAAAGATGGAAAAGAAAACAGAGTCATACAAGATATAAGCCCCAAACTGTATTACAGGCATACCTCAGAGATAATTGTGGGTCTGATTCCAGACCATGGCAATAAAACCGCTGTCACAATAAAGCAAGTCACACGAATGTTTTGGTTTCCCAGTGCATGTAAAAGCTATGTTTACACTATACTGTAGTCTATTAAGTGTGCAGTTGCAGTGTGTCTGAAACAATGTACATACCTTAATTAAAAATACTTTATTGCCACAATATGTTAACCATCATCTGAGCCTTTAGCAAGTCATAGGAGTAACATCAAAGATCACTGACCACAGATCATCATAACAAATAGAATGGGAGTGAAAAAGTTTGAAATATCGCAAGCATTACCAACGTGTGACACAGAGGGATGAAGTGAGCACATGCTGTTGGGACAATGGCGCAGAGTTGCCATGAACCTTCAACTTCCAAAACAGTGCAATAAAGTAAGGCACACCTGTACAGTCTCAGCAACATCAAATTATTCTGGCAAACTGCCACAGTAACTTCTAGCTGCTTGCTTTCAGTTTCTCTGGCTAGGGTGTGGTAGATTAACGATACACCGGACCGAGTGCTGATCCGCGGACCACAGTTTGAGTCACTGTGGAGTAGCTCAGGACCTCTCAGCCAGTGTGGTCACGAGGAGGGTAGTGGTGTGTAAGTGCTCAAGGCAGCTGGATGGGGGTTGGGGCAGCCTGAGCCCCCAAGGGCCAGGTGCCTCTGGGCACAAGGAGCTTCTACTTTTGATCACACCTGAGCCACACGGGTGTTCCAGGGTGTCTGTGGAAAAGGTTAGGAAGCATCTCAGGCTGGTGGTTCTCACACTGAGGGAGCAAAACAGTTGTGGGTACAGGACTTGCTAAAAATGCATGCTTCTGAACCACAGCTCCATAGATTCGAATTCAGTATCTGGGGAGTAAGGGCCAGGAGCCTGCGTTTTTATCAGTATCTTAGTAGATGCTAATGAACTCACATGCATGTGTTCCAAGACCTCATTTTGAGAAGCACTCAGGCAGACATAGGGGAGGTGGGCTGGTGACAGAGTTTTCTCCACCAGTGTGTACTTCCTTCTCTCTGCAAGCTACGTTTAAGGTCAGAAATTAAACTGAGAGATGCTTTCATCAGTGTGCTTAGCTTCAGCAAAAGACACTGTTTTATTTCAACAGACAAATAACCTCTGAAGGGGCTTGGGGGAGGGGCTCACAGATTCTTTGGGAGGGCAAGAGAGTCGGACTCAGGACTGTCTTAGATCTGATCTCCAGAAGAGCTCCCAGGAGACGTCATTACATAAGTCCCCTACACACAAATGGGTTCTATTCCATGAGAGTACTTGTAAGTTCAATTTGTTTCTAAGTCCAACAAAGTTAGCCTAGGTACTAGATTGTTATAGATAATGCCAAAACATGTGAACTAACTTATATGATTGGACATGCAAACACGTTCACATCTTTGAAAAGTTCGCAACTTGAAGGTTCAAATGTAGGGGTCTTGCTGTAATGGCATTGGAAACAGTTCCACTGCTGAGCCCACAGAAGCTGCCACCAGCCCCATTCCTGGGACATCCCCAGCGAACTGGATTCTTTACGAGCCCTGGCTCGGGAGTCAGCTTTTGGCTGGGAATTTGGTGACGGCTTCATAGCTGCAAGGGAAGCTGGGGAAATGATCACTGGCATCTTCTGCTTCTGTCCCAGGGGCGATCTAAAGCTCTAGCACTGGGGTGTTTCTCTGAGCTGGGTGAGCCGGGGCAATGTCAGGTGTCCCTGCCAACTCACAGCCTCATTGCCCATCTGAGACCTTCACAGCTGTCTTCTTCCTTTGCACATCACAAAAGACCCAGAGAACACTGTCAGAGGCAACAGTCAGCTCACCTGCATGCATGTAGAGCAGCAACAGCCCTTCTGCAGGGCTCCATCCTCTACCTTTGAATGGGGCTCCTTTGTCCTCTTCACAGTTCAAACAGAAGCGTTGGAGGATCCCTTAGAAATCTCATCAGGCACCATCAGCCCTCAGCAGCCCCCTGGAATGTTCTCAGGAAAAATGGAGAGAGAAGATAGTTGCTGTTGGTTGTGCACAGGCCAGGACTTGGGCTGGGGTGGAGTCAGTGCACACATTAGCTCCACAAATGCCCCCATTTTACAGATGAGAAAACTGAGACTCTTGAGTAATTTCCTTGGCACCACAGAGCTGCTGGAGGCCTGAGACCAGGTCTCAAGACATCTCTGTGAGAAAACAAAACTAAATGGAAATAAATGACAGCAAAAAAAGTTTTCAGATTTTAGAAGGCCCAGGTGAGGAAGGGACTTGGGGTGGCATTTTGGTTTTCACACTATGGACATTATCTGAACTTCTTTCTTGATTTCAAAGGATAGGAAGATAGAGTTTAAGGGCATGCGTTCATTAAAATCTCAGGAGCTGTGATTGCTTTGTATTTTTTGTAATGGGTGATTTGGAACTGATGAAACTGAATTGCTTTGAGCAAAGCTAACCCATCTTAGCAAATTAAACCATCTCTGGTTCTAGGTGAGTTCATAGCTGAAGCTGGTGGTCAGTCTCAGTGATCTCTCAGCCCCCAATCCTGCCTTTGATGTGATCTAGTAGTTAAAATAGGCAGAAACTTCTGTCTTTTTTCACTCTGACGACTGTAGTTGAAAAGTAGTATAGGTGCAGGAGAAAGAGCCAAGATTTGGGGAAAAGATGTGTGAGTAAAAACCCTTGCTCTTGTTATCAGCAGCAGGACTTCCCCTGAGTCTCTTGAGCTGGTAGAGATTCATTCCCTCCGAGGTAACCCAAGGGATTTCACCGGTGCAGTCACCTGTCTGGGGTGTGGTGGTGAGGTGCCACCAGACTGTCAGCTCCACGAGGGCAGGACACAGAGCGGGCATTCAGTACATATTTGTGGAATGAGTGAATTGAGCGAGAGAAAGCTATGGGTCTGTGCACACTCTAAAATGCTGCCAGATGCTAGCAGCCTTGTACTGTTCAGTTCAGTTCAGTCGCTCAGTTGTCCGACTCTTTGTGACCCCATGGACTGCAGCTTGCCAGGCTTCCCTGTCCATCACCAATTCCGGGTGCTTGCTCAAACTCATGTCTTGTACTGTTAAGATAAAGCAATGTCTCAGCTTCAGAGCCTTCAGACATGATATGGGGATTGTGTTAGAATGCAGATTCTGAATGGGAAGGTCAGGGCTGGGGCCTGAGATTCTGGATGTCTAACCAGCTCCAGGCATCAGGATGTGGATGTTGCAGGTCATGGACCACTCATAGTGTAGTGAGGGTGGAACTGAGTGGCCATTAAGTACACAGGGCATGCCAGGTGGGGCTGGGGTGTGTAATGGGGCCCCTAGGCCAGTCACCTTCCAATAGGTGCATGGCTCAATTCTCTGGCTCATCCTGGTTCCAGGAATATCTCCAGTCCGACACCATGCCGTTGAAGGAACAGAAAGCATGAGCTTGCTCTTCTTACGTGGCAGTGAGTGTGGCCTGGCTGTGGTGTCCATATTTGGTGAAAATGATCCCTCTGGCTGCCCATTACTCTGAGTCATCCGTGCATGGCACCAGCATTAATAACCACTAATACTTGTTAGGCATGGTGGTGTGTGCTGAGCGGTCGGCACAAGCTTGGCACGTGAGAGGCGCTTCAGAAGAGGTTGCTGCTGCCGCTGCTGATGAAGATTGTTTTATGAGATCCTATCCATCTCTTTTACTTCTCTTGGCAGCTCGACAGTGTGGGTGTTAATTTTGTGGCTCTGGAATGTCTCTCTCAGACTTCCCTGGTGGTTCAGATGGTAAAGAATCAGCCTGCAATGCAGGAGACCCGGGTTCGATCCCTGGGTTGGGAAAACTCCCCTGGAGAAGGAAATGGCAGCCTGCTTGAACATCCTTGCCTGGAGAATTCCATGGACAGAGCCTGGAGGGCTATAGTCCATGGGATCCCAAAGAGCCAGGCTTGACCATGTGACTCTCTTTCTTTCAGTGTCTCTCTCTAGATTGTGGACATACCAGGCTCATTCTCACCTCTAAGCCTTTGCTTGCAGCAGTGGTTTGCCCTGGGGGCAGTTTCCACCCCTGTGGACATTTGGCAGTGTCTGGAGACGTTTTTGGTTGTCATGACTTGGGGAGGGGTTTGCTACCTGCGCCTAGTGCGTAGAGACCACAGATGCCTCGAAACATCCTACGATGCATAGCACGACTTCCCTCCCCGCCCCCACAACTAATAGTTACAGGGCATAAAATGAATGTCGTAGTGCTCAGGCTGAGAGACTCTGGGTGAGCCAGTTTTTCCTCCAGAGACTACTGTCCCCAGCACCTGTGAATATCCTCTAGGTCTCTAAGCTAACTTTGGAGTAGAATAATTTCCTTAGGCGATTTTCCTATCTTTTAAGACCATAGGGCATCTTTTTTAAAAATTAATTAACATGTTGTTTTTGGCTCTGTTGGGTCTTCAGTGCTGTTCAGGATTTTCTCTAGTTGTGGAGGGCAGGGGGCTACTCTTCGTTGAAGTCCATGGGCTTCTCATTGCGGTGAGGAGTTGCAGAGTGTAGGTTCTAGAGTGTGTGGGCTTCGAAAGTGGTGGCTCAGGGGCTCAGTAGTTGCGGTACCCTGGCTTAATTGTTTCGAGGCATGTGGGATCTCCCTAGACCAGGGATCGAGCCTGCATCTCCTGTGTTGGCAGGCGGATTCTTTATCACTGAGTCACCAGGGAAGCTCCTGAGACCAATGGCATCTTAATGCTATAGGTTCAAATTGAGGCCAGCGAGAGCTCCCCTGCCATTCCCACCTGCCTTTTACAGTAAGAATGCTGTGAGCGGAGCAACTGTTTTGCCCATTTTAACACGTGTAGGGAGTAAGGAAGGAGAGGGCCCCGGTGGAGGTGTGTCTGTGTTGTCTATTTCAGAACGAGGCCTTACAGCTCTTGGCTACTTCCCATCCCACTCTGACCAAGCCCAGCAAGGGATTTCTGCTGGGAGTGAGGAGGCAGAACGCTTGGCCCTGCCTTGGCTGCAGCATCCAGACTGTTTTTTTTTTTTTCTAAGACAGAAGAATAAGAGAAAAAGCCTGTTAGGCAACGAGTTTGGCAGCATCATGCCTCTTCCTCTCCAAAAAATGAGGCAGGACTGTTGAGGTGTGGCCTCCCTGGGGTAATTTAATCTGGAACGCCTCTCCCCAGCACGTGGGTCTCTGCCACACCTCCCAGGTAGCCAGGAGCCGCCACCAACCCTCCATCAGCATTCCTCGGGAGATCTGCTCTCTCAGCATGACCCACGGGAATAAAATAGGTGGAGGGGCCATTGAAGACGGCCTGCTCAGTACCGGCAAGCCAGGGTAAAGCTGTTAAACAACACAAGGAAATATCTGCTGGGATGTAGGAGGCCAGGTGACAGGCTTGTGGTGTGATGCCTCCTGGAAATGGTTTCTTTGCTGTGAGCTTATGCGGGACGTTTATCAGACAGGCCTGCCAGGGGATGAGCCTCCCTCCTGTCTCTGGCAGCCTTTCAGTGCTCGTGACCATGCCATCCGCGTCGGGCCTGAGAGATGGCCGTGCTACAGGCACCTCTGTCAACGCATCTCATTGATTAGCTCCGCTCCCGCGTCCCTGTATCAAAGAAGGAGTGCAAAGTCAGGAGCTAAAGTAGCCCCAGCAGTGTAGTTCTCAAGACTGCCCCCCTCCGGATTCCCATTCTGGGCACCGCCCCCACACCCAGGGACAGCCTGAGCCTGCCTGCACAATGGCCTTTCAGAAAGATGCATGCCTCTTCTGATTTTTTTTTTCCTCATCGAAGTGATGTGGCTGTGATTCATTTTTCCATCATTGACACACACACTGGACTTCTGTTAAACAGGATTGAAAGTAATTAATCTGGGGTGTAACACCTGAGAATCCCATTCATAAATAATGCTTTCCTTGAGCACCCCAGCACTGGTATGCCAGTGGAGATTTTACCAATCCAAAGTCTGAAGCCCAAACTCACAGGAAAGAGTGTGTACCCAACCCTCTGCCTTTGCCTGCCACATCCAATGGCCATCATCAGTATATTGTCATCAGTCCTGTGGATGCATGAACAGTCGTGTCCAACTCTGCGAGCCCGTGGGCTGTAGCCCGCCAGTCTTCCCTGTCCATGGGATTTTCCAGGCATGATTATTGGAGTGGGTTACAGTTCCTTCTCCAAGGAATCTTCCTGACCCAGGGATCAAATCCACTTCTCCTGAGTCTCCTGCGTTGGCAGGTGGATTCTTTACCACTGAGCCACCTGAGAAGCCCCTGAAGGGCCGTGTTTATGGCACGTGCATAAGAGTTTACAATGTAGATCCACCACCAGCCCCAACCAGGGCTAAAACTCATCTTCCAAGTAAAAACCACAAAGGTGCTTTAGCAAAAGTTCTGTTCGGTGGCTGCTCAGGCTGCCGAGAAAGGTCTGCTGAGAATAAGGCAGGCTGAAAGGAGAGTCAGAACACGTGAGTGTAAGGCATGGAAAGAGAGCATCCTGGAACCATCATCGGCTGGGGAAGAGCTGAGTGGTTAAGGGCATGCCAATCCTGGTGGTGAATTGTGGCTCCATCACTTGTTAGCTGTGTGACCTTGGGCAAGTCACCCAGCTTCTCTAAGCACCAGTTTATTCGTGACAGTAATAGTACCTGGCCTCATAAAGCAATTCTAAGCATTAAAGACCTAACGTGCAGAAAATGTGCAGCATGTCCCTGGGGATTAATAGTAGCTTCATAGATGTTAGGAAGAAGAAATAGATGCTGTTGATGATGATATTGTTGATGGTGACGGTACCTTGGTGTGTGGAATGTTCTAAGTGATAATGTACGGCCACATGCCTGATTCATACTCGTCAGGTAAAAAGCGGGTTTGACCACTTAAAGCGTGCTTGGTGGTAAAGAGGCCAGGAGGAGCAGTCACAGGACACATCCCTGGGATAACTGTTTGACCTCCAGAGCTAGTCTTGGACCTCTGCCCTTGAGCCCTTCACCTTCATCTGTTTTCCTCCTGGGGCCCATTGTCTGTGCATCCCCAGACTGTGAAGTGGTTTTCACATTAGGGCTGATGAGCCACGGTTAAGAAGGAACATTTGTTGCCCAAATCATCACTCAACATTCTTGTTGGTTTGGTGTGGCTGTTGGATGGGTCTATGCCTTCCTTCCATTGTGTTCACCCGGTGTTGCCAATTCTTGGTGGAGATGGCAAACAGGACATCACAAGTAGCCAGAATCTGAGTGCAGAGGGCAGAGTGGCCAGTTCAGCAACCAGGATTCTGTGCATCCTTCCTGGTGACTCCAAACCTTGTGTTTACCTCGGCTCATCCCTTCATGGGGGCCATCTGAGCCTGTAATTGTCTCAAGAGCTGCCGTGTCCTGAGCCAGGCTCCGAGTGCAATTGCAGTGAAGCTTCACAGCAGCCTGACAAGGAGGCGCTTTTGTCTGGCAAGCCTTCTTGGCTGCAAGCAACCCAAGCTGACTCGCTGTTCCAGAAGGAGGGAATTTATTGGAAGGAAACCGAGAGCTACAATGTAAGCGATGACTCTTGCTCTTCAGAAACTGGCCTTATGTTAATTGTCAGAAGGCTGGAACTTAAGGCTATGGAAAGGGGCAGGGACCCAGTGAGCCCCTGAGAGCCAGGCGGCAGGGGAGAGCTGGTCCTGGTGACCCCTGTGCTGCTTCAGTCACCACGACTTCCAGTCTTCTCCAGGTCCTAGTCCCTCAATCTGGATTTGCTGAGTTTTGCATCTGGAGCTGCCATGCAGCTGGGCCAGGGCAGAGAGATTAAAAAAAAAGCTCTTGTCTGTTAAGCATCAGTAATGCCAGGCAGACTCCATCTTTCACCAACATTATACCTCATTTGGGAACCCCCAAAGGAGTTGTATGTTTGAGAGGCTGGATTCAAGATAGCCCACATTGGCAAACAACCCCCACAGTACATTAATGGCCTCACTGTACAGATTAATAAGCTGATGCTCATAAGGGTTGGGTAGATGACCCAACTTCACCCAGACATGAAGTGGCAGAGCTGGGATATGCACTCAAAGTTCAGACCCTGGCTTCCCTGGTGGCTCATTCGGTAAGGAATATGAATGCAATGCAGGAGACCATCTGCAATGTGGGAGACGTGGTTTGATCTCTGAATCAGGAAGATCACCTGGAGAAGGAAATGGCAAGCCACTCCAGTATTCTTGCCTGGAAAATCCCATGGACAGAGGAGCCTGGGGGGCTACAGTCCATGGGGTTGCAAGAGTCAGTCATGACTTAGTGACTAAACCACCACCACCAGACACTAAGCACTTAGCCACTAAATTAGGCTCTTCCTTTTGGTTGATACTGCATCTGTTAGGATGAGCTCAGCTGAGGGTAATGTGATACTCTTCTCAGACTGATCTAACAATAAGGAAATTTATTAGCCTCCAGCCCCAGCGTTGGTGAATCCAGGACCTCTGCCATGGCAGCAGGGACCTGTGCCAGCCTCGTCGTCTGGCTGCAGGATGGTAACCACCAGCATCTGGACTCCTGGCTTCCTTGTTCATGTCTCACTGGGGAAAGTGACTTTCCGATTCTCTCTCCTTAAAGTGCATGAAAGAACATCCCTGGAAGCCTCTAGCAAATCTCCCCCTCAGTCTCAATGACAAGAACTGGGGCACGTGACCATGACAAACACAGGCTGGGTATGATTAACTCCAAATCTGTCTCTAGAGCTGGTGTCAAACCCTCAAACTGCATGGCCTTTCCAAGATGAGAGTGGAGGTTCAGACACTGGGGAGTTGACCGTGGTCCACTGTGGACACGATAATGCATTTAAGTATCCATGAGTGTGTAAGTTTAACACACCCAGGCTGGTCAATATATTCACCATACTGATCGGAATCCTAACTCTATAATAAGTCACTAAAATCCCCCTGCAAAGCAGGAGACATGGGTTTGATATCTGGTTTGGGAAGATGGACACAGAAATGTCAGTTTCTTTTCTAGAGAAAGGTCCTCAGTCTTTAATTCAGGAGCTTTCAAGCTTTTGTGAACGTGATCCACTCTTAAAACATATATTTTGTGTCCCAATTCTGGTACGCATGTGGAGCTTCTCTTCCTCTCTGGTCCTTTTTCTTTTCAACCATAAAGGTGTACTCCTCTCCTTTCTCTTGTTTTTGGGGCATCTCGTCTTCTGTCACGACTTGAACTATCCTCTTGGGTTAAATCCTACATTTCTGTTTGACTCCAATCTTAGATTCTGTGCTATATAGTCAGGGTATCTACTACCAATTTTCTCCAAATTCCAGCAACACTCTTTGTCCAAAGTAGAACTGATAATCTTGTATATTCTCTATAATGACCCTTGAGCAACACAGTTTTGAACTCCTGGGGTCCTCTTATATGCCTATTTTTAAGACAAATACTACAGTACTACGTGATCTGTGGTTGTGGAATCGTGGATGCTGACTGTAAAGTTATCCACCCCCCTTCTCAACTCTGGAGGAGTGGAGCCCCTAACTCCCATCCCCACGCCCATTGTTTAAGAGTCAACTGTGCTTGCCTCCCTCTCTGACTTTCTTATTCCTTTAAAAGGCACTTCATTTGCTCAGCCACTTGAGCTAGAAACCGCAGCTTTATCTCTGGTTCTGCCCTCTCCCTTTCCCTGCATATCTAGTCAGTAAGTTCAGAATAGTCTGTCTTAAAATCTCCTGAAATGTTTTCTCCATTCCCATTCATGCTTCTGTATTATTGCTGTATTCTCCCACCTGGCCTTCTTTTTTCTAACCATTTTTGCGGCTCCTTAATTTTATCTTTCCAAAGCATTGGTTTTATGTCTTACTACTGCTTGTTTCTGGAGAAGGAAATGGTAACACACTCCGGTATTCTTGCCTGGAGAATTCCACGGACAGAAGAGCCTGGTGAGCTCCAGTCCACGGGGTCACAAAGAGTTGGACATGACAGAGTGACTAACACTTTCTAGTGCACATAAACACGTATATTCCTGAAATAAAGAGTTTCAAAAAACAAAGCTTGTCCTTAATGAATGTGATACAGACTTAAAAGAATGGTTCCTGAAGTGTGATTCTGAATCAGCAGCAGCAGCAATGTTAGAGAACCTGTTAGAGACGCAAATTCTCAGGCCCCACCCCGAGACAGGTGGTTTCAGAAGATCTAGTTGCTTTACCAAGCCTTCCAAGTGACTCTGATACATGCTAAAGTTTGAGAATGACTGCATAAAAATATTATACTACTCTAACCTGTTTCTTTTTTTTTTTTAAAGTGTTGTTTGTAAGCCGCACATTTACAGGTAACTTAAAATTATCTTTAGAAAACCTTTGAGCCCCTGGGGCTCCTTCTGCCCTCCCTTTCCAAACTCATCTTTATCATGTGCTCTTCAAAAACCTTGCTCTGGTTTTTGGGATGGTTTTCCTTCAGCCACACTTCTTTTTAAGAATAATTTTGTTTATTTTTGGCTGGCTGGGTTTTTCTCTAGTTGTGGCCAGCGGGGTCTGCTCTCTAGTTCACAGACTTCTCACTGTGGTGGCTTCTCCCTGGTAGCTCAGCTGGTAAAGAATCTACCCGGGATGTAGAGACCCTGGTTGGGAAGATCTCCTGGAGAAGGGATAGGTTACCCACTCCAGGATTTTTGGGCTTCCCTGGTGGCAGGTGGTAAAGAATCCGCCTGCAATGCAGAAGACCTGGGTTCAATCCCTGGGTTGGGAAGATGCTCTGGAGGAGGAAATGGCAACCCAATCCAGTATTCTTGCCTGGGAAATCCCATGGACAGAGGAGTCTGTGGGCTGCAATCCATAGGGTCCCAAATGACCGAGTGACTGAGCTACTGAGCATGGGCAAGTTAGGGCCCTTGCATTCAAGGCAGAGTTCACACACAGCCTGGCTGGCTGTTTGACCTCAGGCAAGCCTATCCAGGCCTTTAGGCTCAGTACCATGGGGGTGATATTAAGAAAACCCCCTTAAGCTCCTTTATAGAGTTATCAAAGGTCAACTAAGATAGAACTCATGAACATGTCACCTAAGAGGATTTGCACCCTTAACACCTAAGGTATTGACCCATAAGCCTCATTTGTAACATGAAGCACAGCCCTCCAAGGAAGCTGCAAGAGTGTGGACTAGAAGTCATGCAGGGAGCGAGCAAACGAGAAAACAGCTACTTGGCTTCTAAAAGGAATCCTGAGCCCCAGGGGCTAAAGGGTGATTTGCATAATGATTTGCATATCCTTTGCCAATCATTCCAGGCAGGTGGCTGAACCTTCCTCCAACCATCCTCAGCCTCTATACCTTCAGGCCCCACCTCCTCCCCTGGCTGGAGCCCAGCGTGGACCAGTGGTGGGTTGGGCTCCCCTGGGGGACTCCCTCTGCCTTCCCCACCCCCAACTCCCAGAAGCCAAGTGGGGATGGGGGCGAACCGCAGGTCTGTTGAGAGTTCAGTGCCACGCTGCCTGATGGATGGCAGGCCTTAAGCGTGACTGAGCTTCCACAGTTGAAACCATTAAAGGTTATTCTCCTTTTAATTCTTTGTGGTCGTTCTCACTCCTTCCTTAGAGAAACCTCTGATTTTCACTTGCGAGACGCTTGGCTGCGCTTGTCACACCCTAAAAGGTGATTTCAGTTCTCGATGCCAAAGAACCTTTTCTGCTAATCAAAACACAGCTGCAGAAGCCTGTGTGATCTGCTAATGGGCCCCCCAACTCCGGGGTATGTCTGTCTGTACCTGGGAAAATAGATATAATTAGGATAACAGATATCATATGTATATGCTAATACAGCAGGTAAAAATGACTAGCGATGAGACAGGGCTGGAGTTTGCCAAGTCCTATCAGACCAGCTGTGCTCCTCACCCAGAAGCCCAGCCCAGAACCAGCCCTGGCACCCTCTTTCCATCTGCTTGTCCCCCCTTCACTGGACCCTCTCATACAAATTATTATTCTTTTCCATACGAAAATAGATCCCTATGCTGCCGTTCAGTTATTAAGTTGTGTCCCGCTCTTTGCGACTCCATGGACTGTAGCATGCCAGGCTTCCCTGTCTTCCACTGTCTCCTGGAGTTTGTTCAAATTCATATCCGTTGAATCAGTGATGCTATCTAACCATCTCATCCTCTGCTGCTCCCTTCTTGCGCCTTCAGTCTTTCCCAGCATCAGGGTCCTTTTCAATGAGTTGGCTCATCGCCTAGATCCTCATATGCTGTGCTGGGCTTAGTTGCTTCTGTCATGTCCGACTTTTTGCCACCTCATCGACTATAGCTTGCCAGGCTCCTCTGTCCATGGAGATTCTCCAGGCAAGAATTCTAGAGTGGGTTGCCATTCTCTCCAGGGGAGGGGGATATTCCCGGCAGGTATTGAACCCAGGTCTCCCACATTGCAGGCAGATTCTTCACCAGCTGAGCCACCAGAGAAGCCCACAGATTCCCCACCCTTTTCTGCAAAGACTCAGTAACCCCAGATCTGGTGAGGCTGCAGGAAGCTTAGCATCTGAGAGGCAAGATTACTGTCTGGGCTTTGTTCTGTTCCCACAGTAGCAGCATCATGACCAGACCTGGCAAATTGTTACCGAGACTAAATTCCCTTTTTCAAAAGGAACCACATTAGGAAATTTGGTGTCAGGAGTCAGAAGTCTCAGGTTTGAGTTGTGTGTCTGCTTCTTTCTGGTGGTGTGAGCCTGGGTGAGCGATTTACCTCTCTGTTCCCCAGGTTCCTCCCCTTAAAATGGGAATAATAACAGTACCAACCCGAAAGGGCCTGGCAGACTGCAAGCTCATACCTGATGATATTCTTTGTAATGGGTTCATAGTGGGGGGAAGAGAGTCAAGAATTAGGATCAGGTCCTGAGAGCACTATATCCCTCTGTCTTGAAGAAACTACTTCACCTTTCTGAATCTGTTTCCTCATCTGTAAAATGGGCTATCATTGCCTGCTTTCCTGGGCTGCTAGGAGGGTCAAATAGACAGTGGATAAAAGTCATGGTGTATAAGAGTAGAGCACAGAAGCTAGTTTATATATGGAGTAACGGTGTCTGCGTCTCTTGAGGGCTCCAAGCACGATGTCACGGGTTGAAGATGGGTTGAAGAGGACCTTGCTCACATCCAAACTTTGAGTAAAAATTACTCAAAGTTGTGCAGGCAGACCACATGGGCACTGACTTTTACCAAGCAGTGCAGGCATTCAACTTGGGCATCCAGTTTCTGCCAAACCATAAGGCTCTGCAATATGGACATCTGACTTTTGTGTTGGAATTTGGACCTTTTTCATTTCTGTATGCTCTGGGCCTGTTGGTGATGTTCAAGAAATATTTATTGATTGCCTGACTCAGTGGGTGAATAGATGCTGAATCACATCATACATTTATTTCTCTGCCCCCTGGGCAGAGTAGAGAGTCCCTACCAGAATCCTGGCCCCTCTACAAATGGTGAGGACAATTATTGTATAGTACAGACGTGCTTTGGAGTTAGAACCACATTCAAACCTTGGTTTTGCCATGTCCTAGCAATTTGAACTTCAGCTTAAGAAAATTTGCTGAACCTCAGTTTGCCTCATCTGTAAAATGGGGATAAAAATACTGCCTCCTTTATAAGGTTATGCAGATTGCTGAAACTTGTACCTTCTAGTGCCTGCAGATTCCCACAAGGAAGGTAGGGAAATTAAAGTGGAACGTCTTCCTTCCCCTCTACCCTTCTTCTTCATCATTACACAGATTTCAGGGATATTTCAGATCTGGTCCATTCCCAAGCCCCAGGAAGTGATTCTGATTCTTTATCTCACTGTGGCATTGATGCTTTTTATTCTGTTGAAGGCATCAATATTCGTTCAATAATATAAGTCTTAAATAAGCATCTAAATGACATATTACAAATGATGAAAGTCATTTCCTCACAGAAGATTATTTCACATGATCATGTTTCCATTGTTATCTGGGGCCTCTGTAGTTGGCAAATCTCTGGAGCTACTTAAATGATAACATTAGTTCTAATACCATGTAAAATGACTAGTTCCTCAGGGTAGGTTTATTTTTAATAGTGTTTGTCAGCAGCAAATAGCTCAGAAGACCCCAGAGGAAAAAATACAGCTCCTGCTGGCAGTGAAGTGATGATATAGATATATTTAATATCTATATTAAAAACCTTTTAGGTGCCGCGGTGATATTGAATAGGATAGTAAGACATACGCAGGCAAAATCCTGGGCTGTTTATAGGGCCCGATGCAGTGTGCATTACAGGTACTTTTGAGGTTGTTCAAAGTCAGATTTGGGCTTCAAAAATCTTTGACAGACATAACCCTCAGTAGTGAAATACTCTGAAACACAAGCTGAGAGAGAGAGAGAGAGAGAGAAAAAAAAGACTTCCTTTTTTCCCACTCCTTGAGTCCATTGATAAGTTTGCTGCACTATTAAAATGTTTAATCACTCGCCTCCAGCAAGAGCAATCTTCCATCTGAAGTTGCAATTTATTAGAGTGCCCAGAACACACTTGCTATTTCACCCAAAAGATGGCCGGGGGGATCCTTCGAGGGAAAAGAAACCACAAGTTCATATGAAGCGTAGAGACGCAGATGAACAGACTGAAAACCAACATTATTTTGGGGTCAGTGTCAGGGGAGATAATGTCAAACTTGCACCTGAGTTCCTAACCTGAAAGCACATTGTTGAGTCATGGGGCGGCAGCAGCTTAGGCCTAAGCTGCAGCCCTGGAACCATTGCTGGGACCAGACGTGTAGCAGGGAGGGGCAAACGGGCAGCAGGGGATGAGGCTGCATGCTGGGGGCCTCTGCCTTCCCAGAAAAGGCACTCCTTTCTGCTCAGGGTACAGTTTCAGCTACACACACCATCCTTTCCCTCTGAGTTTTGTAGGAGCGAATCTCACTCTAGCCTTTCAGACTTAACCAAAGGCAAGCTGAATTCTGGGGCAAGGCGATGCGTCTGAGGTAGTGATTGCCATCAGACTATGAACACTGTGCTGTCTTAGGACCAGTGAGGCATAACACTGTGGACCTCACCCTTCGAGGCAGGGGGGTGGAGGCCCTTTGGATGATCACAAATAATTAACCCCTTCTGGTAAGCGGTCATTCCAGACTATGACTTGAAGGACACCTAAGAGGTAATGAGTCAACTGAGAATCATGAGGTCACAAGTCTCTAAAAATTGATGAATAAGGATATAGGGAATTCCTGGGTCTGTGGCTATCCAAATAGCTAAAATTCATTTTAAAAATCAGATAATCATATCCCAATCTGGTTTATGAGGAATAACAAGTACTCTGGCAGGAAAGGGGACCATAACCCGACATATCTGGGAAATATATATTGTGAAGAGTCACATGGTCTATCAATTGCTCAGATATGTCCTGAAGTGAAAACCTAGACAACAAAATGGGTTTTGCTCTGCTCAATTAGTGTTTCCTAAAATTATTTGGCCGTGCATTCCTTTCTTCACAGAATGGCTAGCATCATCTTACTCTTATGAAACCTAGTTTCAGAATCACTGTGTGATGGGGCAGAATTGTAAAAATGCTCCTCCTTTGCCAAGACTTTCTTCTTCTGGTTATTCAATCAAACCCTAATGCAGATAGTGCTATGAAGGGATTTCACAGGTGTAATTAAAGTCCTACCTACTCTGACCTCATGGCAGGTAGATGGCCTGGGTGGGCCTGACCTAATCAGTTGAGCCCTGAAAGATTGAAAGCGTGAGAGGGCTTGAAGTTCCATCACTCCCTGGCTTTGAAGTTGAAGGGGACCACATGGGGAGGAATGTGAATGACCTGGAGAAGCTGAGAGTGATCCCCAGCTGACATGAGTGAGCTAGCTGAGACATGGGGACATCATACCTGTAGCTACAAGGAATGGGACTGTGCCAACAACCTGCTGCTGCTGCTGCTAAGTCGCTTCAGTCATGTCCAACTCTGTGCGACCCCATAGACGGCAGCCCACCAGGCTCCCCCGTCCCTGGGATTCTCCCGGCAAGAACACTGGAGTGGGTTGCCATTTCCTTCTCCAATGCATGTAAGTGAAAAGTCAAAGTGAAGTCGCTCAGTCGTGTCTGACTCTTAGCGACATCATGGACTGCAGCCCACCAGGCTCCTCCATCCATGGGATTTTCCAGGCAAGAGTACTGGAGTGGGTGCCGTTGCCTTCTCCGGCCAACAATCTGAGTGACACTAAAAGCAGATTCTTCCAGCCAGAGCTCCCAGACAAGAGTCCAACTTGGCTGACACTTTGATTTTGGCATAGAGAACCTAGGTGAGCCCACCCCAATTTCTGCTCCACAGAAATGTATGATAATAAATGAGTCTTGTTTTACGTCACTGTTTGTGGAAATTCACTCATGATTTCGTGATAAAAAACACACATGCTGATTCAGAAAAATCAAGGCAGAATTAACTGTGGTTCACTCTTCCTACCCCATTACATTTATAAGGTGTCTTGCATGCATGCTCAGTCACTTCAGTCGTGTCCGACTCTCTGCGACCCCATGAACTGTAGCCCACCAGACTCCTCTGTCCATGGAATTCTCCAGACAAGAATTCTGGGATGAGTTGCCATGCCCTCCTCCAGGGGATCTTCCCAACCCAAGGATCAAACCTGTGTCTCTTACATCTCCTGCATTGGCAGGCATGCTCAGGTTCTTTACCACTATCGCCACCTGGGAAACCCATAGAGTGTCTTACACATAGCAAAACATCTCCATCTACTCAGGTCCTTCCAGTGTTGAGTAGGGCAGGTGTCTCCATTTTTTACAGGCGATTGAAGAACTTGCCCAAGTCACTCAGCCAATAAATGCACACAAGATGACTTGAAGGGGGCTATTTTTGACTTAGGGTTGGGGTTTTCCTTTACTTCCTCCTTCTTTCAAATTGGAAAAATGTGAGCATTGGGAGACATTGCAGTTGGGAACTTGCAAAGGAGGATGAAAAAAAAAAAGTTCAGAGAACACATCAGATCAAGGGTTTGACTCCTTTGTCAGGGAGGTCTTTGATTTCGTCCCTTGTCTCTGACCAGAAAAGCATGTTAGAAAATGGACTCACAGCTGCGAGCCAGTGTGTCGGGGCAGGGTGCATGGAGGCTTCCAGAAGTGGACGGCGAGGATGCTTTATTTGGATGACTAAGGGCAAGACGCACAGGCCTATAATATTGAGAGGAACAGTGTCTGCAGGCTGACCTTCCAGATGGGTGGTTTGCCGAGGTGGGGCTGTCAGCACAAACCGCTTTATCTGCCACAAGTAGCATTTCTACCCGTGCTGCCCACAGACCTTCAAAGGACCCAGCACCACCTTCATGGACGCAAGGGGAGCCTAGGGTCCAGGAAAGTGACAAGGTGCCTTCAAGGTCACAAGTGCCCTGACTTGCCATTCAGGGATTTCCCTCACATACACACACACACACATACACCCCAATACTTGGCCGTCTTATCACAGCAATTCTCCATGTTGGTTAATGATCACTTCTTGATGAACCAGAGTTCCTTACTAAGCAAATGTAGTGTGTGTGTTTTGTGTCCAGCATGAGTCAGGAGTGCATTAAGTGTTTACTTTTGTGGTAGTAATAATAGAGTCCAATGCTGATAGAATGCAGACCCACTGCTGGATACTGTCTTGAAAGGGCCTCTAGTTCACTCACTTCATCTGAACAGCAAGCCCATGAGGTCTTGGGGAAGTCCTCAGAGTTCTTGACAAATGTTTCTGGCCCGAGGTGGGCACAGGTTTTGTAGAACCTGAAGCTTATGTGATTTCACGGTGGGCTTCCCGGATAGCTCAGCAGGTAAAGAATCCAACTGCAATGCAGGAGACACAGGAGACGCAGGTTCGATCCCTTGGTCAGGAAGATCCACTGGAAAAGGAAATGGCAACCTACTCTGCTATTCTTGCCTAGAAAACCTAAGGGACAGAGGAGCCTGGTGGGCTGTAGTCTAAAGGGTTACAAACAGTCTAACATGACTAAGCGAGCAAGCATCTTCAAAAACGGAATCCAAAGTTGCCAGAATAAAATTAGGTACAGGGTCCTGGAAGGCACCCCAAAAGAGAAGGGCTCTGAAGTATCACGCTAAGTCTGCCTCGAGTTCCCTCTTCCTCCCCAGCAAACACTAGGGCTGTCTCTTCCCACCCCCATGAAGTTAGCCAGGCCACGTAGGTGAGCTGCATTGGTCAATGTGATGTGAATAAATTTCACACGCGTCTCTTCTAAGAGGACGTTTTGAGAGTCAGTATGTGGTTCCCCACTTTGCTCCCTGACCCTGACATTCACAATCCCTGGACAGATGATGCGGGTGTGTGCTAAGATGGACTCTCCTTTTCCCTGGGACTCCAAGTCATTATGATGGTTACAGCATCCTCTCTCGGCTCCCAGCCCTTGTCAACCCGTGGTAAACACAGAGCATAAGTGAGAAATAAGCTTTCGCCATATTCATTCCTGCAGATGTTGGAAAAAATTTTTTTTCTTTTAATCACAGCATACCTAGCTTAACCTAACTTATACAGGTAGAGGACTCTTGTTCCCATTTTCTGGAGGAGGAATCGAAGCACAGGAAGGTTTAGCCACTCACCCAAGGTCACACAGCTAGTCAGAGGTGGATGGGGGTCAATGACTGTTCCGCAGCGACACCAGGGAAGGGTGGGTCCTTTCGTGCGCTGATGGTATTTGTCCCATCTAGAGGCTGCTACTCAGCTCCAGCTGATGGTTGTAAAAGAGGAATGTGAGTCAATTGTTGCCAGATCTTCCGATTTTTTGTTTTTAAAGAGAGGTTGTAAATCCAGAGTTTTAATGTGAAATCCTGATTACTATACGTAGGCAGCTGATTGAAGTAGTTTTCCTTTTTTGAACATGGTGAGATCAAGACATCAGAGGGCTTGATTTTGTTCACCAGTTTGAGACCTTCCAACCCTAAACTCCAACTTCTCACACAACAACAAACAAAACAGAAAGCAACTGAAAATTCAAGCCAGTAACAGGTATGTGCTAAGTGACAAAGTCAGGATTATAAATTGGGCAGGGAAAGCCAGAGAGAAAGGGGGTGGGAACAGATGCAGGGGCCTAAGAAGCCTCCGAGGAGCTGATACGACCAGGCAGGGAGGGCTGCAAGCAGATGTTTGTGTCCAGAGAAAAGGGGTCTCATGCAGTAAGATGACTGAGCTTGTGTTTTTGTTTCTGGAAGTAAAGAAAGTTCACATATATTTTTCAAGGACTTAAAAACATAGAAAATGTTTTGTTAGGGTTATTCGAATTTTTCTAGGAAGCCACCATCCCGCCAAGGAAACACGCATCCTTCTATGTGGTGAGTACCTGGGAGCTTGACTGTCAACGTGAGCCTGTGAGATGGAGCAGGATGTGGCCAGGGGTCACTGAGCCAAAGAGAGAAGGGATTTCCTGGAAACAGAAGATCTGCTCGGACCCAGTGGTCCTTCGTAAATCCCTGATGAGCCCAAGGTATTTCCATCTGCCTTGTTTTCTCTTCCGCTGTTTGTCTGTGAGGCTCAGCACGTTCGTGGTGAATGAAAACAATGAGCAGTTAAGAAGCTCATGTCCACGAGACTCTTAACACGAAGGCTCTGACAAGGAAAGTCAAGGTCAGCAGAGAATAGTGTGCGTTCAGAACGTCTGACCTCATGCATTAACCTGCAGGTTCCCAAAGCACAAAGGGGAACATGAGAGGCATTAAGAATAAATGGACCCCTGGTGGAAACAAAATCTCGGAGGCCAAGATTTGGAAAACCGGGTCCCACAGTGAAACGAGCCCCTTTGCATGACTTCTCAGAACTTTAATAAGCCTGACCACCATGTGCCTCCGACAGCATAACATGGCGCCCTGCTTGGCTGGGGGACCCCTTTTCTTCATCCTGAATCTCTTGGGAAAGAACGTGACAAGAAGGCTCTTGGAGACATGCTGGCTAGTTTTTCCTTGGTGGCTTTTTCTCCTCACCTCTTTCTTTCCTGGTTTCCTCTCCTAGCCTCTTTTTTCCTGGTTTCTTTTAGAATGACAATTTTCTCTTTTCCTGGTGGTGGCTCAGACAGTAAAGAATCCACCTGCAATGCAGGAGACCTGGGTTTGATCCCTGGGTGGGGAAGATCCCCTGGAGAAAGGAATGGCAACCCATTCCAGTATTCTTGCCTGGAGAATCCCATGGACAGAGGAGCCTGGGCGGGGGACTACAGTCCATGGGGTTGCAAAGAGTCAGACACCACTGAGTGACTAGTACTTTTTCTCTTTTCAGGAAATGGGTCATTTCTACTTATCCTACTTACCCCTTAGTTGCAACAAGTAGGTGGTGCGGTGGAGACTGGGGCGGGGCTGGAGGGGTGGGCAGCAGGTCCTTGCATATCAGTCACTGTCACTTTGTGTTCTGGGGACTATCCCTGTTCTCCAAGGACTGACTATCACAGTTGGAATTTCCAGCCCTCAGGAGACAGAGAAGGCAAAGGGACAAAGCACTTGGGAGGTAGCAGCCTTCTAAAAGAAACACTGCCTCTGCCTGGGGACACGTACTGGGGAAGGAGGAAAAGGGAGAGGAGGAGAGAGGAACCCCTGAGTGGCTGACCCACAGGGGCCCCTTTTATGGCCTTCCTGTTTATGGCTGAGAAGTAAACAGCCTGGGAGCCAGGTCGTCTCCGACGGCAGCTGGGGCACCGCTCGAGCTGGCTGGGGACCCTCTCTTTCTGGGTGGCAATGGGCGGGGAATCTGCCAGTCACGAGAGTCTCAGAGGACTTTTTTTTTTTTTAAAAAAGAAACCCAGCATCTTGGGGCATTTTCCCTTCAGCTTACACCATCTGCTTTACCCTCCTCATTGGTCCTGCAGCTTTTGGTGGTGGAGGGGGGCGGGGGCACAGCTGGCAATCTGTGTGTGCAGGCAAGGGGTGAGGATCCCAGCTGCGACACTTAGCAGCTGTGTGACCTCAGGCAAGCCCTGCACCTCTCTGAGCCTCTTCCATAACTGGGTAGGAGGATGTGGAGACTGCCTGTGAACAGCCCTGACAACTTGCCTGGCATGTGGTAAGTGTCAGTACACGTTTACTGCCCCCTTGATGATCTCAACTGCCCTCCTGACTAAGCCCCCAAGGTCTTAGCTGACGGGAGGGGGTGGGGGGCTGAGTGGGGGGAGGAGGGGTCAGGCCCACCTCTGAGAGGTTCCCTGGCCTCGGTCCAGACATCCGCTCTCTCTCTGGATCGGAACCTGCGGTACTTTGCCTCCTGAGAAATGTGGGCTGTGATGGACGACGAGATGGTGCCCCAACTAAGATGAAGAGCACGGCGCTGGGGGCAGCAGACACCAGGAGAATCAATAAACTATAATTATCAAGAGCGGTGTCTGTGAGAGGTGTGGACTCCTGTGGACAGAGAGAGACAGAGGAGGGGGCTGGAGCGAGACACGCACGCATCCTGAGAGATGCAGAAGACGCATGTGCCCAAGGAAGCGAAAGCGAGAAGGGAGAAGCAGAATGGGCGTGATGTACACAGGCCCTCTCCCTCTGCGCCCTCCACCCCATCCTTGCTGATGGGCCTGGCAGAAGGCGCAAGAGCAGGTCTCCCACCTGTTTATATAGCCCTCAGCTTTTTAAATTCTCCAAGTCCTCAGCCATATCAGTTTTTGCACTACAAAAAGAATATCAGAGCCTTAAATATAAGCATGGGTTACACTGATAACATCGAATCCATTCATTTGATTAGGCTGAGATGCAAAGTCAATATGGATTGCAATATATTGCTTTAGAAACACGACTTTCACATCACCGGGGTCTTCATCGTCCCTGAGTTTACCACTGTCCTCTGGACCCACCACCACTCATGCGGTTTTTGATCCAGCACTTCTGGCACTGATGTATGAGACTGTCACCAGGAGTTCCTGACGAGCCTCGTGTACCCGCTGCTGTCAGTGAGCTCTGCCACGTTGCCGCTTAACCTGATATGGTGTGAAGCCCTACTGAAAAGCTACCTTTTCTGATCCCCAACACTTGAGGTCTCACCACTCCCCTGAGAAAGGATTTTTGAATCTGTGTTCATTTTCTTGGCCCCATTTGATCTGGGAACCTAGTGACCTTTATCAGCACACAACTGGCCTAAACTGAAGTCATTTGGGGTTGGTGTGTCTTCTGAATTTATTAGAGAGGGTCTCATAGGAGGCATGCTTTTGTGAGACTCAGATTGGTGGAGTCTCTCCCCATGTCCTTTTTTAAGGTTAGTATATTTAAAAAAAAAAAAAAACACACATGCAAACTAGCTTTACTTTGGGCTTTATTGTGTGCCTGGCACCAGCCTAAGCATTTTACAAGCATTATCTCAGTCAGCGCTTAATCTCAACGGCACCAATAGCAACTATTTCTTCCCTCATTTGTGGGAGCTATTTCTTCCCTCCCTGTCACAGAGCTCACAGGTGGCCGAGCTTAGTGGATGCCCAGGCAGCCCGGAAGCCCAGGGCCATCACCCTGTTTCCCAGAGAGGAAACTGAGCCAGAACAGATTGACACCCAGGGCCTCACAGCTCACCAGAGTTAAGTGACCAGATGGGGTTAGATCAGGTCCCCCACCTCCCAGAGAAGTTGAAGTGAAAATGAAGGCACACAAGAAAGCCCAGCCTGCACTGGGGGTCTCCAGGACGGTCCCACACTTCCCCGCGTCTCCTTCCTATCTCCCACCACCTTGAAGGGTGCACACAGCCTTTCCAGCTCTAGGGGACACATGGCTGCCCAGGATCCCGGGCGGCAGGGACCCAGGGCTCCTCTGAATTCTGTCTTTTCATTCTGGATTGGAGGCAGGGGGTGGGGCATCATCCAGAAAGCTCCCTCCGGCTTGGAAGCAGAAGGAAGAAACCTGTGTGTGTCCACTTGGCTGAGGGACCCTCGGTGAGAAGACTGTTCCTGGGTTTGGAGGGCTGTTAGGCACAGTAGAAATGGCAACCCACTCCAGTACTCTTGCCTGGAGAATCCCATGGACGGAGGATCCTGGTGGGCTACAGTCCATGGGGTTGCAAAGAGTCGGACGCGACTGAGCAACTTCACTTCACTTCGTTTAGGCACAGGCGCCCACACCTCTCACCTGGTGCAGGCGAGTGATGGACACCTGCACAGCCGCCCATTTGGGTTTCTCTCTCATCACCCAGCTCTAATCACTCAGCGCAGCCTCCGCCTTTGGGAAAGGAGAATGATTTCTACTTTGTTTCTCTCTCTCTCTTTTTTTTTTTATTTTGAATTGACCTGGGGCAAAGTGCTGCAGGGAGTTTCCCTTTATTCCTATCTTTTCTTTTTCGCTTTGTGTCAGTTTCAACTGTACACAACTGTTGCAGAGTTTAATTTGGATACAATGAAGGCAGATACCAGAAACATAAATTACTTTCAAGACTGAGCTTTGAGAATTGGTTAGGATTCTTTCCCCTTTCAAAACTCAGTGAAACTTTTCTACTCAGTAACTTATTCTCTTACCTTGATAAGATATCATAGAGAAAGGATGGCTTAAAAAAGAGAAGTGCTGTGTGTGTCTGTGTGTGTTTTCTACTTTAATGAAATGAAAAGCAGAAACATAGAATGATAGTCTGTTAAGAAACGGCTATCTAATTTATCCCTCCCCCAAAACCCCTTTCCATTTTGGTAACCATAATTTGTTTTCTATGACTGTGAGTCTCTGTTTTCTAAATAAGTTCATTTGTATTATTTTTTGTTCCACATATAAGTGATATCATATGATATTTATCTTTGTCTGGCTTACTTTATTTAGTAAGATTATCTTGAATTAGAAAGTTGGACTAACATATGTGTACTACAACATATAAAATAGATAAGCAACAAGGGAACTATATTCCATATTTTGTAATAACTTAAAAGGGAAAAAAATCTGAAAAGGAACACACACACACACACATATATAACTAAATCACTGCTCTGCATATCTGAAACTAACACAATATTGTAAATCAACTATACTTCAATTTAAAAAATATTAAATTCACCAGAGGAAAAAGAAAGAAACAGGTTTTCTGCTCAGCAAACATTACCCTATGGGTTGCTTACAAGTAGAGTTCCTTACAACCAGGGCTGGCTTCTTCGGTTTCATCAACTTCAAACCCAGATCATGCTGACTCTTAAAAGACATTCGGAACTACAAATGTGAGACTTTACAAAAGGCTTAAAACACGTAAAGGCTGTGGAGCAGATTCTCTTTAAACTCAAGTTGCATGAGGTAGAGGAAAATTTTCTGCAAATTTAGCCCATGGGTTTCTGTTTTACTGGGGGAGAAGGGGGCATCTGTGTCACCCTAAGCTGAGGAATCATTTTCCTTAGATGTTTTTGTACTTGCTTTAGATGCTTGGAGAGGTTGGGAAGCTCTAGGAGCAGCAAGATGTTGGGAACAAATAATGTAAGTAATTACTCTCTGTCTTTTTTCCGACCTAGATTTTGTCTTTCCTTCCTCTGTAGCTCCCCGCACCCCCCAGGCTCCCCTTCCTCCCCCTGCTCTCCACCCCATTCCTGCTGCCCCCTCGACCAAGGCCAGATGCTGGCTGGCTTGGACTCCCACAAGCGGTTTGATGGAGGGAGCTCCGGGAGGCATGGAAGACTTGGGGAGCAGAGCACTTTGCATTAGCAGAATTGGGGGCTGAACTGCAGCCAGAGGCCACCAGGCCAAGGGGATGATTTTGCTTGGAGGAACCAGCTACTTCTTTCTTTTTCTGATACTGAATTCAACATCCCAACTGCAGCAGACCCTCCCACTCAGGACACCTTATGAAACAATTATGTAAACTAGGCTGACTGCAGCTGTGAGTTTTTAAGTATTTAGAGACCTTGCTTTCCTTAAAAAAAAAAAAAAAAGAATTTGCTATCAGCCTTTTGTGGAGGCAGGCAGGAAAGACCCATTAAGAAGGATATTGTAACTCCTGCCAAAAGTTGTCTCCCACTGTGTGGTTTTCTTATTGGATTGCTTATTTTCTCTTTCTTACTACACTTGACCCTCTTTCCCATGCTTAAATGTGTATCGTAGGACTTTGCTTTCTACTTTGCTCTTCCTTCTTCCACCTCAAGATTTTGAATCTCTGCTCAAGGGCTCAGAAATCTATACCACATGAGGACGTGTGCCTATATTCTCGCTGGGGGATCCTAGTCTCTTCTGTGGTTTCCTCTAAAGCCCCCCACTGTAGTCTGTCCCTCCACCCCATCCCCTTGAAGTTTACATCCAGGTGGCTCTGACACAAGATAAAGATTCCGAGGTCTTGGCAGCTTCCTCAAATGTCTCCATCCCCGCACACCCCAGGGTTTCTTACTGTTGTCGCTATTAGCATGGACCAAATGTCCTGCTTTGCGGGCTGATTTACGGTTGCATTAGGGAAAACTCTGCAGAGGGTGTAAAATACACTGTCCCATGCCCGGGCCAGAGCTTCCGTGTTATCGGTGATTGCAAGTGCGTTTTATAACTCCAGTGCCAAATCGAAATCAAGGTGATCTGCGCATCAATCTCCTGGATAAAATCAGGGCATGCTCTATTGTGGTTTGACCTTCCTGGTGCCTTTGGCTGGTCCGCCTTGTCTAAGTCCCTTGGACAACTACCCAGGGACGGTTGGAAAATGCAGAAATAATGGCCAGGGCTGGGATTACCAGCTGTATCAAAAGGCTTAACTGCTCAGCCCAGAGACTCCTGAGCACCAGAGGAAAAAACCCTAACAGGAGGTTTTGCATCATCTTTAAGGGATTGCAAGCTGCAGGTGGGGAGGGGGAGAGCCTTGGGACTGTCCCCCTGTGCATTTAGTCAGTACCCCTGAACCCCACAGCAATGGAGAAAGCAAAACTTTGAAATTTATGAACAGCCAGCAGATAACTGGGCCTCAGAAAGCCAGTGCAGTCCCTTATTTATTATCCCAAGATCTCCTCTGAATGTAGGCCAGAGAAGTAATTGTTTCAAAAGTAAGTGGAAGATCCGAGATAGGACTGAAATCAGTAGTATCCATCTTGCCACCACCCAAGGTGGGTTCTTTTTGATGATTTTTCATAGAAAAATCATGCTCATTTGTCATGGAAAACAAGCAAAAGCTTCCTGAAAAATCTGACCATCTATTTTCAGTAAAGTTCAAACTTAATCCAAAATGTTGAAGGATGTGTTCACAAGGGTAAGACTGAAGATCTTTTGAACAAAGATGTGGGAAATTGTAGATTTTTAGAACCTGAAGGCTCTGTAGTGATGGCCAGAGGGTATATTTAGGATAAATATTTTTAAGTCAGGGTTTTATGCCTATAATCTAAGTTTCTCAACTTATATTTAGTCAAAACTTCTTTTTAGAGTAATTCCATCTCTTCTGATTCTGCACCCTTTCATAGAACCAGGAGGAAGTTTAGTTGACTCTTCAAATGGTAAAGCCTATTTTGCAAATCCCTTTAAGATATGCTAATGTATATGGGCTGATTATTAAGATAAATACCTTCTGCTGGAAACTGAAGTTAATTATAATATATGTAATTAGTCACTGGTCAGCCTAGAAGTTATAATTTATTGTCCCCTAATTTGCATTTATTATCAAAGATATTTAATTTAAAGGAATTAAAAAAATAGCCTGATTCGAGTGGTTATGGAGATGGTGGGCATTTAGTAAACTTCAAAACTCTTTTTTTCCCTCTCCCCAAACTTTTCTAAACCTATTATATACAATTTCAGGAAATAACACACCAACATTAGGAGATGGCTTGTGCTGCTTGATTAAAAAAAATCAGAAAGGCATTTTTGTAAGAAAGGATGCTGTATTCTGTTCCCAATCCTCATATTTGGAACACTAGGTAAGCTTGTGTGATAAGAGGGCCCAAGTTCAAGTAGAATTAGGGAGCTTGTGTGATGAGGATGACTTTTGTGTCCGTGTTGATTGGCAGGGGGTGATAAAGGAAAATATTAGATGCTTTTCCTTCCAGATTGTAATTTCTTCTAGATAATGTAAAGAAGACCAGCAGTTGGCCACAGCTACAGCTTTTGTATAAAAAGAGAATATCATGCCATCTCATAAAATATGTTTCCATAAAGCTCCACTGACCTTTCAAACATATTATTTCTGCGATCATTTATCTGATTCTTGCTCTGTTGAGACTCTGAGCTCCCTTGCCACACAGGAGTGACTTTCTGGTGTTCCTTTCCCTCTAAATTAAAGTTTATGTTGAAGCGGGGCTCCTTGGTACAGGGAGAAAAGGCAGCCCTCATCTCTGTCTCCTCCTAGGAGCCCTCTCTTTTAATCAAGGAGGCTGCTGATTGACTTGGCAGTGAGTTGGTCTGAGATGTGTCCATGGTGGAAGCATCACCACTGAGATATCAGATTTTTCCCTCTTGAGAGGAAGGGGCTGTCCATCTAGGGTGACGTACCTGAGAATATACCTTTTGAGTTTGTGCGCCTTCCGATCCAGAACATCCTTGAGCCGTGTGGACATTGTTTTTGAACTCTCTGAATGCTGACATTTCTTAGAGGTCAGAAATGGGGCTATTTGATTTCATGACTTTTTATAAATTGAAGGATAGTTGATTTACAATGTTGTGTTACTTTCTGCTGTTCAGCAAGTGATTCAATTATACATATATAGGGCTTCCCAGGTGGCTCAGTGGTAAAGAATCCACCTGCCACTGCAAGAGAAACAGGAGAAGCAGGTTCAGTCCCTGGGTCAGGAAGATTTTCTGGAGTAGGAAATGGCAACCCTCATATAAGTGATATCATGCAGTATCTGAATTTCTTTTTGACTTACTTCACTTAGTATGATGACCTCTGGGTCTATCCATGTTGCTGCAAGTGGCATTATTTCATTCTTTTTAGTGGTTGAGTAATATTCCACACATACGACATCTTCTTTATCCATTCATCTGCCAGTGGACATTTAGGTTGCTTCTATGTCTTGGCTATTGTGAATAGTGCTGTTTTGAATACTGGGATGCACGTTTTTGAATTAGAGCTTTGGATCTCAAAACTTTTTAAAGAGTAAAACATGGTCCGATTGGATGTGACACAGTCCCTTCTTGTGGATAGAAATTCTGTTCTCTCATTGAAGGAGAGGTTGGAGGTAAGGATGGCAGACATTTTCTTCTAGGTCAAGACTTCAAACTACCCTTCTGGGTTCCCAAGGGAGCAGCTTTTTGGGTGGTGGTTAAACAGTCCTGAACATCATGAAGCACATGGGACACCTCCCAGTCATTTCTGCAAAGGGCCCCTTGGCCTCCCCTCTGCTCAGGAAGCCCTGGTGTGCAGCAATAATCAAGAATGGGATGGGTGCAACCAGGGGGTGCAATAACTGCAGAAAATTTAAAAACAGACACCAATTAAAAGTGCTCCCCTTGTATTATCACCATGTGTGCCAAGTCGCTTCAGTAGTGTCTGACTGTTTGTGACGCCATGGACTACAGCCTGCCAGGCTCCTCTATCCATGGGATTTTCCAGGCAAGAATACTGGAGTGGGTTGCCATTCCCTTCTCCAGGGGATCTTTCCAGCCCAGGGACTGAACCCACATCTCTTGCATTGGCAGGTGGGTTCTTAATCACTGCCACAGAGAGTACTTCAGTAATACACACCTCAGCTCTGCATGGAGGATGGGGGTTGATACTGAGTGCTGGTCAGATCCCTATCTCTAGGTCAGGGCACCGCCTCCCCAGCTACTGAGAGCATTGGCTGCCAATGGCTTAGGGCTGCCACTTTCCCTGGAGACTTAAACCTATTCTTCCCTGAGCAGCTTATGGCCAGTTCGCTCGGGGGCAGATAGCCTTAAGGGACAGTTTACCATTCAGAGTCCCCACCTCCATAGACTATGCTCAGACCCAGCTCCAGACCACAGCCTTGCTCAATGCCTTTCCTTTCTCCTTCCTGCTCCTTTTCCCACCTCCCAGTACTCCCTGCACAGAGCCCATGCAGATCCCTTTCTCAGGTGGGGCTTCCAGGGAACCCTCCCTAAGTCATTTGACTTCCAGGCAGGAACACTGCATGAGCAGCACACTTGGCCTCTGATTTCCCCAGGTCCACCTGCAGTCCCAGATGGTCCTTAGTTCTCATTTCTTCCTCTTCACCTGTAGATGACAGATGGACTTCCAATACAACTGTGAAGTGCCTTCAGTGACATCCATGTATCTGGAGAGTCAGAGGACCCCATGTTTCCTTGAAGATGCTAGATTTCTTTTCTCAAGGGCTCAGTTTGAAGGTTGTAACCAGCCTCTGGGAGCAGGATAACATGAATTTTGTGGCCCAACAGACCAGACTGCCACTTACTTTATGTACAATAGCGGGCAAGAGGCTCAGGCCAATGCCATTCTCACCCAGCTGGTGAGGAGGGCAAGCATGGAACCCAGGAGCTCCATTCCAGAGTCCTTACTTTTAGCAACTATTGTGACTAAAGAGTGCAGTGGATATTTGAAGTGCTTAGCACAGTGCCTGGCTGCTCACGAAATGATAGCAATGAAGATGATTATTCCGTTAATGAGGTGATGAAGATGATGATGGCAACAAGGTTGAGAGAATAAGATTTGCACATGTAGATAACAGAAGGTAAGAGAACAGTGGACATCCCATAAATTCTTCCCTGGTTCCCCCTGATGAGAGAAAAAAGAAACCAAAACCTTGGGGCCCTGGAATGAGTACTGGTCTCAGAGTCAGAAGACCTTGGTGTCACATATAGACTTCGGATTGGTTGCCAACTTTGGGAGAATTCTATAAAATGGGCAGAGATGTCAGGATTAAGTGGAAAGAGAACCTGGGTACAAGGACTTAGCATGGTAGGTATCAAGCAGATGTCTGGTGGCTAGAAACAGACTGTGTCTTGGGAGAGGATATAAGGCGGACTCTGGAGAGAAGCAGTGCAGGGCAGCTCTGTCATTGACTGAGCACCTCCAGGGAACAGGTCAGGGTACCTAAAGAATTACTGGGTCTCCAGTGAATATGGCTCTGTTTCCTCTTACGACAAGGATCTGCTGATTTCCTTGACTTTGTAGTGGCCCTTCGTCTGCACTTCAGGGCTCTCTGCTAGTCCCAGGTCCTATTTTCACACATTTGACCTCATCCTGAAGGTAAGCACCCCATACAAATGCCCAGGAGGGCCGGGATTTCAGTCTATATTATTCACTGGTACACTCCCCATCACCTGACATATATTCAACATTCAAGAAATATTGTTGAGAAAATAGACCTTATCAAGAACCAGGACTGAAGGTGGCAGGAACAAGCATTCAGCTAGGAGCCAGGAGGCCTTCAAGCGTGTCCTTTCTTGGCTGTGGCTTTGGAAGGCCCACCTAACCCCTGTGGATTTCGTTCATCTGCTACGTCAGTGACATCAGGTCTACTGAACAGGGTTGGAATAATGCCTATGGAATCTTACTGAATCTTTGAATTCTAAGAGCTATGAAATTGACTTGAAAAGGACAATTTAAGGAAATGTAGTCTTAGAATTTACTGAGATAATATTTCTAGAAAATATGCTGCAAATATTTTTTCTCTTAGAAATTTAAAAACACCTTTCCAAATAAACTCTTGGATTACAAAGTCAAAATAATAAACTATTCAGAAGTTAAAGGTACCATGTACCAGATGTGACCTTGGGGTGTGGCTAAAGTAGTGCTCAGGGAACAGTTTATAGCCTTAAATGGACTTATCAAAGCATAAGATTAAAAATACATGAACATTCAACTCAAGAAACTGGACAATAAACATGTGAAAGTCGCTCAGTCGTGTCCAACTCTTTGCAACCCCATGGACTATACAGTCCATGGAATTCTCCAGGCCAGATTACTGGAGTGGGTGGTAGCCTTTCCCTTCTCAGGGAAAATAAACACCACCACCAATAACAACAAAGACACAGTAAACATACACATACACACACACAAAGGAAGAAAAACATTTTCAATAGAATGTTTTCATAAAAAGTCTTACAACAGTTGAATGTGTTTATACCAGGGGAATTTCTGAAAGTGGTCATGAATTGACACATTTTCCATGAATCAATAGTTTGCAATTATATATTGCCTTTATGCAGAGTATGAAGCTTTCTACAGGATATAGCCATTCTTTAATGAGTATTCATGCTTTATTTTATCTAGATCATCCTTAGAAAAGTGCCAATCGAAGAAGATGGAAGGGGTTGTGGTGGATCTGACAGGTCCTAGAGAAAGCAGAAGGTTCATTTGGTCTCTTGACCAAGCAAGGAGCATGTGAAGAAGCATGTTGCTGAGTGATGCATTTTATACAAAATGGTAGCAGCATCAGTGAGGCCCTGGAGGCAAGAATATAAAATGCAGGGTCCTGTGCGGAGGGGGGACCCTGAGACACTGGCTGGGATTTCCAGGGAGGTAGATTTCCAGGTATATAGAGGGTCAACAGGCTTCCCAGGTGGCTCAGTGGTACAGAATCTGCCTGCTAACGTAGGAGATGCAGGAGACACAGATTTGATCCCTGGGTCAGTGAAGATCCCCTGGAAGAAGAATTCTTCAGTATTCTTGTCTGGAGAATCCCAAGGACAGAAGAGCCTGGTGGGCTAAAATCCATGGGATTGCAAAGAGTCAGACATGACTGAGTTACTGAGAACATATGTGTGCAGAGGGGGAACAAAGTTCATTTGATAATTTGTCTGATAACTCATAGGAGACCAGACTCTCACCTACCTAGGGACATCATATCGACAGGATGTTGGTGTCTGGAAGGCGCTGGAAAATACTCTATGGGTTTTTCTTCTGGAGCAAAGAAGGCCTCAAATTCTCAATTCTTTAAAGCAACACCTGACTCTGGGCTCCTTGCCTTTTTTTTTTTTTTTTTTTTGATGTGGACCATTTTTAAAGTCTTTCTTGAATTTGTTACAACTGCTTCTGTTTTCTGTTTTGGTTTTTTGGCCCCAAGGTATGTGGGATCTTAGCTTCCTGACCAGGGATTGAACCCACACCCCCTGTATTAGAAGGGGAAATCTTAACCGCTGAACCATCAGAGAAGTCCCTGGCTCTTGTTCTTAAAGCAACTTAAAGAATGGAGTTGAACACCTTGCATTGATATTTCCTCTGTACTTTGGACAGTGCCTGCACCTTCTCTCCTGCCCAGAGGAAAGAGCCAGAAAATAGGAAGATTTCCAAGCCAAAGTCTGCAGCTCATCCATGGGGCCACAGGATCATGCACATCGCTGAAGGGACTCGGGACCCCTGGAGTCTCCCATGACCCACAAATGCCTTGAACTAAACATACTGCAGGGATGCTGACATCTATAAACTTCTGAGTCTGATGAGGTCTCCACTGACAATTAACCTCTTGAAGCCTTCTTTTGCTCTTTGTGTTTTTTATTGTAAAATGGGCAAAATGATAGTGTCTACCTGTCTTAGTCCTAGTCCATTCAGGCTGCTCTAACAAAATATCACAAATGGTAAGGTGGCTTTTAAATGAGACATTTATTTCTCATAGCTCTGGAGGCTGGAAGTCTAAGACCAGGGGGTCAAAATATCACAAATAGTAAGGTGGCTTTTAAATGAAACACTTATTTCTCATAGCTCTGGAGGCTGGAAGTCCAAGACTGGGGGGTCCAGGACAGTTGGATGAGGGCCCTCTTCTAGGTTGTAGATATCTCAGTATACACTTATGAGGGTAGAAAGGGACAGCAGAAGTGATTTATCAGGAGGCTCCTTATATAAGGCACTAATACCCCTCATGAGGGCTGCACCAGCGTGACTTAAGCACCGCTCCAATGCCTCACCTCCTGACCATCACCTTGTGTGTATGTTCAGTCACTCAGTCATGTCCGTCTCTCTGTGACTTCATGGAATGTAGACTGCCAGCCTCCTCTGTCCATGGAATTTTCTAGTCAAGAGTACTGGAGTGGGTTAGCATGCCTTCTGCAGGGATTCTTGCTGCCCCGGGGATTGAGTTCTTGCTCTTTCATCTCCTGCACTGGCAAGTGGGCCCTTTACCACTGCACCACCGTCACCTTGGGGGCTAAGATTTCCACATGTGAACTTTGAGGGGACACAAGCATTCAGGCCATAGTTCTACCTCAAAGACTGCCATCGGTTTTCCATGAGGAAATTAGAAAGCATTTTAGTGAATGTTTGGTTTATGCCAAAACTCAAACTAAATGGTGGCTGT